>NC_143227.1:6081376-6704438 GCF_030267445.1 Bombyx mandarina | reverse complement strand
GGGGTTACCGAAGTCAACGGACATAAATCGCTCAGTAGATACCCGTCTTGTTTCAAGATCGCCTTGTCGAAGTCTGCAGTGAATGCATCCAATGCTTCAATTATCATTACTTCCTTGAAATATTGGTGCGTTCCGATATTAAGGATAGGAAATCCGCATTTGAATATTGTTCAAACTTTCATCTCATTCTTCAAGATGGACGCATTTACTTTGTGAAGATTCCTGCTCCATAATTATTTGGTAAATAATATTTAACCAAGGAACGATCTATTATAGTCGTAAGACTACAACTGTACAATTACATAGAGCGGCATAATATCACGAATCTTTCGAACAGCAGAGTTAAAACACAAACACGAGTCGAACGTGAGCCGATATCGCAAATTAACAGTTTCCAGAAACAAAAAAAAAAACGACAAATATTTGACCTCCCATCGTGACATTGTGAGATATGGAAACGCCTATAACTGGAGCGTGTAAAATGACCCGACTTGTACATCCAACGGTTTGGTGGACCGCATCACATTTACTATAATGCAACAATTTTAGAACGAAGACGTGCATTCCTACGAACACGATGCGAATTTGAACGCCTCTGATCGAATAGCGGTATTGGGCTAGAGCGGGGAACCGCAGGGCGAATTTACGCAATAGAAATTAAACAACGTCAATCCTTATTGCAGACTTATAATCGCCGTTGAAACGTTTTTCTATTGCATTAAGTAGCTGAATGATCTCACAACCGTCCCGCCATCTAAATTGGAACGCATCGCGGCCCAAATGGGCAGGAAAGTGTTGACAGGTCCCAATATGCTCTGTAGTAGACGCTAAAAATACATACATATATAAATTTTGTTATTGATTATTTCTCCATGGTGGAAGTTTACTTTTAAAACAAATGTATAAACCTAACATATTTAAACCTTGCGGTTAACTTTTCTGGAATAGTCGCAACACTTGATACAGTAGTCCACGTGTGTTATTCATTAGAATTCGTGATTAGGTTTTTTACCAACAAAACATAATGAAACTTTTAACAGTTGTGTATTATTATTTAACATATCACTAGTGGTCCCGCAGTAGTCGAAATTCGACTATAATTAATTGAAATTGTAAGTTTGTACATTATTATGATTCTATTTTCAAAGACTATTATACTTCTATAATCACAATTTCGCCAAGACTACACTATAGAAAAATATTAATAAAGACAAAAAAAAATTAATCTATTTTCAATTTGACCACAGACGTCAAGAACAAATGTTTGACAATAAATAAATGTACGCATGCGTGTGTGCGTCAAATACATGGTAGTGTGTGTAATGTTTCTTTAAATTGATTTAATGTATTTTTTAGGCATAATTTAAAAAAAAAAAAAATATTCTACACTCCTTCTCTATATTCTCTATAAGTGTGGGAAATTTCATACACCTCCATCTGCGCAATTTTAGTAAAAAGGGATACAAAGTTTTTCCATCACGTATTGATATATAGATAATAATTTGTTTTGTGCTTAAATCGGCAAACGTAAACTAAAATAATCAAAACACGGAAACTAGTGTGGACTGACGGAACATAAGGCATTGCGGAGGTTGCATCTGCATAGTTTTCCGTAGGGCGGAATGAGCTGGGAGAGTGCCTGCGAGTTGTGCGCCTTAGTACCGGCTTGCGCAGTTCCGCTTGCATCGTTGTCGCGGCCGCACGCGCACGCCGCGCCATGAATAAGTCTCTGTTTGTACTCCTCGCGCTCGCCGCTGTCGCCTATGCCGACGAACCTCGCGGCTTAGATTTCAACCCTTGGACATGGCTATCGGCCACGAACAGAAACAAATCTCCCTCGATCATGGACTATTTCTTCCCACCGTCCCGAACGCCCAAACAATCAAACCTCGATCCGCCCGCCGATCGCAGGCCACCTCCTACCACGCAAAGTACGGACAGCACCCCGACAATGACGACCCTAGAAGAACGTACTACGTACGCGAAAAAAATCTCCACGAAAACTAAGTCGACTGTTCCGGTAACAAACCCTACAGCCACGACATCACCAAAAACCAAAAAGGGCACTCGGAAACCTACTACGACACATGAAACTAAAATAACGCAGAGTAAAACGGAAACGATCCCGCCGGCTACGAAAGACGCGACCGCTACTACGTCGAGGCCTACAAAACATTACACAATCCGAACCATAGTTAGAACGACAGAAACCCCTACGGTTCAAGACGCAGACACGACACTGAATACGGATAGTACAGAAACAGTTTCCGCTGATACGGCTGGTATTACGGTAGATGGGCCTAAAGTTACTGCTTCGACGGCGAACATAGCAGACGAGACGAGATCCACGGACGCCGGTACCGCGAGCACCGTCACCCTGGACTCGACCACGCAAACGGAGACTACTATAGAACCGGCCGACAGTCGCGAAGGATATCTACCGCTGCGCGACAAGCCCCAACAAACTCAAGTCAAGATCAATGAGCAAAACAAAAAAGAGGTCAGTGATTTAATACTATTGCTCTTTTTAAATTGTTCACAGTCTAATAGCTACAGCTTTCCTGTTTTCTAATGCCATTGTTTCTCTCGAAACGTTTGTAAACTTATCATGTTCGAAAGACCACATAATTCGGTACATTAAAATCGCGGCGACCATTTCAATTCTCACGATAATTTATGTGTGTGTCAGTGCAACCGATAAAGTCCCTAAAGTTCGCTCGCTGTACGTGAACGCGAATAAATTGAAGTTAATTAGCCTCTAGAGAAAGGTTACTTACTGCGCATTCACTAGCTTCGCCTGCGTTTCCCACGTCATTCGCTTTTTTATTTATAAAATTATTAATAATTCTTGTAACTCGATGAAGTGTGTGTTCAATGTAAGAACTTGTAATAATAAAAAAAACAGTCTTTAACGCCCTCTGCCCATAAATGAATGAATGCGAACAATTACAATTAGTGAGATAATTGTTGCATATCGTAATTTTGATTGAGCCAGGGGCTTCTAATCATTCGCTTTAATTGTTTGCTGTTCAAGAAAAACAATAACGTAGCGTTTACGATTTCTTTCATCATTTAACATTTATGTTGTTTTAGAAATTTTCATAAAAAATCAGATGTATACGAATTCGCAGAACACGTTTTTAGATAGAGCACTTTTTTTTTTTAACCTATGCTGATAGCCTTGAGAGGCTATCTCAGCTTCGCCCTAACGTTTGTAGGTGAGCTCACGGGGCTCAACCGCAGAGTTGCTAACACTGACCCTAGCAAGAGCAGTGCTTCGCAGAATCTACCACCGGATAGGAAACGCGACCCACTGAGAAGATCCGGCGAGAAACTCAGTGGGCTGTATCTATGGGTTAGTTCGCTCGTCGAGCCCTTCGTCGCAAGCGACGGGTTCGACGAGGACGGTGACCGGGGATAGAGCACATTAGCTGTTAATTACATACGACAAGAGGGGTTTATACAAATCTGGGTGAAAGAGACCAATGGAATCGAATATTGATATTGTTAAACTCATACTTGTAATTCGACGTTATACAAGAACGCATTGTCAGTTTATTGACATCTATTTGTATGTTTTTGAGAATGAAATCAAATTTTACACTAAGATAAGAAAGTAATGTATTCGTTGTAAAAAATTTATATATGTATGTTTTAGCGCATTTTGAACTTCAGGCTAGATTATTTTATTTTTAATTAAAAAAATTGCTAGTTAATTTGTCTCAAGAATTCAGCAAATCTCAAAATGAAATTGTCGTAACGATTAAAAGTACAATCTTTCAGGACATCAAACGTGACAGACTGAGAAATGTTAAAACACAAACGTAATCAAGTGTAGCAGCAATTAGAGATTTCTATATAGAAGTGAAAAAAAAAACCACTTCTAGACGACTCATTGTACTTTCCTGTCATTAACGCGGCTGTGGTCGCAACGCCCGCCAAATTCTTGGGCAGACAAAAATTTATTTCGATTTCGTGGAGACATTGTTCACAAAGAGAAACTTTCACTCTTACAAATTCAATCTATCATTAGTTTTGTGAGTGAACAGTCCCTAATGGTTTATCTTTTGTACGCGTTTTTGAGAATGTCACTAATTATTTTCCTGAATCGACGCTATGTTTCATATTCATCTTTTGATTTATGACGGCTTTTGTTTTATGATATATGGTACATCACTACTTTTCAATCGGTAAGCGAATATTTTCATTGTGAAGTATGTGAGATGAATGAATGACTTAAGGTTCAGTTTCGCAATAACAGTATAGCTTTAGAAATAAGATTCGCATTATTTGGTAAAGATTAATTTCCAAATTTAACAAATTGCACCTTAATTTCGTATTTCATTTTGTGTGTAATAAGTAATCCGGATAATATTTATATAATATGACACTTTCTCGCAGAGTGTATCTCAAGAATCATGTTGATAGATGCACGGCTGTATAAAAAAAGAAACACAGTAACATATGTATTTTTAATACAATAATTTTAGGGATAAATTTGGAGAAATAAAATTTGAATTTTTAGTTCAATATTATAAAGTACTAGAAACGTCATAAATTTTGAATATGAGAAAAAATAAATACATTACGAAATTTTAACAGAAAAGAAAAAAAACAACAATTACTAAATGAGAATATCATAGACGTAGTCGAAGTTAATTAAGGATGCATTATTAAAGATAACTCAAAAACTACTTGTCAGATCTTGATAAAATTTAAACACGAGCACATGGAAAACATCAGCTCTCTCTCTCTCTCTCTTCCCAGCTATTTATCCCACAAGGTGGTGGGGTCAGCTTTCCTGACTTTACTCCTCCACTTCGCTCTGTCTTCGACATCCTCGTCAGCAACATTGCATTCTCTCTTGTCCTTCAGCACTACGTCCCTCCACCTTGTCTTGGGTCTGCCTCTAGGTCTCCGACCGGGGAGGTCGAGCAGTAGCGCCAAATTTCCGACGTAGTCAGGTGGCTTCCTTTTCACGTGACCATACCATCTCAGCCTACTCTCCTGCATCTTGTCGGCGATGTCCCGTACACCTAGACTTCCACGCACGTACTCGTTGCGGATTTTATCGAGCCTAGTCACGCCGCACATCCACCTCAGCATTTTCATTTCAGCAACTTGAATGGTATGTACGTTCCTTTTGGTTGCCGCCCATGTTTCGCTGCCATACATAAGAACAGGCCTTATTATGGTCTTATAGATCATACCCTTGAGCTTAACGGGCATCCTCCTATCGCAGGTGACACCACTTACTTCTCGCCATTTTAGCCACGCTGCGGCTATTCGGTGTTGAATGTTGCATTTTAAATTTCCAGATCTGTGCATCATAGTACCCAGATACTTGTATTGATCGCACATGTTTACAAGTTGACCGTCAATGGAAATCGGACTGTTGTCACCTGGATCTGGGTCATTAAAAGACATGTAATGTGTCTTCGCAACACTCAATATTAGGCCACCGGCTTATAACTGCTGTTTCCACAACAGGAGTGCCTCTCGTAGCTCTGTGCGGCTCTCGGTGCAGATAGCAACGTCGTCTGCATAGATGAAAGTCCACGAGGCTGAGGACTGCGCTACCTCAGTGAGTGAGTCTATAACCATGCCGAACAGAAAGGGACTCAGTACTGAACCTTGATGCAGACCTTCTGCAACTGCTATTGGTTTTGTCTGACCCACTACTGTCCGTACCATTGACCTCGCATCCCTGTACATGTCAATTATGACGTTAACATAATGTTCGGGTACATTCTTCTTGCGAGGGCTCCACCAGATCGTATCTCTTGGCACACATGGAAAACATCAGCTATCAAACAAAAAAAAAAGTTCTATTACACAAAGATAAATGTTGAATTGAGAACCTACTTCTTTTTTTGGATTCGATTAAAATTTATAACTATTGACGTATTGTGAACCCACACACGAATCTATACCTATCCTGCCTGTTTCTATCATGAAGCAGTCGTGAGTTTCAATTTGAATTTGAGGGTCGTTATAGAATTTGGAGCTTCAATCTCATAGGGCTGGTGGAATTTAAATTGTGTTGGCTATCGACCTTAGAAACCACATATAACCAAGTGGACTGCGAGCTCTTGTATCGATCTAGTATAATAAAAACATCTTAAGCACACGGCATGTGACGAAAATAAACACATCATTATATTAGACTAATTAAATATTCGTTATTTGATTTCGTTTTCTAAAATCCAAATTCTTTCTAAAACACATTTATACATACGATAAAGCGGGACAAGTGCGGTTGAGGCTTTATCGTTAATATTCAAAAATGCAAATGATTAACCATCCACTCAAGGTTGTCACATAAAGTATACCTCACATAAAGTATTTTTACTGGTGGACCTCTTCTGAGTCCGCACGGGTAGGTACCACCACCCTGCCCATTTCTGTCGTAAAGCAGTAATGCGTTTCGGTTTGAAGGGTGGGGCAGCCGTTGTAACTATACTGAGACCTTAGAACTTATATCTCAAGGTGAGCGGTGCATTTACGTTGTAGATGTCTATGAGCTTCAGTAACCACTTAACACCAGGTGGGCTGTGAGCTCGTCCACTCATCTAAGCAATAGAAAAAACCTCAGTGAATTAATTGAATACAGACCTAATACCAGCTGAATGTCTACATTGCATACCAGTTTATCTTAAACCGGCTTTAAACCATTTGCATTGAAGTTCTTCAATGGAGCAAAACCTTTATAGTTTCAAGCACCGTTACTTCTGATTCATTATTTTTCATTTTATTGATATCCCGAGAAATAATGTTAATTTTAAAACCATATCGAAATAGCATGCCGATTAAAATGCATTTTCTATAACTAATTTGTATTGCAAAATAAGATACGACACTAAAGCTTTCTGTCGAAAAACAACTTTGTAATAAGATAACGATGGACATAAAAAAAATCATCCATCTTTAGTAAATACTTTTTTAGTGGTTTATTCAGTTAATTTTGATAGAGGAAGCGTCAAGGTAGCACCGGTAATCTACAAATTAAAGAGCGGACGGTTAGCGTGGTATGGACATGTGATGCATCGAGAGAAGATGCATGTGACTAGGAGATATATGGAAATGGTCGTGCAAGGTAGAGGGGGAAGAGGTCGACCGAAGAAGACACGGATGGAGTGTGTGAATGAGGATATGAGAGAGAGAGGAGTGAGTGTTGAGATGATGGCTGATAGAAGAGAAAAATTTGCTGTGCCGACCCCACCTAGTTATCTCACTGTATGGAGAAAAAGAAGAAGATTCAGTTAATTTTGGTCAGATGGTAGCTATGTATGTGTTGGCGGGAATATTAAAAATCAAAATAAAATTAAACAGCCCTCATGCGTGATTCCATTTATATTCCACTTATGAACACGTAACTAAGTCAGTCTGACAAATTATCAAACATCAAATAAACGGGCGTGAAATACAAAATTTTTCATGTAGTAAACGTTCTATTTAAATTGGTTATGGCTGCCAAATAGGCTTTAGTATAATGACATAATTACGAGCTAAATAGCCATTGTTTTGACAAGACGATACGAATGTAAAATTAAATATTGTAAGAGGTCGTAAATGTTGATATTTTTCGAGAGCGCTATGGAGCACGATTTTTCTGTTTGATTTAAATTAATGAGGCAGTTAGTTTACGGAATGCGATGGAGCTATGCGTTCGTTATTACTTAGATATGCGACGAGCAACAGACGGTGTAGGAATAGAATATGTGAATAAATTTTATCGATAATTAATTTCATATGAGACATTTCATTTCTAAATTTGAAACTATTATAATGAATTATAATTTGCGTAATTACTGGTGGTAGGACCTCTTGTGAGTCCACACGGGTAGGTACCACCACCCCGCCTATTTCTGCTGTGAAGCAGTAATGCGTTTCGGTTTGAAGGGTGGGGCAGCCATGGTAACTATACTGAGACCTTAGAACTGATATCTAAAGGTGGGTGGCGCATTTAGGTCGTAGATGTCTATGGGCTCCAGTAACCACTTAATATCAGGTGGGCTGTGAGCTGATTCAACCATCTAAGCAATAAAAAAAATACCTAATAATAATAATTATTATTATTAGTCGACATGGGACGTCAATTTCAATGGTACATTATTATTGCAATTTATGAACGGGTAAGTCTAATCTCCAGCCTTAAAAGTCTCTATTTAGATCGACGTGAATTTGTCACCCATCTTGAGACATCGAAGTCTATGTAGATAGAAGCACGTTTAGTCAGAATAGCATTATTTTCTTTTGACACTTTTATTAACGTATTTCATCTCGGGAATATTTACATTAGACACATAGTATGTGTTTCTTTAGAGTGGTTAATACTCGTCATATGAGTCCCGGTATAGCCGCCTCAATTTTAATATTACTATGTCGTTCATTGGCGACGTTCGCATGGAATCCATTAAACGTAAAGAGAAACTCTGTTGGATCAAGACTATTATTGAAGCTAAAGAATGCGATGGTCAATTACGCGTTCGTGATTCATTTGAAATTAAAAACGTATCGAAACAAATAAGATACTTTCGCGAATCAAAATAAACGAATCAAAGGTCGCGCCGACGGTACTAATCGTGTCTAATTAATCGGTTTGCGTTATTAGTAGAAAGTTGTTGAACAAATTCAGTGCGAATTCGAAGAGAAAGGGTTTATAGTGCAAAACGAACTAGTTCTGAGTTGAAGTGGATAGATAATGAAGGCTTCTTTAGATACACTTGCAAGATACGCATTTTCAAAATCCACCTGTGTGCTTAGTGCGAGTTTCTTAACGTTTTCGATAGCGTAAAAGTTAACCCAATTATGCAGTTGGAACAGCGCCCCTAGCGGCAAACGTACGCAAACGATCCCATTCCATACATATATGAGTTAACTTTTACGCTATCGAGAACGTTATAAAACTCGCACTAAGCACACTGGTCACGATGACTCACGAGTGGTCGAACGTAATATCGGAACTAGGGTTCAGGAAATAGCGAGCTAGTAGGCACAAGTCGAAACAATGATGTCTTCCAAGATTCAACTTTAGAATTGATTTTGTTTTACAAAATAAAAACATGTTTTATGTTGAACGAAAACAAATGAAAATCGCTGGTTTACTACTGCTGCATTTTATCCGGAATTTTTTTTTGTTATGTTTACTTTACAAAAAGATATCTTAAGATACTTATGTAAACGTTTTAGTTTTGGTTCTTTATATAAGCAGCAAATTGAATCTTTTTCTTGTTTGTGACATTTTTATCCGATACGGTTACGACAAAAGCGCGCTCAATACTTTCTTTCACGCTCTTATGTACTATTAAGTATTAAATAATGTATTGCATAATCCGGTTAGATTGAAAAGCAATAATAGAAATTTAATTTAGTCGCTCAAAAGCATCCAGATAGTAATACAAGCTAGACAGCACTTTTTATGGAAGTAACTTACATACTCGATTTTAAGGTTGAGACGTCCGATGCATAAAGCTACAAATTGCCATAATTAAATACGTACACTACACGTGTTTACAAAAGATTCATGATTAAGAAATACTATGGTTTAATATTCCTATTTCGGGCTCAAAACATGCGTTCTGATACATTCTGATTTGATTTGAATCACGCAACCCCAGGTGACTTTCAACGTGACATAAATAATACGTGTTGCAAACTGTCGTGTCTTATTAATAATTATCACCCTGCATAATATCACACACGCTCTATATAAGCACAGACTCAACAATACGTAATTTCAATTTCGCGCAAACGTACGCAGGTCGCCGATGAGAACTGCACTAAATCTTTAATACGCGTTTCGTTGCCTTTTGAATATGTATGTTAAGAGGCCGTACTGATTGTCAATGTAGACGTGGTGACCCGTTAAGATCGGATTACCGGTACCTCGACCGCAAGTAACAAGAATCTCGATATTTCATCACTGTATCGCCTAATGATATCCGAGAATCGTTTTTGCACGCTACCAGTATTTATCTCAACGTCGGACGTGAATTAATCGAGTCACGACCCTTCCCGTATAGGGATCGTTAAGACGTTCCGAATGTGTCTCTGTGAAAGCTTAGTATTTCTATTTAAGCATGCACTGTTACGGTGAATTTCATTATTAAATTCAAACCGCGGTAACAGTGTGAAGTAGATCAAAACAATCGTAAAGTAAATAATTGTACGACTTCTTGAATCTGGAACGTGATTAACTCGAATGTGTCTTAATTAAACTAATATTACTTAATGCCTTATTGTCCGTTAACTTGTGTAGTGCCTACTTGAATTTTAATATGTTTGTTTAATTGAGATTATCAAGTGAAGTTTTTTTTTTTTAAATGCGCAATTAAGTTGATACATTAGTGTGGTGGCAAAAAGTGTCAGATAAATTATAAATTATTATAAAAAGTGTGCTTATAAGTTAAGAGTTTTTCTTTTTTTAGTATATTTTTGTAGTCTCGTCTTACTTTAAGATAGTGACGGTACACTATGCACACATATATGCTTTAGAAATTTAACCAACTTCAAAAAGAGCGGTAGGTTCTATGTTTGACGGTATGTGACCGTGTATGTATGTTCATCGATTTCACCATTACTCGAGGACCATTTTTGACTCTGTTTGTAAGGAAGGGTATATATAATATACTTTCGTGCTGATCCCATTGTTAAGTTTGAAAGTTGAATTCCACTCCAGAAATCAAATTATTATTTTTATTACAATTATTTATTCTGGAATTGAATATCCTTCAGATAACTAACGAGCCATTAAACAGATATTTCATATACACAATGAACGATAGTGACATTAATTCATTAAAATGTACACTCATTTAATTTTGTTTTTGATCCATTGCTTCTGTAAAATTATTATATTCTGATTTAAGAACTATCTGTACATTGGCTGTTTCCTTTGTAATATGCTTAATGTCCGTGTAATATCTTTATCATAATTACAATTAGATTATATTATATTTTGTTTGAATAATACTCAAATTAGGTTGTAAATGACTTTAGCCGATTTTAATAATAAACAAATAACATCGGTCCAGAAATAAGAAACGGTGTGAAACGACGACCTAAACTGACCTATATATTTCACTCGAAGACTCATAAAATTGGATAAAATATTATATTTTATCTGTTTTAATTTTTTTTATTAAATTACAACGAGACAGAGACAGCAATGAGTTATACTCGCGTAATCGATAAAAAAATCGCAAATATTTATGAAAAGTAAATCCGATGATTTGTCACTGATATGAATTATCTCACTGTAATTAAAACTACCCTGTGATCATGCTCGATCCAAAGAATAGAGAGCCAGACCATGAACGCGGATACAAAAAAAAAACAATACTAGAAGAACGCCAGTCGGAGATTCATGATCCAAAGGCTAAAGTTACATCAGCCGTAAACGATACAAGCAATTCGCTTCATCCAATTAAATGCTGCGTCACAACTGGATACCGGTAACCGCTGCGATTGCCATGCGAATAACAGACGAGAAACCCGATTACTGATGCACAAAACCGATAGAACGATGTGACTTTTTCAATGAAAATAAATCACTTGAGAATTTTTCAAGTTCGAGTCAGTTTTGTTTAAGGAGATGTTTCAACAAAAGTATTTATTTATTCTATTTTAAAAAACTTTTACGCAATTTTGAAATCGGATATGTTATTGTTGTAGCCGATTCCACTACCCACGGTTTCCGGAGCCTATAGACATCGCAACGTCAATGCCACCACTTTAAGACACAAAGTCCAAGTCTCAATCATATTCTCAGATTTATTTATTTATTTGTCAGGTTGTTGTTGTAGTCCTATGGTAACCCGCTGGTATGTACATAGGGCCCTCACAAATTTTCTCCACGTGACCCCGTCTTGCGCTGAAGTGTAATCTCTTCTTCTTTATTTCCTATTACCCTCTGCTGGGGTGTAGGGCTCGAATGAAATCCTTCCATTTACATCGGTCTTGGGCAGTCTGTTCTAGCTCCTCCCACGTCATGCCCAAGACCCCTAGCTCCTGCTCCACCGAGCGACGCCAAATCGTTCTGGGATGGCCTCTCTCAGATGTAACAGATAATCTAAAGATATTTCTTAGAAACTGTGTAAAACGTACCTGTATATACAATCCGTAACGTTCACATCCAAAATTGACACGTACTGCCAAGTGAATCTCAACTTAATAGAAGGTTTTGGACGATCGTAATAATATCGAGGGGTGAAAGGCTATTTGGTTTAAGCGACATTTTTGCAACTTTACAGGAGAGCCATTTAACGTAAAAATTTTGAAAAAATTACGTAACAAAAAAATGTTCAGTTATTGGAATGGTAAAGTAAACTTAATTAAAGTTCAATTAAAAAGCATCGAATCGTTGATACTAATCTATATATTAATACGTGAAGCAAAAACTTTGTATCCCTTTTTACGAAAATTGCGCGGACGGAGGAGTATGAAATTTTCCACACTTATACAGAATATAGAGAAGAAGTGCACAATGCTAATACTTTTTTTTAAATAATGCCTAAAAGATACATTAAATCAATAAAGAAAACATTACACACACTACATACCATGTATTTGACGCACACACGCATGCATACTATTTATTGTCAAGCTTTTGTTCTTGACATCTGTGGTCAAATTGAGAATAGATTAAATTTTAATATTGTTTGTCTTTATTAATATTTTTTATAGTGTAGCCTTGGCGAAATTTGTGATTATAGAAGTATAAAATACAATCATAACAGTGTACATACTTACAATTTCAATTAATTATAGTCGAATTTCGACTACTGCGGGACCTCTAGTACCAAATAAAACGCACCTTAAATTACAAAGATAAATGTCGCGTATTAAGCGAAATGTCGCTTAAAATAAATAGACTTTCGCTCCTAGATATAATTTTATTATTGTATCTATTTTAATACGATACAACGAGCAGCATATTTAGAAGGCATAAATAAACATTACAAGGAAAGCGAATCTAACACGTCGATAATCGTAGAAAGTGTACGAAATTGATTTCTGGTATATGTTAAGAAAAACTGTTAATTCGACATCAAGCAGATGTGTTATCGAAGAGTTCGGATTTAGAATTATATTTTCTGATATAACAACGTAGTCGCTGTTGCGTGACCGTTGCAACAAACAATACAACCGGTGAGTATATTACATGATGTTTTTAAAATTGTTCCTAATAATATGATTCTGCAAGTCAACGAGATCAAATGATTTCACATGGTAATACTCCAGAAGATTATTCATGAGGTTTTACTACTGAGTAGCTTCTATTACACTTCTAGGTCAACAGTATCGTGACTAATGCCATTTTTAGGCCTAAGCCCCAGTAGAGTTGGTGTTGGGAAAACAAAATATTGTCAAATTTTAAGCAAAAAAATATATATTAGAAAAATGTCATCTCTGTGAAAAAAAAAAGAAAACTATTTCTAATTAAAAAAAAAGACCAAACATTATGTTTGTTGTGATAACAGTGTTGATCGTCTTGTTAATCCGGTTGCAATTGCGATGGTTTAATAATTAATTAATAAGAAAATATTATACAATCATCTGTGATAAAACACCAGTACGATGCAAATCATGTTATAGTACGGTTAAAATGTAATCAATCGCGGATTGGATTACTTTAGAAATTTAGCTTTAGAAACTCGAGTTAAAATTACTAGAGAAACTAAAGCCATTTACATCGCACTGAATTCATTAAGTTGCAATTGTATTTGTAGAAAGGAGAAAATATTTAGATGAACGATTTTCAATAGGTCAGTTTCAATTATTGATCTTATTTTAACATGAGAAAGCAAAACAAAGTATGTTAATTGGACGTTCGCTTAAACAGTTCTCACTCTCGATGAGATGCGAAAAATTACACATGCATTCAGAGCATCTTACGTTGACATAAGCTAAACAGAACACTTTAAATAACAGGCAGCCGACAAAACGGTATGCGCTTAACTAGAATAAATACTTGAAGAGCACGTAGATGAGACCACAATGGACTACAAGAGAGCTATTAGCATAAAAACGTATTTTCAGTGAAAGTCATCGATTCGAATGCATTAAAGCGCCAGAATGTCGATTTTAACGCCCCAGCTTTGACCTGACTGACAATCTAAATTCACTATTCATGGGAAATAAATCGTTTTTTTTTCGATAGAACGCCGATCCGATATTAAAGTAAAAGGTGTTGTGA
Source organism: Bombyx mandarina (assembly GCF_030267445.1). Taxonomy (NCBI): domain Eukaryota; kingdom Metazoa; phylum Arthropoda; class Insecta; order Lepidoptera; family Bombycidae; genus Bombyx; species Bombyx mandarina. The sequence goes on along the minus strand of NC_143227.1, from coordinate 6,690,238 downwards.
AAACGTGATTTGTAAAAAAAAAGATACATTGTTTGTTGTAATGATACAGCATTTGTTCCATTGAAATAACTGATCTTGGAGCACGAATATGTGAACGCGATACGAATTATTAATCTAAAATCTACAATAGAGTTCTATTACAATGAAACCTAAAAGAACTTGCGATATCATACAAAAACAATAAAGTCATCCAAACAAATCAATCATCGAGAAAGCGAAGTAAACAAGTTGAACATACAGTCGCACATTACGATGAAAACTCCTATTAAATTTTTATAGTGATGCAGCAGTATTCGATACGTACCTGCAACAAAAACACAGTTGTTAATATAAAAAAAAAAACATAATGATGTCATAACACTATTGGATTCCGATTTGCATGCAACATTGAATGTTATTACATTACTAGCCCCGGGCGAAAGTTTACCGGCACTACTGACCCCACTGTTCATTAAAAAGATAATCGAAAGTGAAATTAATTCCGAGCTGAGATTATTTTGACAGCGATTTTATTCACAAGTGTTTTGATATTAGCTGCCCAAAATTGATTCTTGGCGTTAGAACGAATATCGTTTTGTTACGGATCGATTGAATTTTGTTTGTACTCAACGTGCGTCCCTTGGTTGAGAATTTACAGAGAAATCTAGTTTATTTTCAAACACTTTGAATGACTTTCGGGGTTTAGAATATTTTTACTCAAACATTTAAAATAATTCAAAATTATTTTACATAAAACAGGGTGTTAATTATCTTAATATAATTAATCATCAGACGTGAGTTATTTTGTCTTTCTCTCTTTGGTTATAATAAGGGCTTTATTTAGCTCATTATACAATTTGATTGGTATCAAGTAATCATCAACATTTTTGTTAATTTAATATTTGATTTGATATTTGTCATTTTCAGCTAAGATATTTTGTCTATCAATAATTGGAAGTTTTTAATGAGCAGGTAATTCGCTACCACACGTGTAAGATTGTAATTATTGTTGGATAGTTGGCAATACAGTAGGGCTAAAAGTTCCAATTGTGGACATGTGAAGTGAAATAGAAACTTTACGCTCATGATATAATCATCTAAGAACATCTACATCTTAACATTTTAATTGTTATAACCTTATAAATACACTTACCCGTGATAAGTTAAATGTTCAGTTACCGAATCTAAGTAAAGCATTGATTGGATTTGGCTATTCTTCATTTATGACAGGGAAAGGTTCTATTTGTTGTCATGGAAATTTCTATAATCCTATTATGCTTGGACCCTCACGCATTATCGGTTGGATTACAGATTATTGGATGGTTACAAGCAAAACCTTTGTAGAAATTCGCATTGATATAAAATTCATGTAGTTAATATTAAACGTATCCAATGAAAATCATGGTTGTGTCACAAACACAAGCTGTTTTTTAATTTATGTCCTTTGCAGAAATTTTGCTAAGAAAAATTCACTCAACCAGGACACCATTCAGCGCATTCCCTAAATAAATAAATATGATTTCTATCTTTCGTGAAGTCGTACTAAGTTTACTAAGGTTAGTAAGTGTTGTATCTGGACAATTTAACAAAACTTATTTTCTTTTTCTTTAAGTGGAGTTTTCGGTTAGTGGAGTTATCAGCTCGATATTTTTGAAATATCCTTTATTGTGGATTTTTCATACAAAACTATCATTGTATAACTTAGAACGACACTTAACACTCCAAAAAGAATTCATTAGTTTAACATCACTAAAATGCTATAAAACCGAATTAATATTTAAAATTATTTAAGTAGGTGCATGCCATATGTGAAATTTGAATCAGATTTTGTAAGTGGCATCGTTCGATTTAAATAAATTTTGGTTGTATGTAATTTCACGAAACCATTAGCGTATTACGTTTAAGTTTTTATCTTAGTTGTAGTCCGTTATGGGAATTGTTTGTTTGACAACTAAGAACCGACGTGCGGTTTACACTATCGCAAAAAGTAACGCTATTCGTTTAAACTTGAAGACCTACACTGGTCTCTATATATTATATTACATTTTTCTGTGTAATTTTGTTGTCTGATGAGGTCTTTTCTTTACGGTACAGCCAGGTCAACGTTTTACGTACATTCATTCATTTGTGTAACCTTAGTTGTTCGTGACCATGAAAACTAATATACAGAATTCAAATTGTCGCAAACAACATAGTGATATTAAAAATACGAGATTAAATCGTAATGGTTTTAATTATACTAATGAGTCATTTAATCATACATGTCTGGAACTTATGTGTGAATTATTTAAAGATTGTTAAATATTTCGAATGTCTATTAACTCGAATGTAATTTTTTACTCTTCTATTATAACAAAACATAAATCCAGGGAACTAGTTTTTTAGCATAACGAGAAGAATCTCATTGTTAATATTTATATATTCAGAGAATCTAATTGTCAATGCTACTGAATTGCTATTAACTAGACTTAATAATTATTAAGACTTAATAAGACTTAATAATTATTAAGTCTAGTTAATAGCAAAGTTCAGTTCTGCGTCTAGTATTTTCAAAAAATCTACGTTGCTTCAATACATTACATACCCTTAAATAGTTTGTGTTCTATATCGAAACTAAACTAAACTATTGTTCGCAATGGATAATTTGACATATCTCACAGTGTGGGCTATAGATTTGTGTGTCTATTTAGATAAAAAATATAGTACTTACGTATTAATTCATCAGTTTCAGAATATCTTCTAACACATTTATTACATTACAAAGGTTCTGGTATTGAATAAAATTGCATTTTATAACACAACCAAAAATTTCAGTTGTGGATATTCGATTTTATTATTGAGACTTTATATTATGTTTTATTCAAGACTAGCTGACCCGGCAGACTTCGTAGTGCCTCAATCGATAAATAAAAGACCTAAACTTTTGTATAAAATAAACTTAAAACAAACAAAAGGACACATCAAAGGAAAAACAAAATTGTTATTTTTATTTAATTCCGAGAATTTTCATATTCATCTACCTTTTAAACCTTCTCTGGACTTCCACAAATAATTCAAGACCAAAATTAGCCAAATCAGTCCAGCCGTTCTCGAGTTTTAGCGAGACTAACGAACAGCAATTCATTTTTATATATATAGATAGATAGGTGTTGGGATATAGTTGTTCAAGTTTGCCATATTTTATTCAAGATTTCTAGAAATATTTTTGTAAGGAGGTGTAGGATGGTTTGTAGTAAGGTTTCTCCAATTTTGTTCTATTTGTCGATACTTTGACGATACAATACCAATATAAAGAGAATGAAATATGATATTTGACATTTCATTTTCGATGTTTTATGAGCTCGAAGACCTCACAACAAATTATATAAGAATGGGATGTTTTCTAAAATCAACATATAAAATCGATAATTATGTAAATCACGATTGTTTGAATAGTTGAACAATAAGTTTCACATTAAATTTATAAGCACACCAATTTCATTTTCGTAAATAATAATAATTTCGAACTCTTGAATAAAATCTAATATAAATATAGTGCTACTATATATCAAGTTAACATTAGATCGAACTTTTTTTTTCCTACCTAAGCTGGAGAGACCATATCAGCGTAGCCTTAACTAGTAGGTGAGCTCACGGGGCTCAAACCTGACGACGGTGCTAACAGGAACCCTAGCAAGAGTCGTGCTTCGCAGAATTTACAACCGGATCGGAAACGCGACCCACTGAGATGATTCGGCGAGAAATTCAGTGGGCTGTGTCTGTGGGTTAATTTACTCGCCGAGCCCTTTGTCGCGACGGGTTTGACGAGAACGATGACCGGTGCTTGGGGTACCTAAAAGTACCGTTAGTGGATCGGGAGGATCCGAGATGACGTGTATTAGGCGACGTCAATTGTTTACCATTTGGTCCGCAGTATCGGCAATGTAGTTACCGGCGGCCACGACGAGAGAGTTCTCGTGTCGTGCCGCTTTATTGAAATGGAAGATCGAACAAAAGAAGCACGAACGTATAACCACGAATATAGACCAGAAACTAGAAATAGATTTTTTGATATATATTTTTTGATTGATAAATTAGAATATAGAAAAGATGCCACAATTTATTGTGATGAGTCTTCAGCTTTTGTGTAGCGAATTGGTTACTTTAATGTCTAAGCTATTAGTCTCGTTCCTTATAGTAATAATCCTTATAGTAATATTACTTCTAGCCATAATTGAGTTATAGACTGTCATTACAGTAATATGATCTGCGGAGCAAATTAAAATTAACTCATTTTATATTTCTGGTTTGACATGTTGTTCGAAAACCGACGTCATGAAGTAATACACAGAGCCCTAAGTCGCATTGAACAAAATTGTGAACATATCTTCGTGTGTGTCATGTATTATAAATAAATTAACGGTATGCTACAAACACTTTGGGTATTATTATATAATTATTACCACATACAATTATAATGTGATGATGGGGGCAACTAAATAAAGGGAATCCAAGTTTTGTGTTTGAGCCAGACATAAAGTCAGACGCCGCAAAAAGTGAAAATAAAGATAGACTCCTACGAGAAGTAATGTCGAAGGACATGCTCCGTGTCTCCTGAACAGAATTTGGCACGAATTTCTCGTTACTCGACAAATTCGGTGTTGTTATACGGCGTCAGTCTTTGTCGACAGCAATGTGAGTTGCCTTACAAAAATTCTTCGTTCACATATCAAGGTGGGAAAATTACTCCATAGAGCTGTTTATAATGATAATAATAAGGTAGGGTGCACAAAATTACGCGGATCCACGAGATTAAGGCGTTGAGTTTGTGTTAATATTGTAAAGACGGTATAGTAGTGAAGTAGTAGTCGTGGTCTAAGGGATAAGACGTCCGGTGCATTCGCGTTGAGCGATGCACCGGTGTTCGAATCTCAGGCAGGTACCAATTTTTCTAATGAAATACGTACTCAACAAATGTTCACGATTAACGTCCACGGTGAAGGAATACCTTCGTGTAATAAAAATTAAAACTTCAAAATTATAATTTGGGTAATTACTGGTGGTAGGACATCTTCTGATTCTGCGCGGGTAGGTACCACCACCCTGGCTATTTCTGCCGTAAAGCAGTAATGCGTTTCGGTTTGAAGGGCAGGAAAGCCGTTGTAACTATACGTGAGACCTTAGAACTTATATCTCAAGGTGGGTGGCGCATTAACGTCGTACATGTCTATGGGCTCCAGAGAGCACTAACACCAGGTGGTCTGTGAGCTCGTCCACCCATCTAAGCAATAAACAAATAGTAAGATATAACCTCAATAGGGGATGCAAACGAGTTATTAGTTTTTTTGTATTTTTAGTAAAAAACGATCGGTTGTACTACATCTGTTAACGGCGTCATGGATCATCGAAGCCCGTTAGATTGTTTCCTAGTAGTTAACACAAACAAAAAACTGTGATAAAACTTAACTGTAACATTTTCAACGTTCCTATAAGGATAAACGTTCATTAGTGGCGTTAAGAATCTTCCTGTGGCGACGTCCTTATAGAGACAGAGGAATGAGTATCCGACTGCATAAAAGCATCCTTCATTGTGATAGAGTATAAAACCTACCGTTGGATAACCAACGGAATCTGTTCAATAAACCACTGTGTCAGTTAGCGGTATGATCATTTTTTCTTTAGTTGTGTTGGATCCGGCGGTTATTCGACAAGACGGTATTACGTTTTTACGTCTTATTAACAATTTTTTGAGCATCTTATGGATATTTTGTTGGCAAATGAGGTTAATTGATTGGATTTTTTTATATCGTGTGAAAATTGTTTTTAATTGCATTTCATTAATACCTAATTACTTTGGATATTTGAAAACAAATCTAATGAAAATTATAGAATCAGTAGCTTTAGCCCGCGACTTCGTTCGCGTGGAATAGTTCACAAATAATGCTTTATTTTAGAACAAATTTGGTTAGCTTAAAAAACGTTATAGTAAGTCAACCTTAACATATAGACATATGCTGTCGCGGACTTTTTTTTAGATCTTTTAAAGGGGAACAATTCTGTCATACATTATTTTAGCGAAACTTTAACCGTTTCCGCAGCGCACGCAGCGGAAGCTCACAAAAGGGACAAAAACCACGATTTTGAAACATTCTTTATTGGTGCTCCGCTTGTATTGGTCTTAGCGTGATTTTATATAGTCTATAGCCTTCCTCAATAAACGGACTATCTAATTTTGACAGAATTTTTCAAATCGGACCAGAAGTTCCTCAAATTAGCGCGTTCAAACAAACAAACTCTTCAGCTTTATAATATTAGTAAGAATCATTAACTAATTTTTAGTTATGTATTCAAAAATCAGTTAGCTCTATGCATTCAAAGAGCTCGAATGATATGATTAACGACAATGTAAATTGATTGATTAATTCATGTCAGCACTGTTGTAGCATGATACAGAACGAGTGTAAATAGCTAAAGATTACAGTAAAAAGTGAATTGATTAGACACATACGGAAGGCTATCACTGACGCCTGCACTTAACTGTTTCTGTGCATAGTAACCGACGACTTAGCAATCAACTATGGTTATATCGCTAACACTTAATGACCATTTATTTCTTGTCGTTCATCCTCAAGGACTCGTCTAGTCGATCTGTGAGTACAGAATGAGACTTATTTAGCGCGATGATTATACAAAAAAGTTGCGTTTGGACTTGAGAAAGTAAAAGACTGTTACGTTATTTTTTAAAAAGCTTTAGCGTGCAGTAATCGATAATGCCATTCGAATTATAAGAAGATCTAAGATATCTCTACTTACGTGCCTTATTTTCCTATCTAACATGCCCATTATACCTAAGCAGTGGAGGTAGGAACTGTTCTGATTTAGAGCCACATTCCTGCGTAATTTTGTTTCGCACCAGTGTAGAGTTTCGCCGTTAATGATGACCATGGACTCAGTTAATCGTTTGGCATTAGAAAGAATCCTTCGCTCTTTTAGGCCGATAAAAAAAACTTAAATTTTTTACAGATCTGGAACTTTTTTCAGATGTGGTGGACTCTAAATGACTTCACATTTAGACGATGTATTCTTAAACCGCAATACGAAGAGTACGTACCACTAGAAACACAAATGCGAAACGCACCTTAATTTTTTGTATAACGTTAATTGAATTTAGTTCTATCAAAAAGAATTTGCGTAATTGATCTGCACAATCCAGTGTGATTAGTGCGAGGTTTTTTTTAATTTGAGTTAGTTTTACTGGTGGTAGGACCTCTTGTGAGTCCGCGCGGGTGGGTACCACCACCCTGCCTATTTCTGCCGTGAAGCAGTAATGCGTTTCGGTTTGAAGGGTGGGGCAGCCGTTGTAACTATACTTGAGACCTTAGAACTTATATCTCAAGGTGGGTGGCGCATTTACGTCGTAAATGTCTATGGGCTCCAGTAACCACTTAACACCAGGTGGGCTGTGAGCTCGTCCACTCATCGAGAAATAAGAAATAAAAAAAACTTTAACGCTATCGAGGACGTTAAAAAACTCGCACTAATCACACAGGTACCAGAACGCGAGAGTCCGTTATTCGTACGTTACATTTACGGAAGCAAATATATATTTTTTATCGATAATTATATATGCAAGCGGTCGATTTCTTTGCGAAAATTTCATTCGCTACAGAAACTAGTATATGTTTTTAAATATCTCCCGTTTATGGTCGAACTAGTTTCTCTAATCGACAAAGTCGTGAACCCTGCCGTTAGCAACGTCAATATTAAAGTAAATCAGTTGCTCGATTCAACTCGTAAAAACTTTACAGCTTTCAAGTTTATTAAAATAATTTAAATTAGTATATATATTAGTTATTAGTTCATTAAATACATATATACAATTTATAGAATAGACCAGGGTTGACCTAGTATTACGTAGACACATGAATGTCACAACCCATCATAACACATGAGGAGGAAGTCTCTTGTATAACTCGATATTAAAAAATTTACGTATGATGACTCGCCAGAGAGGGGTAGGATTCCAATACTCTATGACACCAACCAGTAAATGTGTATTGGAGAACGCTATAAAAATCAAATATTATTTCTTTCCATTCTCCGGTCTCCCTCGTCTTTTACGACAATTTCATTGAAAGGCTGAGTGGTGTTCTAAACTTTCATATCGACAATACTTATCTGCGATCATGGTAAAATATCATCTTGTATATGAAATATGCAAATATGTATCATCTTACTGGTGGTAGGACCTCTTGTGAGTCCGCACGGGTAGGTACCACTATCCTGCCTATTTCAGCCGTGAAGCAGTAATGCGTTTCGGTTTGAAGGGCAGCCGTTGTAACTATACTTGAGGCTTTAGAACTTATATATCTCAAGGTGGGTGGCGCATTTACGTTGTACGTCTATGGGCTCCAGTAACCACACCGGGTGGGCTGTGAGCTCGTTCACCCAACTAAGCAATAAAAAAAGGCATAGTGGATCGTATTCACATATTAATGCCAATGTCAGTAATGCTTATGCCAGGTAGGCCGTCAGACCCATCGACAGAAAGAAAAAGCTTGTATATTTTATGATTTCACTCTCAGAACGACGGCTTGAGTCGGTTGTGTGTCAGTGTGTTAAATCGACGTATGAATGCAAACTATACAAGAACGCTGCGCAAAGCTGTCACGTTTGCAGCGAAATTCGCATACCTCTGGCACGTGCGGTCAAACACATCCGACTACTAATTGATTCCTTGTTTTTCTAGAGCAACATTTTATTCGTAACAATTGACGTGGACTATCGTTTTGAACGATTTTAAATGTTAATAATATGCGATTTTATTATCAATGTTTTGAGTGTTCAGACACGCTTAATAGCTCAACTGATGAGCAAGAGTGCTGTTGCACTTCACACAAGAATAATTATTCATACTGATGTTTAGATATGGGAATGTGAGCGTCAGTGTATGTCATATATGTTATCGTAATGAATACATTTAAGAAATCTTTTCAAGAACAAAGAAGCAGCGATAGAGGGGAAATAAACGGCTTATATACATTAAGCGTTTACAGTCATTATTTATGGAAGGTCGGTTTTTTTTTATGATTGAAAGATTACTGATGGCCCGGAGGCCTTTCCAGTTTCACCAGGATAGGTGGGCGAGCAAAGGCTCAGCCAGGAGGGGTGGGATTATCTAACAATTGCCTGAGCGCCTCCGAAGGAGACCTAACAGCTCAAGAGCAATTGCTTCGCGAATTAATCTACTACCGGATCGGAATCGCAACCCGCTGAGAAGATCCGGCGAGAAACTCAGCGGGCTGATGCATGGGTTAGGTAAGGTCATAGTGTGAGCCGATCCGGGTAGGTATCCCTATCCCGTCTATTTCTGTAGTGCGATTCCTGCAGCCATGTATTTTGGTTTGAAGGATTAGAAGCCGTTAGAATGAGTCGTTTTCTTAACTCTATTTGATAATAATATAGAATAGAGGACAAATCACGTACAGACATCCGGCCCAAAATTAGGATTCCTTGTCTTATAGGTACCTGTTTACGCTACATCTGTGTATCAGATACATCGATTTAAAATATTTTTGAACGGAACTAAGAGCGCATCTATGATAGTCCCTTTCCCCTCTTATATCAATGCAGGTTATAAAGTGGACTTTTGAATCGTGCGCAACAAAGTTGTGCGAACGCAAAAAAAAATAAAAATTATAACCACAAGGACACAGGCCTACGGTGAGTTTCTAACATATTACCAAGTACTATATCGATTGCGCTCTAAATTTAAAACAAAAACTAAAGAACCAAGCCCAAACAGTACCAGAGACTTAAATAAATATATATACATATATAGATTATAGTAAACACACAGGCAAATAGCAAACGAACCTGTTCATCACACGAACGCTTGCCCGATGTGGGAATCGAACCTTAGATTTTACTGGTGGTAGGACCTCTTGTGAGTCCGCACGGGTAGGTACCACCACCCTGCCTATTTCTGCCGTGAAGCAGTAATGCATTTCGGTTTGAAGGGTGGGGCAGCCGTCGTAACCATACTGAGACCTTAGAACTTGTATCTCAGGGTGGGTGGCGCATTTACGTCGTAGATGTCTATGGGCTCCAGTAACCACTTAGCACCAGGTGGGCTGTGAGCTCGTCCACTTATCAAAGCAATTAAAAAAAATTACCCTCAGCACAAAAGTCAGGCACGCTAAGTACTCGAGTCATTCAATTTTTGTCTACTTATTGATAGTAACCTCGTGTTATGTTAGCTTCACCTGACGTATGGCGTTGGTGATCACTTAAACTATAAAGATTCACGGTCTTTAATTTCTTAAATAAAACCTTATTTGTAATATGTTTCATTAGAATTTATTTATAACCAACCAAGAAATGTAACGATAAAACTCAGTTAATTAAAACATTTTTTCATAATAATAATAATAATTTCTAAAGACTCCATACGTAGTATACAGGTTTATCGATAACATGTTATCACAATTACTATGTTTACAAAGAGCAATCAGAGATGGTCATTTAAATAAGCGTGTAGAAAATAGCTGTGCATGTAAATATGCGGCATTTACGAGATAGGGTGTTGCGAATTGCTTCCTGCTTTTAAAATAATCTTTCACGCGATGACGCAATGCAGTGCAGAAAATTGACTTAAAATCGAGTCGCTATTTTTACAAAGCTTCTTGAGAAGCTATTCTGGCCTAACGCCTTCTGACTGGTGGGTGCCTTCACTGGGCTCAGCCTTAGAATTTGCTAACATCTTCCCTAGCAAGATCGAGTAACCATACCACGTCTTTTATACGCTATGGTAATGAATGAGATTGCGATCGTTCCGGAGCTATTTATTCAACAAGAACAAACTTAAGTCGTTCTACAAAATCTATTTTATAATTGGAAGCGACGCTCTATATTTAAATGAAGCAAATTGTAGATAAAATGCCTTAATAATATTATTACTAGTATTTTTAGTCTTCGTTACCACACTGACAAATAAAGGCGTAACAATAAATAAATTATACAAAAGTAGTTCCAAGAATTTTAAGGTCTTATCAAATTAGCGATTTATTTTGGTCAATCGGTCAAATGTACGATACTAGTAAACTTAATGAACTCAAATATCAATAGTATGTAACGGCTGTCTTTTCGTTTCACTACTAACGAAGCCCTTATGAGTTTCTATTTGTTAACATTCAAGTCGAACGCCCACCGTAAGTCGTGAGTTACTAATCGGATATTTAATAGAAAAAATCGATATATTATGATCAAAATCAATATGTCTCATTAGTAATAGTTAAGGGATTGATAAGTTTATCATGAATCTAGTTAATTTCTCACTTGCTTTCAGAAAAAATGTCCGTCAGTGATTTTAGTATATTTTGAGTACTACATACTTAATTTTATTTGAAGATAAACATTTCAGACGAGAGATTAAAGTTAATTCCTTGATAATTGATAGATAAAGAAAATTTTTTTTAGGACACAAAAGGATAGTCACGTGGCTTCAATTAATATTATGTAACACGTGATTGATGTAAAAGCAAAACGAATAGGCGACGTAATCGGTGAAAGCAAACCGAAGGTCTCATCATTCGGTCTGATAACCTTTGCTGCTATTGTATCCCGCTATCTAACAATAAGGGAGAGTCGAACGTATTGAAATAGGCTTTTCATTTTCCTAAATGAGTTGTAAATTCCGTCGCATAAGGGTTATTAGGCAGAAGTCGGTAGCATTGTGTAGCGCATCGATGTGGTCGAATACAATGGCTGCTTTCACATGGCCTTTGAGCTGTCAATAAAGATGTTCGACGGAGGTTGTAATGACGGTGAGTCGTTAATTATATTATCATTGACGATTCCGAGGTCATGATAATTTGGAGAGAGCAGCCGAACAAATTACACTGGATGCGTTAATTTCCATTGTTGTTGCGATTTCGCCAACGAATGATAGATTTATAAAGAAATTAGTGCACGTTTACCACAAAGAGATAATGATCGATCTACAATTATTACTGATTCGTTCATCGACTATCAAGTCAAGTTTCAATCGTGCTAATCAAATACGTGATGTTTTACACTTCATTGTTGTTTGATTGAAATCTAGTTAAGGGAATGATGACATAACCAAAGTACCGACGACAAAAAACGTTTTAATCAGAGCATGTATGATGCACAGAGGGAGCACGTAACTCGATAAATGTTCGTGTAACAGCATGGCGAAATGCAGCACAAGCACTTTTGTATTACAGTCGAGTGCGAGGTGTCTCCCGTTAGTTCGAATTCCATGGAGTGCCCACAATAGATGCGCTTGAGATTCTCCATCGATGGGTAATTTGGGTCTATATTGTATTATACAAGGGCCCCGGGGCCGTGAAAAGGCATTTTAACGGCGACCAGCGGACCGGAAACGAGTCGACATTTTAATTGAAACTTCATTAAAAAAAACTCAAAATCAGGTGGAATTAGTTGCGTCGTCTAGAACGGTGAAAAACGGTGGCAAAAAAAAACACAAGACACGGTAATTCGATGATATGGTTACCGTTAAACCATGCGTTTTTTTTTAAATATCTTTGCCTCAAATAGGCCAAACTATTATGTGGTAGTCGATCCCATAGCGATAATTTTTTTTGGAAATCGTTAAGCAACTTGTTTTAATAAGTAAAAAATGCTTGTCATTTTGGGGTATTTAATCCTCTTTAAGGTACTTAATGTGAGACGTTTGTAGTAATACCTCTAATGTTATCTATCGGCGAGAATATGTAAGGATAATCATAACTTACCCATACGTCTAGGATCGTTACCGAATAAAATTACGTTTCGGATTAAAACCCAAAAGGACGGGCCGTTGAACCTGCGACGGTTGGTGACTATAACTTGACCTTCAAACACCGGCTTTCTAAAGGAAACTCTTTGTAGTCTTCACCGCAAGCGAATTCAAGCCTCAATGCATCGTGTAAATTTATGAGGGCGAGATCATCGGCCAGCGGTTAGATCGTACATTAACTAAGGCGGAAGCGAACGCAGATCGCGAGGCTGCGAAGATATTGCAATTATATTAATGTTCATTTGAGACAGTGGTGTGTACAGTTACAGTTTGTTTCCAGCAATTATTCAAAATTAATTTATTTTTTATTTGTTTCATTGCTATAGATTTTTTGACAAACTCCCGGACTATTTGATGTAAAACAATTGTTGAAATTTGAATGGAAATTACATTGGAGTCCTGCCACGGAATTTTTGCCTGTCGACGCTTGAAGTCTCATCTTTTTTTTTTTATGGTTGAATATTTACTGGTGGCCTTTCCAGTTTCACCAGGACAGGTGGGCGAGCAAAGGCTCAGCCAGGAGGGGAGAAGTCTCATCTATTATTAGGCCAAGAATACTTCGATTTAGTAATTAGTGTAAATTAAAAATAGATTTAAGGTTTAATCTTGTTTTATTATTATTATTATTCGTTCTGTGAAACGATTCGAGTACTTTACAGGTCCCGTGTCAAGGACGAGTCGGAAACTAAAATATTCGAAAAATTAGAAATAATATAAGGACATTACAAACGCGATATTGTGCCCGTAAAAGTATCTGTAATTAATCTTAAATTTTTTATCCTTAATAATAGCCTTTTTGTATAATAGCCTTGAGAGGCTAGTTCAGCTTCGCCTTGACGTGTAGGTGAGCTTACGGGACTCAAACCGGGAGTGTTGCTAACACTGGCCCTAGCAAGAGCAGTGCTTCGCAGAATCTACTACCGGATAGGAAACGCGACCCACTGAGAAGATCCGGCGAGAAACTCAGCGGGATGTGTCTATGGGAATATTCTTACAACCAATTCACTGGTGATATGGGCTTTGGTAACTACTTAATACCAGGTGGACTGTGAGTTCGTCCACCCATCTGAGCAATAAAAACATATAATAATTGTAAAGTTAAGTATGCGAGATCAAAGGAAATACGAATGATTTTAAATCGCTTCTCCGTCTAGAAATAGAATCTACGTTGTGAGGTTAGCCTTAGATCGGTACCGCGCTAATGCCATAGTCACGAACTGGTCTCTTTTGTTGAAAAGGCATGTAGGTACGCTAATTCAATTAATATTCACATAAATTTGCTAGCCGATAGAGTATGCGTTTCAAAGCGGAACGCGGGCTCGATTTTACTGATGCTATCGGAGCCGAGTGAAAGATACCATGGTTATTGAACCGTGAAAGTCCTTACGTTAATAAACCTTTCAACGTAAGAGTTTTGTAATTAATTACGAAGTATAAAATCGTAGAAGACGTGAACACGATATCAAGCCATACTAAATATAATGTTACTTTTTTCTTTTTATTTTTTATTTTTATTAAAGTATATATATGTTACGGCTTGTACCCGAAGCTAATACCCGTAGTTCTAGCCAGCTAAAACTAGGTGTAGCCGATTTCATTTGGTTAAAACTATAATATAGGTATGTATATATTATAGGTATAGCCTTCTTTATGCTGGCTAAAACTAGATGTAGACAATCGTACGTGGTTAAAACTAGATGTAAAGTAGCACGAGCGTCGCCAAGGGGTCGGGCGGGATTACCTCGCCTCTTCCCTACATCGACAACATAGAAAAACAGGAGGAGGAAGATCTCGAAAAAAAAATTAACAGTTAGAAGAAAATGAAAGTGGTGGTGAAGAAGTGATGATGGCAGAACCGACTGAACTATGGTAGCAGAAAGTTTATGAGCTGTGTGATCAAAACGGAAATGAAAAATGTGATCTGTGCAAGAAAAGAGAAAGAATAGATAGAAAAAGAAAAATAGAAATCTACAACGTAAATGCCGCCACCCATCTTAAGATATGAGTTTTAAGGTCTCAGTATAGATACAACGGCTGCTCCACTCTTCAAACCGAAGCGTATTGCTGCTTCACCGCAGAAATAGGCAGTGTGGTGGTACCTACCCGTGCGGACTCACAAGAGGTCCTACCATTTTGAGACTATGCTTGAATTTTGCAAAACAGAAACAATTATGTCGCAAGGCAACAGTTATCCAAGAAAGTCCGTTATTCGAAGTTCAAGCGGGATGGTGAATTATAGAAACCGATCATTGTGACTTGCGAATTTTCTCGACCCCGTGCAGAAAATGATCGTAGCAATGATAAATATATAGATGATAGACATTACGTAGATGCGTTTGATCTTTGATGGTAAGTGGCAGCTATCGTTCGATGACTTGATTGCTTCATAATTTTCACGATAGACCTTTCGCCTTGGAGCTCGAGAATCACAAGTAATTTACTTCGATGTCTTCAACGACAATTTGTTTTATACTCATCTTAAATAACGTACAGAGTTTCACTAGAAAACGCGGCATTATTCAATATTGGAATGTATGAAATAAAATTTATTGTTTCTTTTTTATTTATTGTTGCGATTGGTGGACGAGCTCACAGCCCACCTGGTGTTAAGCGGTTGCTGGAGCCCTTAGACATCTACAACGTAAATGCGCCACCCACCTTGAAATGTGAGTTCTAAGGTCCCAGTTTAGTCGCAACGGCTGCCCCACCTTTCAAACCGAAACGCATTGCTGCTTCAATTCCACAGACACAGCCCACTGAGTTTCTCGCCGGATCTTCTCAGTGGGTCGCGTTTCCGATCCGTTGGTAGATTCTGCGAAGCACTGCTCTTGCTGGGGCTAGTGTTAGCAACACTCCGGTTTGAGCTCCGTGAGCTTACCTACACGTCAGGGCGAAGCTGATATAGCCTCTCAAGGCTATCAGCATAGGTAGGAAAAAAGTAAATTAAAAAAAAACTAATTCACGGCAGAAATAGGCACGGTGGTGATTTCTGTTCACTTATTGCTTTACTATCGAAGGCCGGACGGACAGTTACCGAAGATTTGAGTATCACCACCCACCTTGAGGCTAGCGATTGAATTTTCAATAGTTTTGCGCAGCGGCTCTCCTATATATAAAATCGGAACGATTGATTTGGGCTACTTAAGAATAAATAAAATATGAATAAAAAGCGTATAGTTGTTGTAGTTGGTATAGATGATATTGATTATTATATTACGATATTCATAAAACGAACACAAGTCAACGGTACTCAAACATCTCGAGATGACATTAGAGTTGTAGCGGCACTTGTACGTAGAGGACAATGACCATACATGGCACTGCAAGTGCTATTAGGGATTGCTGCTTTAAAGACTTTAGACTTCCTGCCAACGATTTGCGGTTACACATCGAGAGGGGAATTCAAACGTTGACGGCACGTTCATTCCCAATTAAGATTTAAAATGAAGCTCAGTCACTTCACACAAGAATCACGACAGCTCTAAATCTAGAATGAATCTATAGGTTGTGATAGCATAAAACACATAAGTTGTGTTTTGTAACGAAAACGTTAGATTGACGTCTTATAGATTTCGTAGCGTAAGACGTTGATGCATCTATATGTTAATACGTGAAGCAAAAACTTTGTATCTCTTTTTACGAAAATTGCGCGGACGGAGGAGTATTAAATTTTCCACGCTTATAGAGAATATAGAGAAGAAGTGCACAATACTAATTTTTTTTTTTAATAATGCTTATAAGATACATTAAATCAATAAAGAAAACATTACATACACTACATACCATGTATTTGACGCACACACGCATGCATACTATTTATTTTCAAACTTTTGTTCTTGACGTCTGTTGTTAAATTGAGAATAGATTAAATATTGTTTGTCTTTGTAAATATTTTTTATAGTGTAGTCTTGGCGAAATTTGTGATTATAGAAGTATAAAATAAAATCATAATAGTGTACAAACTTACAATTCCAATTAATAATAGTCGAATTTCGACTACTGCGGGACCTCTAGTAGTAAAAGCTTAATCTCTGTATATATGAATGGGAATCTCATTACAACTTGGCGGTGGCGTTACGGATTGTTAGACGCAAACATTTGCGTCCATATAAGTGGGGCTCGTCTTCGTCATCGCGCTAGGTGAAAAAAAGACGTTTCCGAGTCGAATGTCGCACGACATATCTGTCTCAATGGAGCAGTTCAGTTGCTTCTAACAATACAACTCGGTGAGATGCACGACAAAAAGGTTATCAACACAATAACGCAGCGTTTTCCGACCTTGCGTTTCACTTCGTATACGGGACGCGGTCGTGCCTCAAGATGATACTTCCGCGAGATATTACAATTGCATCTCAAAATGTAATACCGTTTTAAGTACCGCTTAATCCGACGACGTAACTATTGCCGCACGAAAGAAAACGAACACGGCGACCGTTTATCTGGTGCGATCATGAAAAACAACGCGACCTCCTAAGCAATCTCCTTTAACTAGAATCGTGAAAAGCGCTGTCTAATATCAAGGATGGTATTTGATTTTGAAGTTTAAAATAACTAATAGTTTAAAAAACTAACAAAATACGCTATATACGCTAATAAATACGCTAAATAATAAATACGCTAATAAAAAGCGTATTTTGTTAGCTTTTTTAAACTATTATTTATTTTTCATTTTTTAGTTGAATTTCAATGTTTTTTTTTCAATTTTTTTTAAATATGGTATTATCATCGGTCCTTAATAAGTATACCAAATTTCGAGTTAATTCGACGTTTTGAAAGGGGTCAAAATCATGTTCAAAGATTCCGTTACAAACATACATACGTCTGAAGCTAATAAAAGCGTATTAAAATCTAAATCGTGATTGATTTGCAAACGCATTTTGATTTCAATGACGTTTAACGAAGACTTCACAAAAAAAAAACGGAACAAAATTTTGTTACGGTACATTCGGCGACAAAGTGCAAACAACGACAATAGCCTGAGATATGAAACTTGTGTCCACAAAATACGCTCGTCTTGTTTTAGCAGTTTGCTTATAAAAACTTAACAGAACGATCTAGATAAAAAAAAAGCGTGGTCTAAAAACGAACAAGTTACGCGAAATGTTTTATGTCTATAATTTGAATAATAATTATTGATATTTCAAAGCATACACGAATTGAATATTCAGTACTGCGTGAGAATATGAATTATGAAGTAACAGGATTTTTAATAGTAACTCAGATTATCAAACAATGGGTTATGGCATAATACATAATTTACATGGTAGCTTGTGCATTGGAATATGAGGTTTTGTTACTAATTATTTTCTAGGAATATATTATAATTCGGGGAAGATAGTCTGTTGAGAGTAAGTTTTTGGACCACTTGCAATTTTTATTAGTTTGTTTAAGTTGGCTTTACACAGAAACCCTAGCCAGTGGTTTGATATCAAGTGAAGGAATAATATCGTGTTATAAAAATCAACACGCAAAATTATAATTTGCGTAATTACTGGTCGTAGGACCTCTTGTGAGTTCGCGCGGGTAGGTACCACCACCCTGCCTATTTCTGCCGTGAAGCAGTAATGCGTTTCGGTTTGAGGGGCGGGGCAGCCGTTGTTACCATACTGAGACCTTAGAACTGATATCTCAATGTGGGTGGCGCATTTACGTCGTAGATGTCTATGGGCTCCAGTAACCACTTAACACCAGGTGGGCTCGTTCACCTATATAAGCAATAAAAAAAAAATTTTTTTAAATCAAAACGAAGGGTTAAAATATACATATATAAATGCTTCGAGCATATAGACCGCATTTTTTTTTTTTTTTTTTTTCCTACCTATGCTGATAGCCTTGAGAGGCTATTTCAGCTTCCCCCATAACGTTTGTAGGTGAGCTCGCGGGGCTCAACCGAAGAGTTGCTAACACTGACCCTAGCAAGAGCAGTGCTTCGCAGAATCTACCACCGGATCGGAAACGCGACCCACTGAGAAGATCCGGCGAGAAACTCAGTGGGCTGTGTCTATGGGTTAGTTCGCTCGTCGAGCCCTTCGTCGCAAGCGACGGGTTCGACGAGGACGGTGACCGGTGCTTGTGGTGCCTAAAAGCACCGTTAATGGATCAGGAGGATCCATAATGACGTGCTTTGGGCGACGTCGACGGTTTACCATTCGGTCTACTGGGTCGGGTATGTAATTTCCAGCGGCTACGATGAGAGGGTTCTCATGTCGTGCCGCCTTCTCAAAATGGCGCAGCGATGCCGACTGTAGATACTTACTAAATGAGTCGAGCTCCAGGTCATCGTGGAGATCCACATTCCTAAGGAACCATGGCGCTCCGACGGCTATCCTGCAGAATCGTGATTGAATAACCTGAAGGGATTTCAAGTGGGTGCGGGCTGAGTGAGCGAACACTACGCTTGCATACGTCATGACGGGGCGTATACAAGTTTTGTAGAGAGTTACCTTATTGCGGAGGGATAGTTTGCTTCGACTACAAAGCATTGGATAGAGTCGTCCTAGTATAAACGCGGCGCGGTTGCGTACCGTTTTTATATGGGGACGGAATGTCATCCCTCTGTCGAGGGTGACGCCTAGATATTTGACCTTCGAGACCCACGGTATGGGCTGGCCAAAGAGAGTGATGGGACTAACGGCGGAGGTGTTTGCGCGCCTACTACGGAGTGGGATGCTCGAAGTGATGTTCGGAGGGCGACCCCTTTTGAAGAGCACCGCTGCGCTTTTCGTGGGGTCGATGTCAATTCGCCACTTCCGGAACCACTGTCCCATGGTGGCTACTGCGATCTGGAGTCGCCGATGAAGCAGCGACATCTTCCTACACGAGTAGTAGATAGCCGTGTCATCGGCGAAGAGCGCTAGATGGGTCTCCGGAGACCGGGGTATATCATTGATATACAAACTAAATAATAACGGGGAGAGCGCGGAGCCTTGCGGGACTCCGGCAGTCAGTTGACGGGGACGAGAACGAGTTCCCTCTACTCGATATCGAAACGAACGGTTCGACAAGAAGTCTCGTATGATGAGCACGAGTCTGTCTGGCACTCCCATGTTGTACAGTTTGTAAATTAAACCGTTGTGCCAGACTTTGTCGAACGCCTTCGCGATGTCGAAGAAGAGGGCGCCGGTCGGGATTTGTTTACGCCTATTTAGTCCTATCAGAATGTGCTCCGTGAGGCGGTGCACTTGTTGTACGCACGAATGTTTTGAGCGGAATCCGAACTGTTCGTCTATGAGAATTTTGTTCGCGGTAACAAAATCCCAGAGGCGTTTCCTAAGGAGACGTTCGTAAATTTTTCCTATCGTCGGGAGGAGACTAATCGGACGGTAACTAGAAGTTTCGTTTCTCGGTTTGCCCGGCTTATGTATACCGATAACGTCCGCTTCTTTCCACCCCGCGGGAAAGATGCAGTGCGTCATAGCGGCATTTAAAATTGTAGCCAACATTGCTATCAGTTGGACTGGCAAAAGTTTTAGCGCGCGGTTGCGGATGCCGTCGGAGCCTGGTGCCTTCCTAGGTTGGAGGTTGTGGATCGCGTCTCTAACTTCGTCAGTGGTAATGGGGGGTAACGCGTCCGAGGGCGGCAGGGAAGCTCTGCGCTCGACCTCCCTGTCGACTAACTCGGTGTGTTCGGGGTCCGCGTGTTGAGTGCTGGTGGTGCACTGTTCTTGCAGTGCATCGGCCAGCAGCTCTGCCTTGTCATCGTCATCGAATGCCGGTGATTGGCCTGAAGGGCGTACGAGGGGAGGCATAGTAGCGGTAGTTTCGGATTTGAGAGTCCTAGCTAGTCGCCAGTATGCTTGGTGGGAGGGCGCGAGTTGTTCTAAATAACTATGCCAATTATCGTTACGCGCGTCGCTTAAGCGGGAGTGGACTTCGCGTTGTAGACGACGCATCCGAATCCGGTTTGAATGCGTGGGAAGACGATCGTAGGCCCGGATTGCCGCGTTCCTAACTCTTAAGAGATTCCTAAGATCGGGGGACAGTCTGATGCGGTGGAAGCTGTCCTCCACATCGACTTCTTTTGAAGATCTAATGAGATGTGATCGGTAATGATGTTTATGGATTCGACGGTGTCCTCTGGGGATAGATTCTAATCCGGGCCGTAAGGGAGGATTGGCGGCTTCGGCTAGGCACGTGCCCAGCTTATTCCAATCCACCATGGTCCTCGTAACAGTGACTGGGTTGTGAGGGCGACCGAGCTGCATAACGACAGGTCGGTGGTCTGAGTCGAGCTCTGACAGTGCTTCGATGGAACGTAAGCGCAGAGTTACGTTCCTAAGCAATGCCAGGTCTATAGTGCTCGGACGGAGCGCGATGTTATACGGATAACATGTTGGAGTTGGGGGACCGACTACTTCAAAGGTGAGGTCGTCTATAAACGCGTCGAGACGCCTACCGTTGACGTTCGTACGATGGCAGTTCCACCTAGTGTGGTGGCAATTTAAATCGCCTGCCAGGATGACGGAGTCTCCCATGCCGAACAGTGACTCGATGTCACTGCTCAGGAGGGGCTTGTCCGGGGGGAGATAAACGGATGCGATGACGATCGGCTGGTGTCCCGTCAGCGAGATACGGCACACTGACGCCTCGATATGTAAGAGCGAGGGAGTATCGAGAGGGACAACGTGCAGGGCTCGCCTATAGTAAATGGCAGTCCCGCCTTTGGAGGCGGTGAGTCTGTCATTCCTAACCATGACGTAATTCGCGACTTTCGGGTCACGACGCGAGGGCTTCAGACAGGTCTCCTGCACTAACAAGATATCTACAAGATTGTCGCGGAGGAATTCGAAAATTTGATCGCGTTGCCGCGCGAGTCCGTTAGCATTGTAGAATGCTAACGTAAGGGAATACGGTTTTTCTCTACCTTTTTGCGCCATTGGTGACCGGTAAAGATTTTTATAACGTGCGGGACACGGACTCGTAGACGTCCATATGATCGAAAGCGGCCGCGAGTCGCTGTTCGGGGGTTACCGACCTACGTATCGCGTCTGCGAACGATCGCAGACGGTCGAAGTTAACCGCGGTGACGAAGTCGCGCACGAGCGCGAAGTCGTTGACGGCAGAGGGTTACGGGGGACGGAACGCGGGCGCGGGGCGAGGTGCGAGCAGGGGCTGGGGCGCGGGGCGTGTCGCGAGCGGGGGCGGGGGTGCGGTTTCCGTTCCCGCCTTTGTATACGGCAGCGGTTTTTTTCCACGCCGAGACCGTGGGAACTGCAGCCGGCACGAAGGCGGGTTTCGGCACTGAAGGCGCCGAAGTCTTTGGGCGGACGGTTCGAGGGGCTGGGTGGGACGGACGTTTACGCGGAGCCCTGGGACATCCACGGTAGTTCGCGGGGTGCCCTTGTTTAAGGCATAGGACACAGCTTGGAGGTTCGGTCGCGGTTTCCCTAACTCGCGAACAATCTAATGTGGCGTGATCGCCGAGGCACTTTACGCAGCGGGGGCGCGCGTGGCAGTTACGAGCCGAGTGGCCGTAAAGCTGGCATCTGTAGCACTGCCCGGGAGTGCCACGTTTATGGGGGGCTTCGATGGAGACCCCGGATAGGCCGCAAACTGTCGAGAGGCATGAGATTTTCTTTTTGGCCTCCGGGGTTGGCTCCAACGCGACGAGAATCATATTATAGGGCTGTTTGCCCCGCCCGCTGTGCATCCGGTGCACACTAACTATCGGAAGGGCCTGAGCGGTCAGATCCTCCTTTATGTAGTCGATGTCGAGTTCCTTAGGGACTCCGCGTATTACTACGCGGAGCTCGCGGTCCTCCTGAAGAGCATAGGTGTGGAAACCTATGTTCTCCTTTCGGAGGTATGCTGAGAGGGCCCTATGGTCGCCCGGCGTTGCGACCTTAATCTGAATCACCCACCCATGCGCGTAACGTCGCGCATGGGTGTAGTTAATTTTATTTGCCTGAAGGGCCTGGGAAACGCGGTTCCACGCGGTTTTTTCCTGGAGAATCAGCGGGGGCGGGGCAGCTACTTTAGGAGCGGGCGCGGGCTTGGGACGCGGCGGTGGAGTTACGCGGCGAGCGGAGTCCGACTCCCTAGACCGCATCGGAAAGAGTAGCCGACAAAACGGCCCGTCACGCTTCAACTAGCCACGCAACGCTGAAATTCTAAATGCAAACTTAAAAAAAAACACGTTCACAAAATTTGTAACAATCAAGATATATCATTGTTTAGATGCAAAAAAAAAGTAGGAACCGGTAAAAACTGTTTATTTATAAAGCAACACTTTCTTTTCACCTCGTTAAGATAAATTCAAAACAGGTAATAAAGTTAAGCATTACAGCACACAGGCTGAGTACAAACGTATGAGAAATTTACAATTGTTCCGTCGTAGTGAGTACATTCGAGTAACTCAACGACATTTCTCGTTCGCACACAATTAACCAAGAAGATTTACATTCACTGTCAAAAACTAAAGTGACGAGCTATGGCGTTTGTTTGAATAGTGAAAACGCGAAACAAAAAACTGACCCAGATTTGTTCAGGTGTTTCCGATGTCAAGTTTATCGATTTCTTCGTTTTATGCATTTCAATCAAAATCATTCGAAACTTTAATTCGAATTCTTATTTCGTCAGCGAACATCTAATGTGTTTGGGTTGATCAGTGTGATCGATGCAGTTGTAGTATTTACGCCAATAAATTGTTAAATACATACCGGGTTAATTAAAACTGTTATTGCGATTTAAACACTTCTTTTTATTTATTTTGTTGCACCGACAAAGTGATCATAAATATAAAGCCAATTAACAGGAAGTACATGACAGATGTCCCATCAATCATAGGCACAATCGACTGTTCAATAGTTCACAACATCTTGAAATTAAAAAAGTAAGATTAATTGAATAAAAATATAATGAATAATTTTAAGAATAATTAAGTCCAGAGTAATACCTATTCACGGAGTAACAAAAGTTTTAATATCTACACTAATTAGAAAAAATAAATTAAGTTAGTTAAGCTATTAGTTAAGTTAGCTAGTTAAAGTTGTTAGGTTTAGCATACTAGTGGATACGGTACAACGATAAAAAGAAGAAGAAAAAAACTGTACAAGCCATCATAATCGCTGGTATCTTAACGTCAAATCCACAGAATGTTTGTTTAGCAAAATTCTAGAAAGTCGTCCGTTTATCAGATCATAAGGAAATTTAGAATACCGTTGTACTAGACTAAAGTCGCAAAACAATAGTCGCAGTTCTTTATCGGAGATGTAAACTTATCTGTATAACTTTAATCGAACGAGGTAGCTTCGAACAGTGTCAATGTAGGTTAGTGGTCAAACGAATCTAATCCTCTATGTGGTCCGATACGATCTTTCTAAGTTTTCTATATAAGAATAGGTAAAGGTTTTGAGTAAAGAGGCTGATTGATATGCCAATTGACGAATTCGGACACTACGATTTTTTGTTATTGCTCATCGTGATTTAAGCATTAGTTTACAGGAGTCTAAAGAAAGCACAACATTAATGCCAACACCTAGTTTGAGAGATTTGCATGAGCTCCCAATCGTTTAATGCATTACATAAGGTATTAATTTTATTCAAATTGGAGCTATACCTTTAAAAAGCATCTCAATTATCGGTGTGCGCTTTTCAATTCACTTTCGCGGTGAATTTATAAGGGAAATTATATGTAGGAACTGCATTCTTTGAATACTAACTAGCTATGCAAGCACCAAACATGTTATAGCGAAAATATTAATAAATTACTATAATTTATCCGCTTAGAGAACTGCAGGAAAGCGCAGCGCGTGCGAGGTGCTGCTCTAATGACCTACAAAGTACAATTTACTGTATTATGGTGGTAACAAACGATTTACGAACCTATGACTACGGTTGTAAACGATACTGATTCCAAATAAACATAAACTTACAGAAAAAAATTACTAAATTCAATATCATTTTCTAAAGTATACGTTAAAAATTGTCATTGATTCAGAAGCTAGTGACCTGAATTTTTCTAACTCGAATGGATAGAGCATTTTAATCTTAAGGTAAACTTATGATTTTCGGTACAATAGTTAATGTGTGAAGGATAAGTAGGTACGAGTATGTAAATCGTTCGGTATTTTATATGAAACTTATGAAGATATTTATAAATTTTGCTTAGGTTACAAGAATCTAAATTGAGATTTACTATATCAATAATATTTCTGATAACGTTAACACGTGGACATACAGAGTGGCAGGTCTTTTTGAACTTGCATGAGTTCAATTATTTACACAAATATGAAACAAAAAAATTTGTAAACAAATTTGAAAAAGAAAGAAGAAAATAACATCGATTGGAAATGGAGTACAACGGTAACCAAATGATAAACACCAATCCTCCGACCGAAACTAACGCTGTAGCAAATTGCTGAATCGTTTTTTTTTTAAATGTACAGCCGCTATTAAACAGATATACAGCAGAAGTCAATTTGATTGGATAAACGAATATAGCGGCTGCATATCATAGAATCGATAGTGTCAATATCGATTTCAAATTAGTCTCGTTACTTTCACGTTGCTAGTATTTCATGAATCGTAGATCAAATGAATGGATATATATTTTTTTTGCGATGCCAACGATTATGTAATTTCGACGGTTTGCGATAATAAAAGCACGTACGGGTATTTCGAATCAATATCGAATTTATTGTTGATAGATTTCATTACAATCACCCTGATTAATCGTTCATTGCTTATCGATTTAAAAAATTCGCGTTGCCTGTTTTTTGTTACTCTAATAAACTTAAAGACCCGTACTGTCTTCAAAACGAGTTTCATTGTTTGCGCAAAATGTAACAGTTAAGGTTAAAGAGCAAGTATTTTCGTATCAGTTTTATAACAAGCAGCTGTCAACTTTATAGCTATCTCTGATCTTAAGCATTTTTATGATATCGATCTTCGTTCGGTACAAGACTCGCGGAATATCAAAACTATATAAGAACGTCAGTATTTAGAGATGGAAATCTCTCAAGTTCCGAGTAAGGTTTTAACAACAATACATCAAACCTTTCACTTCGATAACAATCCGAAACTTGAACACGTAGAGTTGCTTCCGAAAGGTATCAGCGGTTTCGATCCGAGATGGATTAGGGCATTCCTTAAAACATTTTGGTTTTTGTATATAATCTTAGGGATGTTAAACTTCTGAGAAATACTAAACATGTTTTAAATTAAGTTGTAACACATAAAGGCGACACTGCTATGTAAGCACAGGTTTTCTTAGCGAAACTAATAAGCATGGATAAAAAGCGGTCTTGCAAGTAAGATGCAGAAAAACAAGCACATAGGTTCAGTGCACATGATCTCGGGAACACTAGCCTGTTCCCATCAGTGTCTTTAATTGTTATAACTAGACAATGAATAAATTTAAATAATTCAGCTTTAGCGAACTTCTTCACGTCAACAGAATTCGCATGAATATCCAAACGATTCATTACCTCACTTTCTATAATTTAACATTAATTTAGCGCTGTTGATAAAATTACTTAACTATTCACCCGGTATACAATTTAACTTTTAGCTAACACATAATTTGTTAAGATGATTGCAGTAATAAGCGTTATTAGAGTTTTAATTCGAATACAATATTTAAGTGCCGAGTCCGGAAGCGAAATTTTTGCAAGCGAATGAATTATATATATTCACAATCATATTTTGATTACGCGCAGTTTGGCATTCCGTATTAGTGCGATTAAACAATATAATTTACTTGACAGGATTCAGATTCACGAATTTAGCTTTGGTAAAGTAAAAATATTAAAATTAATATGTACGATACAAACATGACTACGGACAATGAGTGTTAAACATACTTCAGTAAAGATGATGTTAAAATAAATTAGGTTTAGCAGTGAATTTAAAATATTTCACGTAAATTGGGTCCAAAGTCCAAAATTTATTTTTCAACGATATTTCTATTTTCTGATAATATTTATTTTTAGATCATTGCATAAACTACGTAATGATTTATCGGCCCTGATTCTTGAATGTTACCATTTATTGAACGTTTGAAAAGAAGTGTAAAGTTGTTTATATCGTGACAAACGATCAATTAGCCATCATTATAAAGCAATTTGTCAGTTTGCTCTGCCGAAGAAAGTTCAAGTCGCGTGTCGACTACGGTGTTTTTAAATTAGGGCTGTAGCGAATACTGATAAATTGTAGATTAAAAATAAATTATGTGAATTTTTTTTTTTTGGCACGGATTTAATTTCCAAATATCAAAATTCGAAAATCATTTGTTCCAAAGTTCAATAGACATTACTCAATTCTATACTTAAATTGTAGCTTTAACTACTAAAGAAACGAGTAATTGTTAGGTATGGACTTGGATAATAGGAATTTTAATGGGCATTTTTGTTGTCGCATATACGCATGTAGTTAAGGTATTAAGTGGTAAATTCCGATAAAATTAATGTTTACACAAAATGCGAGTTGTAATTATAGTTTTTTCCCCAATGTTGTCTATGTCATTTACTATCGAATTACAAAGTTCACAAGTCTAGCTTAAGGCGGATTCGAACATCAGTTAATTTTCAAAATAAAAGTTCTTTACGTCGCAGCCCTATTCCGAGTGCATGGAATCACAGAACTAACCGCTTTTTGATTAATGATTTGTGTGTGAAATTGAAACAGCTTTTGGCTTTATGCTATAATAAATGCCGCTTTGATGTCGTCTTTGTACGTCGCTTAAATATATGTATACACATTGATTATTTAAAATTCGAATCAAATGTGTGATCTTTGTTGTGATTTTTATGATTCCCCATGATTAAGCGCGTGATGCAAATAAAATATGAAAATATGTACTTAGTATACGCGTATACATTAGTATAGGTAGTATACGTTAGTACACGCTGTTAAGTTAAATTCGTACCTGATCTACGAGAATCCGGGGCAAAAAAAATTTAGTTTCGTATCATGGATCTCGCTCAGTGCTTCTATACTTAGCCTTGCTAAAAATATTATTATAAGGATATTTCTTTTTTATGTATTATATTACACATTTGTTACTGCAGTTTATACATTAATATTATCGGCATTTGCTGGCATATTACTTGAAATATTTTTTGAAATTTGTCCAGCTAGAGGTCATTCTAGGATATATTATTTTAAAACTTTTTTCTGTCAGTCTAATGTTAATGTTTGGTGATTACACAATACTGAGATAGCTTGATTGTATGTCTCAAATACGTATATATGTTTTTGTTTGAGTAAGTAATAGTTTAACAACAAATATATGGCATGTATTCGTTGTAACCAAACAAATGCGATAGCTTATTACACAAACACAATCAAATATTAGTCTATAAACAAAACTACATGCGTTACCGATAATTTTATTGAATCAAAATTACAGGTGAAATCGTACAAACCGTTCGGAGTACGATTCTTATTGTGCTGTGATGATGTAAAGGCTATTTAAAGATTTTACGATGCCCTTTCTCCGGTACATAAGCTTTCTAATTTTATGTCGTCTCTCCATGCCGTCTCCCGTAACTCGGTGTATTTCCAGTGCAATATACTGAATATACTTCAAATTACTTCGGTACAAGCCATACTCCAAATATTACAAACTAAAACATGTTTGCTAGATAGATATATGCATAAAACAATACGACCTTTAGTATTTTCTTATGCGAGTAGTGGACATAATTAAAACTACTCTTACGGTTTAATCTCGGATCTATTATTGCAGTTTTATTATTTCCGACTTTTAGAACATTCCACTTCGTTTTATACGACTCCTGTAAAAGTCGTTTTAATTACGATCTTCAAGGTCTTTTGGAATATATACATATTTTAAGTCTCCACGTAACACTGTGTACATACAACTACTACTATGAAGGAATATGTGAATTGTGTAATAAAATTGAACACGCAAATATACAATATGCATAATTATTTCTGGTAGTGCATATTGTTAGCCCCCGCGTTTGGGTACCACCACCATTTCAGCCGTAGAGCACTCATACACTGCGGTTTGAAGGGTGAGACATTCGCGCATAAGACTTCGAGCACAATTTTTTTTTATTGCGCTTGTAGGCAGGCGAGCATACGGCCCACCTGATGGTGGGTGGCTACCGTCGCCCATGGACTTCAGCAATGCGAGGGGCAGAGCCAAGCCGCTGCCTACATGTTTCAATGTGGGTAGCGGAATCCGAATTGTAATGCTAATACGCTCCCTTAACAATTTAACACGTGTGTGAGATCATTAGCTAGTTTATGCAACATATAAAAACCTACCAACCATAGGTTTACCATACCATTTTTACGGGTGGTAGGACCTCTTGTGAGTTCGCGCGGGTAAGTACCCCACCACCCTGCCTATTTCTACCGTGAAGCAGTAATGCGTTTCGGTTTGAAGGGCGGGGCAGCCGTTTTAACTATAGTTGAGACCTTAGAACTTATATCTCAAGGTGGGTGGCGCATTTACGTCGTAGATGTCTATGGGCTCCAGTAACCACTTAACTCTAGGTGAGCTGTGAGCTCGTCCACCTTCCTAAGCAATAAAAAAAAAACATAAGGTCCGTTACTTATTTAATTCTCACAGTAGCGAGTGCACAAGTCTTTTTAACAGTTACATTTTATACTCGAATACTGGGAATGGTTGTCACAACGATATGGCTCTTTCATCTGGCAAGCATCTCACGCACGTGCACCTGACTGGCCACTTTCGGTTTCGGCACCAAGTTTCATTGTGCTTACGGCCTTTGTAACGCCAACGCCGGCCAAGCACACAAAACGTCTCCGAGAATGAGTGCAAACACGAAAAAACGACTTAAGAAAAGTCTTGTCCACATTTCATCTATATTATATATAAAAATGAATTGCTGTTCGTTAGTCTCGCTAAATGGACCGATTTGGCTAATTTTGGTCTTGAATTATTTGTGGAAGTCTAGAGAAGGTTTAAAAGGCAGATAAATATGAATATCCTCGGAATGAAATAAAAATAACAATTTTGTTTTTCCTTTGATGTGTCCCCCGTCGGACGGATTCCTTTTGTTTGTTTTAAGTTTATTTTATACCAAAAGTTTAGGTTTAGGTTTAGGTCTTTTATTTCTCGATTGAGGCACTACGAAGTCTGCCGGGTCAGCTAGTTTTAAATAAAATTAGCCCGATAAATTCGCGTTCGTGTCAGCCTGCTTCTTGGTCGAGGACGGTGTGATCTTTATGATAATCCAATAGAGACTGAGCTCATTAGTATTCATCATCATTTAAAAAAAAAACTTTCGGATTGTCTCCTAAAGATGTCTCATCGAAAAAACTTAAATAAATTACGGTAGCGGTGTCGCTTTTAAATAAGTTTTTGTCGCGTTCACAGCTTGTTTTCGACAGTAGTTTTTCAGGGATTTCTTGTCGAAGGAGACAGTGAAGGCCGATTATTCAAATGTAGTACAAATTCCGATGCGTCACGGAAATGCTCAGGCAAGTGGGTTAAGTGATGTTACTAGACTATTCTCAAAGATAAACGTTGGTGTCTATGTTTTCACTACGTGCGTTCCAAGGGACGGAATGGAAAGCAAAATATTTCCCATTTAGCTTTCAATGTCGAGATTCTTGTTTGAATTAATGTGCAAGTTAATACTGAACCAAGGGAATCAGAAAATACCCGAATAACATTCGGTTTTTTTTTATTGCCTTTGTAGGCAGACGAGCATACGGCCCACCTGATGGTAAGTGGTCACCGTCGCTCATGGACGTCAGCAATGCCAGGGGCAGAGCCAAGCCGCCGCCTACCATAAAGTACTTTCCGCAAGCCTCGTTTGAAGAAGGACATGTCATATCGCTCGGAAAACACCGTGGAGGGGAGTTCATTCCAAAGCCGGATGGTACGCAATGGTGTGCAAAGACATTTCTTATGTACAGGTATGAATTTAAAGGACTTACAATGAATATGTTTCATGAATTAGGCTATTCGAAAGTTAAGAAGTATTAGATGTTACCACACAAAGATCAAATGTGATGATAGGTGAATAAGTATAGCGTGAAACTATAAATTTTCTCCAAATAAACATTTCTGTTAGCTACCCGGAAGCCGCAAAAGTACACAGACACCGCTGCATTAGCTAGCCGCAATCACTGTAGCGAAAGGGCAATTTCATAGCATCGGTTAAGACACGAGCTCTCCGGGAATTGCGAGGACGAGTCACGCGGTGTAGTTTTAGAACGATGAAGAAGTAAATCACGATAATGATAGCCATAAGGAACGATTTATTGTTCCCTGTGCGCACATTATAAGGACATCTATCTTCGTAATACTAGACTTCGATTATCAAGTTTCTGAAAATGTCGTAGGTGAAGCAGCTTGGATCTTTACGTGTAGTAAATATTTTCCTATATTATATTGATATTGAAGAACTGCGAAGAGAAACCTATTCGTCGTGGCCATGCAATTCCAAGGATCGCTCGATCTCTTTCGGGGGCTATTGAAATTATTCAGATCGCTTTTTCGAGTGATGTTCAGTATCGAATCATTTAGATGGTAAAGTCAAGTTGGCTGCTAAGGTCCCGGGATATTTTAACACAGCGGAGCGTACTTAGCGCCGAGATAAAAATTTGGTGGCTTTACAAGGCAAGGCACAGGTCCTATCTCGCGTGGACTAAGTACTAGAGAGAGTAAGTAAGAAGAGTACTAAGTTCATATAGAAAAGGGGTCGCCGACAATGCAGTTCTCGCGGATAGTTTGGAAAGTTTTAGGTTTATGGAGGTACTTCTGTTAAGTTTTTTTTGTACCGTAAATTCCATGGGAAATGATGTAGAGAATTTTTTTTTTTAATGTTTCGGAATGAAGCACTCGCCTCGGTGTGTCCTGATCGTTATGACACATCCTTCATCAGATGCTTCAAGCCTTCGTGATGGGCAGCGGCTTGACAATGCCCCTGGTATTGATGATGTCTATGCGTAATGCTAATCGCTTACTACTAGGTATATAGAATATTCATCTGCATTCTAAGTTTCCTTATCCTAATCCATTTTATAGTAATTTGCTACACACACTATGCAAATCATTTTAACCTGTAAGGCCTTATTATAATCAAGTTGAATGTACTTATGTAAAATATTCAAGGT
Organism: Bombyx mandarina; assembly: GCF_030267445.1. Classification (NCBI taxonomy): domain Eukaryota; kingdom Metazoa; phylum Arthropoda; class Insecta; order Lepidoptera; family Bombycidae; genus Bombyx; species Bombyx mandarina. The sequence continues at coordinate 6,658,395 of NC_143227.1, read as the reverse complement.
TTCTCTTGAAACATTACTCGACGCAGGGTCAAGTATGAAAATATTAAGTGGAATTCCTTAATTGAGTCATTTATCTTTTCAGAATTTCACTCCTTATTTTGGTATGAGTTTCGTGACATAGTTTAAGTATTCGACATTCAAATCTTGACTTTTACTATTAAACTTGAAGAACTTGAACTAGCACGTATTTATATTGTGTCCTCATAAACAGTAAACTACAGTTAGGTATTATTATACGCTATAAAAGTGGGTGAACCAGCTATGAATAATAAACGTAAGGGCAATAAAAATCTTGTTAAAGATCCCTTCATGTCTGTATCTACGGCAGTTAGTTTTATGAATATTGGTCTAGAAATTAACACGGAAACTTGTAATCTATCTATGTTAATTTTTATCTACAGTTTGTGATTTAAATAAGATATTTACCTGCTTATAACTTATCATACTGTTTGTAAATTTATAGATACAGATTTCTTTAGAAATTTTTAATACTAATAATAATAATAACATGAACAAAAAAAATACTATTTCGCGCTTATAACTTCCGATAGTTTCCTTGGCGACGGTCGACTAAGGTGTTACATAGAAATATTAAATGATTCTAAAATACTGTTACCGTCTAAAGATAGAAATTGTTCGTTAGTTAATAAGAAAAAAAAAATATTTTAATATAGCAAGCAACTTAAAGCATACATTGAACTTCACGCGAACGGTTATCAAATGCGGCGACAGATATATATCATAACCAATGAGTGTTTCCGTAGCTGATAAATGCAATACGATAATACATCAAAACGATATCGCTTCTGGTTTTATATTAAGGAAAATGAAATATTTTGTTGGCCGTATTAAAAGCATGACTTGTCTCAAGATTAAACTGTTCCTCTAATGCATATCATCAACCGCACGTCCCAAGTTGGGCGGCAGCATACACTGCGTCGTGTATAATGTCTTTTTGAATTGGATAGCCGCCTAATACCAAGTCATAAATAATTTTAAATAAGAACGAAAGCGTTAGTTATTGTCAGAATAAAATCCCAATTTCTTAACTCACTGTAAAAAGTTATTAGAAAAGTGTTGTTGAAAATGCCTTTAAAAACTGCGATTTCATATATGAAATTAATAAAGTACATTTAAAAACATTTCCTGATTGGACAGTACGATTCTAATTTGATAATTTATATACGACTAGCGACCCGCCCTCGCTTCGCTTCGGAAACATTAAAACTCACATGAAACCAAAAAAAAAAATAAAAAAAAAAAAAAGTAGCCTATGTTCATCAGGGACAATGTCGGCTTCTAATGGAAAAAGAATTTTTCAAATCGGTCCAGTAGTTTCGGAGCCTATTCGAAACAAACAAACAAACAAATATTTCCTCTTTATAATATTATAAGTATAAGTATAGACTAGCCGTACTCGCCCGCTTCGCTGGGCATTTAAAATTAATATTATTATTTGTCATTATTATTAGGGAGTCAGACACTCATATAAATATTAGCCTATCCATTATGTACATGTATTTTCTACGTGGATATAAAGTTTCAAGTCAATCGGATGCATGGTTCAGTAGTTAAAACGGAACATCCGTAAAAACCACTGAGGATTTATATATGAGTAATAGCTGACCCGGCAGACTTCATAGTGCCTCAATCGATAAATGAAAAATCTAAACTTTAGTATAAAATAAACTTAAAACAAACAAAAGGAATCCGTCCGACGGAGGACACATCAAAGGAAAAACAAAATTGTTATTTTTATTTAATTCCGAGCATTTTCATATTTATTCACTTTTTAAACCTTCTCTGGACTTCCAAAAATAATTCAAGACCAAAATCAGCCAAATCGGTACAGCCGTTCTCGAGTTTTAGCGAGATTAACGAACAGCAATTCATTTATATATATATAGATAGATAGATTCTAATGATTTTGTTTTACGTATCTTTATTATAGTTAAGCACAATAAGTTGCAGTTTCCCGAAGTCTGATGATACGCACGATCGGTCATTACGCACGTACCAACCAGAACGGGTTTCGCGCAAGCAGGCGTCGCTTCGTGCCGGCGGAAGAGTGAGCTAATGACCGTTCTATCGAACGAAATCGGTGTTATACGAGAACAAATCGTTTTAAGAGGCTTCCTTGAAGGGCGCTGATGTTGTTTGTTGTGGATAATAGGAAGCTTAATTTACGATGTACTGTAATAATAATACGGCGCTTGTGCATGGACGCATACTATCATTTTTTTGGACATGTCTCCCGGCGAGGAAATGATTCCATATAGCGTCTTGTCGTTCAGGGCAAAGTAGAAGGCATCAGACCACGTGGAAAGTTGCCCATGCGATGGACCGACCAGATTAAGTCGGCAGTTGGCGGCTGTATGCATGATTGTACCAGGCTCACCGCAAACCGGGAGGAGTGGCGATTGCTCGTGAGGCGCATAACATCTGCCCACAGCAATGATGCTGGATGACGACCACGACCGCTCTGATAAGAGTGATACGACATACGAGTAATAAAGGAGTAAGATGTCTAGTGCAGTGATAGTCATTCAAATATACTTTCGTTCGATCCTACCTGGTTGCATCCTATCAATTTCGAAAATTTTAGAGATTTTTATAAATTTAACAAGAAAATTACGTAAATACAGACAAGCATTTTACGAAAGTGAAAGTCACATAGATACGTTCTATACAAATATTTTACAACTACCGTTTCCGATAATAGCTCAATTATGTACAAAGGCGTATGGTGAGCCAGCACATAAATAATGCAAGCAATGCCGCGAGATTTGCTCAAAAATACTTTCTAACAATACGCGAGCCAAGATATACGAGCCATTACAGAACGTACAAAGCGAGAAACTTTCATTTCCAAGGAAAGAGAAGATGGAATCGTGAAAACAAAACGAAACGCCACAGTTGCCGCAGCCACAAATAGAAAATATATCAGTAATAGTCACAAGTATCGACAAAATACGAAAACGAGAAGTTGAGCTTTTAGTTGCAAAGCTCAACTTCTCGTTTTTTTGTTATTATAAACAACTAGCTATACCCGTCCGTTTCGTTGGCCATTTAAAATTAACATTATTATTTTTCACCCCCACAAAGATTCTCAACATTAACGCCCCCGCAACTGATGTAGGGAGTCAAACACTCATATAAATATTAGCCTATCCATTTAATACATGTATATTCTACATGGATACCAAATTTCAAGTCAATCGGATGCATGGTTCAGTAATTATAACGGAACATCCGTAAAAACCACTGTAGATTTATATATTAGTATAGATTTTATATCAATTTTGGAGTCAGCTCCGATCTTACGGAGTATACAATGACGGACCTGCAGAATACACGACTATATAGTTGCATAATTTAACACCGTTAAAGCGACACATAAACAACAAGAAAATCGATAAACGAGAAGACAATGGAGCGAAAAGAGATTAATTGGGTATGCAACGGTGATTGATGTACGCAACGATTACTGTAAGTTCTGTTGAAAACGGTAACCCGTTTTATGGGCATCTCTGATAGGAATAGTGGGCGATTTGATGTGGGCAAAAAATACGACCGTACACATTGTTTGTAGATAATGGAGTTTTTACCAAACAAGCATTCGTTGTACTGTTAGGTTTACGAAGCTGCAATAAATTGAGAAAATAAAGACACCGAATACTTGGCCAAGAATACTCGGGAGTAATCTGGAGGTTGTGCTATGTACAATCGTGAGCATTGTTTTAGAGACGAACGAAGAATTTATGGGACACAAGTCGACGGGGAAATTCATTCGCCTAGTCAAATAGGGATTGCGGAAACGATGTGACGCCCACGTTCTATCGGGCCAATTATGTGGAGTGTATTTATAGTAGAGGTGAGGTTAAGTTTAATGTAAGGAAGACAGGAGAGGCAGTGTTCGGATAAGCGTAACGTACGATAGTCCGTGTTATCGGCGCATCGGCGGTGTACAACGCACGTGCCCGGGTTAACACGCAGCTTAGATCTTAGATACAACTAAGAACGCTGTCGTCTTTCTAATGTCGTCGTCCTGTAAGTATCCGAGAAACTTGCACAATGTAAATGGCGGTCTACAGATGTAAATCTCGGTTCGCTCGTTTTCAATGGGCAGTATTGTTCTAACAAAAATTTTCGATTTACTCGTATTTCTCAGTCTTTTGAATTGGATGTTTCGTTTTGAAGAGAACGATTGTTTCATTGATTTCTGCGCTCTAAAAGATCATCTTTAGCTTTCTTTTATTAATTTGCGGATATTGTTAAAACACCAACGCTACACTACGGAACGCTAATGGTGCCTTAATATTATTCATAGATTTGACTTACAGTTGAAACAGTTTTACGCTTTTATTGAATCTATTTAAGATATCAGCAAATTGGCGGCATACTTTACGAGAAACTATCCAGTTTAATTTTAGTGCATGATATAATATGAACTCTATAGGTCGTTCACATCTACTTAATAATTATTATATTAGGTTTTCTTTTATTGCTTAGATGGGTGGACGAGCTCACAGCCCACCTGGTGTTAAGTGGTTACTGGAGCCCATAGACATCCACAACGTAAATGCGCCACCCACCTTGAGATATAAGTTCTAAGGTCTCAAGTATAGTTACAACGACTGCCCCACCCCTCAAACCGAAACGCATTACTGCTTCACGGCAGAAATAGGCAGGGTGGTGGTACCCACCCGCGCGGACTCACAAGAGGTCCTACCACCAGTAATTACGCAAATTATAATTTTGCGGGTTCAATTTTAGGTATACGAAAAAGCAATTAACAATCTAAGTAAAACCGACTACAGAATAACAAGATCGTAACTCAACTGTTTAATAAGGCCGGACCACGCAGAACCCCAAAGTTCCTACAAGATTTAATAGTCAATAAATACTATTTATCTTATTAGTTGCGGTTTATCTGGTCTGCGAGATGCGGCCGTGCCAAAGCGTGGGCTTCGCGTATCGTGAATGTTGAAAGCGTTCGTGTTAAGTATTCACCGGTACCTAACAATACAACGATATTGGAGAAAATAGCTTATTTGAAATAGCATAATTTTTCTTTACATTTATAAAAGTTATTGAACTTGCCACGGAAGATTTTTGGAACGAAGTTCGTTATGGGACGATGAGGAGGGGTACCCTAACCGGTAAAAAACGTCCGTAACGTAAGATTTTTATTAGTAATGCACACAGTGTACGACTTAACTTTGTAATAGCGTACAAATAATAACATATTTTTTTTATCATTCATTGACCACGATCTCAGAGCGTTCGTGTGCGTAATACACTAACTCTTATGCAAACAACCGTGAATGAAGTGTACCACAATAAGTTCGCACGTTACCGAATGACCGTGGGTTGTTGCGAAACCTCCAGTTTTATTTTCTTTATACCTCGAATAGAACTTAAAATTAATATTTTTATAATAAGGAATTTCGCTCCTATCCGGTGTCCCACGACACCACACATCTTTTTTGAATTTTTATTTAGAAAAAAAAAAAAGAAAAATGTTTTAAGGGTACCTATCCTATAGTCGTTGTTTCGATAAAATTCGAGACTTAGAAATAATGTATTGTGTCATTAAATTCAGACGACAGTATGTTGCGGTAACTTCGGTAATTTAACAAAAGGCGGGTTAATAGCTGATCTTCCCACTTCGACTAATGATAAAGTGCGCACACGCGAAATGCACAAACGGGGTTTAAAAGACGATTAAATCCTCGTAGATATAATATATCGAGGAGCTATTTAGTTGAAGCGACATTTTAGCAACTTTACAGGAGAGCCATTTAAAGTTTAAAATTTTGAAAAAAATATAATAACAAAATATCTTCTTTTTTTTTATTGCTTAGATGGGTGGACGAGCTCACAGCCCACCTGGTGTTAAGTGGTTACTGGAACCCCTAGACATCCACAACGTAAATGCGCCACCCACCTTGAGAATAAGTTCTACTAACTATACTAATGTAACTATACTTGAGACCGTAGATCTTGTATCTCGGATACAAGATAATAAAAAAAAAAGGTCTCAAGTATAGTTCTTCAGCCCTTTCAATGAAGTAATCTTAATAGAAGTTCAATTAAAAACATCGAACTGTTGATGCTAATATCAAATAAAAGGCACATTTCATTACAAAGATAAATGTCGCGTATTAAGCGAAATTTTGCTTAAACCCAATAACTAGCCTTTCACCCTTCCATATACCTAATTATGACCTGATTTAATTTATATTTGAAGTGTTCTCCTTCGTGAAAATGCACCAATAATGTATGTAATATATTTTGGGTTATCCATGTTACGCTTTCGTGGCCTACGCAGTAATTTGCACACTATTATGGTACCGTTACTAATACGTTTATAGCTAAACAGGGACAACATGCACTTGTATGCATCGTCAAGTGCTTTTAGAAAGCGTTCATCTGAATACTATTTTGTGGCAGTAAAACACATTGTAAAATAGATGAGGTTTTTGTTGGATGAGTATTGTTATAGGCACTGTCATTTTAATAAACTAGTTTCTCTGAAAAAAAAATGAAAAAACTCATACATATGCATAATGAGTATAAAAATGGTGACGAGAATAAAAATAGTGACGGTAGCCATCGTAAGACACAAGATATTTGACCGATGCCTCAATCTCGCTAACAACATTTTCCGGATAAGCTTGCATATACACAAAAACATTGAACTGTCGGCCTTCCCAGCAAATTCAACCACTCTTTGCGAGAGAACTTTTCTTTGTCGTCGTCCAAAAAACTTACAACTTTTTGTACAGAATTCTCATTGGTTACTTAAATTTTGTTCTTTAGAGACCTATTAAAACAAACTAGTCTAGTAAAAAACATGTTTGAGAAAAAATACATAAATATAACCTGTGAGTATTAAAATTAATTTCCTTTAGTTAATTGATTATAATTTCGTAAATAATACATTGTTCCGCTGAATGAAATCGTTGTTAGCAAAAAGCCGTGTACCGTTAAAAATCTGTATTGATTTTAAACCTTTATCGTTGTTCATTTATTTGTAGTGTTTCAATAAAGGTAGGAGTTTACTTATTATTATAGTAAAACATTCTTTTTATAATAAAGGTAACCGACTTCAATACAATAACAAGAGAATTTCGTTAATCCAAAATGCCTTATTATGGATAACTCAAACAGTACAAGTGCGATTTTAATAAAATGGAACCACGTGAGAAGAACCAGCTTTCATATAATAATAATAATAAAAATCGGTTCACCTAGAAAAAGGTTCTCAGATAAGGCGTATACGAAAGTACATCCGAATTGATTACTTTCACTCTTTTTTGAAGTCGGTCAAAAACAATAATCTCTTTGAGAATATTATTTCATAATGTTTATCATACCTGTACCTAAACTTCACACGTTCCCACAAAGATTACCTCTCTCGTATCTGTGCTTAGATGAAGACAAACAAAGAATGAAAGTCGTGACTGAAAATTTCTATGTCAGATTTATCTCATTTTAGAAATAACGTCTCCGGCGGAGTCCTCGCGTGACTTCAGTTTCGTTATACGCCGAGACAGGTTGGCTTTTGTATATATATTTTAAGTCTGTCTATTTGTTAGACGTGTAGACGCTATTCGTTTTATTTTGAGGTTGTTTTTCGTATATTGTATCCCGAACAAACCTATACTTTTTATCTTGGCCGAGTCCAGTTGAAACTTAAACATGCCACATTTAATGTCCGCTCTAGACGAACGAACGACTAAACTCAATTTTATATTTATTTATTATAGCTGAGTGAAGAAGTATACGGCCCGCCTAGTTTAATGTGGTTACTGGAGCCCATAGACATCTACAACGTAGATACTTGCTCATGGACTTCAACAATTCTAGAGGGTCAGAGCCAAGCCCCTGCCTACCGTTTAATACTCTCCACAAGCCTCATTTGAAGAAGGACATGTCATAGCGCTCGGGAAGCATGTGGAGGGGAGCTCATTCCAAAGCTGGACGGTACGTGGCAAAAAATATATCTGGAAACGCACTGTGGATGACTGCAGTGGCTCCACGTACTATGGATTAACTATACTCCGGTGGCGGGCGGTGCGACGGTGCACTAACAATGTTATCGTAAAGTTCGTTTTTATTTACATAGTACATTATTAATTAATTTATACATTACCTTAAATAAGCTTAAACGCATTTTTTTAAATAAGGCTTAGGTTTCAAAAGATTTTTATAGCCATATACATATCTTAAAATAAGACTAAAATAATATTTACCAGTTAGCGCACCACTCGAAGCGCCATTACCGCGATTTGGTTTGCAATGCGTAGCTTCTAGCTTCCTTCAACGTCAGTTATCTCCTCTGCGTTGTAGCCTAGCTAGTTGAGCGAAACTAATTATTATGGTAAGACACGCCGAGTCTTGTACCGGTCTGTTTACAAGTGTTACCGATGTAACTTGAATATGCAGTTATTACGGAGAGGAATCGAGATGTACATGGACAGATTGGTACGAAGATTACATGTCCCGCTAAGTCAAGGCTGACTACGTTAAGATTAATCAACAACTAAAAAAAGTTGTGAAATTGCAAGATAATATAGTAACATATTTTATGTGTATAGGGAAAACCGAAATAAGTTTTGCAGAAATGAATTTTCGATCATACGTTTATTAGATATTCTATCTTACCCTTAAAATTGAAACGTATGATTGCCAGTTTATTGCCTCCATTTTGTCTAAAATAAAATAGTCTTCATAACCTTCGATTGGACCTACCGTGGGAGATATAATTGTTAAATTATTGTACATATAATCAAAAACAGCGTATACCATGAACGAATGGCCCCGAAATCAAAGTATAACTATGTGCAAATATAATATTATGCTCACATTTCGCTATGATTATAGCTGATAGTATGAAAATTTGCGGGTGAACTTTTCAAAAATATTTTTTTTCAACATTTTTCTTATTGCTTAGGTGGGTGGACGAGTTCACAGCCCACGGGGTGTTAAGTGGAGCCCATAGACATCTACAACGTAAATGCGCCACCCACCTTGGGATATAAGTTCTGTCTCAAGAATAGTTACAACGGCTGCCCCACCCTTTAAAGCGAAACGCATTACTGCTTTACTAGCAGCACTTCACTGCTGCAGGGTGGTGGTACCTATCCGTGCGAGTCCGCACAAGAGGTCCTACCACCAGTATTAGTAAATATCCTTAGATACTAAGCTAGTTCAAATAGGTACACGTCAAAAAACAAATCAGCCAAATCGATCGAAATGTTTCAAATGGAAATTGAATTTTATTTGCAAAGTCGAATGTTTTTGGAACTACACGCAATTAACATAGTATTTAAATAGAATAGATGACAATTTCGCGTTGATTTCGTAAGTTGATTGGGGCAGCTTCTCCGAATCTACAGCACAGAGTTGGAAGACTCCTTATCTATATCACGACATATAAACTTGCTAAATAGACAAGTATTTATGTGTAGTGCAGTAATGCCAATATTATGCGGTTTCATTTAAACCCTAGGGCAGTCCGATACGAAGCTGGTACAGTTAAGATAGTTTAATGGTAGGGTTTTTGGATTGTACCTACTTTGATTGATAACTTGATTACTGAATTGCTGATTTAAATTGCACCCACCAGGTATAAACTATACTGTTACACAGAAGTTTACTTTGAAATTGTTGCATGTGAATGTTGTTTTTATTATTTTGTTCGTTTTGTTTGTTTTTCACTGGCGGTAGGATCTCTTGTGAGTCTGTGAAGCAGTAATGCGTTTCGGTTTGAAGGGTGGGGCAGCCGTTGTAACTACACTGAGACCTTAGAACTTATATCTCAAGGTGGGTGACGCATTTACGTTGTAGATGTCTATGGGCTCCAGTAACCACTTAACACCAGGTGGGCTGTGAGCTCGTCCACCCATCTAGGCAATAAAAAAAATCATTAAATGTAAAAACTCAAAAATCTTAAAAATGGTACTTAATGCCTTCATCCACTCATGTCTTTAATTATAAATGCGAAATTAAAAAGTTAATGTCATTTTCTTTATATTTATTAGTTGTATTACGATTGCGTAAAGTTCCTTATTTTGATGTCAAAGCTTAATATTACGCGACTTCTTCATTTACGTGCAGCACTTCGTTATAAAGGCAACGAAGTATTGTTTAAATTATTATATGTCTATGAAAACGTTAGATAACTCAAATAAATAATATTTTTATTGAAAAACAATAATTAAGCGTCACTTAAATAGAATATAATTTAAAAAGAAGATAACGACTAGTTGATTTGTTTAATTAATTCAGGCAAATCAACACGGTTTTAACGATCATCCTAACTTTGTGGAACATAAGTAATATGTATGGAAACTGGCTATATTATTTATACAGGAATAAAGCAAACGTAATGAGCTTTTTGTGCTATCAGCTTATTTATAAAATAAGACTTTTTCGCATCATTATGTACGCTTCCCACATGCGATTATTAGATTTTTTGCAACACACTCATAACTATATCGTTTTGCATCGTATACATTGAACGTTAACATGCAAATACATTTAGACTAGTCGGAAGTTATTACGCGTTGGTTATGTAAGGTAATTTACGTATTTAAAGTTCGCGGCCAACGATGTTCTATTGAAGCGTTTGATATTTTATACCGATTTCTGATTTGAATTTGATTCGATCACTGACAAACTTCTAGGGTGAGGCAGCCGTTGTAACTATACTTGAGATTTTAGAACTTATATCTCAAGGTGGGTGGCGCATTTACGCTGTGGATGTCTATGGGATCCAGTAACCACTTAACACCAAGTGGGCTGTGAGCTCGTCTACCCATCTAAGCAATAAAAAAAACACGATCTTCCGCTAGGCGAATCTGGTGATATCCTGAAAGTTTCAACGAAATCGGTTTAGCCGTTTCGGAGTCTATATGTAACATAACACGCATCGACTTTTAAATATATTTAAATAAGACGTATTTATAAAAAAATAGGTTTATGCCGAAAGGCGGTCGAAAAAAAAAATTTTTTTTGACGATACCACTAATTATTTTCTTGGAAATAAGATCGCATATGAAAATCATTGGTAACATTTTATTTATGTTTTGTAAACAGAACGAATCGTGAATTTTTTCGGTACCGATAAATTGGAATATCGCAAAAGAAAAAAATATGTTGCATTATATACTTACTTAAACAGAATATGTCTTTTAAGGTTTGCTAATTTTAACTAACATAGTAAGCATTTGCTGTTCTGCTAAAAAAATTGAGCGCTCCATGAAATATGAAAATAAAAAAGGGTGCGTGTACTTATGTACGCTCGAAAGAAGTTATACTTTATTTTTATTAAATTTATTTATTTATTTTTAATTAAAATTTTAATCAATTTGAAAAAAAAATCGATAAAAAATCGATTAAACAATATCCTCAAACACGCATATTGGACATCCCTTTTCTTAACATCGTATAAATTCGGTAATTCTCGGTACGGTTCGGAAAGTTCACCTGCGGCTATATTCAGACTCGCCAAGTTACGTCGGTCGTATTGTAATGAGCGATTTAGTGGGCAACTTCATTCTGTTGATTTTGTGTCACGGTGCGCGCGCATCGTAAAATTTCACTCTCATCAATTTTTCATAACGCGCCTAAAGAAGTATAACTTCAATAAATAATGTACAGTTATTTGCATAGAAAATATTTGGCTGAATGTAACGAATTCAATTATTACGCGTGAAAATTGTAAAGTCGCTACGCTGTCCGAATTCTTGTTGGAATCCGTTGTAAACGTTTGAAACGGGACGCCTGGGATCATTTTAATATACCGCAACTAATTTTCTGAATTAATGGCTTTTATCAATAAAATTCTGGGTAATTATTTCGCTTTGTGCCAAAATCTCTTAAAAAGTAGGTATCAAGACCAATGAATGGGCTTATTCTTTGTTATTTTGATGCAGATGTCATAGTAAAAATCGTTGTAGGGGCATTCGAGTTGAATATCATAGTAAATGTGGTTATATGTACAATTAAATGAAGTCTTCGTGGCCTAAATGATAAGACGCTTGGTGTTACTCCTTTTAAGCGACGGGACTATGCCGGTGTTCAAATCGAGCAAATTTTTTTTTCTTCTAAAATTTTTAATGGAATTGCTTACTCACAGGAGTCCACGAAAGACTGACTCACTTTGAAAAAATTACATAGTGTCCTAAAACACAAACCAGGAAATTTTATAAAATTGCGTTATTAGTGACCCCCCTCCTAGGCCACGGCTAGTTATCGTCTGTCTATCGGCCCCGATAACTAATTAACACTAGATGGGCCGATCACTCATTTACTAGTCTAAGCAACAAATGGTAATCGTACCCACTTTTTTTTTTAATCAATTTACAGAACTTTGCAGACGATTACTTTCATGTCGCACGACACTCCGCTTACTGATCATAGACTATTTAAACAAAAATCTTATAAATTATATAGCTAATCGCATTAAATTCTTATCACGACTAAAGTCTGGGAGTTTGAAATTTTAAATATTATCCATTCTATTCAATGTCACGTTAACAGTTTTCGAAATACGAACGAGTAAGAAAATATATAAATGAGTTATTTTGGTCTAGTTAAATCAGCATAATAATATCTAAGTAAGTGGTTTGAGGAAAGCAATGACATGTTAATGATTCAAGACCAGATAAATAAAATTCCTGAAACCGCTAAGATAATTTCGATCGTTCAACTTGAACGTGACATCCGGAACAACGTTACGAAAAATAAAAAAGTTTATCCGAGGACTTAGCCTTACTTCGTTGGCCTGACTCATCTCTGCCGCAGCACTTATCGTAGTTAAAATCAATACGGTATCGACTTTCAAAAACACCAGCATCTTTGCGTCTAATGACATCACCCGAAATGACTTTACATCCGAATCGCCAACCTTCAAGGCTTGTTTCGTTGACGCCATAATATCGTTAATTACCTAAAAAGCAAATTGAAGTGAAAGCATCGGTCGAGCAGTGAGATTAAGAAACAATCGAACTCGAAAAGAACTAATCAGAACCGCGGTTGGTTTTACAGAACGAAGTGAAAGTTTGTTATTATACCTACCATATTATAAGAACAAAAATTTATTCAATCGAATTACAACAAAAATTATGTCTATTGTCGAGTTAGTCGTGAAGGTCAATAAGGAGCATAGAAAGGCTTTAAATATTATCTCTCGCACGTGCGCACATAAACAATGATGGTTTCAGTGTTTTCTTAAATCCGACCGAGCGATGAGAGTTAGTTCCCAGCAGTGAAATGCTAGTTTTGGCAATAGCTTTAACTTTATGTCAATTTCAAGTAAAAGGTAGGGAAAGTACACGTGAGAAAAAATAAACAAAGACATCAAAAGGAAACAAAGGGATAAGGTAGTTAAAAACAAAATATGGCCATAAACTAACATTAAATCTTAATATTATTATTGATTATGAAAAAAGATAATACATTATAATACAATAAAGGATAAAGCAAAGAGCAGGAGATTTCAGTCGGAAACGGAGCATGTAGTAATTGTAAGAAATTGAGAAAGGTCATATTGGGAACAAGAATATATGGTCGAGGTCACCAATATCTTCTCCACACTCACAAATAAAACAATACGAAGCCTTGCTAAATGTGAGGTGAAAATCTAGTTTACAATTTATTAAATTAATATTATAATTAATATATTTATATTAGACTGGGGGCCCAAATGTTGTTGTTCGAAACTTGTATACATGTAAATTTATCTTGAAAGTCTCGTTAGCACGATTCAGGCATCTGCCTAATATCTTCTCTTTTATGATAGCTACCGCCACAATAATGTAGTTACTTAACTTTTGCAAATTGTTTTTCTAAACATCTGCGTATGTAGATTTAATTGCAGATATTTTTCGACAGTACACAAAGGTAACTAAAGCTAATACTATCACCGCTATTCTCAAAATGTTCAGAGCTACAAAAAAGAAAAACAATCATTGCGAATACTATGACAGAAGTACAAAGGAGTCTTTGTAAGTTCCAATCAAAATACAGGTTAGTAGAGCGATGAATGCATTGATCGAAGAGCGACAGATACATCTTAAAATTTAATCTCACAGCAGGTGAACAATTACAAATGTTGACAGTGTAAGCTAACAAGATATTATAGGCGCAATGAACGTTTTTTAAAATATTGAGACAGCAAGTCTTAGTCGTCTTGTATTATTCATTCCATAATTGAATGCAATAGAAAATGTCAAAAGCCTAGTAACAGAATTAATTGTGATTTCAATGTTAATCGAAGTGCAAATAGGTGGTAGGACCTCTAGGTGAGTCCGCGCGGGTAGGTACCACCGCTCTGCCTATTTCTACCGTGAAGCAGTAATGCGTTTCGGGCTGAAGGGTAGGGCAGCCGTTGTAACTACGTATACTGAAATCTTAGAACTTATATCTCAAGGGGGGTGCCGCATTAACGTTGTAGATGTCTATGGGCTCCAGTAACCACTTAACACCAGGTGGGCTGTGAGCTCGTCCACACATCTAAGCAATAAAAAAAAATAGAAACAAATTATTTATGTGCATGAAGAATCTTTAAGTTAAAATGTGTAATACTAAGAATATAACATTTAAAAGAATAATCACAGCATTTATCAACTCAATAATAATGCGTTTTTTTTTTTTTTCGTTTCCCAAAAAAATACAACGACCACCATCTTTTGATGCACAAATGGCAATGGATAATCGTCATTTAACAGGTTTATTAACCTGATCAGCTACAAACGTGACTTTGTAATCGGCAAATCGCAAGGTGCATGACCGTGAAAAATTATACGAGATCCGAAACAATCGGGCACGGACTTCTTTCATATGACAGATGACAAATTTCTGATACATTACAGACGCAGTCTAATAAAATTAAATTTTAATCTTTATACCACTTTTCACGAAAATTGCGCGGACGGAGGAGTATGAAATTTCCCACACTTCTAGAGAATATAGAGAAGTAGTGCAGAATGTATTTTTTTTTAATTATGCATAAAAAATACATTAAATCAATAAATAAATAAAACATTACACACACTACCATGTATTTGACATACACATGCTGGTGGTAGGACCTCTTGTGAGTACGCACAGGTAGATACCACCACCCTGCCTGTTTCTGCCGTGAAGCAGTAATGCGTTTCGGTTTGAAGGATGGGGCAGCTGTTGTAACTATACTGAGACCTTAGAACTTATATCTCAAGGTGGGTGGCGAATTTACGTAGTGGATGTCTATGGACTCCAATAACCACTTAACACCATGTGGGCTGTGAGCTCGTCCACCCATCTAGGCAATAAAAAAAAAAAGAATAGGTATTTAGGCCGAATGACCGAAATAGAGACTAGGTATAAACGGAATTGTATCTATGGACTTCACACTGACACACAATGACACATTTTTTGTTCAGTTTTATAATTACTGATAGCTCACTCATGTTGTATACGGAACACGCTAGTTCTATGATTATTTTATACACGGTTAATGTGTACGCTGACTGACTTGAAGTAGCACTCACTCGGAGAATCATTATAATTATTATAGTTAATAGCTTTTAATTTCTAACAACTTTTTTAAAGCTTACCCGAGGAGCTTTTTATAACATATATTAGATAATTACACTTTTATAGTTTTCTAATATTACTGTTTACTTGATGCGGTCAAGTTGAGAGAAATTTGAATTAAAAAAACAAACAAAAAAACAGACTTTAAAGCGTCTTAAATTTGTAAGTTGTGGTAGCATCATTGTAAAGTTGATTTCTTGATAATTAACCAACGCCTTTATTGATTTCAGACGGTGCCTTTACCAGCAGGATCGACTTCGGTGTTGGCTAAGCCAACAAAGTATCACTATTATCCTCACAATCAACATATCTATTTGCTACCAGAATGCGCTATTCAACAGGTAAGTCACTCTTGTTTAATCACGAAAATATAACGTACCTAAAGATTGTTGACAGTTTTTAATGTCTGAGAAGCAGAAATACGTTATGTCTGTCACCTAAATGATATAATCAGGCAATAAAGTTGTTTCATTAGAAATAATTTAACAATTTTCTCAGTAACGGTGTAAGTTAAAAGGCTATTAACCGTAACGCAGGTATGCAACGCTGTATACGTGAGATTGAATTACACGCAGCCGCTCTGTGCGTGCCCGGCCCGTTACCGTGATCCGTGCTCGGCCAGTCTCAACGCTGACGATCTGCATACAACTCGGCTCGTTACCGATTCCAAAAAGAAGGTAAGAATTTTAATGAATACACATCGCTGTTTTATTACGCAATCCTATGCGGTTATGTTTGTGTTGGAAAGAAATAGACTATAGGTCTTGAGAGGCTGTTTTAGCTTCATCCCAACGTGTAGATGAGCTCGCGGGGCTTAAGCCGGAAGTGTTGCCAACATTGGCCCTAGCAAGAGCAGTGCTTTATGCACTATGCACATTAACATATATATCATGTAAGTTGGTTAAATTGCTTATTGTATCAGTCACATACACATTTGAAACTCATTTGCTCAAATGATTTTCGATATGAATTAATATATATTTTATCTACACCACGCCTATTTACAGGACATCCGCATTGGATCGTGATTCAATGCGATTTTCGATGCTGCGAGATCGTGAATGATTTAATTTTGATTTACACGGGAATATCCTGTTGAAGTTATTGCAAAATTTTCACATTAAATTCCTTTTTTTCTCTCTGCCTAATCACCAGTAGCCTCGTGGGGTTATTCCAACCACACAACATTTGGTAGGTGAGCTTAGGAGCTTAGACGTAGAGAAATTGCTAACACTAGGCTTAGCAAGAGTGGTGCATCGCTGAATCTACCACCGGATCGGAATCACGACCGACTGAGAAGATCCGGTGAGACACTCAATGGGTTAGGTTATACATCGAACTCTTAGACAAGTTTTTTTTTTATTGCTTAGATGAATGAACGCGCTCACAGCCCACCTGGTCTTAAGTGGTTACTGGAGCCCATAGACATTTACAACGTAAATGCGCCACCCACCTTGAGATATAAGTTCTAAGGTCTCAAGTTTAGTTACAACGGCTGCCCCACTCTTCAAACCGAAACGCATTACTGCTTCACGGCAGAAATAGGAATAGTTCAACCAGAACCGTGATTAAAACACCGCGAGTAGATCGGGAGGAAGCAAATTCCAGAAACAGGTTCAGTGGCGACCGTTGCTTGTAAATGTTGCGCTCTGATAGAATATTGTTTATTTACAGTTTGCTAATAAAGCAGTTACCCTCGTTAAGACCTGTGAAGCGGTCTCCGAGATAAGGGAATGCCGTGTCCCAAAGGACTGGTCGTTGATGGCGTTGCAGAACATTAGAACGGGAAAATCGCACTACCTGGTCATCTGTAGATGTCCTAACAACTACATACTAGGTAAAAAGTTCCCAAATTTATTTGGCAATATAACCATGACGTCATAAACAAAATATAGGATTTACATTTTACAAAGGTCGCTGAAATACGGATTCGATTGGATATTTTTCTTGGACTTTGTATTCTGGACTGCAAATTGTAGGTCAATTGCATAGAGCAAAGAGTCAAGAATTGATTTAGAACAATAACATAATATATTCGGTTATTAAAAAAAACTAAAACAGGAATATATTTATAATTCAGTTAGAAATGAGTAAATTAGAAACCTTTAGAAACTGTAAAATGAATCCATGTTGCGGTTTATGATATCATTGTCACAGAAGTTCGGCCGTGCGAGAAAGATAACGCGATGTGTCAATCTCGGCACAAGTTTTTCATCAAATTATAATAGTTATTAGAATTTGATTTAAAAAAAAAAACTTACAATTGCTAGTACATATTTGCATAAATATCTACTACATAGCTAAAAATACGATAGTCTATCGAAATAATATGTTAAGACTTGTAAATTTTAAGACAATAATTGTTTGGATAACGTAACTTTAAATTGAACTAAAATAAACTAAAGTACGATGTTTTTTGGCTAAATATAAGGCACCGTAGGAACTATTGTTGTCACCCGAGTTTTGTACAACACACATTGCGGACTTACAAGAGCAGAACAGATAAACGATACTTGGATTAGCAAATGGATATTTTTTTGGATATTTTTTAAGATTTTGAGAGAGATTTTGGTATAAGATGTATTTGCTTTCCCAATAATATGATCTTTGTTTCTCGCAGAAGGGCCCATTTCACACGAGCAACCAACGTACGCATCCGTTCCTGGTATCAGGGTTTACGGTATGATGTGTGTTCCTGTAACTACAACAGCCTACCATACCGGTATGTTTAATTTTATGTAATACTTTAAAGGCGTTGCATAAAGCTAATCATTCATGCATTCCGATTTAAAGACTAGGGTACCTGTTATTCGAACGTAATAAAAATAAATATCCTTGTTCACCTTCATTAAATGTGTCACAGAGCTCTCCTATTTGGCTACAAGTGCTTAAGCCTAACCAATTTTCTGTATGTGAAACGCCTGAGCCGATTTGATGCAGATATCATATCAGCCAATCGATTTGTGAGCACGCAATGCAACGTGTACTTTTGTCATTACAATAAATATCGTTTTTTTTTCCAGGATTATACAATCGCTACACTGGAGTACAAAGCAGCACGGTCGGTTATAAAGTGGACTATTCGCAGCCCAATTCGTATTTGAACAAGCCAATCTATAACAGATATCCCGCCAATCCGTATCCAGAAACTAATTTCTACAACAGAAGATCCCGAGTGGCCAGAATGAGAAGAGCAGCCACATACCCACCATTCCCTTGGTACAAAGTTTTAGAATTAGCGAGATCATTGCATTGGATTTAGATTAATTTAATTGTAATTTTAAAGAAGAATTTGTTGAGTTCATTGAGGCTTCGTTCAATAAACTTATTTTAGGGTTAGCTCTCTCGTACTTTCGGGTTTTAATTTTGTTTTGTTGATTAAAATCTGTTCGTGAAGAAAAAATACTTATACACCTATAACGAATCTAAAAGTTCTGTAATTAGCGCAATTTAATAAAAAAGTGTATTGATGACTAAAATCAAATCAATAATAAATTTAAATGTTTACGGCGGGATCAACCCTTTAGTAACTTAAATTTGGTATAAAACCTCTTTGAACTCAACGGATACCAGAAAAGTTTGGTTTGTTCCGAAATGAATATTCTGGAATGTAGATAATATGTATAACCGAGCTGCTTTATTATGTTTTCCCGCCTTAAATTAATTTTTAACGCGGCGAAAGGGAATCTATGCCTACGGAATACCTACTCAGTGTACAAGTGCATTTACTAGAGTGTAGTTAAGATTCGAATAACTTATATAATTTTAAGTAACTTTTTATCGGTGATAATCATTTTAGTGTATTATAAAAACTGAAATGTGTGTGATGTTCTCAATAACGAACGGATTTTTAAGCTCTTTTATTAATGAATAACTATGTCTCGATTGTGTTTCTTTTAAACAAGCTCAATTATTTAAATTTAGTTTTATTTTTGCCAGAAAATTAGAAATTACAATGTCTATAGTATTAAGTGTTTCGGCTTTTAAATTAGTATCGCCCACCATCACAGAAAAAAATAATTAAAAATGAGTTTTTGTTAATTATTTAAAATGATTCGGTATGTACTTCGAATATAGTATATTTTCAAATGAATTTATCGTTAAGTATTTTAAAAAAGACAATATTTATTGATCTATTTATGTTAAGCTAAGTTGTAAATAGTAGATTAATTGATTGCAGCATTTGTAATTACAATAATAAATTTCTAGGATTGTAGACTTTGTTTTCTTCGTCCCCTCAAAAAAAAGTATCACCAGCTGTAATTTCTAACAAACACTTACTTCTATATGTATAGATGGCATTATTATTTCGAGTGTATGACTGTTCTATTTCATTGTACGTATTATTATATTAGTTTAGACCTAAGCTTGAATTTAAGCTTATCAATGAAGATATACAAAATGGTTTATGATCTGGATATTTGGACCACTACATTGGAGTAACAGCTACCCTTCACTTTAGATTTGAATTTGGAATTATTTTGCAGCAGAAGTAGTAAGTGGTACATACCAGTGCAAGCCTAACAGTAAAATCTTACTACAGTGATTTCTATTCTATCAGCCCATAGACGTCCACTGCTGGACATAGGCCTCCCCCAAGCCTCGCCACAAAGACCGGTCCATGCTATGTCTTCCGGTAGGCGGATGCCACTGAGGAACTTAACTACACTGATTAGGCAAATTTATAAATCTCATGGTATTTGGTTTTTATCACACGATGCTAATTCAGTTATGTTGGAAGACGTTTGGGAATACCTCACATGTACATGTTTGATTAGAAACATTGGTACTTCGCTGCGGAATTTTAACGCAGCTTTGCACAGCGCGTAGACCTAGCATCATCTCATCTCTTCACCGGGGAAGTTG
This sequence comes from Bombyx mandarina, assembly GCF_030267445.1. NCBI lineage: Eukaryota > Metazoa > Arthropoda > Insecta > Lepidoptera > Bombycidae > Bombyx > Bombyx mandarina. The sequence continues at coordinate 6,637,935 of NC_143227.1, read as the reverse complement.
CAAAAGACGGCTAAGAGATTCGATCGGAGAACGATCAGCGACTTTCTTTAATTAGTATACCAGAATACCGCGATCGACAACTGGCATGTACTGGTAGTATGGTGTTGTGTAAGTCTATAAGGTTAAGCACCACAATCCGGCTTACTATTGCTCAAAAGTACTCATACGTTTTGGTAGAACCTCTTGTGAGTCCGCGCGGGTAGGTACCACAACCCTGCCTATTTCTGCCGTGAAGCAGTAATGCGTTTCGGTTTGAAGGGTGGGACAGCCGTTGTAACTATACTGAGACCGTAGAACTCATGTCTCAAGGTGGGTTGGGAGGAGCTCACAGCCCACCTGATGTTAGGTGGTTACTGGAGCCCATAGACATCTATAACGTAAATGCGCCACCCACCTTGAGATATAAGTTCTAAGGTCTCAAGTATAGTTATTGTTTACGCTATCTGCAATGGATAATTAGCATTAATATTTTTTAACGTAACTGAGAGCGCATCGATATAGTCCCGCCCCTTTCCCCTCCTATATCAATGACACTTTTAAATTCGAGTTTGAATCGTGCGCATCAAAATTGTGCGATCGCGAAAAAGTAGTGAATATTGAGTGCAGCTAAGTAAGTACTTAAAAAACTGAAAGTGTTTCATCAAGATAAAAAGAAAGAAGACAAGAGTGGCCACTCCATGAAGATAGTGCTACAAATATTATAACTACAAAGACACAGACTTTCGGTGAGTTCCTAACAAAATTACCTACTACCAAGTATCATATCGATTGCGCTCAAAAATATAAATACAAAAGAACCAAGCCCAAACAGTTATAGTCTAGGATATGAGCGTAGACAGTAATTCAGTTCATGTTGGATTTGTTCGACAAATATATTTAATACTTCGAGTTGGTTAGAATAGATCCGTGTGGGATTTACAGTCTCACCGTATCCCAATATCAATATATCAACACTGTCGCGTCTTTACAATTATTATAATCTGCGTGGATTTAGGAGGAGGTCGCGATAGTGACCAGGCGTATACATATGCAAATTTGATAACTAACGAAAAGTTCTAGCGTCCGCAACGTCTGCGTAAAATATCTCATTTTCATAAAATAATAACATATGAGTCGACTATTATCAAAGCCGGCAATCTGACTTTTGGACAATGATTGGTAAATCAGAAAAACGAATTATTGACTTTGTATTCCATTGGCAGTCACAAAACTCTTCGGAACGACATCTTAGATAAATAACAGGTTAACTATTAACCTTTATTTAATGCAGGTTTTGAACCGTATTCTTTGAAGGAGACGATTATATTCAAATCAATCTGTATTGACATATCAATAAAAAATTTTTGTCCAAATGCACAGATTGCCACCTTTGATAATAGACGACTCATATACACTAAATTGGGGGGAATAGAAACTTAGAGTTAGAATAGGTACAAATCTGGGATGTCACAATACTTTTGTCGAGTTGTTAGAATTTGACTTTGTTGAACTGAAAATGACTTTTATTTAGTGTTTAAGAATATTTAATAGTTTAATTTAGTCATCAAAGTTTTGTAACTCATTAAATATATTAAAAAGATAATTACCTAAAGTTAGGTACCTACCTAACAACTAAATAGTGCCAGCCCTAACGAAAAACTATTGTCCCCATACGAAATCTGATTCACCCCAAAGCCAAGGTGAATCGGGTCAAGCTAGTTTTTTCAGTTGTTTTGTGTATATTTTGTAATGAACTATGTATAATAACGCATCGTACATAAAATTTTAAACCTCCATACCATTTTAATCCCAATTTTATTGGTATTACCCTAAGAAAATGGATTTGAAAAGAGTCCAGATTCCTCCCAATCTACAGTACATACTCGTAGTTAATTATCTAATCGTTACTACTATCTGTCGATTCAATAACAAACACCCATTGTACTTACCTAAAACTTTCTGGTCGACGGCTATATCGCAAGAGTACATGGCCGCCATCAGCCTCTGTGGTTGCACTTGGAAAGCTTTTCTGCAGCCCTCCTTTACTGCTGATACTATTTGACCTGTTTGAAAATATGTGACTATAGACATTACTATAGACTATAGACAGGTATTCATATAGACTGACGTTATTGGCACACTTAGACGTCGCTAGCGACATCTATATACAAATACAAGTTGTTAATCAAAAACAGAACCGCTTTAAGGTTCACGAGGAAACGATTATCTCGTGGTGTTCAACTCCTTTAGATCGAGAATATCCTAAAGATATGCCTTAGGGAGACCAGTTACCTGTATATAGATAAGAAACTAGTAGACCGAACATAGTATACAGATACATACAAATAATAGTTAATGATTAAAAATAAAAAGTTAATAATGAACTAAATGTTAATGAAACAAAATGCAATGGTCTTTCCAAAGAAGAAAACTTGGAATTATTATATTTGTTTGAAAAAAAAGTTGAACAGTTACAGATTAAAAACGCAATTAAATACAGGTAATCCTCCCATAACATGGTAGACATGTTCCTACAAAATCCCATGTGCCAAGCCGTGTTATATGAAACTAGAAGCCAGTACAAGATGGAGAGTAATTTTTTTTAATGAAATATCTCAATGCCTGTATTATTTTACCTATTATACATACAAATATAAGCAGTGAATTTTCGGATATACCCATGTATTGTGTGTTCATAGTGCATAATGGAATTTTGTAAATAACTTTATACAAAAATCTCGTTATCGTGTTGTAGCCTACCGTGTTATAAGATAGTTTTGGGGATTTTTTCTTTACATGTTAGACTGGAACCGTGTTGTAAAACATCGTGATATAGGAGGGTTACCTGTGTGCTTAGTGCGAGTTTTTTAACGTACTCGATAGCGTAAAAGTTAGCTCATATTTGTATGGAATGGGATCGTTTGCATACGTTTACCGCTAGGGGCGCTGTTCAACTGCATACAAAAATGGCTTAACTTTTACGCTATCGGGAACGTTAGGACACTCGCACTAAGCACACTGTATTCCATTTATTTTCGTTCAGCAAATATACTCGTACCTGATAAAGGTCCAAATGTTTGCGATACGTCGTCACTGAATGATTTCTCTAACGTCCATTCTTCGATACAAAAGGCCACGCCCATCATCGGCTCATCGCACAGGGGTCCGGCCAAAGTCGCCAATTGAAACCCATTTACAAAACTACCCTCGTATTCAAATCTCGGGTCTTCACGTATCTCTTTTTCGTGATGCAAATATTTTGTGCAATAATCTGCAGTATGGTTCAGCAGCATGTTTGGCCCACAGTTCCTGGGCCCGACAGACCATATCTGGTTTACAAGGTCCTTCCAATCCGGGCCCAGCTTGGAGCAAATACTTTGTAAATCCTCTTTAAAAGTCTCGATTAGTTTCAGCATACGTTCGGACAGTTTATGTTTGGTGCCATTCAAATATAGGCCTTCCATTTTGTTATCCAACTTGTCGTTCATTGATAACGTTTGTAAAGTCTTTATATGTTGGGAAATTGCTTTTAGTAAGTCCGCAGATCTGTCTAACAGTTTCGTTATTTCGATTGGAATGGATTTCGCTCGAATCTTAATTTTGCTTTGCTTGTTATTTGTGTATATTGTTATTATTGGATCTTCCAACTTTGTGTTGCTCTTGTCTACGTTCTGCGAGGCGATCTCTTCATTGGCCATATCCATCTTCGGTGGTTCCACTATTGTTTCCCTGAACGGTACGATTGGTTCGGAAACTGTTATCGGGATGTTTGCGTAATTAGTCCTAGAAATTAAACGACATTTATATACGACTAGCCGCACTCATTTAAAATTAACATTATTATTTCTTGTCATTATTATTAGGGAGTCCAGCACTCATATATAAATATTAGCCTATCCATTAAGTACATGTATTTTCTACATGGATACCAAATTTCAAGTGAATCGGATGCATGGTTCAGTAGTTATAACGGAGCATCCGTAAAAAGCACCGTAGATTTATATATTAGTATAGATATAGACTACAACATAGGAATATTTTAGCAATGTTTGGTCACTTTCAAGGTTTATAGTTTATTTTGACATTAATTACTACAAATTACTAATAAACAAACACCCTAGTTTCTATTACTATCATTGAGTTCATGGCCAAATTGAATTTCACTGGCAATAGCCCGCACGGCTGGTTACTACTATTTTGTCTATTTTTACCGCTGTACAATAAAATTCCGATTTCGACCTCATATAGCTCGGGCTTTGTGTGTCGAACAGACAAAGAGGCGAAAGCGCAAAGCTTTATTGCACGTTATTTAAAAAAAAAATGGTGCAAGAGAAAACATGAAACTTATTTTGCGGCGTGTAGTATTGTGGTTTTCTTCATGTTTCATCCTTAAATCAAATTTCTCTTGTAATACGGAATGCTGTGTATAGGAGAAATGACCTAGCTCGCTTTGTCATTTCCCCCTCTCCATGGTCTAGTGGTTGGGGAGACACTCTGCAGCTAAATATGATAACGCTAAATTGTATCTTTTCTCTATAGCCATAACATAATATAATAACAATATTTTTTTTATATAATACATTTTAATATTTACTAACAATCACGCCACGTTAACTGGTCCCGTGATAAGTTCATAAAGAACTTGTGTTACAGGTACCAGATAACGGAAATAAATGTAAGATTTTTATTATACACATACATATATTTAATATACATCCATAACCCTGGAAAAGACATTTATATTTATCATACAAATATCTTCCCTTGGCGGGATTCGAACCCGCGACCCCCTTGTGTAGTGACCATGTCACTTACCACTACACCAGACCATAACGAATCTGTCGCGAGTTAAATTTTATCCTCAACGCGCCTAAACAAGTTTCACTACAAAAATTTAGCATTAGCTTAGAAAGAAGTTGTTACTGGTATTCGATGATTACCGAACGAGTCTTTATGTTGTACTTAAAATTATATTAATTGATAATTTAAAATATTACTTTTATTTACAATGCCACTCGCTCTCTATATATATTTTAGAAATTAAACAATTCACACCGTTGGCTTCGCAATATAGTAGTTTATATGAAATCCAATAGATGTCGCTAAAATAAATATAATATAAGATAGTATTTTACTGCCATCTACAGGAGCAATGAAAAACTAATAATAGGCCACCTAGTGGCCGAAGCCCGTAAACAGTGGTTTGCGAGATGCTCTGTCTATTTTTTCACTCTCGCTCTTCTTAAATTGTATCTTTTCTCTCTAGCTGTAACGAATCTATCGCTATTTAAATTTTACTCTCAACGCGCCCAAAGAAGATTCACTTCCAAAATTAAAAAAATAACCCCAATAATATACCTTAAATCTTCTAAGCATCTTTCAAGATGAACTTCCCCGGCGGTGACTAGTACATGCTCTCCAGTCTCTTGTAATAAAACTTGTACGCACGAATCAGATTGATTTAACAGTTTTAAACCTGAAATGAGAATTTGATCACTAGTTAAACTTAGTTTTTGATACAAACTGAGTTTTTAAAGTAATTTGTGTTAAAACACTAATATAACTGGTGGTAGGGTTCAACTGGTGGTAGGGTTCAACTGGTGGTAGGGTTCAACTGGTGGTAGGGTTCAACTGGTGGTAGGGTTCTGTGTAGAAGCCCGCCCGGGTTGGTACCACCGTCCTGTCTATTTCTGCCGCAAAACAGTAATACTGTGTTCCGGTCTGAAGGACAGGATAGCCGGTGTAACATACATAAGGCTGCCCATCCAGGCCAGGATAGGCAGCGCATCTGAGTCACTGATGTAGTTTGGATGTCTATGGGCGACGGTTATCATTTCCCATCAGATGAGCCGTAAGTTCGCCTGCCTAACGAAAGCAATAAAAAAAAAAACTCAGAATTTTGACCAGATTAAAACAAAAAAGTCACCTTTTCAATTATTCAATTCTTACCTTTTACTAGTTGAGGCAACTGTGACGGATTAGTAGGCTCTATCGCTACTCTTAAAATCGGTACCACTGAGTATTGCATCTCGCTAAAAGCCGGACAAGCTACTGTGCTGCTCAGAGTTGCCGTCTTTAGTACATGCTCCTCTAGGCCGCCGATTCCTGTAATTTATTTTTAAATTTAACAACAAAGAAATCATATTCGGACGTATGATTACTATTATTATTAGTCGTCACGGGGACTTAAGCATGTACACAGTGCAAGAGAGATTCAGTAGTCACAGAGATCAATTATTAGTTCGCCGTGAGTGAAAGCAATGTTCATTAGGATTTTTATAGTGTTTGGTTACGGGCAACGTAAAAATCATGTGTATATTTAATTCATTGATCGCGATATTTTTAGTAATATGTTAGGAATCTCGTCAAAATCGGTTCAGGGATAGGTACTACAGAATTGAGAAAACGCGGGTTTATGGAATTTGAATTATAAATATATGAGAACTATTGATATTCAGTTTAGTAAATTAATAATATTTTCCGTTCTCTTCAAGGTAGTGATTTGTTTTAGTGCCTTGGACAATGGTCTGTAAATAGCCTTATAGCTATGATTATAGAATATCAATATCGACACTTAAATTAACATATTTAGAAGCAAGCAGACATTTGTCTGACTCTAATGTAGGTTTTTTTTTTTTTAATTCAAATATCGAACCTCACCAATAATGTTACCAGCAACAGCTTCATCGATGTCTTCTAGTTCTCTTCCCATCAAAATGTACAATGATTTGATTCTGAAAGTTAATTCAAATACTGGCTTATTTAAAAAAATCTACTGTCATTTAAAAATCATATAATATGATGAATATTTTAAATGGTAATCAAGCTTGACAAAGCTTGGATGACTATTCAAGATCATTCAGTCTAATAACTTGTCATACTGTAGTTAAAAGGACCAATCTATAATGCACAAATAACAGCATCAGTAATCATTGCATTCACAAAATTAGGATAAAAAATATTGGAGTTTAATTTAATTTCTATTTTTTTATTTATATTCTGATAATATCTGATAAAATCGATATTATAATTTGGCAAGGCTGGCAGTAATCTGCTGTAGTGAAAAAAAAAAAAAACAAATCTGAGGTATCAACCTGGTACATTGAAATAAGCTTTCCAGTAAAAAGCAAATACTTTATCCCTCTAACATGGACTGTAATAGGGACTTATATTCCATATTAGTTTATGTTTCGAATTTGTTAGGATTATTTAAAATAAGTTTATTTTCATTTCAGTTAATTTGTTTAGTACTACTACTACTACTATTCGTTTAGTAATGACATTATTAACCATTATAACATAATTAATTAGTAACCTTCTAAGCGCTTGGTGAATTACAAACACTAGGAAAAATAATTAGAAATATCATAACCATTAAAATTTTGATGTGTGAGTATTCATTGTTTACTAGCAATTTTAATATTTAAATTTTAAGTTGTTGTATAGCTCTGTCACAAATTTGAATGATAATAAAGCAGTTTCTTTCAAATCAAGTCTTATTAGTGGTGGGGCATAGTGTAAGCCTTCAGGACTAAGCATCATCCTCCTGCCTATTTCAGTCATGTATTTCCGGTTTGAGGACGATATACTGTAAAAACGAGACTTAGATCTCATTTCTCAAGGTCATTTTGAGATGTCTAATGACTCCGGTTATTGCTTAAAGCCAGGTAACTCACCCAAGAAAGCAAAAAGATAATAGGAAGCTTTAACATACTTACTCTGCACAAGTTATATGTTCATCGCTGTGTAAATCTTTTAACTTTTTATTTGCATCTATTTTAATGTTACAATTAAGAATTTTAGAGGGATCATGCTTGGGGCCTAACACATATACTCTATCACCTTTCTTAACTTTTCCACTAAAAATTCTAGCAAAAGCAATAAATGTCACTTTTTCTTTTTCATTCTCATCTTCAGCACTTTTCTCTTGTTCCTCGTATGGTGACTTTTCTTCTGATTGAGTATTTATATTAGCGTTATTCTGTTTTAACTCTTCGCGCAATTGCCTTGCTTTTTCTCGTCTTAAAGCCATTTCTTCGGAAGTCAATGCTTTAGGCCTATTTTCTGGTAGAGCACTTTTATCAAAACTAAACATTTTAGATATAAAAATAATTATAGGTCTATTCTCATTACTATCACAGGCTAAAAAGTCTTCTTTTAATTTCTGTGTTTCTATATTGAAAGAATCAAAATCTCGTATTCTTGAACACATGAGTCTCTCCACTTTTTCTGGTAATATTTCTTTCGGAGATGGTAATTTTTTACATACCATATTTAATATTGTATGAGATAATGGCAGCCATTGGACCATCAAAGATTGTAATTGGACTCGAGAATCTGTGTGTCTTAAATCTCTAGCAGTGAGCTTGATTCCCAGTTTCTCACAGATCACAGGCACTTTGTCTTTTTCATGCCTCATTACAACAGTTTCATAGACATTCCATAAGTTATCTAAAATTACTTGAACAAAAAGTGGTTTTTTAGCTTTTTCTTGGGCACCTTTCATGAACCGTTTAGTCTTTGCATTCAAATAAAAATCACCCCATAGAACTTTCTTCAGAATTTCCTCCTTTACACCTGTAATGAAAACAAACAACAATGAAAATAGTATTATTAAATTTCTCTAGAAATACAATAGTAGATTTGAAATTTTCATGGAACCAAAAACTTATTTTGGTGATTGTATTAATTATCATCACTTCTTTACTAGCACAAGTTGGATCACTGCCAGAATTTAATGGAATGGTTTATATATGGAAATACCTATTTGTGTGTTACGTATTTAGTGTTTTTTTTTTCCTACCTTTTCTAGTGACCTCGAGATATCATACTAGATAAACCAAATACCAATATCAGTTCTTGATAATTTATAGAACATACATACCAAGTTTATCAGAGAACAGTTTAGCAAAGGTTAGAGTTGTAAAGCCCCAACCATCGACAGCACTTGCAAATACAACATTTCCTTGATCTGGAGAGAAGTACAGGTGTGAATCATCAGCTTCTTCTAAAGCAGAAGTCCAGTCATAGAAGTTGTTGTCTTCTTTATTCAATGCCTCTTTTTCCTGAAAAAAATAAACAGATTTGTATTGTTAATAAGCATTACAGTTTTGTGGTTGTAACAAATTTTTTCAAATATTTTTTAAACAAAATCTTGATTAGTTTCTTTTAAACTGAGGATGAAACCTTTGAATGAATAAGGGTAACAAAAAAATTGTAATGAAATTGAATAAACAAAAGTTTTTTTTTTTCGGTTTTTTTTTTCTTATTTAAGATTATAGCCTTGAGAGGCTATTTCAGCTCCTCCTTGACGTGAGTGTTGCTAACACTGGCCTTAGAAAGAGCAGTGCTACGCAGAATCTACCACCGGATCGGAAACGCGACCCATTCAGAACATCCGGCGAGAAACTTAGTGGGCTGTCTGTGTCTATGGGTTAATTCACTCGTCGGTGACCTGTGCTTGTGGTACCTAAAAGCACTGTTAATGGATCGGGAGGGTCCGTAATGACGTGTTGTTTACATTTCGATCCGTAGAAGGAAAATTAGTCACATACCTTTTTCTCCATACTGGCTTCTTCATTTTCAAATACCTCAGTGGTGAACAACTCTCCCACAACTGCATTAACTTGTTCTAGTACTTGCGTCAAATGTACGTATGCATCCAGAGGTGTGAGTTGCATTTCAACAATGAGTCTATCAATTTTATTGAGGACGAGCACTGGTCGAATGTTTTCAGAGTAAGCTTGTTTGAGTACAAGCCTTGTTTGTGGGCACACTCCTTCAACCACATCAACCTAGAATTGGCACATTTCAAATAATTAAAACATGTGCTTAATATTATTTAACTTGGTTTAGACATTATAATTTATCAAGGAATTAATGGCTAAATAAAGGTTGCTCCTGCATTGGTACTTTGTACTTGTTTAAGGTAAAATTTTTAATGAACGTGATATTTACAAAATAACTGTTAATTTAGAAAATAATAAATTATGTGGATTTAGTAATATTGACAATAACTTTTCAATCTTATTTGGTCTTTCCCATTATTTCCCAAATTATGAGAAGAGCTCTGTAAGAGTGTGGTGTTCACTCAAGCTCACACACACATTTGTATCAATATTTTTTATTAGACAATTAGATATTTTGTTTAACATAAAGGGCATTGAGTGTAGCATTCTTTTTTTAAATATATGACGTATGATATGGATATCATTAGTAGAACTGTTCATACATACAACAACAATGGCTCCATCGCAAAGCCTTACAGCAGTGGAAACTTCACTTGAAAAGTCAATGTGCCCCGGCGAATCTATGAGGTTCACCAGGTATTCTTCTTGATTCATAGCGTGATACAGCGATATACTGCTACTTTTCATAGTTATGCCTCGTTGTTGTTCATCTGGCCTGCTGTCCATATATCGAAGTTTTCCGGACATTCTCTGGGATATAATTCCATTACTGGATATCAAGGAATCTGCCAGTGTGGTTTTGCCATGGTCCACGTGAGCCACAATGCAAATATTACGAATATTTGATGGATTGTTTTGAAGTTCTAAAAGTTTCTTTGAATCTACGAGCCGCATTTTGATAGATTTTATTCTGTAGATGAACTTAACCCTTATAATGCTGTATTTTTAGTAGATGTCTACAACGTGAAGTATGTATATAAGTCAAAAAAATTGCGATAAAGCGAGTATTTCTTGCACAACTTGAGAAATCGTTGTGCTTTCGCATGATAATGTTGACAAAAATTGACATTGACATTGTCTAATTTTCTTTTTGACAGCAGTAGTAGTTTTATTTTTCCAACTGGAAAAGCAAAGATCTTATAGCATACAGCGTAATCTTTTATCATACAGCCAAATAATAAAGGCTCGAGCTAAGTGTTTTATTTGAAAAGTGACCTAGAATGAAATAAAATGAAATTAAGTGAAGAACAAAATTGAACAAATGAAATAGAATTGAATTATATGTGTTTTAATAACACTGTGCGTTTTTTTTGATTGGATATATCATCTTATATATCAGCACAAAACATTACAAGTAGCGCATAAATTAGTCTCACACTAAATGCTAATATAATTACAAGTACTAACTGCATGCATTGGTGAAAGAAACGGTTCATTTTTAGTTCATAAATATAAATATTGTTTTGGGGAAATAACCCCCTAGTAAGCTGATTAGAAATATTTGTATTTTATTAGAAGTCTATTAAAACCATACACGGGTAAATATTATTACAATCCGGCCTATTTATACCACTCGTTCAACCGTCGGCGTCTGTACAATACAACAAAGTGTTTGATTTATCGTCGATAGGCTAAATATGAGACAAAACATACTATTACTTAAATATTATATCAGACTACTAATAGATAATATTTGTGTGTAGTGTAGTACCTATGTAGTGGGTTCTATGTGTCTATAAATACACAGCTGCCTCTTAGATTCAATATATATTTTTAAATACATTTGGTATTTGGGGCTTGTCTATAGAAGTTTTTGTCTTTTTTATGTGATTCCTGAACTCTTAACGACCTTAGTTTCTGTCCGGTGAATTTGATAAGTTATTTAAAAAAACAGCAGATTCCGCGAACATTATTCACCTCTTAGATTTTTGAACATGGAATTGAATAGCAACGTAGATTAATACTCAAATACATAACGAAGGCGTGTTCTGCTTCTGGCGTAAATGTGCCGCTTTAAAAGACAGATGACCCACATTATGCCAACTACCACGTCTTAAAACTGCTATTGTAAGTTCTCTCGCTTCCTCCAAATGATTTACATAGCCTAATATATTTCATAGTTTTGTTCCGTACCTATGTGTTCAAATTAAAACTTTTTGAATAATACTGAATTAAGTTATTATTAAATGGTAAATTTAAGTATAAGAGCGGATTTTTGGGATTCATATTTTGAGCAGTGTTTGTTTGGAAGATGAAGCAAAGTTATGCAGGTATATTCGTTCTACTTATTTCTGCCGCAAAGTAATTAAGCTTTTTGGCTCAGAGTGGTGGTAGCGCTGTTCACAATTTATTTCAGGCTTGATCTCATGTTCATGCTATGTACCGTATGTTCCACGGGACGTGACCAGTAGTCTCAGGAATTATTTGAAACCACTCGTCATATTTCATGTTCTACCGTTTTAATCCTACATCCCAGCAGAATTCATCTCGATTACCCGGAACTCCCATGTCCATTTGCAAAGTACGTTTCAATAGTTAACTTTATCCTACCAATGAACTCCTTAATCCAAATGAAGTGCGCTACTCGATACTTTTAAGTCAATTAATTTTAATATTTATGCAAAAACATGATTCGCGCCAAAAATGTGTTCTTGAATTCATTATGTTCGGATCTTGGTAGCGTTTATTTTGTTTTCGGGTAATATGAGCTATAAAATTAGCTTATTTGATTGACAAAATGACTCTATAATAAATTGCTCCACCCTTTTAGCCGGAATGCATTACTGATAGATAATACACATAAATCTATATATTAATACGTGAAGCAAAAACTTTGTATCCCTTCGGAGAAGTAATTAATTTTCCACACTTATAGAGAATATAGAGAAGAAGTGCACAATGCTAATATTTTTTTTTAAATAATGCATAAAAGTACATTAAATCAATAAAGAAAACGTTACGCACACTACACACCATGTATTTGCCGCACACACGCATGTATACTATTTATTTATTGTCAAACTTTTGTTCTGTGGTCAAATTGAGAATAGATTAAATATTGTTTGTCTTTATTAAGATTTTTTTATAGTGTAGCCTTGGCGAAATTTGTGATTATAGAAGTATAAAATACAATTATAATAGTGTACAAACTTACAATTCCAAGTAATTATAGTCGAATTTCGACTACTGCGGGACCTCTAGTTAGTTATAAATAAGCAACTCAAGCACTCAACACAAATGTATACGGGCGTCAGCCACTAGATGGCTTCGCTTCGATTAGTTTCTCATTGCTTCTGTAGATGGCAGTAATATATTATCACCTATCCTATATTTTATTTTCAATGAAGGATTTTGTAAATTTTCAGGAACCACATATGATAAAAATTTATCAATTTATCTATAGCAAATAAAGACATGTATGATTTATTATTTTTTTATTTTCTGTGTTTAGTTGTACAATAATTAAAGGCTTTAACTTTAACAACATATAAGTTTAGGGGCATCCACTACAAGATGTCGCTAGTTTCCATACAAAAAAAGATTTGTCTTAAATTATCGCAATTTCAGGGCCCTGCTTACTAATTCGTGACAGAAATACCAGGGTAGTATCTACCCTTACGGGCTCGCAAGAACTCCTATCACGATCTCCATCTACAATATTAATTTTGTAACAACTGTTATAATGTTATTTATGAAAGGAAAGTTATGAACTTATTCATTTTCGTTCGCATTTCTCATTTGGTTTACAGACAGGCAAAGTAGAAGCGCCTCGCTGTTTTACTTGTGCAACTTTGCGAGCGTATTTTCAGACCGGCTGTCAAAACTGCATACAACGTGAATTTAAAATTTCGCTCCTGCATTTCCAATCATGAACCGGAAAACTTCGCTCTCCTCAGGTGAAAACAATTTTTTTGTCGAAGAAACCGAAAAAGTTATTTTCAATTTCCAAAGTTATTTCGGCAAATTGAAAAGGGTCTCGCGGATGTTACCGCGCAAACTAATTTCTAGTTTTACATCTGAATCCTTTATCTTGAAATATGTTTCCGAAATACGAATTTCAGAAATATTTTTGTAGAAGGCGTTCAAGTTATGCTAAAGATATTTTGGTAGGCAGCGGCTTGGCTGTATCCTTGAGATTGTTGATGTCCATGAGCCACTATAACTATTCACTATCACGTAGACCGTCTGTCTGGTTATGAAAGTAATATAAAACTTAAGAAAGCTTTATGAAGTTTTAATATTTCCCTTATAAGCATCTGTCTATGTATCTATGTTTTAACTGGTTATCGGTGACTACATAATATGTTATATCAAAAAACGTTGACGCCACTCGTTTTGAAATTTGAAGTCAAAGTCTTATTTTCTTTGGTAGAGTAACTATTCCGCTCCTGAAACATGAGCTTCCAACAGTAGAGGTAGACTGGTAACCCCACCTGGCTCCTGGAGGGATCGTCGATCGATCGAACCCAAGGCCCGGTGAGGTGGTGGTGTGCTGTGGCTCCAACGCACCCCTCACTTTAGTGGAGTTCAGAGGGGGAAAAAGCCCCTAGAGTGGTAGACTTCGCCCTACGTACATAGATCGCGACGGAAACTGGCGAAGGCTAATCCATGGCGCGCACATGGCGGTTACGGGGTTCCCGCTTAGCCGGTGTGGAGTAGCTCGATTGGGTTTAGTTGGTAGTCGCTCTGTGGGGCGGAACTTGCACGGCTCACGTCTCGTGCCGTCTCGTGAACCTTTCTCAAGGCGTAGCCTCCTAGAATCAATTGGAAGAGGATGAGGTCGTCGGTCCGCATCTTTTGCCTATTATTCTCTGGAGTTCGATATAGTCTGTCCCGTATCCCCCGGGGCTGGCTATTCATAAAGTGGGGTACCCCGACGTTAAAAAAGGGTAGGTCAGTGTAACAACCCTCATTTGCAACTACTTTATTTAATGATACCGGACATATTTCTACTATAAAATTCATTGCCTATTTTATTGTAAATGAACAAATCTGAATCTTTTCCGGTATGTAAAAGAAGAAGATAAGCGACTTAAAATATCAGGGAAACACGCCACGAGAAATGAAACATGTAAATTTATTAATGGCAACGAAGATTCCACTTTATTATTCATGTTTATTTTATTTGGAATGAATTTTGTTTGTGAAACGAGATGATTACTGAAATACTTCATTGGCATTGACAGTATTAAAAGTTTGATTCGGGCTGTGTGACAGCAGCTCGGCTAGCGGCAGGCAGCGTCTTGGCTACCGGTAGGCAGCGGCTTGGCTATCGGTAGGCAGCGGCTTGGCTATCGGCAGGCAGCGACTTGGCTATCGGTAGGTAGTGGCTTCGCTCTGCCCCTGGCATTGCTGAAGTCCATGAGTAACGGTAACCGCTCACCATCAGTTTGGCTGTACGGTCGTCTACCCATAAGGGCAATAAAAAAAGATCAGCTTAAGACCTCATTTTTTTTTTCCTACCTAAGCTGATAGCCTTGTGAGGCTATATCAGCGGAACCTTAACCAGTAGGGGAGCTTACGGGGTTCAAACCTCACGACGTTGCTAACACGAACCCTAGCAAGAGCCGTGCTGTGCAGAATCTACCACCGGATCGGAAATGCGACCCACTGAGAAGATCCGGCGAGAAACTCAGTGGGCTGTGTCTGAGGGTTAATTTACTCGTCGAGCCCTTCGTCGCAAGCGACGGGTTCGACGAGAACGATGACCGGTGCTTGACCGGTACCTAAAAGCACCATTAGTGGATCGGGAGGATCCGAAATGACGTGTTTGGGGCGACGTCGACTGCTTTCCATTCTTTCCGCAGGATCGGGAATGTCATGACTCTAAGTTCGCGCTGGCATTCATAGTGTGGTAAGCGCCACTAATCAGTCTGCTCATCTGAAGTAATAAAAATCTATTACATAGTATAGATATACCTAATCAATACCATGCCAAAAATAAGCTCTTATTTTTAATGAGCAAAAATAGAAGCGACTTGGGCACGACAATAAAAACAACTATCGCGTAATAATATTTCCGAATCTGTCCAATTACAAAGGTCAAAGCTATAAAAAGTTTCGTATTCTATCATAATAAAAACGTATAAAGTTCTCATATAAGTCTTTTCTTATAAACGTGTCGCAGATTTAGATGTTACTAAACGTCTTTAGCTATCTAAGACTACCGTCAAGTTAATGGTTGAAAACAGTCGTGCGGCTTCCCCGACGTTCGCTGGCTCAAAGCTTTGTTAAGTTCTTTATTAAGTCTTCCAAGTTCGGTGAATCTGATTGTGGAGAGTTTTTAAACTCAATATTGAAATAAGTTGAACGGAGTAAATGCCGACGGATAAATGCTGACCCGATGCACGATAAAAGTTACACATTATGCAACTTTAAATTTTATTCTCATTTCAATACGAATCAATTTCAACCTAATATAATAATATTAAGTACGCATATCACAATATTTCAATAGATTAGTTGGATTAATAAGATTAATTTATCCGTTCAATGTTCAAGTTTTTCATCTAAGACCAATTTTCAGTCTGGTTAAAAGAATTGATTAATACAAAGGCAGGTCCATAAAAACTTATGTTCGTTCTGACTTTAGATCGGTTTACGAGCACAGTGATTTTTGTTTGGCTCATTCGTTTAGATGAGAAGAAGAATTTATGATCTACCTTTCATACCTTACCATAATTCACAAGCACGAGATGTAACGTAGTCTCAATTGTACTGAAAAATAACGGCTATTCCACTATCCTAACCTCATAATTTTATTCTTAGAAAAAACTAGGTGCGATGTTCCAAACTTATTGAAAAAAAAATCTTCATAAGTAGTCTAAGACATGTGTGTAATATAATTAAAGTTTTATGTACTTTCCATTTTTTGGTAGAGATCAAAAAATACTTTTAGTAGGCGCTAATAAAAAATTTAAGGGCTGCAATAAAGCAATAAAGTAACTTGAAGAGGCTTAATAAAGAATACCATTGACATGTTGTCCTTTGATATTACAACTAAATCAAATTAAATCGAATTAAGGCGTTAGTTACAAAAGAGTTTATCAATACGAAAATTCTTTGGTGCCATTTCTCCTTTCACTGTGATAGTGACATGACTGGGTCCATTCCTTGCAGAAACAATTAGCGATGAATCAGATATGGCTAGTTCGTAACGACGGCATTGACTTTAGGTTATTGTAGTGATACAAAACGTATTAAGTCGCGGCTAATTGCAAGCTAGACTTGCCAAGAATAATGCTTTGTTGTTAAGAAATTGCTTTTGCTTTCTTATAGCTCGTTTACTTTACGATATTTCACAGCGAAACGGATTTTAAAGCTGGAATCCAATTTGCGCGTCGCTCAGTTGATTGGAACGTTGTTTGTCTCGCATAGTTCGATGCGCTGTGTCGAGTTCCGATCTCAGAAATAGTTTTTGCAAAATATTAATCCAATAAAGCTTTAATGTTGATAACTTTCTGTTATTTTATATTATTTGTCCGTCTGTCACATAATGGATAAGTATTAGAATGATATATTATTCTGTAGTATACTCCGCAGAAATTCAAGTGGAATTGGCTTTTTACTGGTGGTAGGACCTCTTGTGGGTCCGCGCGGGTAGGTACCACCACCTCACCTATTTCTGCCGTGAAGTAGTAATGCTTAGATGGGTGGACGAGCTCACAGCCCACCTGATGTTAAGTGGTTACTGAAGCCAATAGACATCCACAACGTAAACGCGCCACCCACCTTTGACATATAAGTTCTAAGGTCTCAAGTATAGTTACAACGGCTGCCCCACCCTTCAAACCGCAACGTATTACTGCTTCACGGCAGAAATAGGCAGGGTGGTGGTACCTACCCGCGCGGACTCACAAAAGGTCTTACCACCAGTAATGACTATAACTATAAAAAAAGTTAGAAATGTGACATTGCAACATTCCGTGCGCGATAGTAGCCTAATGAAACGATTGCGTTCCAACACGTGCGCAATCGAAACGTAAAATCAAATAAAACCAACGTTACAACCTTCAGCGTGGCAACGATTTTCCAACTAATCGCAGTAAAGTTCTTTAAAGTTTGTAACGAACCGAAATGTGGCCACATTACGAACTGTGAACTAATCACGGCCAGAGATGAAACTTCCGTGGAAATTAAGGTAAAATTATCCGGTTTAAAAAGTTACGTCTGAGATTCCTTGGTACATTAATTTTGAATTACCTTTTTCTTATGGTCTTATCTTCTTATGGGTTATTCTAACAAATCTACTTTCAAATTATAAGACGAAAAGTATATTACAGCCTATGTCGAATACTAAAAACATATGTACGTTATACGGACATGTGAGTACCTTACATTATATGCACTACATTTACCGATATGTTCGCAGAAATGACAGTGACACCTTTATTTTTTGAATACCTATCTATATATTAATACGTGAAGCAAAAACTTTGTATCCCTTTTTACGAAAATTGCGCGGACGGAGGAGTATGAAATTTTCCACACTTATAGAGAATCTAGAGAAGAAGTGCACAATGCTAATATATTTTTTAAATAATGCATAAAAGATACATTAAATCAATAAAGAAAACATTACACACACTACATACTATGTATTTGACGCACACAGGCATGCATACTATTTATTGTCAAACTTTTGTTCTTGACGTCTGTTGTCAAATTGAGAATAAATTAAATATTGTTTGTCTTTATTAATATTTTTTATAGTGTAGTCTTGGCAAAATTGTGATTATAGAAGTTTATAATACAATCATAATATGTAGTGTACAAACTTACAATTCCAATTAATTATAGTCGAATTTCGACTACTGCGGGACCTCTAGTGTAAACAATTACATCATCAATCTATTTTAAAAACCTATCGAAGTTAGTAGACATCCAACACTGTGTGAAATTGTCGCCTAACAGAAGCTTCAAGTGAGAGGGTATATTGGTCTCGTAACAAGGTTCTAGAAATTTCGAAGACGCTCGAAGTATTACGAAGTTTTAGGAAACGCACATCATAATTGTCCATTTAACCACGTAACATAGCCATGTAAATATACGCGGATTTTTTTTGGCTTATCGAGAAATTGTGAGACCACCCACATTGCGGCACCTCGCTACGTCTCTGACCGACTGAGTAAATTTCTTCAATGTCCTAGATTTGACGAAACCGAAGGTCTCTTAAAGAAATTCAACGACAGAGTTTCGCGTAAAAGCTAGATAGTTAAAGCAGCTTTGGCTTTAACGCAAACAAAAAAAGAAAAAAAATGCTTAAATATTGGGAAGAAAAAAAGGGAGAGTTGTTTGACAAGCGAGAGTCGTGTTTTTTTAATGACTAATTATCTTGTTATACAAATCTATATATATAAAAATGAATTGCTGTTCGTTAGTCTCGCTAAAACTCGACAACTGCTAGATCGATTTGGCTAATTTTGGTCTTGAATTATTTGTGGAAGTCCAGAGAAGGTTTAAAAGGTAGATAAATATGAAAATACGCGAAATAAAAATAAAAATAACAGTTTTGTTTTTTGTTTGTTTTATACAAAAGTTTAGGTCTTTTATTTATCGATTGAGGCACTACGAAGTCTGCCGGGTCAGCTAGTGTACAATATTTATTTATTGGAATAACTGTTGCTGCCACAAGTAATTATTCTATTAATTGAGAATATCTTATTCGAAGTCTCCCTAGAGGACAAGGTTTATGTCCTTACATAGTACGCGGGAATTTTCTGTACAAAGAAAACTGTGCAGAGTTTTAGAGATAGGAATTGTGGAGTCTAAAGTTTACCTATCTCCTATATCTATTTACTTTGGATTTGGTTCTTAACCATCAAATATTTTTGTTTCTTTGATAAAATATTTACGTCTAAAGTGAAATCTTGCCATTTTAAAATAACACATTCAATAGACGTTGTTTGGTCTTAGCTCAATATAATTTGAATTTGAAACATAAAATCAGTTTTTACTAGACGCACTATTGTATTTGAATGTGTCTGATCATACATAAAATATGTATTATTGATTGCGTGATTAGTCAAAACCGTAAATAAGTAAAATTCTTATTTATTGTAATTAAATAGATCTGAAAAAGGGTTTTACTAAAAGAGCAAACCTTGTAATAAATGTTTTGGTTGTTAAGCTACATTTTAGGTACCCGTGGAATTACTTCGTTCAAACATTGTGGTAGGTGTTTAAATTTTAATGAAACAAAACTCTTTCACAGTTACGAAAATTACCACAACTAAGCTGTTGTAGTAAATTTACGTCAAGTAGAAACTATTCGCAGTAACGATACAGAATATTTTGAGTGATATCTATTAAGACTGTTAATATTGTTTAAAACATTAACGTTGAAAATCAGTTTTAATTTAGTAAATCAATAATTACGTGGTCGGTTATTTCGTTTCGAGTGATGCGATCATACTGAAGATCAAATTATAGGACAGGTATCCGTTTATTGATGGGTGAGAACGTATTAACACTACTAGTGGTCCCGCAGTAGTCGAAATTCGACTATAATTAATTGAAATTATAAATTTGAACATTATTATGGTTATATTGTCAAAGACTATTATACTTCTATAATCACAGATATAGACAAATAATATTAAAGATAAACAATATTAACCTATTTTCAATTTGACCACAGACTTTAAGCATTAACTAAAGTTTGACAATAAACAAAGAGTTTAAAATATACATAATATGTGTGTGTGTCAAATACATGGCAGTGTGTGTGTGTAATGTTTTCTTTATTGATTTAATGTATCTTTTATGCATTATTTTAATAAATTTAGTATTGTGCACTCCTATAAGTGTGGGAAATTTCACACACCTCCGTCCGCGCAATTTTCGTAAAAAGGGGTACAAAGTTTTTGCTTCACGTATTAATATATAGATTGATACTTCGACTTCATGTCTGGTGGAATATAAGCTATATTGCACGCTTGTTAGGCCATTTCTAAAGAATAATAATAAATACATACACATGCTTAAAAACGCTCACAACAAAATGTCGTTATCGATAAAAAGGGTCGCAAACGCTCGGGTCGGCGATAAAAAGTGCTTCAATTAATTTGGAAATTAAGCAACTAGAAATTTTCTGGTCGTTTTTCGTCAATTAGGCGGATAGAATTTTGAATAGCCCTTAATTACGGTTTCGTTGATTAAATACCTATTATCAATTTACACCAGAAATTGTCTGTGAAACGACCTTTAAGGTAAAATTAAGGGCTTTCCACAAATCCTGGTTTCTGTGTTTCTGGTCGCCTTTGGCGCTAGATTTACTGGAGGTAGGACCTCTTGTGAGTCTGCGCGGGTAGGTACCTTGCCTATTTCTGCCGTGAAGCAGTAATGCGTTTCGGTTTGAAGGGTGGGGCAGCCTATGTGACTGTACTTGAGACCTTAGAACTTATTCTCAAGGTGGGTGGCGCATTTACGTTGTGGATGTCCATGGGCTCCAGTAACCACTTAACACTAGGTGGGCTGTGAGCTCGTCCACCGATCTAAGCAATAAAAAAAATATTGCTCAGATTGGTGGTCGAGCTTACGGCCCACCTTGTATTAAGTGATTATCGGATCTCACAGACATCTAAAACGTAAATGCCACCACCTACCTTGAGACATGAGTTCTAAGGTCTAAGTTTTTACTGTACAACGGCTACCCCACCTTTGCCAATTGAAACGCATTACTGCTTCACGGCAGAAATAGGCAGGGTGGTGGTACTTATCCGTGCGGACGCACCATACTCTGTACCACCATTAATTACGCAAATTATAATTTTAGCGGGTTTGATTTATTACACGATATTCATCTTTTACTGAACATCTGATATTACTTCATCGTGGAAGTCATTCGTGAACATTTGTATTTCGTTAGAAAAAACGGTACCTGCCCGTGGATAACTTTTCTCTGATGGAGTAAGTTTCAAATGACTTCGTTTGATCATTCATTTTATTCATTTTATAATTTATTATAATTTTTTTTTTTTTTAATATTTCATTTTATTCCTATTTTGGCTAATGTTTACAATGTCGCTTACCAAACACTCAGCCATTGATTTTAAATCAATCAATCATGATTCACAAATCACAATTTTTTAAAAAATATGAATAGTGATTTTTAAATGAACAAGAATACTCACAACGTTTAGTGAGCAAACTGTGCATCGGCAGAATAGTAATGCTCACTTATTATGTATATTATTCTGTATCTTACATATGTTTACAGATTTACACATAACAACTAACTTCACCTACGTTTGGTACAGATACAGTTGAACGCGAAACTTTAGTGCCTTATTAATGAGCTTCACAATCTACTTTTTCTTATTCAAGAATAAGAACAAGTAACATGATTTTTAACTATCATACAGAACTATAAAGAAACTTATTTTGATACATATTGTAATACACACATTAGGCTTAGAATTCGTAAGTAGTAGTTTTTTCATTTCTTAATTTTATCAGGTAAGTTATGGACAACATTTACTCCTTCAAATAATATAAACACTGTTTCATGGAAAATATTTTACTGTTTCTTTATATTATATTATACTAGCGACCCACCCTCGCTTCGCTTCGGAAACTGTAATTTATTATTGATATCTCCACTATTAAATCAATGTTATTATACATATACACCTTCCTTTTTAATCACTCTATCTATTAAAAAAAATCGCATCAAAATCCGTTGCGTAGTTTTAAAGATTTAAGCATACATAGGGACCGACAGATGTAGGGACAGAGAAAGCGACTTTGTTTTATACTAGGTAGTGATTTATCACTGCAGTGTACACATTAATTTTAACATTGATATAATAGCAGTTTAAAAATATACAGCTCGTTTAAAAAAACACCATTGATTTATGGACGCTGTGCTGGGTATGCTTTAAAAGTTGTGGTCAGTTTTCGATTAAAACGCACACTTTTCTCATGAGGTAATTCAGCACTGTCTCCAAATTACCATAGCATTTTTAGAGCATACCATAATCCCTAAAAGAGACCATAAAACCTAAACTTACTCTTTTTCTTGCCCTTATTCTACAATGGGAGTAATGCCTATCATAAGACATCTCTGAACTCACACTCCTCAGATTTCGTCATGTTGGGTTCTGGCAGGTAACAGCGTTGACGTTGATGTTTAGGGGCATCACTATCCATTTATGACCATTGGCCTAAGATTAAAAGGCCCTTTAAAATAGAAACACTAAAATTTTGATTGAAACAGTATTTATTTATCTTGTCACTAAAAAGGATTTTGTAGATAATCATCCTTATCAGCGGAATTAAAATTACAATTCCGTTTTAATATTCATCATTGAAACTCGGTCTGTTTAAGCTTACATTTTAGATTATGTTTCAATGTAAACAAAGCATTCGTTATTTCCGGATTTCCATAAACGGACGTTCAATTGCATCAACAAAGTCTGCTAATTAAAATACAACCGTTTTGAATGACGAAACAAATTGAATGATTCGTGAAGTTTTGACAATAATCATATATAATATACAGTTTGGATATACCGTTATATTTTAATACTTAGATTGGTGGACGAGTTCCTAGCCCACCTCATGTTAAGTGGTTACCGGAACCCATAGACATCTACAACGTAAATGCCGCCACCCACCTTGAGATATGAGTTCTAAGATCTCAGTATAGTTGCAACGACTGCCTCACCCTTCAAACCGAAACGCATTACTGCTTCACGGCAGAAATAGGCAGGGTGGTGGTACCTACCCGTGCGGACTCACAAGAGGTTCTACCACCAGTAATTACGCAAAATATAATTTTGTGGCTTTGATTTTTATTACACGATATTATTCCTTCACCATGGAAGTCAATCGTAAGCATTTGTTAAGTATGTATTTCATTAGAAAAATTGTTACCCGTCAGCGAGATTCGAACACTGATGCATCGGTAGATACGTATGCACCGAACGTCTTATCCTTTAGGCCACGACGACTTATATTAAAATTTGAATTTGGAATATGTCATGTCAAAGCATCGGCCCAAGTTTAAATTAAAATACTAGAGAGCGATATTATGATATTAGAGAGTAATGTCATAGGTAAGAATGACATTAGGAAAATTGATACGCACTTTGAGGATTTAATTACGCCCTTTTGTGAGTCGTCGTGGTCTAAAAGATACGACGTCCGGTGCATTCGTATATAGCGATGCAACGGTGTTCGAATCCCGCAGGCGGGTACCAATTTTTCTAATGAAATACGTACTTAACAAATGTTTACGATTGACTTCCACGGTGAAGGAATAACATTGTGTAATAAAAATCATTTACGTTGTAGTTGTCTATGGGTTCCAGTAACCACTTAACACCAGGTGGGCTGTGAGCTCGTCCACACATCTAGGCAATAAAAAAAAGGAGTATGTCGGGCTTCTTAACCACGACAACTTGTAAAACACAAAAAATATGTTTGTCCCGAACAAGCTTCATTGCATTTATTATTCGATTGAATTGAATCTAACCGCAACAACACCGCTCAGTGTTCACGTAGCCCTTTTTTGTAAACACAGGTCACAGATGGGTGTGTCAATCAAAGCCTTTTCCAACGCCGAATTTAATTGGATTGAACGCTTTTCACTTCCAATTGGGATGGACGAATCGATTCGTTGAATGTGAAAGGGTTAGGCAAGATACGCCATAAATACGGGACATTGCGTACAGTATTATCATGTTGAATTTTTCGCGATACAAGAGTCTGTTCGAAATGGAAAAACAATAAATCTTTACGTCGCAGTGGATTAAGCTAGGAAAGTATTGAATTTACTTAATACATCATTATAAAACTTAAATATGTTGTTGTTTCTTCAAAAATCATTTTATTATGATACTTGTTGAAATAATTTTAAAGGAGAAACCCCATTTTGGGCCTAAGCGTTACACGAATGGGATATGTACAAAAAAATTCGTCTATTTTGCTTGATTAACCTATTAAAATCTTAGCTTCATTGACAATGGCCAAGTGTAGAAAATAAGTTGAATTCAATTTTTTGTTTTAAACAATCTTTGTAAACATCTGCAACACTTATTTCAATATCCGTAACTAGCTCCACAAACGTGCGGATTAGAATTAGAGCATCCATAAAATAGGATCGATTTAGTGGAAATCAAGTGTAAAAAATAATTAATACTCTTTTGCTTTAGGATAAATTACTGTTTTTATAGGCATTTTAATCAATGTAAATAGAGTATGGCCATCGAATCGTGACACAACTACTTACAATGGCGGCAATTCAAAATATCTACAACTGACAACATTAAATATAGCATGAAAGGGTAGTTTTGCATTTTTATATTAATATGACTATGCCATAGAAAAACACAAATGTATCAAATCGTGATAAGTTATCTTTAATGTTGCCAACTGAAGATATTTTGGATTTTGCCGTAAAGCAGTAATGCGTTTCAGTTTGAAAGGCGGGGCAGCCGTTGTAACTATACTGAGACCTTAGAACTTATATCTCAAGGTGGGTGGCGCATTTACGTCGTAGATGTCTATGAGCTCCAGTAACCACTTAACATCAGGTGGGCTGTGAGCTCGTCGAAGGGTATCTAAGCAATAAAAAATTAAAATAAAAAAGGCATGAAATAAAATGAAATGAAATGTGATGAGATAATATGGGAGCACGTAATGATTTATATTTTATATAAAAAAGTTATCATATAAATATAGTTTTTCATATAAAAAAGTTTTCATTAAAATTAAAATAAGACTGACCTAAAGGTCTTAGTTACCAGGTCATAAAATCCCTTAAAAAAATCATTTCGTGCGCAGCGCGTTTCGCATTACGTTGTTTTTAATTTTTGGCTTTCGTTCGTTTTCGTAAACAACCTAACGCGCGATTTCTCGTAACAGGTTCCATTTTTATTTTAAAGCAACCTGTTGCTACAACAGGTTTCGTAAAAAAATACTTATCTTTAGTAGGAAATAGCCTCAAAAATATCGTTTTTATTAAAATATCTCGAACAATAAACATAACCTAAAATGTAAACATTGTCTGATTTTACCAATTTGGCCATTGCTGGGAGACCTGAAAATTGGGCTCATGAAACCTTCTTAGGTATTGTAACTTATACCCAAATTCTAGCACTGTAACGCCAGGCCCAAGTTTGTATGGATTTCGGGTTTGTCCTTTGGCGCCTTATAACTCAATATGAATATGAGATGATATATAATCTATGGCAATACTTGTCTCTCTACTCCGTGACATCCACCGCATTGTATTTTCATCTATATTAAATATTAATAAATACAAAGGATAACTATGTAAAACTTAGTGTTATTTATTTAATCTAACAATACTCTTAATGCCACAAGTGCTTCATGTGATGCTGACTCATGATTCAAGGTTGTGGCGGCATTCCATAGAGTTGTCTAGTGGCTTTAATAGCTGCTTATCACGTAGCTTGTTAGCGCTCGGTAATCGTTTAAATTTAAGTCGAAGGTATTTTACGTAAGTGATTAACAGCAATTTCTTCAAATTAGAACCTGGCTTTCGGCCAGACGATTAACAACTTAGTGCAAGCTGTTTCATTTCATGCCTGGACGCGCGCGTTTTATGACTCGCTCCTGCCCCTAGCAAGTTAACGAATCGTTTATGTTTAGTTTACGTCAAAAATCCTTCTATCGCCGCTTCCCTTGTTACATACTGTATTCGATCGAAAAAAGAACAAGCCTATTATAAGTGTCAATAAAATTTCGTAACGTATACAGATTTACGAATACTTTACGAATGCATTGCAGTTAGCAAGTCAATTTAAAGTTAGGCAGATTTCTTCCTATCCACGTCCTCCATAACTTTAAGTATGACTTTAAGTAACGTCCTCACCACAGCTAGCTCTGTCTCAAGGTAGTGCCAGATAGATCATTATTATTCAGATTCTACTAAATAAACTAAACCATCTCTCAAATTTCATCTTTCCAATAAGAGACCGACTGAGAGGCTGAAATTAAAATGCAGAAAGAACCCTTTTAATTCATGCCATTTAGCTACGGAGCCCTTAGACCGATATTCGTAGAATATTTCTAAGTAAAAGTCGTCTGATTCGTTTTAAATTAGATTTATTTTGACTTCGACGAGAGTTTCACGTAGTTAATTTAAAAGTCGGACGATTCTAGGACGTTTGTTGGTTCACTGAACATTCGGTGACTTGATAAAGAGATGTTTTTTGCAGTTTTACGTCGATATGTTTTATTTTTGGCACAATCCCTTTAATTAAGATCTTGACACTTTATTCACCTTCGTTATAAAGTAAGTAGTACTTTGTGTGTGAATCGATGCTTATTATGACTTTTCAGAATAATTTAAAACGCAAAAAAAAAACCGACCGTTTTGCTAATAGTTTTTTCTTTTGTTGTTCGCAGTAACCCTCTTACCTCGCCTGGGTTCTAATCCGGGGGAATCGGACGATTGGGTCAGAGTGCATAGAAGTCATTTAGTGGGTAAGGCCCTAAACGCCATTCTTGGACCTGATTCTGGAATATCTGCCCATAATCCAGTTGCACATACACCGTGTGAGCCCTAAGCACAGGAACTTCGTAGAAGGTTCGGCGTCCGGCTTATGACTAGTTATTGATACTGATATTTTAGCCCGCACGGGTAGGTATTATCAGATTGCCAGATACCGCGACCAGTTGAAGGCCCGCCCTCCTTCTGCCATAACCTATAATTATAAGAACGGCGTGCTTACGTGCCCTCAACGCGCAAGGAGCTTTGCCACGAAGATAGGCTATATAAGCCATCTTCGAGCGCACGAGCGCCAAATCGACGGATAGGAGTCAAAGTGGTCGCCATGGCCGAAATCGGTCGGATGAAAATCATCATCATTACCAGATTGCCCATTTCTGCAGTGAAACAATAATTTGCATTCCCCTGTTTACTGATGGGATCATTATTTAATACTTGAGACATCGACCTAATATATTGATATGAGTGGCGAGGTTTGTTTTGTGATATGATGAGCTCGTGGGAGTTTCAGTCATTTAAAACGTATTTTTTTGTCATGCTTTTAAGTATTTTAAAAGTATTTGGAGATAGTGATGATGATATCCCAGTTCTATCCAGTCGGTGGAACATGTTGTGCAATAAGTAACGCGGATCAAATAGGATAAAACCGTGAATGCTACAACAATAACAACGGGTTTATCAGAAAATTACTATTTATTTGTTTGTTTGTCGAAATACGGAAAAAAAACTGCTCGTATTATTCTCGCAACGATAAGTTGACTATCGCAGTGAATGTTGTTTTTATGTTTTGTAGTAAAATTAACTGTTAAATTTATTCTTCTTTTATCGGATAAATGACGAATAAGGGCTGATTAGGGTTTTTTTAATTATATCAGTCGGAGCTTAGTAATTAAGCAATTAGCTAAGCGATTACCAGAACACAAGACCACCACAAAGTTAATATTTTCTTTCACCTTGCTTTAAGAGGCTAATTATCAAAATTGCAACCTAAGATTGTTTCACAGCAGAAGTACGCAAGATGGGGATTTGCAGCTAGCGGATATGAACAGTAATCAACATACGAATCGATATAAAAACCTCAACATACGAAATGCGAAGTCGCAATAGTAGCTACCACCCAGGTTGTCTACTGGTGGTAGGACCTCTTGTGAGTCAGCGCGAGTAGGTACCACCGCCCTGCCTATTTATGCCGTGAAGCAGTAATGCGTTTCGGTTTGAAGGGTGGGGCAGCCGTTGTAACTATACTTGAGACCTTAAAACTGATATCTTAAGGTGGGTGGTGCATTAAAATTTACGTTGTAAATGTCTATGGGCTCGAGTAACCACTTAACACCAGGTGGGCTGTGAGCTCGTCCACCCATCTAGGCAATACAAAAAAAGATTGCATAACAGAATCGTCAGATTAATCGCTGGATAAAACATTTAACATGTAACCTATTCAAAAGCTCTGGCCTATTTTTTATGGTTTTTTGATGTGATCTATAGTCGCACGTAAAACCGATTTCTGGCGTGGCGACGCATGCCATAGTATATATATACAGTCTATAAGCAGTAGTGTGTACGGTGTGGCGACGCGTCGCCATGCGCTATCGACTGTGCGATTCTCTCCCACTCGATATTCAGTTCCTATCACAATCTGTTCTTTTCTGCACATTACTTTTACAAAATAATGTCGATGTTTCACATCTGCCAGGCGTCAAATCAAATCAAATCAAATCAATCGTCCCGTGACGGCTCACATTTTTTTGTTTATTTTTAACAGGATTACGGATTTATATCCGTACTTTATAGCTTCTAGGCATAATAGGCAATAAATTCCAGAGTTATGTTCGGATGATATAAATAGGCTCAAGATCAAAAGGTGAATGAAACTGTTTATCCTAATGCTTTAAATGCCTAAGATATGTGCTTAAGAAGATAGGTGTGGAGGACCTTAAAAATAACCAAATAGCACACGAACTGAGAACTCGAAAACTCGAAAATCGAAGATAAAGATAATAATGAAGACATTGAATTGTCATCGATCATTGATATACCATATTTCCAGTATTCCTACGATTTGAAGGGTTCAAAGTTTCCGTTACATACATACACACTAAAAGACGTACGTATGAAACTAATAAAAGCGTATTAATAATAAGCCTTATTCTTATCATATTGGGATCTGAATTGCGTAGGTTTCGAAAAGTGGTTTTTTTTTTTTTTTTTATTGCCTTTGTAGGCAGACGGGCATACGGCCCACCTGATGGTGAGTGGTTACCGTCGCCCATGGACTTCAGCAATGCCAGGGGCAGAGCCAAGCCGCTGCCTACCGCTTAATACTCTCCACAAGCCTCGTTTGAAGAAGGACATGTCATAGCGCTCGGGAAACACCGTGGAGGGGAGCTCATTCCATAGCCGGATGGTACGTGGCAAAAAAGATCTCTGGAAACGCACTGTGGATGACCGCAGTGGCTCCAGGTAGTATGAATGAACTCTACTCCGGTGGCGGGCGGTGCGATGGTAAAAACGAGATGCTGGTATCATCTCGAACAATTCCTCAGAGCACTCCCCATGGAACATACGGTATAAAATACAGTGGGAACCGAAGTCCCTCCGCAAACCCAGATATTGTGGTTTTAATAAACAATAGCGATAAAACAATAACAAATAGAGTTTTTATACTTTATTTTTCTTCATTTTTGTACTTTATTTTTTAACCTTTTAAGAAAAGTCGGCTTACGTCATCGTGAAAACATGATAGGCTTAGGGCGTTTATGCTTAGCAAGATTTTCCCGGAACGGTTTATGCAAGATCAAAATGAGCTTGTCTTCTCTTCGCTAGTGTATTATTCTACGTTCGTATATCCGTACACGGCGTGAATAACTTGACAAGTCGACTAATATCAAATTTTAAGTTATAGCAGAATTGTCGTCCAGATTACTTGTTTTATATGGGGAATAAATGAGTAACTCGATTCTCTCACGTATTTTTGGGATATCGCACTTGTGAATTACTAAACAACTCTGTTTCCAACGAGAACATAATGACATTTAGATATGTCTAAACATATTAGTGTTATTTATTTAATTAACTCAACACGTTAAGTTATTTACGTCACATAATTAAATGAACTAACAGAATACCTTTAGATGATCAATTATTCACATAGCCCATAATTGTGTTCGCGACTATACATATCCGGTTGTCAAGTTATTACCGGCATGAAAAAGCATAATAATATTCAGAAAAAAGAAAGGATAAAGATGAAGCAAAGTGCAAAAGAAGCAAAAACATATGATCTTCAGCGGTGCTTACCCACCCCCTATCTTAAAACTTCTGTTTCTTTTTATAAACGACCGCTATGGTCCTACAATCTCACAATCCATGATTTAGCAACTAATAAGGCTACATGTTACATGTAGGACGAAACCATCGGTGCTCGTGAAATCGCGTCGTGTCTGTGGCATTTTCTTCAGAATTTGCCTTCAAAAGATAAACAGGTCACATTTTATTCAGATACATGTGGAGGCCAAAACAAAAATAATACGGGTGTAATGATGTTCATGTATTTACTTCATGTGTATCCAACGCTAGAAACTATTAATCACAAGTTTCTTGGATTGTGAATCACATGATGTGTGATTCGGATAATGCCTTGATTGAGAGAACCAAACAGAAAAGGCGACTTAAAATTTACTGTCTATTTTAATGACTGGGTGCAACTCATAATATCTTGTAAGATTAATAACGCATATGCCGTTGAACCAATTAAGTGCGAAAATTTCCTAAATTAAGTTCGAAAAAGAGCCATTCACGATTTAAAAAAGACAGTTCTGAAGATAAATTCTTGCGGCAAACTGTAAAATGGCTGCAATACAAAAAACCTATTGGAGAAATACGTTTCAAGATAGATTTGACAGTGAAAGCTCTTTTAAGGTAATCAACTTTCAGAAAAGGAGCAAATATAATATAGACGTAACGTATATAACGTCCAGATAGAAGTTGTCTCCAAAGACATCTTGCCAATAAGTACAGAAAAGAGAAGAATTTGGTGGATTTATTACCTTTAATAGACACAGCATTTCACGATTTTTATAAAAACATAAAGACTGACAACCCACCAAAAAATGCCACGACTTAGATACTGAAGACCCTGATTTAGAGGGAAACGGAGAAGAACAGTAAAGAATAATATAATAGTAATTCCAGAAGCAGAATAATTTCAGTTTCTTTTAATTAATAAAAAATAAAATTAAGTACAAGTTTTGGGTTTTAGTTTGAGATTGATCAATTCAAATGACTTATTATTACATAATTATTCTCCTGCCCTTCTCCCAGTTACCTGGGGTCGGCGCAACTTGTTTTCTCCTTCCATACTCCTCTATCATATAGCATTTCTTCGCTCACTCTTACACATATTGTCTTTCACGCAATCCATCCATTTCATCTTAGGTCTACCTCTTCCTCTATATCCTTCCACATTTATAGTTAACACTCTCTTACCAACCTCATTATCATTTCGTCTCAGCACATTTTTTTTATTGCGTAGATGGGTGGACGAGCTCACAGCCCACCTGGTGTTAAGTGGTTACTGGAGCCCATAGACATCTACATCGTAAATGCGCCACCCACCATGAGATATAAGTTCTAAGGTCTCACATGTCCATACCATCCCATCACATCCCATCCCATCTCACCATCCAACCACCATCAAATGGCTATTACGTATTTATGTATTTTTTTTAAATCTCTTATGTTAACAATCTTATTACTTTTCTCGGATTTTAATAAATTGCTTAGGTGAATAAATTGACAAGTCGTCGGTGAGCAACTTGATATGTCATTTTTTTCTTGATTAAAACGTTAATTGATTATTATACTTACACTGTGTGAAAATTCCGATGAAATTACTTAAATACGCATAAAAATTTTATAAAAGGATAAGAAAATAGATTTACCAATAATATGTAAACTTGAAAATGGCTGCCCTGAAAAGTATGCATTTTCGACTTGTCAATGTATTCACGCCGTGTACGGATATATCCGGTTAGAAAATTCAATCTAGTTAGGAAAATATTGTTTTCTTACATTTCTCACATTTCGATTAAGAAAACTGTCAGAGGCGATAATTTTTCTTGGGGTTTTGTTATTTTTATATTACAAAATGTTATAGTCTAACACTTTGAGAAGTTAATAAGTAAGTTAAGTAATACGTTTTGAAGTCGTCGTGGCTTAAAGGATAAGACGTCTGGTGCATTCGTGTTGAGCGATGTACCGGTGTTCGAATCTCAGATGGGGTACCAATTTTTCTAATGAAATACGTACTCAACAAATGTTCACGATTGACTTCCACGGTGAAGGAATAACATCTATACTAATCTATATCTATACTAATATTATAAAGAGGAAAGATTTGTTTGTTTGTTTGTTTCGAATAGGCTCCGAAACTACTGGACTGATTTGAAAAATTCTTTTTCCATTAGAAGCCGACATTGTCCCTGATGAACATAGGCTACTTTTTTAATTTTTTATTTTATTTTTGTTTTTTGGTTTCATGTGTGTTTTAATGTTTCCGAAGCGAAGCGAGGGCGGGTCGCTAGTCGTGTAATAAAAATCAAACCCGCAAAATTGTAATTACTGGTGGAAGGACCTCTTGTGAGTCCGCGCGGGTAGGTACCACCATCCTGCCTATTTTCTGCAGTGAAGCAGTGATGCGTTTCGGTTTAAAGGGTGGGGCAGCCGTTGTAACTATACTTGAGACCTTAGAACTTATATCTCAAGGTGGATGGCGTATTTACGTTGTGGATGTCTACGGGCTGCAGTAACCACTTAACACCAGGTGGGCTGTGAGCTCGTCCACCCATCTAAGCATTAAAAAAAATAGCATTGGAAAAAAGGAAAGACAAGAACATCAACGCCCACACCCCGAAAAACAAATGCTTCACAGAGATATTGACTCCAAAGTCCTATCGAGCTGGAACTATGAATCATCGAATCATCAATCAACTAATGTAAGACATTTCTTTTTAAGAAGATTAAAATTGGGAGCTCTGTGCGACGGAGTAAAAGATTGAAAAAATACACTGTCCAAACAGTTGAAAAACACTTGAAATTTCTAAAATCACAAAAGCTACCCATCAGTTAAATTATTACTTAACTAAATGTAATTCGTATTTTCGTTTTTTTTTGGTCATACAAGTGTAATATTAATTTGTTTATGCGTTTACAGTGCGTTTCTGGGGATATTTTTGGCAATACTTTTAAGATACACATATTATTTGAAGTAGTAAATGTAGTCCATAACTTACCTGATGAAATTTAGAAATGAAAATACTACTACGAAGTTTAAGCCTAATGTGTGTTTATACACATACAATATGTATCAAAATAAGTTTATTTATAGCTCTGTATGATAGTTAAGAATCACGCTAAACGAGTTAAATTGCAAGAATATCCCCTCATCTCCTTTTTATCATCGCACCTCCCGCCATCGGAGCAGAGTTCATCCATATTATCTGGAACTGCTGGGCTTATCGACAGTGCGTTTCCAAAGATCTTTTTTGCCACGTACCGGCTTTGGAATGAGATCCACTCTGCGGTGATTCTCAAGCGCTACGACATATCCTTCCTTAAAGGAGGCTTGTGGCGAGTACTAAATAAATTGGCAGTTGCAGTCCATGGGCAACGGTAACCACTCACGATCAGATGGGCCGTTTGTTCTTCTGCCTACAAGGGCAATAAAAAAATGTTAGTTTGAATTTCTTTCTTTCTTTTCACCGTAAATGTTGATGTATGCCTATTAGGTACTATTTGTTTTGTAGCACTTGTGAAAATGATATTCACGTTATGCGCATTCAAAATATATTTTATAATGGGATCGATTATGTATAAAGAGTAAACAGAGATTCTAGAACATGTTTTTACCGTATTTTCTTAGTTGTGCGCAACAAGCTCACCGGTTGAGGAACTGAAATGAAAACCGCCAATACCGCTGAAGTTGAAGTCACAATTACACAATATTATTGCACACTAGCGACCCGCCCTTACTTCGCTTCGGAAACAATAAATTTTATTATTGATACTGAGTCCCGCGATGTAGCCCGCGGTTAGTGTCGTACCGCGGGTGACGCCGCGAGGCGAAGCTAGTCTAAAAAAAGAAGCCTAAGTTACTCCTTATATCATCAGCTACCTATCAGTGAAAGTTCCATCAAACAGACAGACAGACAGAAAGAAAAATATTGTAAAAAATGTTATTTTGGTGTATGTACCGTATTTGTATTCATATGCATGTAGTAAAAAGCGGCTATTTCAATATTACAAACAGACACACCAATTTTATTATAGATGTATAGATATAGTGTCAGTGATTACTAAGAAACCATCGATGTGAAGCACTTAGTAGGAACTTTTCGATATCGAGTCGAGGGAACCCGCTCCTCCCCGCGACCTCTTACAGCTGGAGTCCCGCAAGGCTCTGTCCTCTCACCCCTCCTATTTAGCTTATTCGTCAACGATATTCCCAGGTCGCCGCCGACCCAGTTAGCTTTATTCGCCGACGACACGACTGTTTACTATTCCAGTAGAAACAAGTCCCTAATCGCGAAGAAGCTTCAGAGCGCTGCCCTAGCCTTAGGACAGTGGTTCCGAAAATGGCGCATAGACATGAACCCAGCGAAAAGTACTGCGGTGCTATTTCAGAGGGGAAGCTTCACACGGATTTCTTCCCGGATTAGGAGGAGGAATCTCACACCCCCGATTACTCTCTTTAGACAACCCATACCCTGGGCCAGGAAGGTCAAGTATCTGGGCGTTACCCTGGATGCATCGATGACATTCCGCCCGCATATAAAATCAGTCCGTGACCGTGCCGCGTTTATTCTCGGTAGACTCTACCCCATGATCTGTAAGCGGAGTAAAATGTCCCTTCGGAACAAAGTGACACTTTACAAAACTTGCATAAGCCCCGTCATGACTTACGCGAGTGTGGTGTTCGCTCACGCGGCCCGCACACATAGACACCCTCCAATCTCTACAATCCCGCTTTTGCAGGTTAGCCGTCGGAGCTCCATGGTTCGTGAGGAACGTTGACCTACACGACGACCTGGGCCTCGAATCTATCCAGAAATACATGAAGTCAGCGTCGGAACGGTACTTCGATAAGGTTATGCGTCATGATAATCGCCTTATCGTTGCCGCCGCTGACTACTCCCCGAATCCTGATCACGCAGGAGCCAGTCACCGTCGACGCCCTAGACACGTCCTTACGTATCCATCAGATCCAACAACCTTTGCATTAGACGCCTTCAGCTCTAATACTAGGAGCAGGCTTAGGGACCCCGGTAACCGTACTCGTCGAACTCGACAAAGAGTTCGCCGTGCAACCTAACCCATGAATCAGCTCGCTGAGTTTCTCGCCGGATTTTCTCAGCGGGTCGCGATTCCGATCCGGTAGTAGATTCATTCGCGAAGCGGCTGCTCTTGAGCTGTTAGGTCTCCTTCGGAGGCGCTCGGGTAGCTGTTAGCAAATCCCGCCCCTCCTGGATGAGCCTTTGCTCGCCCACCTGTCCTGGTGAAACTGGAAAGGCCTCCGGACCACCAGTAATCCTTCAATCATATAAAAAAACTTAGTAGGAAAGTCCATTTTACGCTCACAGTTTTAAAATATTATGTTTCCTTATGAACCTTTGCTATTTCTTTTCATGTACGTAAACAATTACAAGTTGTATTTGTTTAGTGTTCACTCCTTTGACATTCCCAATCATTTCGAACACGAAATTAATCTGTACACAATGATTGAGTTCGGAACTTGTAAATAAGGAACTGCTTAAGTGGTTTCCGTATCTTTCGAACTTCTCAAATGAGCGAGGAACGTACAAATAGATTTTATCTTTGTCATGAATCAGGGGGATAACGCTATGCTTTTGTTTGTTTCACGTAAAAGCATTGTAGCAAAAAAGGTTCAGTGTTTATATTCGTGGATACTGTATTATTTATTTGCTTCAATTTTTGTTTCGAATGAAACAGGGGCCATAAGTCATGAACGCACGTAACGAAAACGTTTTGTTTTGTTTTCTTGGTAACATTTACAAAAAAAAAAGGTGCTGCGTGGCAAAATGTGACTTTTGTGTACTGGTTTATAAAATTCTCGTGTTAGTACAATCGTTTTTGTTCTAGGCGTGGCTCTATAATCCCTTTAATTAATTTTTTTACGTTCAATTCTTTGTTCATCAAATTCTTTAACACAACAGTGGCCGTTCGATTAGAAGGTGGGGTAAATGCATATAGGTTTTTTTACTCACCGTGTATACTAACCCTCTAAACTGAAACGAATGATTGCTTTGCGGTAGATTTTTTTTATAGCTTTGATGGGTGGACGAGCTCAAGCTCATTATACAATATAAATGCTGCCACCCACCTCGAGACAAGAGTTATAAGGTGGTAGTTTTTATAGTAAAACGGCAGCCCACCCTTCAAACCGAAACGCATTAGTGTTTCACGATAGAAATAGGCAGAGCGGTGGTACCTACCCGTGCGGACTCACAAGACGTCCTACCAACAGTAAGAAGGATGGGGCACAAAACCTCTTACAATTTTAATTACACATTATATAGGTTTTTTCGGTTTCATTTCATAGCACGTTTGTATTCATCCATATGAAACGCTGTTCTTTGATACGTATTAGGTACCTACTAAAGAGAATTGGTACCCGCCTGTATTTATATTTATCATCACCAGCCTATTGACTACTATTGTTAAATATAGGCCCGGCTCGCCATAATGACAGGTCTTGTGCTACCCGAATCCAGCGGATTCGCGTGTCTTTCATTAGGTCGTTGGTCCATTCGTGTGGGGGTCGCGTATACATACACGCGCTACTTCATACCTTTCTAATTTACATGAAGATTTAAAGGCTACCTTTATACCAAGATCCCATAAAAACGCTCAATACATATATTTTTTCCTACCTATGCTGATAGCCTTGAGAGGCTATTTCAGCTTCACCCTAACGTGTGTAGGTGAGCTCACGGGGCTCAAACCGGAGTGTTGCTGACACTGACCCTAGCAAGAGTTAGCTTCGTCACAAGCGACGGGCTCGACGGGGACGGTGACCGGTGCTGGTGGTGCCTAAAAGCACCGTTAATGGATCGGGAGGATCCGTAATATCGTGCTTTGGGTGACGTCGACTGTTTACCATTCGGTATACAGGATCGGGTATGAGCTCAATACAACTGCTACTACTATATTATATACTTGGATCCGATTCAAGAGAACTATCAATAAACATTTGTAGAGTAAAGCTTATTCTAAAATTAAAAGGGGCGGTTATTTGAAGAGCACTATTCAGAATGTGACGAAATATATGCTTCTTGGTAATGGTAATGTTTTCATTATCTGACATTCACATATATTGAAATAAATCTGTTTCAATATCGTTTTGTTGCGGACGCGCAAGCGTAATATATAATGAAAGCAACCCAAACATGTCAATAACGGGCATTGCCGTTGCAAGACCGCCTCGAATGCAAACGTCGGGCCCGGAATTAAATTTAATGATTTACAGGCGCTCGGGAGCGCGTTTCGAACTCGATTACAGAGGGGTTGTCAAAGCAAACAGAGACAGGCGACCTTCTAAATTAATTGCGCGACCTGACGTGAATATGACGCCGGAGAACTTGTACTGATTGAGGGCCTCCTTCTAATACTTCGTGACTTATTCGTGACTTTCATGAGGAAATTTAAATTTCGCGAATTCTGGTTAGTTATATTATAATTCTTTTTCAATTCTGTTGGCATCATTTTAATGATTTTGATACGAGCACTAACTGGCCAAGCTATTGTTTGTCAAACTGTTTGTTCGAAGCCTGTGTGCTTAGTGCGAGTCTTTTAACGTTCTCCATAGCGTAAAAGTTAACTCAAAGTTGTATGCAGTTGGAATAGCGCCCCTATCGGCAAACGTTAAAAAACTCGCACTAAGTACACTGGCCACGTACTTGTTCAGATTATGACGCATTACCTTATCGAAGTAACGTTCCGACGCGGACTTCATGTATTTTCTGATCGATTTGAGGTTCAAGTCGTCGTGTTAGTTGACGTTCCTCACGAACCACGAAGCTCCGACTGCTACCCTTTTTTTTTTTTTTTTAACGCTGGGGAATCCGTTTACGGATACCCGGTCGAGAGGGGTAACGGACCGGGTTATGTCGGACTCCGGCGCCTCCTGAGAGGAAGAAGGGGAGAAGAGAAGGGCCGAGGTCCTTCACCTCCCCCAATTTCTCACAGGAGACTACGCCTTGAAAAAGGCGCGCGAAGCACTTGCCCCGCAGAACGACTACCGACTAAACCCCATCGAGCCCCACCACTCCGACTCCACGAAACCCACGGTACCGCACAGTGCGCGCCGAAGGTCCGACTGCTACCCTGCAAAAACGAGATTGTAGGGATTGGAGGGTGTCTATGTGTGTGCGGGCCGCGTGATCAAACACCACACTCGCGCAAGTCATAATGGGCCCTAGAAAGCTTTGTAAAGTGTCACTTTGTTCCGAAGGGACATTTTACAGATTACCGCTTACAGATCATGAGGTAGAGTCTGAGTAGGGTCGCGGACTGATTTTATATGTGGGTGGATTGTCATGGATATATCCAGGTAATGTCCCGCAAGGTGTGTCCCGTAGTTTGCCAGGAAATGTCGAATGGCCGATCTTTCGCTGCTGACGTCAGACATCTATCTTGGAGAAATATCGGTAGGTGCAATTTATAAATTTATTAATCAAGGCGAGCTCCGGATAGCCCGCTGACCGAGAGGTCTGGTGGTCGTGGCGCCGACGACCGCCGGTCCGGCGTCCCGAGGGGGAGGGTGATGGGAGAGATGTGCACCGCACTAAACGCTTCACTTTCCCCCCTTTGCATTAAGTTCATGTTACGAGTCATGTGTTCTGTCTCATGCAAGGTTCGGACGTGGGTTGTTGAGCGACAGGAGGTTTTAGTCAGTTCGACTCCGACATGCCCCGCCCTCCATCCCCAGGGGATGGCGGAAGTCCGGCGATTTCCTCCTGACCAACAAAAAAAAACCGCGCAATTTTTGCACATGAATAACGTACCATGCAGACCTAGTTGGCTTATTAATTTGGTATTCATGAAGAAAATATCAAAATTTCCTAGATTCTGGGTTTTAAGAGACAGAATCAGAATAGAATTATAGTATTGTTGGCGTAGTTGGCCAGACGAGTGTTATATTTGATGTTACGCGGTTATCGTAAGTAGTTGACCACGCAGCCTAAATGCTGCCGATCATATTGAAACCCAAGTTCGAAGTCTCACTTCTGTTGCTTAGACTGTAACTTATCAACTCTATGTGGCTGAAGTAGCCAATATAGTGGCATAATTCTAAGCGGGTTCAGAACACAAATGAATTTGAATGAAACTTTAGATTCAGAAAGTTAAGTTCAATAACAGTCGACAATAAATAATAGATACTAGAGGTCCCGCAGTAGTCGAAATTCGACTATAATTAATTGGAATTGTAAGTTTGTACACTATTATAATTGTATTTTATACTTCTATAATCACAAATTTCGCCAAGACTACACTATAAAAATATTAACAAAGACAAAAAATATTTAATCTATTCTTAATTTGACAACAGACGTCATGAACAAAAGTTTGACAATAAATAGTATGCATGCGTGTGTGCGTCAAATACATGGTATGTAGTGTGTGTGATGTTTTCTTTATTGATTTAATGTATCTTTTAGGCATTATTTTAAAAAAAAATTCCATTGTGCACTTCTTCTCTATATTCTCTATAAGTGTGGAAAATTTCATACTCCTCCGTCCGCGCAATTTTCGTAAAAAGGGATAAAAAGTTTTTGCTTCACGTATTTTAATATATCTAATATCGGACCACTCTTAGTCAGTAGATAATTTTAAAATTGATTCACGTATTTTGTGAATTGATCTTTCTTTGATATGTGCGGTTAAATGCGGACCGCTTCCAATTGAACGCTTTGGTAATCTATTGGTGATTTGATGAGTGAATACATATTCATGGCATCGAGCAGTCTGCTGCTAATGGAACCAAATCATGTATGTGTGAAGGGAGGTCAGCCGAGCTAGATTAAGAATGAGAAAATTGTCTACTGAAAAGCTTTCCAAGATTAGGCTAATATATCGATCAAAACCTCGCGCAATTCATCTAAATTGGAGAAAAAGTATACCGGAGCATAGGGAGCAGAAACACGAATCAAAAAAACAATAAAATAAAATTATCTTAATATTTTGTTTCAGTAAACAAATTAAGTTTCAAAGGAGTAATGTATTTTAAGACTTTTCGTACTAAAGTAATTTGATAACAGCTATTATTGAAATTGTTCCAAGCTGGTTGAAGTGGAACCCAATGATTTAGTAATTTTTAATTAGAAAATTCCATGAACGGTTTCTGATGGAGCAGTCCATTATGAATTTATTTGAGCGGGTCCTTTCAACTCGTCCCTGTTGTAATGAAAAGAAGAATTAGAAATTAATACGTCAGAACTTTTTCGGTTGTGTGAAACAAATTTTGGGCGAACAAAAAGTTCGTTTTTTTTTAATATGAAGAAAAAAAAATTGAATTTGTTCGTATAGATTAATAAAATGAAAATGGAAGTGACTTTTAGTCATATATAGAGCTATTAGAGCAAGTCTTTTAATACAAGACGATTGGTATTTTTTACCACTGATGTTTTCTAATGTTTTTTGAATCATTCATTTTTAAGCATTTAAAAAAATCTTTTTATAATTTAAACAAAATAGATTATCTTAATATTATGATATTGTTATGATATAAGTAAAACCGAAATGAAAGTGGAAATCGCGCAGTATCGTGTCTTATCACAGCTACTTATGGTCAGTAATTTCGTTTCCAAAATAAAATCCTTACTTGTACGATATAGACGTGAGTAATAATCAATATTACTCCTATCAATATTCCAGATAGTAATTAAGCGTCTATTGTACGAATCTATTAGTCTGCGACAGTAATCTGCGTCAAGATATATTGATCTTAGTTATCGGTGCTCGCATTCACTTTGTTTCACATTATGAATTATTGGGTTATATTGAAACGGGCTTATAGTGCGTATAATCGCGTACAGGCGCGTACAATTTTGTTAGTAAGGGTGTTCAATAACTTTTTAAATATTTCATGAAAAGTTACATTAATAATATCTAAAATAGCAAGAATTAAAGAGATATGTTTAAATGAAAGTAAAAAAATATATGATGAAATAATGTGAAACAAATAATGTATGTACACGTGATATCAACGTCATTAGGATAAAAATAGCGAAATGCTTCCGCTACGCACCCAATCTTTATTATACCCAAAAATTTAATTCACAGGTGTAATTTGAGATATTTTTACATTTAAAGCGCCTTATCTATGAGTGTACCATACGTATCTTATGGTGTGAGAAAATAAGTTTGAAAAGCATTCAAAATATCTGTAAATTTATCTTGGACCAATAATTTGAATCATTCTAAATATTTCAACAAAATAATTTGGAAATTAAATTAGCCGTTCGTGTACATTTTATTTCATTTCTACACGACGTAAAACTATCCTCTTTAAAATAAAATTTCACTACTATCTTCCCAATGGACGAGAGTATAAAAAGCAATAAAGCTTAA
Organism: Bombyx mandarina; assembly: GCF_030267445.1. Classification (NCBI taxonomy): domain Eukaryota; kingdom Metazoa; phylum Arthropoda; class Insecta; order Lepidoptera; family Bombycidae; genus Bombyx; species Bombyx mandarina. The sequence continues at coordinate 6,596,139 of NC_143227.1, read as the reverse complement.
GAAGGTAAATGGTTTTAGGCCGGCTCTGTACATAATGTAATCCGCAATGCGGATTCTATCACAAGGAGGACATGAAAGATAGACTCCAAAGTAGGGTCTGGTATAATAATACATGAAAGATACAATTTCAAAGAACTCCAAATTTTCCTACCTTAGTATTTTTGTATTCAAAACACACAAAAAAAAAACAAATTTATTTACCACTTTGAAAATTGTAATCATAATGTATAATTTTACTGGTGGTAGGACCTCTTTGGAGTCCGCGCGGGTGGGTACCACCACCCTGCCTATTTTTGCCGTGAAGCAGTAATGCGTTTCGGTTTGAAGGGTGGGGCAGCCGTTGTAACTATACTTGAGACCTTAGAACTTATATTTCAAGGTGGATGGCGCATTTGTGTGATGTCTATGGGCTCCAGTAACCACTTAACACCAGGTGGGCTGTGAGCTCGTCCACCCATGTAAGCAATAAAAAATGTTTTGGCTCATAAACCTAAATTGACGTTATGACGTTAAATCATCATTGTGGCTAAATTGTCCGCCGCTGCAGAGGTCACTCTGAAATACAACGCTCGTTCCGTTTTTGACTATTTTATTTTACGTAGCTAAATTTAAACTGTAATAACTAAAAAAAAAAACCTAGAGACAAGAATAACACAACTTTATCATTTCAATTTTGGGTTTCACACGAAAAATCTCTTATCTTGGATTTTCTTTCAATTATTTTTGATCCGTACTTTCTTTACAAATACGTTTCACTGTGTTATCGAAAACATAAGCTACGATAGAGAGACACACACGAACGCGTCATAAATTTTGAGCTCCATTTACTGTTTTTTTGTTTGACATTTTATTTGTTCAGCAACAAACTCATCAAAGCTATTTTCGACCAATAACAATGATATTTAGATGAAACAAATAATAGAAAAAAACAACACTGTCAATACACAGTCGCTACACGCAACGGGAACAGAATTAATTCTACTAAGCAGCCTACATTGCTGACGAAGAAAATAAAGTTGGAGTGATAAATATGCAAATAAAACAGAGGAAAAGCTCGGCTGATCCACAGGATGAATATAAATCGTGTCATAGTTAATTGAAGCAGACGTTTTGCGAGCATCAAAAAGTAACATTCTACTTGCGTTTTCCTTTTCTATAACAATGTTTTCTTAAAGAATTATTGAGTTTCCTTTGAATGAATCTGAACCTCACTTCTTTCAAGTGTCAAACTAAAAGGCGAAGGAAACCTATCTATTTGTAGTGGAGCACTGTAGATATCTAACTTATTTAGTGTCGTGTATTTTGGACGTACTTTGTATTTTGTATTTTGGACTTAAACATATGATTTACAACGTAACTAAAGTGATTTATAATATTAATCTACAGTACTTCCAACCCAAGTTCAGTAAAGCAATGTATTTTATAGTAAAGGATTCCAAGACTTAAGAATTATGTGTTGCCTTTTTTGTGTTTTTTTTTTTATTACATAGGTAGGTGGACGGCTCATAGATAACGGCTCATCTGGTGTTAAGGACGAGATAAGGGCTCACCTGATGTTAAGTGGTTATGGGAACTCGTAAACATCAACAATGTAAATGCCACCACCCACCTTGAGACATTAGTTCTAAGTCTCAATTTTACAGTACATCGGCTGACTCATTCTTCAAACCGAAATCCATTATTACCTGACGGCAAAAATAGGCAGGGTGTGAAACCTATCACCAACTTCACGTGGTAGACGCTCTACTATTAACACGTTGACTGCCATGTAGGTCACCAGTGCCCTACGCGGCGCACTGAAGTAATTATGTCAATTTATCTCTTCGATCTCCTCACTAAAGTGCCAGATTATCTTGTAGTCTCTGGGAAAGACGAATCCGGAGACATCAGTGACTGAATCTATTTCTAAAGACCTAAAAGACTAAAACATACATTAAAAACAAAAGAAGGTGAAGTTAGACAATCCAGACGCGCTTAGTAACAGAAATCGATATAATTGCTTCAGTGCGCCGTGTAGGGCACCGGTGGCCGACGCGGCAGTCAATGTGTTAAGAAATAAACAACAATGAAACAAATTTACGTACAAAAAGTATATTTTATAAATGTATTTTTTTCTTATAGTTTCATTTACATTAAACAAACACAACAAATCTTATATGAACCTATATACATATGATATGGACCTCATAGAGTCGCAACGTTATTCGAAGTCGGAACCCCTCAACGTTGGATACTCCAGTGTTTGCCATATGCACACCAAACAGCCGAGCAAACAACAGCGGTGCTCCTATTCCAAGCGTTCCTGCACTCAAACTGAGGGTCGACTCAACGTCATAAAAATAAATTGTATCCACATACGTGTTCAGATTTCGGAATTCCATCTAAACGATGGCCAAGCTGTTCTGAATAGGCTAACGTTTAATTCTAACGTTGTAAGGGCCGTTTCTAAGTGATATATGATATGTTTGTGTCCAAAGGATTTTTGCGATTCCCATTATAAAAGAAAAACAGATTTGGTCAAAAATTTTTGTTGTTTTCTCTCTTTCTTTCATTAAATTTAAATTTTTTGTTGTTTTCTCTATTGTTTTCAAAATTTTGAAAGTGTAATTCGTATTTTGAAAATTGCGAAGCCGTTTCAAACGTGGTACTGTTATCTTGATAGTTCGATGCTCTATATTTGAGAACCGTCGCACTTCATTACTTCAAGATAGCGAATTTGCCATCGAATTAGAAGTTAGGGAATTGTTAATGGAAGTGGCCTAGAGAGTTTTAATAAAATGACAACTCTTGAAACTGTAACGCTTATATAATTCTCTACATGCTAAATTTATTGTAATATCTATGAAGGACATATTTACATGAACTTAACTGAAATCATCATACATTAAAGACATCTTAATATATGTGTGCAAGACTAGTGAAGCCTCGTACCTAATTCACACAACGCTCCTCGCTTTTTTTTATTGCTTAGATGGGTGGACGAACTCACAGCCCACCTGGTGTGTTAAGTGGTTACTGGATCCCATATACATCTACAACGTAAATCTCGTAAATTAGTTTATGGTTCTGTAGATTCTAAATTCTAAATACAGAATTATATCTCAATACATAGTTTATTTATGGAATAATGAAAGCCAATTATTTCAATGATTTGCATATTATATATTCTTAATTTGCACACACTTTTGTATACAGAAAGAAGTTTAGCAGTTTGTTTGACTTGAGTTTTCATCTTCACAATAAGAGCACTTCAGCTATTAGTTAAGCGTCAATCATCTTCTCGATTAAAGTTAGATGAAATTTTTGTTTTTCCTTTAGCTAGTATTTGGATTTTATTAAATCTAATAAGATGGTTGTCATGACTTCCAGAGGAGCTTTGTACTAATTTGTATTTTCTACGGTGATCTACGTATAGTAATATAAATTTGGTAGATCACGTTGGCGCAATGTCAATAACTCAAAAACAGAATTTTAGTACAGAGCACAACAGTAATGTTTCAAATTGAGTTGTCCCGAAGAGTCCGATAAGTCCGTCCGATAAGATATTAGCGTAGGTACTCATTTGGCAATCGTTTAAATATAGCAGATACTTTACTGCCAGAAGTCTTTAGAATTAAAGTTCTCATTCGTGTTGACAAATAAGACCAACATTAAAAGATATAGGATGATGAAGATCGCGTATTAAAATTCGAACATGCAAATAAACTGCGTGAACACACAAAACATTCATACGTTGTAATTGAATCTTCAATCTCATATTAAAGTAGGAGCCACCATCCGTTTCATGTTATGGTCTTCTTTAACCAAATTTAGTTAAAGAAGACACGAATACTAATCAGTATAAACATAGTAGAATGAGAGGTGAAATTCAAGTGATTGCTGTGTTTGTAAGCTTGGAGAAAACATAATATTTATTTAGGTTTTTGAGAACCAGTTCATTAGATTGTTTTATTTATTTATTTTGTAAATACAATTAGCTACAATCGTTCGCTCAGTGTTAAGTATCGTGATGCGCCCGTCTGAGACCTTTTTTTGTGATTTGTAGCCAATTATGATCACTCCATCTTTTTTGGCTCCGAACTCTGGATGCATTCCACCCACTTTACCCGTTACTATGTATCTTTTCTTTTTTACTGGTGGTAGGACGTCTTGTGAGTCCGCACGGGTAGGTACCACCACCCTGCCTATTTCTGCCGTGAAGCAGTAATGCGTTTCGGTTTGAAGGGTGGGGTAGTGACGTTGTAACTATACTTGAGATCTTAGAACTTATATCTCAAGGTGGGTGGCGCATTTACGTCGTAGATGTCTATGGGCTCCAGTAACCACTTAACATCAGGTGGACTGTGTGCTCGTCTAGCCATTTAAGCAACAAAAAAAAGTTAAAAGTAATTTATGTAAAATAAATTAATGTCAGAGTCATGTGAAAATCACTAAAATATTTATTGTGACTATTAAGCTACATTTCATGGATTGTTTAGCAGTAATTCCATTTGTTTGTATAAAGGAAGTTGTAGTTGCTACGACTATCACAAAATGGCTAATCGTGTAAAAACTAAGACGTGGCTTTTTGTAATAAACATGTAATGCTAACGTTTTATAGAATTGTATTGTATTTTCATTGTAACAGGTCGTATGTGCGAAAACCCTGGCGCAACGCTACGTATATACGGCAATAAAAGAATACCTTTAACCTGGATATATTTGTCACAAATTATTTCAAAGTAACAACATTGTATCTGTTCTTTTGACAAACATGTTTCTGTGTTACATGTTACTTTGCCAAGCGAATGTAGCCATTATTGTTGCTTCAGAAGCAATTAATCGTAATAGAGTAGAACATTTATTTTGTCGTTAGAAATTAATGGACTGTGAATTGCTCCGTAAAGATTGGTTCTCAGTAACACGAACGTGTGTTACGAGCATGCGTTCACTTAGTATTGGTAATGTTTTGTTAAGGAATTAAAAGTTATTTATGTGTGTAAATTACTGCTTTTATACTTTTTGTTGTTATTATAGACTAACTAGCTGTACCCGTCCGCCTCGCTGGGCATTTAAAATTAACATTATTATTTCTCACCCCCACAAAGATTCTCATCATTAACGCCTCCGCAACTGGTGTAGCGAGTCCAACACTCATACAAATATTAGCCTATCCATTAAGTACATGTATTTTCTACATGGATACCAAGTTTCAAGTCAATCGGATGCATGGTTCAGTAGTTATAACGGAACATCCGTAAAAACAGCTGTAGATTTATATATTAGTATAGATTTATCAAATTTAAAATTAAGCTTCTTCAAGTAAGCCTCTCTGAGTGTTTTCATTTTTTTATGAATATACCACAAATTTGAAATGCAGTTTCTCCTCTGGAAAGAATAGCTAAGAAGCTTGCGTTTCTCTTTATCAATATGTATGTACTTTTCAATGCTTGTTACTCTAGAGATCATTTTTTCTACCTGTTAAGAACTTCCTTTCACGATAATTTCTGTGCACTATAATTAGTTTTTCATTACCAGGTTTTACGAGAGAGTCCATTGGCTGTTCCTTTTATTCATTATGTCCATCAATGGGATCTTAAAAACTCACCATCCGGTGGAATAGTAGCTCATTTTCCCATTAATGCTAAAGATTAAAATAACAAACGAAATGTAGCAAGAAATTTAACAATTCTTTTAAAGCAGTCGTGACTGATAATATTTTTTCTGGCCGAGATCTTCCATTTCCCTCAATCGACACCATTTGACTAGGTATCATATTTCCTATTTCGTTTGCAATAAACGTGAGATTCTTTTATTGTTATATTAAAATAGATAATCTCAGTTTGAATCTCAATTAGAATTGAAAAACATTACGATTAAGGCCGAAGACCTTTAGCGTACTCATAATTTAGGTCAAATTCATTAAGATTAAATTAAATATTTGTGTACGCAGAATTAAATTTGTTTCCAAGTTGTATTTGTGTAATGACGGAACGTGGAGAGACCCGAGTTAGAGTATTGACCTTTGTCCCACATTATGCTTTGTTTGCGGAGACCCGTGCTCTGTAGGACTTTGCTTTAACTTCCTACCAGTTAGTTAAGAAATGCTCTGCAAGTTTTCACAATACGCTTGTTGAATTCAACCAAATCTAGTCTAAAGGATGAACAACTGTAGACAATTGTTTTTGTTGGAACTCGTAATAAAACATGATGTGAACGTTATTATTATTTATTTTATTTTAAATTAGGTGTGGTTTTGTCGAAGCGTGAACATAATTAAATCACTTTTACGATTCATTCTCGCGTTAATTTTGTACAAATTACAATATTCGGTTTTTTTTATATATTGGAATTTTTGTGATGATGTGTTTAATTGAATTTCAAAGTACAATATATTTTTTTATCAAACTAAAAAAATACAGTTTTATCTTTAAAATTGGTTTTGTCGAAATAACCATCATATAATAATATGTAGGATTGGTAAGAACGGAACGTATGAAAAGAGTGTGGAACGGAGCATTAAGATGTGAGTGAGAGAAAACGGAAAGAAAGGGAGAAGAGAATGACAGAGAAGAGGAAGATGGCGAAGGCGGTTATAAAATGAGCAAGGCGTAATAAAAGTGTAAATTAATATCTAAATTATTATTATAATAGATGATTTTGGAACAGTGTAATTTTTATTTTATGTGCTACGATCCCTATTCTACATATATTTACAAGGCTAACTGAAAAAAGTGAAAATTGACTAACTGAAAAAAAAGATTACATATTTTCCATTAAAATGAATAAATACTTGTCTCTGGAAATTCTTCCTAGTTACTGGTTCTCATGTAAGTGAGTTGTTATTTCTTTGAAAGAAATAAAGGTTCTAAAAATGAAAATATCCTAACTAAAATGTTTTTGCTTCAACATTCTAATTAATACTAGGGTCTATGACAATATCCCAAAGGACGAAGTGTCGGACGATATTTTGCGCAGTCTGAAACCTCAAAAATTTACGAAACCTTAGTTAATCGCTTTTTAGGCATAGAATAAATGGCGAACACACACATACCTATATACTCTGTGGTTAAATCACCACAACAACGGCTTGCACAAAGTTTATTTCATCGCGAGATAAAAGATCGAAGATAACATTTCATTACTTAGCAATTACTATTAATACAATTACAAACTACAACTGTATATAACAAAACTTATCTTTTTAAAATTTGCAAGATAGTGGTATTAATACGTAATGGATAAATATGATGTAACTAATATCTGTGTGATATTAAAGCAGTAGGTTTTATTGTAATTTGAATATGAAGCGGCGGGCAGCGGCTTGGCTCTGCCCCTGGCATTGCTGAAGTCCATGGGCGACGGTAACCACTCACCATCAGGAGGGCCGTATGCTCGTCTGCCTACAAGGGCAATAAAAAAAAAAATATATATTTTAATCTCATTGATTTTCTAGCCATAATTTTGATACTAAGCTTTTTATATTATCCTTTATATTATCCTATATTTATCCTTACACGAAGTCCAATTTTAGATATTAAACTTTTCCCATATGAAAATCACTATTATCTCTCGAATATATTAAGTGTATAATCTATGCTATTATCAGACTAGCAAATTATAAGAATGGACTAGAAAATCAAGAGCTTTAGAAAAGAAAAAAAAGGTTAAATAAGATGCAAATTCCTGGCGGTATTTTAACAAAGGAACAACTTTGCATATTTCATCGGCGTTATGAAAAATAGAGGTAAATGTGACCCCTGCATCCGATAACTGTATACAATGGACGTATTTTTTACGTTGAATCGAGCTGTCATATTCGCCAATGTTGCCAAAATGATGTGAGGCGCCATAAACGTATGCAGTCGGGAAATTGAAGGATTGTCAGTCGCAGATGTTGGATACGGTATACAATAACTTTTATAAGCTTATTAATATATGTTATATGTGTTTGTGTATATATATATATATTTGTGTATGTATTTGTAATTTAATATAAATTTCATTGCACCTACGACTATTTACTCTGCATTACCTTTGGTTGACTGGTAGAGAATGCCTTAGGCATTAAGGCCAATGTAAATTTTTACATGAAGTGTAATAAATAAACAAAAAATAAATAATATAGTTAAGGTTTTGGAGTTGGATGTTTTTTCAAGGCAATGTAACATAACAGCTACAAGCTTTATCAGCTAGGTATATAAGGACGATGTTACCAAGAATTACTGGCCTGATGACATTAGAATCGGTAAATTGTGCATTACATAACATTCAGCGTAACTTCTGTATATATCTAAATAGGTAAAAACAAAACATTGTACTACCTTTTCCTCTTTATTTTGTCAATTCATTTTGTACCTCTTTTCATCTTATTTTATTTTTTGCTTATTGCTTAGATAAGTGGACGAGCTCACAGCCCACCTAATGTTAAGTGGTTACTGGAGCCCATAGACATCTACAACGTAAATGCGCCAACCACCTTGAGATATAAGTTCTAAAGTCTTAGTATAGTTACAACGGCTGCCCCACCCTTCAAACCGAAACGCATTACTGCTTCACGACAGAAATAGGCGAGGTGGTGGTACCTATCCGTGCGGACTCACAAGAGGTCCTACTACCAGTTATTACACAAATTATAATTTTTGCGGGTTTGATTTTTATTACACGATGTTAGTCCTTCACCGTGGAAGTCAATCGTGAACATTTGTTAAGTATCAAAATAGAAAATAAAGTTAACAAAATAGAAAATTTAGAAAATATCAAAATTTCGTAGATTCTGGGTTTTAAGAGACAGAATCAGAATAGAATTATAGTATTGTTGGCGTAGTTGGCCAGACGAGTGTTATATTTGATGTTACGCGGTTATCGTAAGTAGTTGACCACGCAGCCTAAATGCTGCCGATCATATTGAAACCCAAGTTCGAAGTCTCACTTCTGTTGCTTAGACTGTAACTTATCAACTCTATGTGGCTGAAGTAGCCAATATAGTGGCATAATTCTAAGCGGGTTCAGAACACAAATGAATTTGAATGAAACTTTAGATTCAGAAAGTTAAGTTCAATAACAGTCGACAATAAATAATAGATACGAGAGGTCCCGCAGTAGTCGAAATTCGACTATAATTAATTGGAATTGTAAGTTTGTACACTATTATAATTGTATTTTATACTTCTATAATCACAAATTTCGCCAAGACTACACTATAAAAATATTAACAAAGACAAAAAATATTTAATCTATTCTCAATTTGACAACAGACGTCATGAACAAAAGTTTGACAATAAATAGTATGCATGCGTGTGTGCGTCAAATACATGGTATGTAGTGTGTGTGATGTTTTCTTTATTGATTTAATGTATCTTTTAGGCATTATTTTAAAAAAAAAATCCATTGTGCACTTCTTCTCTATATTCTCTATAAGTGTGGAAAATTTCATACTCCTCCGTCCGCGCAATTTTCGTAAAAAGGGATAAAAAGTTTTTGCTTCACGTATTTTAATATATCTAATATCGGACCACTCTTAGTCAGTAGATAATTTTAAAATTGATTCACGTATTTTGTGAATTGATCTTTCTTTGATATGTGCGGTTAAATGCGGACCGCTTCCAATTGAACGCTTTGGTAATCTATTGGTGATTTGATGAGTGAATACATATTCATGGCATCGAGCAGTCTGCTGCTAATGGAACCAAATCATGTATGTGTGAAGGGAGGTCAGCCGAGCTAGATTAAGAATGAGAAAATTGTCTACTGAAAAGCTTTCCAAGATTAGGCTAATATATCGATCAAAACCTCGCGCAATTCATCTAAATTGGAGAAAAAGTATACCGGAGCATAGGGAGCAGAAACACGAATCAAAAAAACAATAAAATAAAATTATCTTAATATTTTGTTTCAGTAAACAAATTAAGTTTCAAAGGAGTAATGTATTTTAAGACTTTTCGTACTAAAGTAATTTGATAACAGCTATTATTGGAATTGTTCCAAGCTGGTTGAAGTGGAACCCAATGATTTAGTAATTTTTAATTAGAAAATTCCATGAACCGTTTCTGATGGAGCAGTCCATTATGAATTTATTTGAGCGGGACCTTTCAACTCGTCCCTGTTGTAATGAAAAGAAGAATTAGAAATTAATACGTCAGAACTTTTTCGGTTATGTGAAACAAATTTTGGGCGAACAAAAAGTTCGTTTTTTTTTAATATGAAGAAAAAAAAATTGAATTTGTTCGTATAGATTAATAAAATGAAAATGGAAGTGACTTTTAGTCATATATAGAGCTATTAGAGCAAGTCTTTTAATACAAGACGATTGGTATTTTTAAGCATTTAAAAAAATCTTTTTATAATTTAAACAAAATAGATTATCTTAATATTATGATATTGTTATGATATAAGTAAAACCGAAATGAAAGTGGAAATCGCGCAGTATCGTGTCTTATCACAGCTACTTATGGTCAGTAATTTCGTTTCCAAAAAAAAATCCTTACTTGTACGATATAGACGTGAGTAATAATCAGTATTACTCCTATCAATATTCCAGATAGTAATTAAGCGTCTATTGTACGAATCTATTAGTCTGCGACAGTAATCTGCGTCAAGATATATTGATCTTAGTAATCGGTGCTCGCATTCACTTTGTTTCACATTATGAATTATTGGGTTATATTGAAACGGGCTTATAGCGCGTATAATCGCGTACAGGCGCGTACAATTTTGTTGGTAAGGGTGTTCAATAACTTTTTAAATATTTCATGAAAAGTTACATTAATAATATCTAAAATAGCAAGAATTAAAGAGATATGTTTAAATGAAAGTAAAAAAATATATGATGAAATAATGTGAAACAAATAATGTATGTACACGTGATATCAACGTCATTAGGATAAAAATAGCGAAATGCTTCCGCTACGCACCCAATCTTTATTATACCCAAAAATTTAATTCACAGGTGTAATTTGAGATATTTTTACATTTAAAGCGCCTTATCTATGAGTGTACCATACGTATCTTATGGTGTGAGAAAATAAGTTTGAAAAGCATTCAAAATATCTGTAAATTTATCTTGGACCAATAATTTGAATCATTCTAAATATTTCAACAAAATAATTTGGAAATTAAATTAGCCGTTCGTGTACATTTTATTTCATTTCTACACGACGTAAAACTATCCTCTTTAAAATAAAATTTCACTACTATCTTCCCAATGGACGAGAGTATAAAAAGCAATAAAGCTTAAGAAGGTAAATGGTTTTAGGCCGGCTCTGTACATAATGTAATCCGCAATGCGGATTCTATCACAAGGAGGACATGAAAGATAGACTCCAAAGTAGGGTCTGGTATAATAATACATGAAAGATACAATTTCAAAGAACTCCAAATTTTCCTACCTTAGTATTTTTGTATTCAAAACACACAAAAAAAAAACAAATTTATTTACCACTTTGAAAATTGTAATCATAATGTATAATTTTACTGGTGGTAGGACCTCTTTGGAGTCCGCGCGGGTGGGTACCACCACCCTGCCTATTTTTGCCGTGAAGCAGTAATGCGTTTCGGTTTGAAGGGTGGGGCAGCCGTTACTTGAGACTATACTTGAGACCTTAGAACTTATATTTCAAGGTGGATGGCGCATTTGTGTGATGTCTATGGGCTTCAGTAACCACTTAACACCAGGTGGGATGTGAGCTCGTCCATCCATCTAAGCAATAAAAAAAAAATTGGCTTATAAACTTAAATTGACGTTATGACGTTAAATCATCATTGTGGCTAAATTGTCCGCCGCTGCAGAGGTCACTCTGGAATACAACGCTCTTTCCATTTTTGACTATTTTATTTTACGTAGCTAAATTTAAACTGTAATAACTAAAAAAAAAAAAACCTAGAGACAAGAATAACACAACTTTATCATTTCAATTTTGGGTTTCACACGAAAAATCTCTTATCTTGGATTTTCTTTCAATTATTTTTGATCCGTACTTTCTTTACAAATACGTTTCACTGTGTTATCGAAAACACAAGCTACGATAGAGAGACACACACGAACGCGTCATAAATTTTGAGCTCCATTTACTGTTTTTTTGTTTGACATTTTATTTGTTCAGCAACAAACTCATCAAAGCTATTTTCGACCAATAAGAATGATATTTAGATGAAACAAATAATAGAAAAAAACAACACTGTCAATACACAGTCGCTACACGCAACGGGAACAGAATTAATTCTACTAAGCAGCCTACATTGCTGACGAAGAAAATAAAGTTGGAGTGATAAATATGCAAATAAAACAGAGGAAAAGCTCGGCTGATCCACAGGATGAATATAAATCGTGTCATAGTTAATTGAAGCAGACGTTTTGCGAGCATCAAAAAGTAACATTCTACTTGCGTTTTCCTTTTCTATAACAATGTTTTCTTAAAGAATTATTGAGTTTCCTTTCAATGAATCTGAACCTCACTTCTTTCAAGTGTCTCTTCGTAACCCAGTAAACTAAAAGGCGAAAGAAACCTATCTATTTGTAGTGGAGCATTGTAGATATCTAACTTATTTAGTGTCGTGTATTTTGGACTTACTTTGTATTTGTAAAATTATAATTTGCGTAATTACTGGTGGTAGGACCTCTTGTGAGTCCGCACGGGTAGGTACCACCGCCCCGCCTATTTCTGCCGCGAAGCACTAATGCGTTTCGGTTTGAAGGGTGGGGCAGCCGTTGTGACTATACTGAGACCTTAGAACTATATCTCAAGGTGTGTGGCGCATTTACGTTGTAGATGTCTATGGGCTCCAGTAACCACTTAACACCAGGTGGGCTGTGAGCTCGTCCACAAATCTAAGCATTAAAAAATATATATATATATTTTGGACTTAAACATATGATTTATAATGTAACTAAAGTGATTTATAATATTAATATACGGTACTTCCAACGCAATTTTAGTAAAAAAATGTTTTTTTTTTGTAGTAAAGGATTCCAAGACTTAAGAATTATGTGTTGCCTTTTTTGTGTTTTTTTTTTATTACATAGGTAGGTGGACGGCTCATAGATAACGGCTCATCTGGTGTTAAGGACGAGATAAGGGCTCACCTGATGTTAAGTGGTTATGGGAACTCGTAAACATCAACAATGTAAATGCCACCACCCACCTTGAGACATTAGTTCTAAGTCTCAATTTTACAGTACATCGGCTGACTCATTCTTCAAACCGAAATCCATTATTACCTGACGGCAAAAATAGGCAGGGTGTGAAACCTATCACCAACTTCACGTGGTAGACGCTCTACTATTAACACGTTGACTGCCATGTAGGTCACCAGTGCCCTACGCGGCGCACTGAAGTAATTATGTCGATTTCTCTCTTCGATCTTCTCACTAAAGTGCCAGATTATCTTGTAGTCTCTGGGAAAGACGAATCCGGAGACACTGAGACTGAATCTATTTCTAAAGACCTAAAAGACTAAAACATACATTAAAAACAAAATAAGGTGAAGTTAGACAATCCAGACGCGCTTAGTAACAGAAATCGATATAATTGCTTCAGTGCGCCGCTTAGGGCACCGGTGGCCTACGCGGCAGTCAATGTGTTAAGAAATAAACAGCAACGAAACAAATTTACGTACAAAAAGTATATTTTATAAGTGTATTTTTCCTTATAGTTTCATTTACATTAAACGAACACAACAAATCTTATATGAACCTATATACATATGATATGGACCTCATAGAGTCGCAACGTTATTCGAAGTCGGAGCCCCTCAACGTTGGATACTCCAGTGTTTGCCATATGCACACCAAACAGCCGAGCAAACAACAGCGGTGCTCCTATTCCAAGCGTTCCTGCACTCAAACTGAGGGTCGACTCAACGTCATAAAAATAAATTGTATCCACATACGTGTTCAGATTTCGGAATTCCATCTAAACGATGGCCAAGCTGTTCTGAATAGGCTAACGTTTAATTCTAACGTTGTAAGGGCCGTTTCTAAGTGATATATGATATGTTTGTGTCCAAAGGATTTTTGCGATTCCCATTATAAAAAGAAAAACAGATTTGGTCTAAAAATTTTGTTGTTTTCGCTCTTTCTTTCATTAAATTTAAATTTTTTGTTGTCTTTTCTATTGTTTTTAAATTTTGAAAGTGTAATTCGTATTTTGAAAATTGCGAAGCCGTTTCAAATGTGGTACTGTTATCTTGCTAGTTCGATGCTCTATATTTGAGAACCGTCGCACTCCATTACTTCTAAATAGCGAATTTGCCATCGAATTAGAAGTTAGGGAATTGTTAATGGAAGTGGCCTAGAGAGTTTTAATAAAATGACAACTCTTGAAACTGTAACGCTTATATAATTCTCTACATGCTAAATTTATTGAAATATCTATGAAGGACATATTTACATGAACTTAACTGAAATCATCATACATTAAAGACATCTTAATATATGTGTGCAAGACTAGTGAAGCCTCGTACCTAATTCACACAACGCTCCTCGCTTTTTTTTATTGCTTAGATGGGTGGACGAACTCACAGCCCACCTGGTGTGTTAAGTGGTTACTGGATCCCATAGATATCTACAACGTTAATCTCGTAAATTAGTTTATAGTTCTGTAGATTCTAAATTCTAAATACAGAATTATATCTCAATACATAGTTTATTTATGGAATAATGAAAGCCAATTATTTCAATGATTTGCATATTATATATTCTTAATTTGCACACACTTTTGTATACAGAAAGAGGTTTAGCACTTTGTTTGACTTGAGTTTTCATCTTCACAATAAGAGCACCTCAGCTATTAGTTAAGCGTCAATCATCTTCTCGATTAAAGTTAGATGAGATTTTTGTTTTTCCTTTAGCTATAATAGTATTTGGATTTTATTAAATCTAATAAGATGGTTGTCATGACTTCCAGAGGAGCTTTGTACTAATTTGTATTTTCTACGGTGATCTACGTATAGTAATATAAATTTGGTAGATCACGTTGGCGCAATGTCAATAACTCAAAAACAGAATTTTAGTACAGAGCACAACAGTAATGTTTCAAATTGAGTTGTCCCGAAGAGTCCGATAAGTCCGTCCGATAAGATATTAGCGTAGGTACTCATTTGGCAATCGTTTAAATTTAGCAGATACTTTACTGCCAGAAGTCTTTAGAATTAAAGTTCTCATTCGTGTTGACAAATAAGACCAACATTAAAAGATATAGGATGATGAAGATCGCGTATTAAAATTCGAACATGCAAATAAACTGCGTGAACACACAAAACATTCATACGTTGTAATTGAATCTTCAATCTCATATTAAAGTAGGAGCCACCATCCGTTTCATGTTATGGTCTTCTTTAACCAGATTTAGTTAAAGAAGACACGAATACTAATCAGTATAAACATAGTAGAATGAGAGATGACATTCAAATGATTGCTGTGTTTGTAAGCTTGGAGAAAACATAATATTTATTTAGGTTTTTGAGAACCAGTTCATTAGATTGTTTTATTTATTTATTTTGTAAATACAATGATCTTCAGCTACAATCGTTCGCTCAGTGTTAAGTATCGTGATGCGCCCGTCTGAGACCTTTTTTGTGATTTGTAGCCAATTATGTTGGTCAGTGGCACAGTGAAGTGCGTGGCTCAGTCTCGTGGTCCAGGTGATGGGACACTTGATCACTCCATCTTTTTTGGTTCCGAACTCTGGATGCATTCCACCCACTTTACCCGTTACTATGTATCTTTTCTTTTTTACTGGTGGTAGGACCTCTTCTGAGTCCGCGCGGGTAGGTACCATCACCCTGCCTATTTCTGCCCTGAAGCAGTAATGCGTTTCGGTTTGAAGAATGGGGCAGCCGTTGTAACTATACTTGAGATCTTAGAACTCATATCTCAAGGTGGGTGGCGCATTTACGTCGTAGATTTCTATGGGCTACAGTAACTACTTAACATCAAATGGACTATGAGCTCGTCTACCCATCTAAGCAATAAAAAAAAGTTAAAAGTAATTTATGTAAAATAAATTAATGTCAGAGTCATGTAAAAATCACTAAAATATTTATTGTGACTATTAAGCTACATTTCATGGATTGTTTAGCAGTAATTCCATTTGTTTGTATAAAGGAAGTTGTAGTTGCTACGACTATCACAAAATGGCTAATCGTGTAAAAACTAAGACGTGGCTTTTTGTAATAAACATGTAATGCTAACGTTTTATAGAATTGTATTGTATTTTCATTGTAACAGGTCGTATGTGCGAAAACCCTGGCGCAACGCTACGTATATACGGCAATAAAAGAATACCTTTAACCTGGATATATTTGTCACAAATTATTTCAAAGTAACAACATTGTATCTGTTCTTTTGACAAACATGTTTCTGTGTTACATGTTACTTTGCCAAGCGAATGTAGCCATTATTGTTGCTTCAGAAGCAATTAATCGTAATAGAGTAGAACATTTATTTTGTCGTTAGAAATTAATGGACTGTGAATTGCTCCGTAAAGATTGGTTCTCAGTAACACGAACGTGTGTTACGAGCATGCGTTCACTTAGTATTGGTAATGTTTTGTTAAGGAATTAAAAGTTATTTATGTGTGTAAATTACTGCTTTTATACTTTTTGTTGTTATTATAGACTAACTAGCTGTATACGTCCGCTTCGCTGGGCATTTAAAATTAACATTATTATTTCTCACCCCCACAAAGATTCTCATCATTAACGCCTCCGCAACTGGTGTAGCGAGTCCAACACTCATACAAATATTAGCCTATCCATTAAGTACATGTATTTTCTACATGGATACCAAGTTTCAAGTCAATCGGATGCATGGTTCAGTAGTTATAACGGAACATCCGTAAAAACAGCTGTAGATTTATATATTAGTATAGATTTATCAAATTTAAAATTAAGCTTCTTCAAGTAAGCCTCTCTGAGTGTTTTCATTTTTTTATGAATATACCACAAATTTGAAATGCAGTTTCTCTTCTGGAAAGAATAGGTAAGAAGCTTGCGTTTCTCTTTATCAATATGTATGTACTTTTCAATGCTTGTTACTCTAGAGATCATTTTTTCTACCTGTTAAGAACTTCCTTTCACGATAATTTCTGTGCACTATAATTAGTTTTTCATCACCAGGTTTTACGAGTCCATGGGTTGTTCCTTTCATCCCTGATGTCCATCAATGGGATCTTAAAAACTCACCATCCGGTGGAATAGTAGCTCATTTTCCCATTAATGCTAAAGATTAAAATAACAAACGAAATGTAGCAAGAAATTTAACAATTCTTTTAAAGCACTCGTGACTGATAATATTTTTTCTGGCCGAGATCTGCCATTTCCTTCAATCGACACCATTTGACTAGGTATCATATTTCCTATTTCGTTTGCAATAAACGTGAGATTCTTTTATTGTTATATTAAAATAGATAATCTCAGTTTGAATCTCAATTAGAATTGAAAAACATTACGATTAAGGCCGAAGACCTTTAGCGTACTCATAATTTAGGTCAAATTCATTAAGATTAAATTAAATATTTGTGTACGCAGAATTAAATTTGTTTCCAAGTTGTATTTGTGTAATGACGGAACGTGGAGAGACCCGAGTTAGAGTATTGACCTTTGTCCCACATTATGCTTTGTTTGCGGAGACCCGTGCTCTGTAGGACTTTGCTTTAACTTCCTACCAGTTAGTTAAGAAATGCTCTGCAAGTTTTCACAATACGCTTGTTGAATTCAACCAAATCTAGTCTAAAGGATGAACAACTGTAGACAATTGTTTTTGTTGGAACTCGTAATAAAACATGATTTGAACGTTATTATTATTTATTTTATTTTAAATTAGGTGTGGTTTTGTCGAAGCGTGAACATAATTAAATCACTTTTACGATTCATTCTCGCGTTAATTTTGTACAAATTACAATATTCGTTTTTTTTTTATATATTTGAATTTTTGTGATGATGTGTTTAATTGAATTTCAAAGTACAATATATTTTTTTATCAAACTAAAAAAATACAGTTTTATCTTTAAAATTGGTTTTGTCGAAATAACCATCATATAATAATATGTAGGATTGGTAAGAACGGAACGTATGAAAAGAGTGTGGAACGGAGCATTAAGATGTGAGTGAGAGAAAACGGAAAGGGAGAAGAGAATGACAGAGAACAGCAAGATGGCGAAGGCGGTTATAAAATGAGCAAGGCGTAATAAAAGTGTAAATTAATTTCTAAATTATTATTATAATAGAAGATTTTGGAACAGTGTAAGTTTTATTTTATGTGCTACGATCCCTATTCTACATAATAATATATTTACAAGGCTGACTGAAAAAAGTGAAAATTGACTAACTGAAAAAAAAAAGATTACATATTTTCCATTAAAATAAAAAAATACTTGTTTCTGGAAATTCTTCCTAGTTACTGGTTCTTATGTAAGTGAGTTGTTAGTTCTTTGAAAGAAATAAAGGTTCTAAAAGTGAAAATATCCTAACTGAAATGTTTTTGCTTCAACATTCTAATTAATACTAGGGTCTATGACAATATCCCAAAGGACGAAGTGTCGGACGATATTTTGCGCAGTCTGAAACCTCAAAAATTTACGAAACCTTAGTTAATCGCTTTTTAGGCATAGAATAAATGGCAAACACACACATACCTATATACTCTGTGGTTAAATCACCACAACAACGGCTTGCACAAAGTTTATTTCATCGCGAGATAAAAGATCGAAGATAACATTTCATTACTTAGCAATTACTATTAATACAATTACAAACTACAACTGTATATAACAAAACTTATCTTTTTAAAATTTGCAAGATAGTGGTATTAATACGTAATGGATAAATATGATGTAACTAATATCTGTGTGATATTAAAGCAGTAGGTTTTATTGTAATTTGAATATGAAGCGGCGGGCAGCGGTTTGGCTCTGCCCCTGGCATTGCTGAAGTCCATGGGCGACGGTAACCACTCACCATCAGGAGGGCCGTATGCTCGTCTGCCTACAAGGGCAATAAAAAAAATATATATATTTTAATCTCATTGATTTTCTAGCCATAATTTTGATACTAAGCTTTTTATATTATCCTATATTTATCCTTACACGAAGTCCAATTTTAGATATTAAACTTTTCCCATATGAAAATCACTATTATCTCTCGAATATATTAAGTGTATAATCTATGCTATTATCAGACTAGCAAATTATAAGAATGGACTAGAAAATCAAGAGCTTTAGAAAAGAAAAAAAAGGTTAAATAAGATGCAAATTCCTGGCGGTATTTTAACAAAGGAACGACTTTGCATATTTCATCGGCGTTATGAAAAATAGAGGAAAATGTGACCCCTGCATCCGATAACTGTATACAATGGACGTATTTTTTACGTTGAATCGAGCTGTCATATTCGCCAATGTTGCCAAAATGATGTGAGGCGCCATAAACGTATGCAGTCGGGAAATTGAAGGATTGTCAGTCGCAGATGTTGGATACGGTATACAATAACTTTTATAAGCTTATTAATATATGTTATATGTGTTTGTGTATATATATATATTTGTGTATGTATTTGTAATTTAATATAAATTTCATTGCACCTACGACTATTTACTCTGCATTACCTTTGGTTGACTGGTAGAGAATGCCTTAGGCATTAAGGCTAATGTAAATTTTTACATGAAGTGTAATAAATAAACAAAAAATAAATAATATAGTTAAGGTTTTGGAGTTGGATGTTTTTTCAAGGCAATGTAACATAGCAGCTACAAGCTTTATCAGCTAGGTATATCAGGACGATGTTACCAATAATTACTGGCCTGATGACATTAGAATCGGTAAATTGTGCATTACATAACATTCAGCGTAACTTCTGTATATATCTAAATAAGTAAAAACAAAACATTGTATTACCTTTTCCTCTTTATTTTGTCAATTCATTTTGTACCTCTTTTCATCTTTTTTAATATTTTTTGCTTATTGCTTAGATGAGTGGACGAGCTCACAGCCCACCTAATGTTAAGTGGTTACTGGAGCCCATAGACATCTAAAACGTAAATGCGCCAACCACCTTGAGATATAAGTTCTAAAGTCTTAGTATAGTTACAACGGCTGCCCCACCCTTCAAACCGAAACGCATTACTGCTTCACGACAGAAATAGGCGAGGTGGTGGTACCTATCCGTGCGGACTCACAAGAGGTCCACCAGTAATTACACAAATTATAATTTTTGAGGGTTTGATTTTTATTATACGATGTTAGTCCTTCACCGTGAAAGTCAATCGTGAACATTTTTTAAGTACGTATTTCATTGGAAAAATTGGTACCCGCCTGCGGGATTCGAACACCGATGCATCGTTCGATACGAATGCACCGGACGTCTTATCCTTTAGGCCATGACGACTTCTAATAATATCTAATGAATGTCTGTCGGATAACTGCAGCACGCACCACTATGAAAGCTCTCGACTGTTCGAAACGTCGGAAATAGTAATATTCAAGTAAAAGCATCTTTTATTACATTAAAATATGTACTATCAAATACATATATTTTGTTAAAAAAAGCCAATATCAGAACGCTACCTTTTAATCAAGATATCATCAAATTTTTCGTTCAGCGCAAAAAGAATATTGAACACGACTAATCTAAAAAACAACACCCTATAGCTCACATCCCACTCTAACATTTTGAAATACAGTAAGCGAGATCGAGGGAGACAGAAATAACCAGAAATGGTTTAAAGATTCCGATTCGAGATAGTCTGAAAGAATAGTTCATTAAGACTTCGCAAACGTAGACTTTTCGAATGGAAAATTGAAAATCGTACTTACTTTTTACTGTTCCAGAGCTCTTTGTAATACTTCTTTTATTTGAATGTAAATAAAAATGTATTTTATAAACAACGTTCACGCGTTACGTGATATAGACTACGTATTTTATTTATTTATATGAAATAATAATAATAATAATAATAATGTTTTTATTGCAAGTAACCATGACTCATATAAATTGTTAATAAGACTTAGAACTATGTTAGTACATAGTTATATTTCCATCACAATGAATTACTGTCGTAACATCCCATGGGAGATGGCACCACAGCGGCCCATGTATACACAGTCCAGCCTGCTTGCGATCATGCTCAGGATACTGTTGGAGCTGGCTCTGACTCTGCTTACCAGAGATGCACACCTCTTACGCATGGTAGCGTAAAAACAATCTATGTGCGCGTCTGCAAACATCCCTGATGCGCTACAAAAGCGGAGCAGCACCACCAGCACCCTAAACGCGTTATTATATTGAACACGGAGAGCGTTGTACGATCTTTGAGTATATCCAGCCCACAAGCTGCACGTGTAAAAGTTAGTACAGTAGGCCCTAAAGAGGAATAAAGAAGCAACAAAGTTTTCTCTACCTTTTAACTACAATTGAGTTGTTTTTATAATATCGACGGCGAAGGATTGATTATAGTATATAACGGCTGTTACGTCCTTTAAGCCAAACCGAATTACCAGTACCAATTAATCTAATGAGATATGTACTTAACAAATGTTCACGATTAACTTCTACGGTGAAGGAATAACATCGTGTAATAAAAATCAAACCTTCAAAATTAAAACTTGCGTAGTTACTGGTGGTAGGACATCTTCTGAGTCTGCACGGGTAGGTACCACCGCCCTGCTTGTTTTTGCCGTGAAGCAGTAATGCGTTTCGTCTTGAAGGGTTGGGCAGCCGTTGTAACTATACTAAGACCTTAGAACTCATATTTCAAGGTGGATGGCGGCATATACGTTGTAGATGTCTATGGGCTCCGGTAACCACTTAACGCCAGGAGGGCTGTGAGCTCGTCCACCCATCTAAGCATTAAAACAGAAAATATCCATTTGAAAAGTGTGTTAACTACCGTTTATAAAAAAAAAGTTTCATTGAAATTACCTAAAAATAAAATAGTAAAATAAAACCATTTACGTCTACGACTTCAGAAAACACTAGACATTTAATTTTGTTTTGCTAAAAAAATATAGTGTACCAAAATAGATACAATTTATTGGTTTCAAATGCAGAAAATTGTATTAAAAGTTCTAAAAAGGTTTAATAAAAATTGATAAGTGAATTTATTTATTTAATAAACATTTTGTTATCCATCCATTTTAATATAAAATTGTCAGAATTTAATAATATGTTGAAACCTTTTACTTTTAAACAATTTAAAAATCAATTTTTTACTAACGTTCAAAATATCAAATTTTAAATAATTTATTCTGTGGACAGCACGCTTATCTACCATCGAAAACAAAGCGTGACTTAATTGTGTTTTCACTATAATTGTATTATTAAAAATATAAAGTTCAATTTGTGTTTAAAGGAACGAAATTATTGTTAGTGATTTTCTTATTTATTAAAAAATTCAACCATATAATAATATCGCCACATGAAAAACAATTTGACCAGTACTAATTCCTTTAAATCGTCTTAGTAAATCTATACTTCTATACTAATATTATAGCGACCCGCCCTCGCTTCGCTTCGGAAACATTAAAACGCACATGAAACCAAAAAAAATAAAATAAAAAAAAATAAAAAAAAAGTAGCCTATGTTCATCAGGGACAATGTCGGCTTCTAATGGAAAAAGAATTTTTCAAATCGGTCCAGTCGTTTCGGAGCCTATTCGAAACAAACAAACAAACAAATCTTTCCTCTTTATAATATTAGTATAGATATAATATTAGTATAGATAAAGAGGAAAGATTTGTTTGTATTGAATAGGCTCCGAAACTACTGAACCGATTTGAAAAATTCTTTCACTGTTTGGAAGCTACACTATCCCCGAGTGACATAGGCTATATAATTTTTTAACAAAGATTAGGGATCCTTAACAAAACTACAATAATGTAACCCAAGGTGTAAAAAATTACCTAATTTTTTTGTTAAAGACCTAAGCGAAGCCGAAGCGGGCCGCTAGTCAATAATAAATGCTTAAAACGAAGTACCAAACAAGCATATAGTCGATGAACAAAAATACCCAGCTAAAGAAACTGTACATCTTCCTTGCATTCAATCGGACCGTAAACTCTAATGCCTGTAAAGTCACTCAGAATTGTCACTGTATAAGCTTAGTCCACGATATTTTATGTGAACAGTAAAATTGTATTATACCCACATTTTCTCCGTTAGTTTTGCTTTAGGCAAATCAAATTTTGACAATGAAAACGAGCTACGTTGAAAGATAATATCGCCATTTCGTTCGTAGAACATATTTTTGTGATAGCGAAATATGTAGGTATCTAAGATTATGTTGCGTGAGCTATCGTTGGTAATCTTAGAGTAATTTTACTACATTTTTTTCAACTGTATCACTTATTTAAAGCACGTACTAAAAAAAACGTTTGCCCGGCGCGTTTCACGGGGAGTGCTCTGAATTATCCCTTCGTCTCTTTTTAGTACTTTTTACCATCACATTGCCCGTTACCGAAGCAGAGTTATTCTTATTTTTATTGCCTTTGTAGGCAGACGAGCTTACGGCCCACCTGTTGGTGAGTGGCTACCGTCACCCATGGACTTCAACAATGCTTACTCTCCACAAGCCTCATTTGAAGAAGGATATGTCATAGCAGTCGGGAAACACCTTGGAGGGGAGCTCATTCCAAAGCCGGAGGGTACGTTTTTTTTTTTTATTTTTTTTTATTGCTTAGATGGGTGGACGAACTCACAGCCCACCTGGTGTTAAGTGGTTACTGGAGACCATAGACATCTACAACGTAAATGCGCCACCAATCGTGGCAAAAAATATCTATGGAAACGCACTGTGGATGAACGCAGTGGCTCCAGGTAGTATGGACGAACTCTACTCCTAAGTGCCTGCCTAAGTGCCTTCCTACCCCTAAGTGTTCTCCACACGGAATAGATAAAGTTCTCCGCAAGCCTCATTTGAAGAAGAACATGTCATAGCGCTCCGGAAACAGCGACATAGCGATGGTAAAAACGAGATGATAGTATCATCTCCAACAATTCCTCAGAACACTCCCCATGAAACATACAGTAAATACAGAGGGAACCGATGTCCCTCATTATTTACAAAAACTGTTGCAACAGCATATGTCTAAATATTATAGTTATGTCGCAATAAGTGTTCTTTTATTTAAAAAAATAAAACAACATCGTTGAAATTTTTGTTAAAGACCCGAGCGGAGCCGGAGCGGACCGCTAGCGTTTTATAAACAAATTCAAATTGTAAATCGCATCACAGACGTAATTTCAATATTTAGGTTAAATGAAATCCGCTTAAAGCCGAGTATCTATATATTAATACGTGAAGCAAAAACTTTGTAACCCTTTTTACGAAAATTGCGCGGACGGAGGAGTATGAAATTTTCCATACTTATAGAGAATATAGAGAAGAAGTGCACAATGCTAATATTTTTTTTAAATAATGCATAAAAGATACATTAAATCAACAAAGAAAACATTACACACACTACATACCATGTATTTACATTATTTACATTTACGCACACATGCATGCATACTATTTATTGTCAAACTTTTGTTCTTGACGCCTGTTGTCAAATTGAGAATAGATTAAATATTGTTTGTCTTTGTTAATATTTTTTATAGTGTAGTCTTGGCGAAATTTGTGATTATAGAAGTATAAAATACAATCGTAATAGTGTACAAACTTACAATTCCAATTAATTATAGTCGAATTTCGACTACTGCGGGACCTCTAGTACTCGTTATTAAACGTCAAATGTAAAACTTTGTATGCGGTTTACGTACACGTATCAAAATCTGTTTTACCGCCATCGTAAATCGACAGTCGAACGTAAATTGTATTTATCCAGATACAGCGTCGCGCTGTATATGTGAGCTGAGCTGTTCCCTTTTATTTTTCCGTATTTTTCCGTTATAAAACTTTCCGCAAACAGGAAGACTTGCCGTCTGATCGAAGGCGACGGCATATTTCATTATTAACAGG
The DNA here is from genome assembly GCF_030267445.1 of Bombyx mandarina. Classification (NCBI taxonomy): domain Eukaryota; kingdom Metazoa; phylum Arthropoda; class Insecta; order Lepidoptera; family Bombycidae; genus Bombyx; species Bombyx mandarina. The sequence goes on along the minus strand of NC_143227.1, from coordinate 6,571,209 downwards.
TTTGTATTGCAAAAGTTTGCGTCGAGTATAATAATACTTTTTCCCTTGAAACTTTGTTGATCAGTCGCCGTGAATGTCGTTATTGAATCGGATTTACGAGTTTTCAAATTAAACTGTGCAGAATTTTTTTTGAGAAGTTATAGTACGACGAGATAAGGAAGTCAAAAAAAAAACACGAATATATTAAAAATATATTGATGACTAGCGACCCGTCCTCGCTTCGCTTCTTAAACATTAAATTTTATTATTAGTTTTATTCAATATTATTAGTTACGGGTCAGTTACCCGGCAGACTTCGTAGTGCCTCAATCGATAAATAAATGACCAAACTTCTGTATAAAATAAACTTAAAACAAACAAAATGAATCCGTGAATGAATGAAAACAAAATTATCATTTTTATTTAATTCCGAGCATTTTCATATTTATCTGCCGTTTAAACCTTCTCTGGACTTCCACAAATAATTCAAGACCAAAATTAGCCAAATCTGTCCAGCCGTTCTCGAGTTTTAGCGAGACTAACGAACAGCAATTCATTTTTATATATAGAGATTGTCGTACCGCGGGTGACGCCGCGGGGCGAAGCTAGTCTAAAAAAAGTAGCCTAAGTTACTCCTCATATCATCAGCTACAGTGAAAGTCTCGTCAAAATCGGTCCAGCCGTTCCAGAGATTAGCCGGAACAAACTGACAGACAGACAAAAATTGTAAATCAAGACAAGCATTCAATTGTCATTATTTGGAGCAAAAATACGAGTAGTTTTTTATTTATATACAGAATTAACGATAAAGTCTTTCTAAACCCGCCTTAAGGTATTCAAGCATACATTGTGAGACAGACATTCATGTTATCCAGTTCACAGTTCATTGGGCTGGCTCAATGAGGAATATTCCTTGTACATCGAGAGGCACGAGTGGGCTCAAATCCCACCCTACTTTAGCAATATTCAATGTATTTTATCCTGTTCGCGATACTAATGTTTACGATTCGAATAAGTCCCTTGATCTTATTTCGCGGTTGGATATGGCGCAAGCCGTGCTAATGCAAATGGAAATTCAATGTATTAGCATCGACGTTTATCTTATTATACGATTAGCTTTTGCCCGAAACTCCGTCCGCGTGGAATAGTTACTTTGGCATAACGCTAAATTTTACCTCATAGTTCATTTACGTAGAAAGTGAAAATATTTTTGAATTTACTGGTGGTAGGACCTCATGTGAGTCCGCGCGGGTAGGTACCACCACCCTGCCTGTTTCTGCCGTGAAGCAGTAATGCGTTACGGTTTGAAGGGTGGAGCAGCCGTTGTAACTATACTTGAGACCTTAGAGCTTATATCTCAAGATGGGTGGCGCATTTACATTGTGGATGTCTATGGTAGCGGTGGGTTGTAGCGGCATTTTCGGTTAGCGAAACGAAACTAGCTATCGAATGTCAATAGCGGCTTTTGAAACGCGCTATTTCATTAGCGAGCAATAGCGGGTTTTGTTTAGCAGTAAACTAATGTGCACACGAATGAGCTAGCGTCGCGATTAATATTTCAGTAATTACGACTTTATTTGTAATTTATCTTTAAGGATAATCTATATTAAACAACTATACACTTTATATTTTTAACTATTCAATTTGGCAATTAAACTTAAAACTAAGCGCCGAGTCTTTAATACATTTTGTCGCTAAACACGCGATTCGTGAATAACTGGTTCAAGGCCACAAAATTCGACTTCAACTTGCACTCATAATTTAATTTTATAAATCTTATTTTAAGGGCTTTAAGAGCTAAAGTCAAAGGTCAAATGCATCTCAGTCGTGTGCGTGAAAGAGACAAAATGATGATTGTCTATTTCGATCGAACCGATGTTTGCGCTGCGTGTCGCGATAGCTGCCGACCGAGCGGTACGAAGTAAAACGAATATTGCCGAACGTTGTGTGATTTGTGTTCGTGATCGGTGACGTGATTGAGTAGTAGATGTTAGCAGGTTATTGCAGTACGGCGAAACTAGCTAACCGCTATTTTGTCTATAGATAGTTTCAATAACCATTTACGTTGCGCAACGACCATGCCTACTGCTATGGGCTCCAATAACCACTTAACACCAGGTGAGCTGTGAGCTCGTCCACCCAACTAAGCAATAAAAAAAAATTTATATAGAATTTTAAGGAGCTATTTAAACCCCTATTTTGAAACATTCTTTATTGGTGTTCCACTTGTATTGGTCTTACCGTGACGTTATAGCCTATAGCCTTTCTCAATAAATGAGCTATCTAACACTAAAAGAATTTTTCAAATCGGACCAGTAGTTTCTGAGATTAGCGCGTTCAAACAAAGAAACAAACTCTTCAGCTTTATAGTATTAGTACATATATATATATATATATATATATATATATATATATATTCCATAATCTTTGATACACACTCAAATAAATGTTTTATATGGTCTAGTATCTATTAATAGTTTGGTCATCATATAACAGAATGCGTATTTAAACACCAGTTTTTTTTAAATGTTTGAAGGTGTTTTTTTGTATCGTTGCAGAGTATTTATTATATTAGCTTAAATAACTCACGCAGCATTAGTAATATGCTATAATATATTTATAGTTTGATTTCACAATGAGTTACCTGACCCCAAGCTATATGTCAACAATTACATACAGAAAAAAAGGAAACAGAGGTCTATTTGTCACCCTAGTGTTTGCACGAAGTATAGAATTTAATAAAATAATAGTTTCGTAGATATAATTAAAACTTACCAGTCTGTAACCACGAAAGCTGTAAAGTATTTGAAAGCTTGAAATAATAAAGTGAGATTAAGCCGTAAAAGTGATTTTGAAGTAATTAATACAGATTTAATTAACAAAAGTAACATTTTTAATAGGGAGAATTGGTTGAGTTTGTTTATTTAGTATTTCGATAATAATAAATTTATCCGTTAGCTGAGTAACTGAGTCGCAGGTGCGAGCTTTTTTTTTATTGCTTATATGGGTGGACGAGTTCACAGCCCACCTGGTGCTAAGTGGTTACCGGAGCCCATAGACATCTACAACGTAAAGGCGTCACCCACGTTGAGATATAAGTTCTAAGGTCTCAAGTATAGTTACAACGGCTGCCCTACCCTTCAAGCCGAAACGCATTACTGCTTCACGGCAGAAATAGGCGGGGTGGTGGTGCCTACCCGTGCGGACTCACATGAGGTCCTACCACCAGTAGGTAGTATCTTGTTTCATTCTAATTATGAATTCGAATTACTTATAATGAAAATAGGTAAGTTTTAGGTTGTCAGTTTTTATTGGTCATTTGTCGGCACCGCGTAGGAAGGGAGATCGGCGCATTTACGACAAATTTGTTGTTGACAAACTTTTCTCAAGATTTATATATCTTTCTTTTGTGATCGAACACAAACTTTTTGTTCCAATATTTTCGGCGATACACAGCTGTGAAGCGAATGAAGCAAAAAATTGTCTAGTAATTTTATTGAGCCATTGGCAAAAAGTACGTGGATTAAAAAAAAAAAAAGGACGATTCATAAGAAATATAGAGCAATTAGCATACTAAGTAGATAGACGTGGACGTGCTCATAGCCTACCTGGTGTTAAGTGATTACCGGAGCCCATAGACATTAGCAACATAAAGCTACCACTCACTTTAAGACACGAGTTTCAAGTCTTATATCTAACCTTAGAACTTATATCTTAAGGTGGGTGGCGCATTTACGTTGTAGATGTCTATGGGCTCCGGTAACGACTTAACACCAGGTGGGCTGTGAGCTCGTCCACACATCTAAGCATTAAAAAAAAAAAGATGCAATGCAGATATCGAACAGAATTGAAAAATCGTCGCAGAATCACGAACGATTTGAATTACCGTGGCAGAGTTCCAACGGTAGCAGAGAGGTGAAAACGTAGTTGAAGTTTTAAAGTTTTACTTGTTCTTGGTGAAGACTTGGGCGAGACTAAAAATGTTCGAAAACAAAGCGGAACTATCGGATCTTTAGAATACAAAGAGATAGTAAGACGATTACTATGCTTTTATTTTCATTTTAACGAGATCTATATTTATAATGCGAACAAAACGTGTAGAATGACATGGCACACGAATAAACATATTGTTTAACGCATATCATGTATACCAAAATGCATTTTGCTACAACGTATGGGCTCCAGTAACCACTTAACACCAGGTGGGCTGTGAGCACGATCACACATCTAAGCAATAAAATAAAAATCGCTGAAATCACTGATATTGGGGATAGGATACACATAGTGTTAGGTATATATAATTAATTTGGAGATTTTTTTCATTGTTATGCACGGGTAGGTTGTGCAATGTTTTGTTGACAGCTGGATATGTACTCGTCTTTCTCCGTGCGTAGCCACTACTCGTACAGCTCACAATACCACAAATACTAGAAATCAGGCAGGTAGGTTGTTAAGTTGTACATATGCTTACAAACAACATTAGAAAATAGATTTGAATTTGTTTCATTGCTCTATAATTCTATACATCATGATTGCGGTCTCTATTTACCCGTGTTTGGCTAATTTAACTAGTAGGTAGGCAGGGAATTGGCTATGTCCTTGATTGACATTGATGTCGTGCGACGGTGCCACAATAAGGGTGCCACGTGCTAAGGCAAAAAAAAATTAAGTTGAAATCTTTCAAAGTAGGAACGACGGTGATCACCCTCCATTAGGGAGGCGCATGCTAAGGCAACAAAAAAAGTTGAAGTCTTTAAAAGAAGTATACAGAAAACTATAGATATTTTTCCCCCTAGCCCCCTTCCACCTCATCTACACACAAGAATTCATGACTTCTCTACTACGTCTAATAAGCCGAAAGCGGCACATATATTGTCGTTAAATGTAAATTTACTTGGCGATGCGGAACTGGTCTAAGTAGGATGAATGGTGTTTATAATATAAGCACAGGGCAGCGCGTTATTTTGCAGAGCTACACGGCTCATTCATTACTTTTTAACATCAGTTACATCAATGAAATAGAAAATTTCTTTTTTGGTTTTCTATCTTAAAATTAAATGGTTATTTGTTAATATTGTTACGCTTATAAGAGTAAAGCCATCTATCGTTGAATACTTGAAACGAATATCAAAAGAACTAGTGAGATCGAGAACGCTCGAGAAGTACAACGCCATCTATTGTCAAATGACGGAAACGCATATCGACAATACTCGACTTGTGAGGAATGCTCTCGATAATTCTAGGGATGTCGTATCGACTATAAAAGCGTTGCAGGGATGTCACGAAGTCATTTAGTAATTGGAACTACTCGAAGCGAAACAGCGATCGGATCACCTGAAGCGAAGCGAAAGAAGCAGAATTTGAAAGCGTTCGTTAAGTGTTCTAAGTGCTAATATAGTTTCAATTTGTACTTCGGTAGAATTTTTATTTATCTCGAACTCTAGCGCGTAACATATTTTATGTAGAAGAAGAAGAATTAATCCAAAGTGCAACAGATAATCCTATGCTCGAAGTTTCCCATGCGAGGTCTAATCAGGAATGATATTCGCAGGAAAACCATGATAACCGACATATCCTAAAGGATTTTGAGATCGAAGTGGCCGTGGATAGAGCACATTGATCGTAGAACAAATGTCCGCTGGGGCCGAAAAGTTCTCGAGTGGCGATCGGAAGACGTAGCGTTAGTAGGCCCCTCACAAGGTAGACCGTTACCTGTTAAAGGTCATGGCAATCCGCTGGATGCAGGCAGCGTAGGGTCAGTCGTTGTGGCGAGGTCTAAGGGAGGCTTATGTCCAACAGAGGACGTCTGTGGGCTGATAAATAGATAGATGTTAAATGATTATAATATATAAGTAGTATTAAAAAATGTAATAAGAAACGAGGAAATGTCAAACGAACACAAAAAAAACATAATTTTTCTAGCATGTAAGTGTATGTTAAAAACAGCCAATGTAAATAAAACATAGTTCATTCTGGTTGTGGTTAACGTAAACATTTGATTTAAAATTCTCAGGCCGGATAATGCGTTCTTTTATTTCCCAGTCTGCCGTGGCCAGCTATTCGGAATGTCGAAAGTTGCACAACTGAAAATGACATCTGCTTCTACCGTACATGACTGTATTTTACTGTGTTTTACTAGAATGATCTATTAAAAATATGAAAGTGAACGCAGATAGTGCGTGAATCGTAAATTACGAATTTTATAAAATCTTATTTACTAATTTGCCTTTAAGTTTGGATAAATGTTAAAACTCACGTCTATTCTATTAATATAAAAAAAAAATACTTCATTTTTGGTTATAAAATGGAAATAATTAAAGATTTTACAAATTCTCGCTGTATAACATACTGTAAACATAGCCCAAATATAAAAGGGTAATAGTTTACTAATATTATGTAACGGAGCAATACGTTATAACATGTTCATGAGGGTATTTTGTTAACGCGTAATTTAAAGCAAAAGTATCTGGCAGATACTCGATTTCGTTACATTGCTGGTTATACTAATTTACGATACGAAAAAAAAACACCAGCAAATATCACAACAAACAAAAAAATGTTATCTGGAAAACTGCACCATTTTTTTTAGTTCCGTTACATAATTAAAACCATTAATGAGGATACCATTATTGACCAACACGATCTCTTCAACAAGCACGAGTCGTTCGTGTTTGATGAAAATAAATTTCCTTAACGCATGACTGCTTCGCAATCGAAACAGGCATGCGACGCCATGTCCTAGAAGTCTTTTTTAATACACTAGCGACCCGCCCTCGCTTCGCTTCGGAAACTATAATTTATTATTGATTTCTCCACTATTTAATGGTTGTTATTATACACATAAACCTTCCTCTTCAATCACTCTATCTATTAAAAAAAACCGCATCAAAATCCGTTGCGTAGTTTTAAAGATTTAAGCATACATAGGAACAGACAGATATAGGGACAGAGAAAGCAACTTTGTTTTATACTATGTAGTGATAAGCATTTTTATTGACATGAATCAGAAACATAATGACAGCATATTATGTAAGTAACTATACATAAATCAATTAAAAACTATATTTATTTACCAGTATTTAATTTATTCTCAATTAAATATAAGAATTCAAACCTATAAAGTGTTTCAATAAAGATCAATTACTGTGGATATCGACGAAGCCTTGTGACGACTTATAAAAACGGCTGCACAAAAGAAAATTGAATCCAAACATTATATCTATTCTCTCGAACATTGAGTGGGTTTAAGTTTTCTTCACAGCGAAAATAAATAGTAAAGAGCGAAGTTTCAATATCGATATCTGATGCAAGTTGGAGCGTTGAGTTGTTGAGTTTAATATTGTATATAAAATAATAAACTCTTTATTAAAATATCAATAATGGTATATCAAGTAAAGAAAATGGGAGTGGAATGTATTAATTTAGAGTTAATTATGTAGTTTAAAATTAAACTTATTAACAATAACAAGTAAATTAAACTTATATCATACTTTAAATACTTCGAAATATTTTTCTTTTTATTTATTATGAATTGTAGGTCTTTAAAAAAGTCATTTTCATTAATATTCTGTATTAAATATACTACTTTTTTTAACCACTAACATTGTATGTGCGTGAGCTCTTTCGCCCATTTTAACCATAAAAAACAGTGTTGTGAAATGATATATTATTAATCTTTTTTTTATTTGTAGTTTTAAGTTATTATTATTATAAAAGTAATTGCGAACGTTTATAAGACGTGTCGCGTTTAAATTGAAACCAATATTTTTCAAGTTACAAGTCAGTGGAACGTGAGCGTAATTTTCGCTGTCTTCGAAAATTCCCTAAGTACGCGGCGTGTTCACGCTGGGGTAATCAAGACGTTGCTGTAGACTACGTTTGGGTAAAGTTTGTCGGCGTCTGGAGTAATCTAAGTGCACGGCGGACCGCAGGGACCGAGGCTGGCAACGAATGAACCAAGTAATTCGATTTTGGTACGTTTCAAAAATTCCAGCTCGGCTTCTGAGATACGGTATGTGTGTTCTGAATATTTATATTTACATTTTTAAGTTTTCGAATCATTTAGGCGACCGATGACTGTTAATATAAGTGATTCCACTATAAACTTTCATAGTATAACGTGTCTGTGTCTGAGGGTGCCCCTGGGTATGCCGATGTTACATGAGGCCCAGTCGCATCACTTCCCAAAAGGTGGTCTATGGGTCGAGAGACACGGGGCCGAGTCGCACCACTTCTTGACACGTCACCACCGGTAGACAACCGGTGAACAGGAGACTCTGTGAGGAGGATCTCAGGGCGCCACCACTTACCGCTCTGGAAGAATTATACCAATAAAAGATACAGAAAGAATTTTATACCAATAAAAGATACAAATTAAAATTAACAAGATTGTGTTTATTTGACGCAAATTTACAAGTATAAAATAAGTTTAATTTACAATAATAGTTAAAAGATTATAATACTAGTGAGAGGTTAAGATAGTTACAATATTTAAATTAATAAAGATTGTGTGTCGGTAGATACACCGAACACTCGAGAAAGTTACACAAAAAAAATTATACAAATAAAAGAAATAATACGATTCACCGGGATCACTTCTCAGTAACCGGGGTTGCAGTATGCGAGCGAGGCTGGGAATGCGGGTGTGTCCTGTTACTACCGTAGTCAAGCAGCCTTCCTTGGACCGACTTGTTAGAGCTCCTCTACGTATCAAGACATTATGTTTTAAAATTTATTTAATTAAAGATTGTGAACACAGTGTGGAGAATAATTCAAATACACTTACCCTGGTTTAACACACGTCACCAAGGATTAATAAAACTGACTTTAGTAAAGCAATGAACATAATCACCTCGCAGCTCGAAAGATGTTACACGAAAGAGAGCTAGACAAAGTAAACTTGTCCTTTTATATTATTAAGATGTCGTTTCTCGAAGATTCTGCAGGCCAGAGATGTGCAAAGTTTGTCGTCGAATAATTGATACAAAATCGCACAGTCACGACATGCAGTGTCGAGTAACCGAACTTATTAGTGTGTATTGAATTCTCCACACTGCGCCACGTACAATCGCTAGATGGAGTTAATTTAGAAAAAGGTTTAAATTAATTGAAATTAAATATTCTGGCGTTACAATAGTACAATCATATTTTTTATATATTGCATCGGTTGTCTTTTTGTATGTTCTAGAAAGACTATTAAGTACTTAGGAGTCTTCTGAGGCTTTTTGACGTAGATGATCGAAATAGTTTAATGTCCGCGCTAACCAAGTTCTGGAAAGTTTCGAATAAATTGACCGCTCTCAAACATGACTTCAAGACGAAAAAATCTTAAATGGCTTGGAATGGCGGCTGGTTTGGTTATAGGAGTCGACAGACTTCACAGAGTAAATGCTCATCTTGTGGAATACTAACTGAGGCTATGTACCTATCGTACAGACTTACATTACAAGACTTATTACCTACCATCACTAAAAATATACAGAAATCGTCTATGGTATATTCTAGATTATCAATAGCAAATTGTTTATAAAAATGTTAAAATTTTATGAAGTTTTACGTCATACTTTTTTACACCAACTGACTCGAAATTTTTCGTATAGAGAACAAGGAAGGAAGTTTTAAACGAAAGAAATCTTGAAACAATCGACACGTTCTGTCAATGACCCTATCCATCACAGGCTAATTAAATTATTTAAACCATTACTCTTCATTAGCTACGAGTATTAATTAAGCTATAGAAAGTTTTCGTTACCGTTTTCGGCGGCGTTTCCTTGTTTATGTTTATTTGAATACCTTCCTTCCTGTTCGGTGTTACGATCGATAAACAAAGGTGCTTTTAGGTACTTCAAGCACCGGTTACCGTTCTCGTCGAACCCGTCGCATGCGACGAAGGGCTCGACGAGTAAATTAACTCTCAGACACAGCCCACTGAGTTTCTCGCCGGATCTTCTCAGTGGGTCGCGTTTCCGATCCGGTGGTAGATTCTGCGAAACACGGCTCTTGCTAGGGTTCGTGTTAGCAACGTCATCAGGTTTGAGCCCCGTGAGCTCACCTACAAACGTTAGGGTTACGCTGAAATAGCCTCTAAGGCTATCAGCTTAGATAGGAAAAAAAAAAAAAGATAAACAAAACAAATATTCGTGTAAGGTTTAATACATATTTTGGCGTTTTTCAAACGGCTTCGTTTGGTTTTTAAGTTATGAATTGAAGTTTAAAATGGCTAGAAAAAAAAAACACATTATTATGGTTATTGTGTTTGATAGATCATAAGTAAGGTTTTTTGGGGGCCTATCCTCCTACAAGGTTTTACTGGTGGTAGGACCTCTTGTGAGTCCGCACGGGTAGGTACCACCACCCCGCTTATTTCTGCCGTGAAGCAGTAATGCGTTTCGGTTTGAAGGGTGGGGCAGCCGTTGTAACTATATTGAGACCTTTTAACTTATATCTAAAGGTGTGTGGTGCATTTACGTTGTAGATGTCTATGGGCTCCAGTAAAGAAGCGCTGGCTCGTGGGCGAATACCACTCAACAAGCGACTTTTCACTTGCACTTTTGCCGGAAGGTCCAAACGCCTAATATGACTCCTACGATATAACTGTATAACTTGCTACTTATTTTGTATTTACTTGCATATTTTTAGTATTTATTTGTATTTAATTGTATGTAAGTCTATCTAATATTGTGTTTATTTTTTACATGTGTATATAAGTATATATTTTTATGTAAGCTTATTAAGATATAGCACCGTCCATGCTAGTTTGCCTATTCCTTTCCCAGCAAGGTTGCCTGGAAGAGATCGCTTTCAGCGATAAGGCCGCCAATTTATGTCACCGTCTATTATTTGTGTTATATGCTTACTCTGTACATGTGGTGTCAAATAAAGAGTTATATGTATTATTATTATAGTGCAGTCGATGAGAAAGCATCGCAGTCCGCGTCAGAACCATCCTGCCCGATCAGGACGCAATTGCCAGCCGGTCGCTATATAATATCAACTCTGCGGTCTCTCCATCTCTCCAGTCGTGCAGGACCGTCGTCGAGGGAGGCAGCCTCCTATAGAAAGCGACTAACGCTGGTATATCTTCTCTTCTCATTTCGGAATTCGCATGTTTTTGGACCTTTTTATTTGTACTGTTTGTATAATTTTTTTTGTTGTTGTTTAGATGTCTGAACGAGCTCACAGCCCACCTGGTGTTAAGGAGTTACTGGAGCCCATAGACATCTACAACGTAAATGGGCCAACCACTTTGAGGTATAAGTTCTAAGATCTCAGTATAGTTACAACGGCTGCCCCACCCTTCAAACCGAAACGCATTACTTCTTCGCGGCAGAAACAGGCAGGGTGGTGGTACCTACCCGTGCGGACTCACAAGACGTCGTACCACCAGTAAAAACGGTATGTACGGTTTGTTGTTTGCACTCACATTTTGGCAACACCTTCCTACCTATTTCTTTTGCCTATGCGTTTAGTTTGAAGAATAGGATAGCCGTTATTGCAGTACATTCAAGAGACTCGAATTGCATTGCACTAAATTTTGTTACGTTTACATAGTGGTAATCACAAAACGTTAAGTAAATACACTGTAAGCTAGCGGTGGGTTGTAGCGGCATTTTCGGTTAGCGAAACGAAACTAGCTATCGAATGTCAATAGCGGCTTTTGAAACGCGCTATTTCATTAGCGAGCAATAGCGGGTTTTGTTTAGCAGTAAACTAATGTGCACACGAATGAGCTAGCGTCGCGATTAATATTTCAGTAATTACGACTTTATTTGTAATTTATCTTTAAGGATAATCTATATTAAACAACTATACACTTTATATTTTTAACTATTCAATTTGGCAATTAAACTTAAAACTAAGCGCCGAGTCTTTAATACATTTTGTCGCTAAACACGCGATTCGTGAATAACTGGTTCAAGGCCACAAAATTCGACTTCAACTTGCACTCATAATTTAATTTTATAAATCTTATTTTAAGGGCTTTAAGAGCTAAAGTCAAAGGTCAAATGCATCTCAGTCGTGTGCGTGAAAGAGACAAAATGATGATTGTCTATTTCGATCGAACCGATGTTTGCGCTGCGTGTCGCGATAGCTGCCGACCGAGCGGTACGAAGTAAAACGAATATTGCCGAACGTTGTGTGATTTGTGTTCGTGATCGGTGACGTGATTGAGTAGTAGATGTTAGCAGGTTATTGCAGTACGGCGAAACTAGCTAACCGCTATTTTGTCTATAGATAGTTTCAATAACCATTTACGTTGCGCAACGACCATGCCTACTGTAAGCACGTTAGTTTTTTTTTTTTTTATTGCCTTTGTGTACAGACGAGTATACGGCCCACCTGATGATGAGTGGTTACCGTCGCCCATGGACTTCAGCAATGCCAAGGGCAGAGCTAAACCGCTATCTACCGCTCAATACTCTCCTCAATCCTCTTTTGAAGAAGGACATGTCATAGCGCTCGGGAAACACCGTGGAGGGGAGCTCATTCCATAGCCGGATGGTGCGTGGCAAAAAAGACCTCTGGAAACGTTCATACGCCAGTAATGACAGGAAACTTGCACCTTTCATGTAATTGCAGTCTGATTTCTTTTTTAAAGTGAAGATTTTACTTCTTTCTAAAATATAATATTTAGTTGGATAATAGACATCGTTGCGAGTTCCAGACACAATTCGCTTGGCTTAATTATTAAGCTGTTTGCATAATTAGCTATGCCCCGGGGACTCTTTGTGTTTATTTTGTTTTAAGCGGTTGTATTTCTGTAGATATTAAAGTTGGACTGCATTTTATTTAACACTAGCGATCCGCCCTCGCTTTCCTTCGGGAACTGTAATTTATTATTGGTCTATTGATTATTGATCTGAATCTGGTCTTGACAGTAACAAACACAATAAATAAGAACGTAACAAAAAATGTAATCTTTTCTCTTCTTATATTTTCTGGTAATATCTGGTAAATATTCTTTTACTGGTGGTAGGACCTCTTGTGAGTCCGCGCAGGTGGGTACCACCACCCTGCCTATTTCTGCCGTGAAGCAGTAATGCGTTTCGGTTTGAAGGGTGGGGCAGCCGTTGTAACTATACATGAGACCTTAGAACTTGTATCTCAAGGTGGGTGGCGCAATTACGTTGTGGATGTCTATGGGCTCCAGTAACCACTTAACACCAGGTGGGCTGTGAGCTCGTCCACCCATCTAAGCAATAAAAAAAAAAAAAAATTCATGACTCACTATTTTGGCAATAACGGCTTACAAATAAAAGAAAGATTTAAGCTGTCACGGTATTTTTTTATAGGAATATTTAAGATAAACATACACATTTTACATTATAGACGCGTAACTTCAACGGGTTTTTGCCAGAATAGTCAGAGTTGCTCGCAGATGGCTTTCCTGGCTGAGCATTTGCTCGCCCACCTGTCATGGTGAAACTGAAAAGGCATTCGGACCAACAGTAATATTTCAATCAAAAATAAAAAAAAGATTTTTTCCTTCTTATTTGACACTTATCGTGATATTTTAGGTAATAATTTACACTATATCTTTATAAATTGTAGCCTATGTGTTATTTTTATGTGTAAGCTGTAGTATTGTAAAATTTCATCGAAATCAAATCAGTAGTTTTGCGCGAAAGAGTAACTAACATACATTCATACATTATTAAATTATTAACTACGAAATTAAATAAATCATTCGTTACATGATATACGTCTAAATAAATTCGACCATGAGTTCCATGAAGAGCCATTTCTTTAAAAAACTAGCTACACTAATTCGGAGGCTTGTATTTTAAGTGACTACAAAATATTTTTGCATTTTGTTTTCTGTATTAGAACTCCGTCATTATAAAACTGATTTGTTTTTTTTTAAAGGTGCCATTGGTCTTATAGTAATTTAATAAAAAAGTTTAGTAATTTGAAGTGACCGAAATAAGTGAACAAAAACCACAAATAAACGGTATCGCGTATTAATTATAAATTGAAATGAGTTTAATGGAATTGCTCTGAATACTATGGAAGTCAGTATTTGATTTAAGATCCTATTTAATAGCCAGAGTAAATAAAGAAACATTTATCTTTTTAAATTGTAGTATTTGGTTTTTTAATAGTACAATACGATACTTAATGTACTTAATAATAATATAAATTTAGAATGAAAATACCAGAAGTGAATATTTTATTCCCACAAAGCCTAGTAATGAGTTTTTATTGCGCTTGACCAACTAGGACGAATGAGGGGGAACTAGGGTACGGGTTGTACTAGTAGTAGATTGTCAGGTTGCATAACCGTATCTTCAAATTAGCAACCCAAGAAACTATGACCACAAGACGTCTTCTGACAAACCAACAATCAAAACTTGCAACGTTGAGTACACACTCCCGTTAATTCATGTTACAACGAGTATTTTCACTTTAACCTTTCCAACAGCCGCTATTAAACTTGGTAGTATTTTAACCGCAAAATCATAAGCGTAATGTCGAAATTTATTCGCTACTAATTTGGTCGTATATGTGAATGTGTCGCGCAATAATTTATGTGTTACAGGAAAATCGCTATTCCGTAATGAAATACCCGGGCAAGATGGAAATACAGTGACACGAATACATCGTGAACTGTGCGTCACATTTCCGGTGAAATTGTCAATTTGTAATTGCAAATTTCGTCAAAATCGGTTCAGTGGTTTAGGCGTGTATCAGAGAGATAATTAAATTCGAATTAATGATATTACATTTTCTTTCTTTTGTTGCAACATTAGATTTTACATATCTGCTGCAAATTATTTTGTCTCCTTGTAAATAAAAAAATAAATGAAAATCTATTGAGTAGTTCTAGATATATGCACGAACAAACAAGCTGTCAATCATATGAACAAAGATAATTAAAAATAAATCCTAGCGACAATATTCAGTCTATCCGTGAACACTTGCAAAGGCATCGAAATACATTTAAATTAAAAAACGTGGTAAGAACCTTTTAAAAATGGATTTTATTATCTTAAAATTAAATATTCTATTACTAACTACCTTTCTATGAAGCTCACTCTAACCGGCGCCATCTAGGCGGGCTTCGTATAGCCTGCCGACCGAGAGGGCTGGTGGTCGTGGCGCCGACGACCGCCGGTCCGGCGTCCCGAGGGGTGGTAGGATGATGGGAGAGATGTGCTCCGCACTAAACGCTTCACTCTCCTCCCTTTGCCTCTCATGCGATGTTTGGACGTTGGTTGTTGAGTGACAGGAGGTTTTAGTCAGTTCGACTCTGACATGCCCCGCCCTCCATCCCCAGTGGAGGGCGAAAGTCCGGCGATTTCCTCCTGACCAAAAAAAAAACCTTTCTATGAAGTGCTGTGAAGCACTTAGAAGATTGACCGGCCTATCTTTGTCCAGGAGATGACGACTGTGGGCTGATGATAATGATGCTGAGGATAACGTCGATAATAATTTTAATTAGATACGTCAAATTACTTTTATGTTTTAATCTTACGTTTGACTTACAGACGACTGAACGTGTCCATGAAAACTGAAGTATTCGAAATGTAGAAAATAATTTAATAACAATAATCAGGGGAGATTACGGCTTAATAAAAATAAAAATAAATGTAATTATTTACGTTATTTTTTTTTTCTCCTACCTATTCTAGTGATCTCGAGGGGCTATACTAGATTCTCTGGGCGAGTAAGTGAGCTCACGGGGCTTGACGACGTTGTTAACACTAACCCTAGCAAGAGCAGTGCATAATCTACCACCGGATTGGAAACGCGATCTACTGAGAAGATCCGGCGAGGAACTCAGTGGGCTGTATCTGTGGGTTAATTTACTCGCCGAGCCCTTCGTCGCAAGCGACGGGTTCGATGGAAACGATGACCGGTGCTTGAAGGTACCTAAAAGCACCGTTAGTGGGAGCGGGAGGATCCGAAATGACGTGTTTAGGGCAACGTCGACTGTTTATCATTCGGTCCGCAGGATCGAGAATGTAGTTACGAGGGCTGCACTAAAAGTATCGGGAATGGAATATTTCCACTGTTCCTGTCATATTAAAATCTTTTTAATTGAAAACTCCTTGGTTTTAAAAATCGAATACCATTTATTTATTTAAAAAAAGATTCTCGGTCTTGTCACGAGGTTTTGTCAAACTTGTTTAGTCGTTGAGAAAATGGAATTGACTCGAGAAAATTCAAGAGCGATGATTTATTATGACTTTCGAAGTGGTTTAACACAAAAACAGTGTGTTGACCGGATGATTTCTGCATTTGGTAATGAAGCCCCATCCAAAACCACAATTTATCGCTGGTTTGCTGAGTTTCAACGTGGACGTGTCAAGCTCAGTGATGATCCCCGTCAAGGTCGTCCAAAAACTGCAGTCACCCAAGAAAACGTTGATGCTGTGCGTAAGCTGATTGAGGAAGATCGACATGTGACATACCGCGAAATTCAGGCAACTTTAGACATTGGCATGAGTCAAACACAAATAATCTTGCATGAACGACTAGGTGTAAAAAAGTTGTTTTCCCGATGGATACCGCATTCGCTCTGTGAAGAGCAAAAAGCGGCTCGCGTTACTTGGTGCGTCAGAACTCTCGAAAGATTCCACGCAGGATCCTCAAATGCTGTATACAACATTGTATCAGGTGACGAATCCTGGATATACGCGTACGAACCCGAAACAAAAAACCAGTCACGAGTTTGGGTGTTCGAAAATGAGTTAAAGCCAACAAAAATTGTTCGTTCACGGAGTGTTGCAAAAAAAATGGTGGCCACGTTTGTCTCCAAAACCGGCCATGTTACGACTATTCCTCTTGAGGGACAAAGAACGGTTAATGCAGAATGGTATGCTAGCATTTGTTTGCCGCAGGTCGTTTCTGAACTCCGTAAAGAGAACTGCAACCGCCGCATCATCCTCCATCACGACAATGCGAGTTCTCACACCGCGCACAGAACAAAAGACTTTTTAGAGCAAGAAAACATAGAATTATTAGACCATCCGCCGTACAGCCCCGACCTAAGCCCTAATGATTTCTATACTTTCCCTAAAATAAAGAATAAATTGCGTGGACAGAGATTTTCATCACCTGAAGAAGCTGTGGACGCCTACAAAACGGCCATTTTGGAGACCCCAACTTCCGAATGGAATGGTTGCTTCAATGATTGGTTCCATCGTATGGAAAAATGTGTCAAATTTCGCGGAGAATACTTCGAAAAGCAATAAATACATTTTTAAATAGTAATGTTGTGTCACTTCGTTAATTCCAGAAATTTTCAGTGCCGCCTAGGTACCAGCGGCTACAATGAGGGGGTTCTCGTGTCGTGCCGCTTTTTCGAAATGGCGCACTGATGCCGACTATAGATAATAACTGAATTACTTCAGTTAATTCTGTTGGCGAAGAGTATTTCGAAATTATGTTAAAATTCGGTACAAAGGTATATATACCTAGTCAGGTCATAAATTCTGTCACATGTTTAATGTAAAATAATTGAAACAAGTTTATTCATTACTAGCGACCCGCCCTCGCTTCGCTTCGGAAACATTAAAACACATATGAAACAAAAAAAAAAAAAAAATTTTTTTAAAAAAGTAGCCTATGTTCATCTGGGACAATGTCGGCTTCTAATGGAAATAGAATTTTTCAAATCGGTCCAGTAGTTTCGGAGCCTATTCGAAACAAACAAACAAACAAACAAATCTTTCCTCTTTATAATATTAGTATAGATGTAACCATTCATATACCAAAATGAACTTAACAAAACATAGATTCTTATGACACTAAAGTTTATTCAAAATGACCTACATGCCTTCAATCTGCGCGGCCAGTCGTCTATCGCAGCACGAACGAGGTCCATGTCAATATCGGCGGCTGCCTTAATCAAGGATGTCTTGAGTGACTCCAAATTGGGATGAGGCTTTGAGCACGCCTTTTCCTCCAAGTGTTGCCATATCTTGTAATCTAACGGATTCAAATCTGGACTGGAGGAGGGCCAGTCTTCGTGCCGGATGAAGTCGATTTCACGCGCCGCCAGCCAGTCTTGTGTGCTCTTCGCTCTATGAGCTGGCGCCGAATCTTGTTGGAATACCCAGTGCCTGTTATTAAACATGGTATGAGGAACAGGTTCCCCAAGGTTCGTCAGGACTGTATGTTGATACACAACTGCATTCGTTTTTACACCTTTCTCACAAAAATGTACCTCTGTTAAGCCCCAATAAGAAACTCCCAACCATACCATGAGCGAGGATGGAAAATGACCTCGTTGGACACGCGGAATACAGTTGCTCGCTTCTTCACTACTGTGTGCGTACACCTTATCATTTTGTTTGTTGTAGCTCTCTTCTACGGTAAAAATTTTTTCAAAAGAATTTCCCGATATGTTTTTCCCGCGTACCGCTTCAACAAAGCGCGGCATCTCTTCAGTCTCAGGTCCATTACACGAGCATTCAAACGATGTCCTGTGTTTCTTCGATATGCCCGAAGCCCTAAGTCTTCATTTAACACCCTTTTCACCGTGGTTCTGCTTAACCCCATCTCAAGGGCCAACAGTTTCTGCTTACGTTTGGGATTTCTTTGAATTGGCGCCTCCACAGCTTTTATCACTGCTGAAGTCCTAACAGACCGAGGGCGACCACTTCTTGACCTGTCATCTACACTAGAGTCTTCATTGTATCGTTTGATGGTACGATAAACGAATCTTTTGGTTATATTCAAATTTTTCAGTATGTTAAAAATTGGAATTGGCGCGTAGCCGCAACGATGCAACGCAATAACTGCAACACGGTCTTCTTTAAACGTCCACTCCATATTTAAAAATGAGTAAAATTCTAATAGTATACCTTTTTTATTTTTATAAACAATTCGAAATTCGAATTCAATAAACTTTTTTGTGGCCAGCATTCTAAAAGAAAAGTTTTTACTGTGTGACAATACTTATGACCTGACTAGTTATATACATAATATGTACATACGTATATTACAACAAATGAGAGAACAATAATTATTTACACAAATCAAAGTTAAACTATGTAATCATTTGTGTTTATTTTTCATTAAATTAATGTCAATGAAGATGAAAAGCAGATACATGCTTTTAATAATATATTAAGGATCCGTTTATTTACCCACTTTACATATTGTACATTAATATACAGTCGCGTTTAAAGTTAATTCCAGTCGTGCGTCAGAGCTGAATGATAATTTTTATAGTTGTATAATTAGGTATTTATTAGCATAATGATGCCTTTATAATCCATTAAGGGATTTTATGAATTATTTAATTCAACCATTTGGCGCTAATCCAGTATCAGTTCAGTAGTCCAAATATATAAACAAAGAATGTGACACAGTAAATATAAACTATTCCGATTAATAAATAAATTTAGTAGCAATAAAACGCACTTAATATATTTAACATCTACCAACTATCTACTTTCGAACTATAACGAATTTATGTTTAATTAAAAAAAATTAAATGAGATATAAACCTTAATATTGCTTTACAAAAATATATAGAACGTTTCCAAGAAAAATCATTTGTACTTGAAGAATAGGATTCTGGGACCACGAAAAAAATATACTTTAACTAATATATAAAAGGGTTCTGAAACAGATTTTTTGAACGATTACCGTACAGGACATTCCTAGAAGACGAAACAAGCTCCTAACCTAAATAAATAATCTTATTATGGCTTTGATGAGAGATACATATAAAACTCGAAATGAAAAGAATATAATCACAATATTTTTGAAACGTTAGGTTTTTTTTTGTTGCTTAGATGGGTGGACGAGCTCACAGCCCGCCTGGTGGTGGTTACTGGAGCCCATGGACATCTACAACGTAAATGCGCCACCCACCTTGAGATATAAGTTCTAAGATCTCAGTATAGTTACAACGGCTGCCCCACCCTTCAAACCGAAACGCATTACTGCTTCACAGCAGAAATAAGCAGGGCGGTGGTACCTACCCGCGCGGACTCACAAGAAGTCCTACCACCAGTGGTTTTAGTTTATAAATTTTATTATTGTAAATACCTCGTAGCGTATTTACTGCGTAGTATTGTTTTATGTAGTAGGGGTTCTCACAATCTCTGATACATTATTACACATTACGATATTCGTCCTCCACTTTCTCACGGCGCGGCGTTTGCTGTGGTCAGTGCGGGTGCTATTCAACTCTATACAAATATGAGTTAGCATTTACGCGATCGAGAAGTTAAAAAGCTTGCACTAAGCAAATAAAGGGTGTATCCATGCTTGCATATGCACACAGGCTTCTCAATACTTGAATAGAAAATAGGATTAGGAGTACACAATCACATATTTTAAAACGTGATTTTAAAACCAAGAAAGATTTTAGAAGATTTTAGACCGAAGAAAACGTGATTTTAAAATATATAGGTATACTTAGGTATATATAGGATAGAATAACACCATTTATTATAATCGAAAAACCCGTTCGGATCCATTTCCGAATATCGACACTAAATCTATCAAAATTATGTCGTCCTTTGATAAATCTTGATAAAATCCTATGAGCCTTTCCTTGAAAACGATAGAAAAGGGAATTTAGCTTTGATAGCTACAGCGTTTTTAGAAATTATGTTACCTTAAAATATAACATCCCAAAAGTATTGATTCTCTTCATTTCTATTAAAGCTATGAATTAAATAAGACCAAAGTCAAATAAACAAAGGCACAGAGGAAATCATATCTCACTGTTGGTAGGGTAGGTAATTTGCTCTGTGCTTGAAGACTGGGAAAATCGTGACCGCGAATGTCTGACCTTCTGCCGTTCATAGATGCTTAGAGTATGGTCGCTTTGACTAGTTTCTGCAGTCTATCAAATGGGAACTGACGGTAGAATATACCCTGTTTATGCAGGACAGAGCAGTAGCGCCGTGCCGGCGTAGCACAGTAGGAAATTGGCCCGTCTTTCTCTAAATCGTGACTATGCTATCCGATCTTGCAGCAACCTTACTTAATGTAGGCGTCCTTGTAGGTCAGGGCGGTTCGTGGATACCGCACCGTCTCGTTCGAGGCGGCGTGCGTGCTCGCTGGGACGCCTCCCCAGGGACTTGGAAGCGGAGGCGCTCGCTGCGGATTACGCGTGGCGATGCGATCTCCCATCCAGGGGGGAGTCGTGTCCCGGCGCGGCGGAAGTTCGAGCGCGGAAGCTTCAATCTCGGCGTGCCGTGCTCGAGGCGTAGTCTCGCCGCTTGGCGGACCCCACCTACGGGTGACGGACGGTCGAGGCGATCCGCCCGGTCCTCTCGGACTGAGTGAATCGCGACCGAGGACGTCTCACCTTCCGAGCGACGTAGGTGCTTACGGGACACGGCTGTTTCGGTCGCTACCTGCACCTCGTCGCCCGGAGGGAGCCGACGCCGAAGTGCCACCGCTGCAGTGGCTGCAACGAGGACACGGCGGAGCACACGCTCGCGTACTGCCCCGCTATCGCGGAGCAGCGCCGCGTCTTCGTTGCAAATATAGGACCGGACTTGTCGCTTCCGACCGTCGTGGCTACGATGCTCGGCAGCGAGGAGTCCTGGCAGGCGATGCTCGACTTCTGCGAGTCCACCATCTCGCAGAAGGAGGCGGCAGAACGGCAGAGTCTCACATACTCCGCGCGCCCCCTAGGTGCGGAGACCTCGTAGGAAGCTCGGCCCCCGGACCGAAAAAAAAAGGCATTCTTGTAGGACGAAGATTTTTTTGGTTACACCGATCCAACACAGATCACGAGATGGGATTTTCTTGGTCTCATTACCTTATAAAGATGTATGTACCATTCTTTCTTTTCTTTTTATTGCTTAGATGGGTGGACGAGCTCACAGCCAACGTGCTGTGTTAAGTGGTTACTGGAGCCCATAGACATCTACAACGAAAATGCGCCACCCACCTTCAGATATAAGTTATAAGGTCTCAGTATAGTTACAACGGCTGCCCTGCCCTTCAAACTGAAACGCATTACTGCTTTACTGCAGAAATAAACAGGGTGGTGGAACCTACCCGCGTGGACTCACAAGAGGTCCTACTATCAGTAATCACAAGATGTCCTACCACCAGTAATCACAAGAGTCCCTACCACCAGTAAAATTCCATACCATACCATACCATACCATTCAGGTACTAACGTCTATAGAGCAGGAAACCGGTAACCGTTTAACAACCGGCTGACCATGACCTAGACGTCAGTTTAAAATATTATGATTTATTACAGAAATATATGATACGTGTAATGTTCTGTGCTGATGTATAGCATGTTGGTACCCAATAAATAAAATAAAATAAAATAATGTTAAAATGTAAACGGAATATATTGGCGTACTTTTTAAAATTTGTTTTTGTCTCAAATCAAATGCCAGCCAAATGCCAAAACCATAAAAATTCTCAGAATAACATACGCAGTATTTCCTTTATTCAAAACATGTTTTTGTTTACGTTGAGAGTACTAATTTAACGCTTTAACGAATATGGATACATTTGACTTTTTTGCTTACTTTGGTTGTTTGTTGGCGAACAGTGTTGCCCTATAAACATCCTTGGGCCCGCGGTCCGCTACAAAAGTCTTGCTCACGTGATATTCAGTGGTTACTGGAGTTAATAAACCAACCAGATTAAGGTGGAACTTTCGATTGGGTTGCATGACAGCTGTCTCATTTGTTTCAAGTTGGGACTTCTTTAAGCTGGAGATCATGATTGCCATATTGCAGAAATAGGTAGTCTTTTTTTTATTGCTTTGATGGATGGACGAGCTCACAGCCCACCTGGTGTTAAGTGGTTACTGGAGCCCATAGACATCTACAACGTAAATGCGCCACCCACCTTGAGACACAAGTTCTAAGGTCTCAAGTATAGTTACAACGGCTGCCCCGCCCGTCAAACCGAAACGCATTACTGCTTCACGGCAGAAATAGGCAGGGTTGTGGTACCTACCCGCGCGGACTCACAAGAGGTCCTACCACTAGTAAACCTTTAAGTCTTAAGCCAGTAAGTCTTTAATACAAGTGCTTTTTAAAGAAAGTGTCTCTATAAACTTTTTTATTTAAGCAATATAATGTTTATAAGAATATCTTTCGAACTGATTCGTCTATAAAGCACTTTTGTCGTTCGTCGGTCTCTCGACCTCGGATCTCCGTCAAACACTGCCCTAATTAAAGCGGGCACTTCACTGCGATCGTGCACCCCGCTGAGACGAGGGCAAACAACGTTGCGGATAATAGGTAAACAAACTTCAAACAATTGCAGATGCACGCTCACATCGGCTAAGGCTAGTAAAAGGGCTTACATTAGATCTGGTAACGAAATTATTAATCACTATAGATTAAACTGGATCATACGTATGGATATTTGCATATCTAGTACTTTTAGATCTGTCACATATTTTTTGATGTGAAACATCTATAGCCGCACGTAAAACCGATTTCTGGCGTGGAGACGCATGCCGTGGCGACGCGTCGCCATGCACAATCGATTGTGCGATTCTCTCCCACTCGATCCGGCGGTAAGCCATCTCTCTCGCTACACTGAGCTCGGATACCTATAGTGTATACTCCGTAGTGTATACAGTGTTGCTTACTACAGTACACATAACCTGTGTTTTACTTGAAAACAAATTATTTATTCGTAATATTTTATTTTATCGTTATGACATTTAGTTCTTATCACAAATCTGTTCTTTTATGTATATTACTTTTGCAAAATAATGTCGATGTTTCACATCTGCCAGGCGTCCCGTGACGGCTCAGATTTTTTTTATTGCTTAGGTTGGTGGACGAGCTTACAGCCCACCTGGTGTTAAATGGTTACTAGAGCCCATAGACATCTACAACGTAAATGTGCCACCCGCCTTAAGACATAAGTTCTAAAGTCTCAGGTATAGTTACAACGGCTGCCCCACCCTTCAAAGCGAAACGCATTACTGCTTCACGGTAGAAACAGGCAGGGTGGTGGTACCTACCCGTGCGGACTCACAACACGTCCTAGTACCAGTCAAATGGAATTGAATGTAATGGTATAATGGAAATTGTGTACTAAACACGTTTACAACAAAAATATAATATTCTGGAGAATGAGAAAAGACGTTTGTTCAAGCATCTTGAAACACTAAATAGCAAAAAGATATTCATAAAAAAAATGTATGTACTTCGGTTTAAAAACTGTTGTGAGATTTTAAAGAAGAGAAATCAATTTTTGATCGTGAGTAAATATGTTGATGATTTAAATACCAATTGGAGTGGTGTGGGAGCTCATAATATAAGTATACCAGAGTGTTGGTATCCGTTTTATACTGTACATGTATCATACAACAATTGTTTCAATTGAATTTGAAATATTATGAATTATTATTGATCCGTTCCGCGAGCAATGTGTCCTGCCCACTGCCACTTCAGTGTCGCAATCCTTAGGGCTATGTCGGTTACCATGGTTTTCCTGCGAATCTCCTCATTTCTAATTTGATTTCGCGGAACGGATGGCCGTTGGGGCTAGAAGGTTCTTGAGTGGCGACCGCGTACTGGAAGACGTAGCGTGGGTAGGCCTCCCACAAGGTGGGCCGACGACCTATTGAGGTTCGCGGGGATCCGCTTCTGCGGGGAGCGCAGGACCGGTCTTTGTGGCGAGGCTTGGGGGAGGCCTATGTCCAGCAGTGGACGTCCATGGGCTGATAGAATAAAATAGAATAGTTACTGATCGCAGACCACAGCAGCATGAATAATATTCGATAAATAACCATTAAATAATATGGTTCTTTTCATCGGTAGAATGCAAGCTATGAGAACTAATGAGAAGGTAATAACAATCTTTCCTATATTTTAAACTCAGGTCGTTTTAAAACAAGCAATATGTACAACCACGGTGTTTCCTGAGCGCTATGACATGTCCTTCTTCAAACGAGGCTTGTGGAGAGTATTAAGCGGTAGGCAGCGGCTTGGCTCTGCCCCTGGCATTGCTGAAGTCCATGGGCGACGGTAACCACTAACCATCAGGTGGGCCGTATGCTCGTCTGCCTACAAGGGCAATAAAAAAAAATAAAAAAAAACCTGGTATTTTCATTAATTCTAATAAAAACATTAAACGTGGCAAGGTTCTTCAAATCGAATTACGAATTGGGCGATTCCATTGCTAGATTGTGAATATAAATTTTAATACAAGTGGAAATTACTTTCTCTAAATTCTAATGGCGTTTTTCGTGAAATGATGAATAGTCAGATTAATATCCGCGGGGGTGAGAATCATTAAGTTTATTGGCATGCAAAATTTGGAAGCTGACTGATAATCAGAGCGAGGTCTCAGATTTTTTATTTGATTTTTTTATTGCTTAGATTGGTGGACGAGCTCACAGCCCACCTGATGTTAAGTGGTTGCTGGAACCCATAGATATCTACAACGTAAATGCGCCAACCACCTTGAGATATAAGTTCTAAGGTCTCAAGTATAGTTACAACGACTGCGCCACCCTTCAAACCGAAACGCATTACTGCTTCACGGCAGAAATAGGCAGGGTGGTGGTACCTACCCATGCGGACTCTCAAGAGGTCCTACCACCAGTAAGAAGTTGAATGAAGATTAGTGTTTTCCCGGTGAAAATCAACCATAATCGCAGACACATCAAGAATTTTTTTTTTTAATGTGATGTTAAATACAATAGAATCCTGAGTTCTTCTTGTGGGTGTCGTAATTCAGAGGATCGCAAGAGAATGAACAACAGCGTTTTTTTGAGAATTAAAACGATTAATAAGCTGTATTTACTAATTATAGGGTATATAGTTTCTATTGCCGCTGCAGGCAGATGAGAGTAGATAGTGATCGCTTACCGTCACCGTCCCCTGATTGTGAGTGGTTATCGTAACTCGTAGACGACAGTAATGCCAGGGGCACTGCCAAGCCGCTGCCTACGACGGAGTACTATCTGCAAACTTCATATTAAAAAATACGTGTTATAGGCCTCAGGAACCACAGAAGAGGGAAAGTCATTCCACAGTCAGATAGTACATGTAACTTCTATACGATTTATCGTAAAATAGGATAATATGTTATAAAGATGACATAAATATAATTTTGAATATTGAAACATTAGAAGAAGGAACATGAGAAATATAAAAGCATTTTGGAATATTGAAATATAAAAAACATAAAAAAGTGGTGAAGCAAAAGCTTTAAATGTTTCTCTTTTTAGAGCAACTCAATTTGTGCTATAGTTTTACTAGGCTAAACTGTATTTTTATGTAAATAAAATAATACATTATATACATAGCAAAAAAGATCTTTGTAAACGCACTATGGATGAATGCAGCGATTCTAGATAGTTTGGATTAGATTTAGTTTAGGTAATTGCTAATCAAAAATAGAAGCGGTTTGTCAACAGGAAAGAAATTCTTTAGATCTGACATTTTTGTCCACTCACCCGACGCCTCAGGGAAGTCATCAAAGGCAGGGACGAGCCAAGCCACCGCCACCCTAATTTGATTGGGTTCAAACGACGCTGTGCGATTTGTCCAAAATTATTTATTTATTGTGGGCCTATAGATAGGTATATGAGCTACAGTGTAGTCAGATAACCGTTAAACAATTTAATTGGAACCTCGATCATAGCTCTAGAGGTGTGGTGGTATTGACGTAGTGATGATATAGGCTAAAACATGTGTTCGAATCATCTGTGTCATCTTTCAAGTAGTACGCACGATTGGCCTGAAAAATAGGGCAGAATAGTGGTAAAAAAAACCTACCTCATTATGCCTACCTCAGAATATGCTCTGTGCTCTGAGGAACTGTTTTGAAACACATTGATACATTATATTAAGCAGAACTCATCTAAACTATCTAGAATTGCTGCCTTCATCTATAGTGCGTTTACAAAGATCTTTTTTGCTATGCACTATCCGACTGTGGAAGGACTTTCCCTGTTCTGTTTCCTGAGGCTTATAACATGTCTTTTTTAAGATTATCTGTCGTCTACGAGTGACGATAACCACTCACTATCAGGGGATGGTGACGGTGAGTGATCACTATCTACTCTCATCTGCCAGCAGCGGCAATAGAAACTATATAACCTATAATCAGTAAATACGGCTTATTAATCGTAATGTGCTTGCTGGTTTAATTCTCAAAAAAACGCCGATGTTCATTCTCTTGCGATCCTCTGAACTACGACACCCACAAGAAGAATTCAGGATTCTATTATATTTAACATCACATTCAAAACCTGTGGTTATGTTGCTCATACAATATCAGTATTATTCTGCAAAATATTCCGAGAAACTGTCTTCGTTTCAAACTCTCCGACCACAATTATTTCAAGCAAATATTAGTTTAGAGACTTCTGTTAGCAAACATGACTTCAACGAAAACATCTTTACATGAAGACAACAAAATTACGTCAAATAAATACACGTAAGCTTACCAACATAATATGTATATGCTAAATGAGTGATTGATAACACGAAAGGAAGACAATCAAATTAGGGATAGCTGAATTATTCATGGGCTGGCTTATTTATTATGCGATCCACTTTCGATTTCAGCCTTTTGGGTGTCTAACCCGTTTTGACGTAGACACCGATACTCTGAGATGTGCTTCCGAATATATAAGGGAAGAGAGTAAGTACGCTTCTTGTCTTTCTAATATCAATATAGGGTTTTATATTATCTGATATTTATTTAATACAGTGCGGTTTACTTTTTAGTCCAATTCGAAATGCTAAAGCTTAGCATAGCATTAATACTCATTTAAAATATCGAGAAAAATATAATATTATCATTGAACAAAAGAATGTAGAGAGAGAGAGTGTAGTTTATTGAACATTAATACACAACTAACATTGAAAATGTGTCAATATGTGTTTATAATTTGTACATAAAATTGGCCGCTTTTATCGTTAAAAGCGATCTCTTCAAGACAACCGTTGTCATGTAGGAAAATACTGAAAAAGATACGGCAGATATATTAGGTATACTCTCAGACCAAATCTATAAACATACCAATATTTAAGTTACACGTGCCTTTAATAGGATTAGGCCTTTAGGTACACAAACTGTTACTCCCGGGTCAAGTTTACGTTTGTTTTCCTATCAACGAAAACTATGCGTGTTTATCTTTATTGTTATGTTATGAGGCCGGTTTTATTACGACCTGAATGTTTGTCCAAGTATGTATGTACCTAATATGTAAATATTTTTATGAACATGTTTAACGTTCACTCCCAGTTGCGATTAATAGGCAATCGGGATTCACTAATCATTCTAGTGTTTTGTTGTAAATGGTAAACGTTGGTTCCGCGTAACATAGTATTTTAGAAGTAGCGAAAACATTTAGATCTTTTTTATTTATTTTTATTTTTTTATTGCTTAGATGCGTGGACGAGCTCACAGTCCACCTGATGTTAAGTGGTTACTGGAGCCCATAGACATCTACAACGTAAATGCGCCACCTACCTTGAGATATAAGTTGTAAGGTCTCAGCATAGTTACAACGGCTGCCCCACCCTTCAAACCGAAACGCATTAATGCTTCACGGCAGAAATAGGCAGGGCGGTGGTACCTACCCGTGCGGACTCACAACAGGTCCTACCACCATTAATTACGCAAATTATAATTTTGCGGGTTTCACTTTTATTACACGATGTTATTCCTTCACCGTGGAAGTCAATCGTGAACATTTGTTGAGTACGTAATTCATTAGAAAAATTGGTACCCGCCTGCGGGATTCGAACACCGGTGCATCGCTTCAACACGAATGCACCGGACGTCTTATCTTTTAGGCCACGACGACTTCAAATCTTCTACTGAGCGGGTGAAATGAATTGTGCTGAGCAGACCGACGTTCCGAATGTTATTGTTTGGAACTTGTATAAATGCAAACTTATTTTGGAATCGTTGTTAGGGAGAATCTCCCTAACAAGGTAGGTAGGTCCCTAGGTATCTGTCAAATATCTTGTGTTCTGTGATGGCTTTTTTTTCCCTTTTAGGCGGGCGAGCATATGGCTCGCCTGGTGGTGAGTGGCTAGTGTCGTTGATGGACGTCACCAATGCCTAAATGGCAATGTATAAAATGGATAAATATATGCAGACTCTGAATCCCAAAAATCTTTAGCATAAATACTTATTCATACCGACACGCATTAGTCACTATCATTAACTTAGTAATTTTTTTTTATTGCCCTTGTATGGAGACCAGCATATGGCCCAGCTGATGGTGAGTGGTTATCGTCACTTATGGAGGTCAACAACGCCAGAGTTAGAGTCAAGCCGTACCTAATGTTGCATGACTAAGCGTAAAGACAAATAAATAGAAAATTCATGTTTTCATATTATGTATATTGAAACCATAATTGAACTCTAAATTATTGGCGAAGATTTGTTGAATAAATTTCGAACAAAATGTAATTAAAGATACTAATTACTTGGATTTCTCTTTACCGTTTCGAAGGAGAAACAGGAAAGTTTGTTTCAGGTCAGAGTTGCATTTTTACTTTGAAGAAGTAACTGACAAGATTCAAGGAAAGCCAGTTTAAAAACTGGAATGAGATTAGGATAATGGTAAATATTATAATTCTTATATGCCACAACAATATTTCTACAAACATACTTTTATGATTTCTTTACGACATAATCGTTTTCAATTGATGTTATTGTTTTGATTTAGTTTGTTTTTCTGAGAACGATATACAGAGTTTTGGGTTATGAGATTTGGTTTAGTTATTTCGATTCTCGATTTAGACATGAAGACTAGGGTTGTGGAGAGTACTTAACGGTAGGCAGCGGCTTAGCACTGCCGTTGGAGTTGCTGACGTCCATGGGCGACGGTAACCATTAAGCATCAGATGGGCAGAATCCTCTACTTACGAGGGCAAGAAAAAAGACAAATTTTCAGTATCATTTCACGACCATTGTTCTACACTTCTAATTGGAAGTTCTTGATAGGATTGCGGTAAATATAGGTTGATGATTGAAATCACACTATTATTTAGCGGGTTTTTGAATACGACTTAAGCCATTAAATGACAGTCTACTCGTGTTTGTGAGGCTTGCTGTTGTAAAATCACCGAAATATCGGGAACTCATTGAATGTGAAAACAGTGCTAGGAACCCGTTAAGTTTAGTTAAGCCGGGAAAGATTCAAACAATGTCTGATGCCATCAAACAATACACTATGCCAAAATACGCTCTTCCACCAGCATTATCATCTCATAAAACATTAGTCAGTATACACCTATAGTTATAAAATGCATGATTCAAACACAACAGACGGTATGCAAATGAAGGCAGCAGACTGCGAGCAAAGGGGAATACTCGATATTCTAAAGCGGGGTAATAAAGTTGAGTATTAGGATCGGAAAAGGCGATCGGAAACTTCTTTTTTATTTTTACTTTTAACAGCATAAAATTGTAAATCTAACTTCGATGCGGCCATTCCAAAGAAATATATAAGTGCCTTTTTATCAGTCTTAATTCGTTTTGTTATTTCTATAATGGAACGTGAGATTCGTTGTAGGTCAAGTATTTTATGACGTCACTGTTTTAAATATAAATAACAATACTTAGAACGACGCCTGTACGGAAAATCTAGACAAAGTAAATAATATAACACTTGATACGTGATTTGTTTGAAGCAGTTATCACATAATATTGTGTTCAATGTTTTAAATGCAACCAACATGGTTGTTTGGCTTAGCGTCACTGGTACACGGCTCAATTACTGAATGCAAAACGTAAACGCGCTTGCCTACAGAGAGTAGGAGAGAGCGAAATTAATAACAGTGTTTAGTATTGTAATAGGGGTTAAAGTATGAAATTACTATTTCATTGTAATAGGTACTTCGAATTGACATATAACCTTCATGGTATGAGATTTTTGAGTGACACTTTTTTCAAATGGTGCCTATGAGATTCTTCTTTTAAAAAAATGTGCAATATTCGATTATCGACTTTCATTTGTTTTTTTTATTCAGCTTAGACAAAAAATATGGATACTTCGAAAATTCGAGTGATTTTTGAATACGAGTTCCGACGCGGAACTAACGCTGCTTTTTTTTTTTCTACCTAGCTGAGAGTCTTGAGAGGCTATTTCAGCGTAACCTTAACTAGTAGGTGAGCTCACGGGGCTCAAACCTGACGACGTTGCTAACGGCAAGAGCCGTGCTTCGCAGAATCTACCACCGGATCGGAAACGCGACCCACTGAGAAGATCCGGCGAGAAACTCAGTGGGCGGTGTCTGAGGGTTAATTTACTCGTCGAGCCCTACGTCGCAAGCGACGGGTTCGATGAGAACGGGGACCGGTGCTTGAGATACCTAAAAGCACCGTTAGTGGATCGGGAGGATCCGAATAGACGTGTTTGGGGCGATGTCGACTGCTTTCCATTCTGTCCGCAGGATCGAGAATGTAGTTACCGGCGGCCACGATGAGAGGGTTCTCGTATCGTGCCGCTTTATCGAAGTGGGAACGCTGCAGAAACAGCTCGCAATATCAATGTTGTGTTCGGAGAGGGGACTGCTAATGAACGCACCGTGCGATTTAAGTTTAATTGCTTTCGTGATTGAAGTTTTGATTTTAAGGACAACCACGTGGAAGACCGCCCGCACATGTGAATAACAATGAATTAAAAGAGACTCTGGAAGCCGATCCGAGCCAAACTATGATTTGACTGATCTGCAGAAAGAAACGCGTGTTGAAACATGTGTTGCCTTGTTAAATCGCTACAGAAATGAAAAAAATATTAGATCGAATTCTGACATGTGATGAAAAGTGGATTCTTTACGATAACCGTAAGCAAAAAATGCAATGGCAAACCCCAGGTCAAACGCCGCAACAGTGGCCTAAAGCAAAGCTTAACAATAAAAAGGCAATGGTAACTGATTGGTGGTCTCAGCATGGTGTTATTAACCATAGCTTTCTCCGATCTGGTCAAGCAATAACGGCAATAAATAAAAAATATTTTATTGTAAAAAAAGCGTGGGGTGCTTTTTAAGATATAATTGAAATAATAATTCTTCTACTCATATTTGTCAGAAAAATATTTATAACTAATAACACCATGCACCCCACGGTTTTTTTTACAATAAAATATATGCCGGCGCAAATATGACTATTTACCTACTTATTATAAAAATAATAATGATTGAATGTGATAATCGGATCATCTGATCATCAACCAATTACTCTGTGTGTTTACACAGACATACAAGTGAAGCTAATATGAAGCGTGTAAAAATCGGCAATTTAATACTTTAACCCCTAATATTACACAACAAAATACGCCAGAGGTCACTTGCTGAAAAGTATAGCATAAAGTGTTTGTGCATCGTGCGATTTCACTTTTATTTAATTGTGTTGCGAAATGACGCGAACGAACCGAAATAAATAATATTCGACGCTGTTTTCACGATTCATCGTCGTCCTAGTTAACCGAACAGGTGTTTTACGAAACGAAAAATAATATTTTAAATTTCCACTTTTGTGTTCGCCCGACAGCTTGTATGTTTGAACATCGGTTTGAGCTATGAACAGTTATCAGAGCCTATTGTTCCGCGAATAAAACAATGCAAATGGATTTAAATAAAGAGGTAAATTTGTTTGTTATGCTTTCGTGACAACTATCGAAATTTTACTGTGCAATTACAGTTTTATTTATTACAGCGTGAGTATTGCGTTATAATTAAAGGCTGTTTGTTCTATTGGCAGTTTTGTTATGCAATGATTTTATTTATAAACTTTCAATCTATTTACTTAATGGTTTTTTCTCTTTATAGTTTAAATTTAGTTAGGTACATTAGGTAGACTGAAAGACATAATCATTACACCGGCCGACATCATTTTCCTTGTTCAAGTTCTGATTACCTTTTTCCACTAATTTGGTAGTGCTGATCACGAAATTATACCTCATTTTATCGTATCACATCAGGTTTTAAAAAAAATTAAGACATTGGCTATTTTAATTTTTTTTATTAAAATAAATTAAATTTTAGATTTTGGCGCTCTTTTCTCGAATCGTGCGACCTCTCGTGAGGAAATATATTAGTTGCAACAACGACACACCCATTCGAAACAGGTTACATGCAAATAAACCTCTACAGTTACTTTGTTCATAAACTTTTTACTGAAATTAGTGTGTTTATTTAAAAAAAAATCTTACGTTACGTACTTATATTTTTTTTTTTTTTTTCTTTACTTATATACAAAATTTCCATGCTTCTTGTGCGTGTGGGACAGTATAGCACGAGACAAGCACTACGTTCAAAAATAATGGAATCCTCGTAAAAATCTCAAAGTAGAAACAAAAAACGTTATACGAAACAATTTAATTAGTCCTGAAAAAATTTTACTACCTCCGCTTCATATCAAACTCGGTATGATGAAACAGTTTGTTAAAGAATTGGATAAAAACAATGCTAGTTTTGAATACATGTGTAAAAAAATTCCAAGATTATCTGATGCAAAAGTTAAAGAAGGAGTGTTCGATGGACCGCAAATCAGATCTTTGATGGCTGATGAAAAATTTGATGCCACAATGAATAACACTGAATCAGATCCTTGGCTGGCGTTCAGAGATGTTGTCAACAATTTTCTAGGAAATAATAAACATCCCGACTATAAAAATAAGGTTGCAAACTTATTGGATAAGTATCAAAAATTGGGGTGTAATATGAGCATAAAACTCCACTTTCTAGATTCACATGTGGACTTTTTTCCTGATAATCTTGGTGATTACAGTAAAGAGCAGGGAGAAAGGTTTCATCAGGACATAAAAACTATGGAGACAAGGTACCAAGGTCGATGGAATGTGAATATGATGGCTGGTTACTGCTGGTCACTGACACATGATATTACTGAAGATACTCACAAAAAAACTACACCCAGACGTAATTTTGTCACGAAACGTAAAAGATGTCACTCTAAATAGTCCTGCAGCATTGTTTAGACTCAATGTTTTCTTTGTAAATGTTCAAATATATGTTTTTGTAATATGATTATTGATTTTTTCGTTAAATTTTGAAAAAAATGCTTTTTCCTTCTTTTAAAAAAATCTGATGTGATAGGGCAAATATGTAGGTGTTTTTGTGTTTAAAATAGTATAAATTGGTGATATTTGTGGCTCAAATACAAACAACTTTCAAAAAATTTTCATTTGTCGGCCGGTGTTATCATTATAAACATTATAAGCATTATCATTATAATTAATGTAACCCAAAATTATGGCGATAGTGAATGAGTGGACATTATTAACTATTTCGGATTAGTACCTCAATTTTGGAATTAAATATCGTGACATTTTTTTTATTTATTACTTAGATGGTTGGACGAGCTCACAGCCCACCTGGTGTTAAGTGGTTACTGGAGCCCATAGAAATCTACAACGTAAATGCGCTACCCACCTTGAGATAAAGTTCTAAGGACTCAAGTACAGTTACAACGGCTGCCCCACCCTTCAAACCGAAACGCATAACTGCTTCACGGCAAAAATAGGCGGTGTGGTGGTACCTACCCGTGCGGACTCACAAGAGGTCCTACCACCAGTAAAAAGTTAGCTTAAGATTTGTCAACTTAAAGTACAGAATATTCATCTTCTCAGCTACAGTTAAAAATAGCCGCTAATATTCGCTAACGCTATAACTCAGCGTTGAATTCCATGAAAATACGAAGCGTTTTATTAAAACGAATAAAAATACACACAGCTTAAAATCAAGTTGGCGTCCACGAATATAACTAAGGTTTCTATAAAATTTTCCGACTTTCTAAATGCATCGCGAGACCGGAAGTCGGTCGCGAGTGGAGAAAATTCAAAATGAAATTGCATCGCTCTTAAAACGTGACCGGGGTTCGGACACGCAGACTTATTCGTAGTAGCTACAGTTTTAATTTAATAAATCGCGAGTGTCAACAATTATTCTATAGAGAGAATTAACGCTATTAATAATAATGTTTCTGGACAGTTTCTCGTTCGCGCGGCAATGTTCTTGATTGAACTTATTTTAAAGGTGATAAGCGTGTAGCATGTAGCGTTTTTACTGATGGTAGGACCTCATGTGAGTCTGCACGGGTAGGTACCACCACCCCGTCTATTCCTGCCGTGAAGGAGTATTGCGTTTCGGCTTGAAGGGTGGCGCAGCCGTTGTAACTATACCTTAGAGCTTATATCTCAATGTGGGTGCCGCATTTACGTTGTAAATGTATATGGGCTCCAGTAACCACTTAACAGCAGGTGGGCTGTGAGCTCGTCCACCCATCTAAGTAATAAATAAAAAAAGCTAGCCCGGATCAATAGGGAATCCAACCATCTGCAGATCTGGCTTGCTCGTAGATTTATTGTTACTCCACTGACAAATACATTTTCCACCCGTTTCGCAATTGCTTGCCGAGAAGGTGCTTCAAGACGACCTAAAAATGCTTTAGTTGTGCAAGTTGGGACCGCCGATTTTTCATTATTTTTATTGTGAATTTTAATAATTTTAATGCATTGCAATGTGGTTACTACTGTATTGATATAATTATGTGTTTCTAATTCATTTCCTTTGTATATTTAATTAATTGAATTAGTATATTGTTCATTTTCTATTTGTATTGTTGAACTGTTTGTGTGCTGACTATTGTATTATTATTATTTTATGGATTTTTTCTGAAATAAATGTTTAAATAAATTAAATTAAATAAATTGCTTAAGTGTAAATCGGACCTTTTTAATACGCTTTTATTAGCTTCAGACGTATGTATGTATGTTAGTATGTTACGGAATCTTTGAACATGATTTTGACCCCTTTCAAAACGTCGGATTAATTCGAAATTTGGTATACATATTAAGGACCGATGACAATTAAACATTAAAGTAAAATTGAAAAAAAAAAAATTGTAAAAATTGAAATTCAACTAAAAAATGAAAATTCAATAATAGTTTAAAAAAATCTAACAAAATACGCTTTTGTGGAAAATCCAACTAAAAAATAGAAAATGAATTTTAATAAATCTGAATTAAAAATAGCGTAAGAAAAAATGATTTTATTGTAAAAAAAAGCGTTTGGTGCATTAGTTATAAATATTTTATGAACAGCTATAAAAGTAGTAGTAGTAGTAGTATAAAAGCGTATTTTGTTAGTTTTTTTAAAACTATTATTCATTAATGGTGTAGTTTTTGCTTTTGATCTGTCAAGTGGTGACAGTTTGACTCATTTCAACGATTAAGATGGCGGCCTGTCCAGAATGTCTCCATAGAACGCCATATATTAAGATTTCGGCTTCAAACGAGCAGCGATATTTAAGCAGTACCTGACTATGGGCTCGGTTACCGTTTCGCACAAGCTGAGTGATGAAGTCAACTACCTCAGTTCCGGTAGAAGACTAATTTCACAAAATATCGAATAGTCTAGGAACACACCCAAATATCGTAATTACAGATATAAAATGAAGAGAAGAGTACCAATAATAATATATTTCGTTCATTTTAGAGCTTATACAGCTAAACCTTTTTATGAATTATATTAATAGGCATATAATATTTAATATGATTTAGAATACCGATCAAATAAAAAATAATATCCAAAGTATACAGTGATGCGTTACGATTTGAAGGTTTCAAGGGGCAGCCATTGTAACTATTCTGAGACCATAGAACCTATATCTCAAGGTGGGTGGCAGCACTTACGTTGTAGTTGTCTAAGGGCTCTAGTAACCACTTAACATCAGGTGGGCTGTGAGCTCGTCCACCCATCTAAGCATTAAAAAATAAATAAAAACATTTTTTTTGCGTTCTGTAGATGTTTTACAGTCAAGTAAGTACTTTACACAACGTGTACACGTACCTCATTAAAAAATTATTAACGGTATAAATAAATTTGCCATCTTATATTATACGTATTTATTATAGCATTTTCCTATAATTGAAATAGGACTCAACACGTGGCCAACAAAAGTTTTATATTATCACGATATAAATTAAAAAGACTATGGTACCTTCTTTAAAAATATGCCAACAATTTTTTGACTTAACGAGCATTTTATATATTACTAGCTGGCCTGGCAAACGTTGTCTTGCCATATAAATTATTTCTAGGAAAGATAAATAACCTAGATATCGACTGCAACGCCCTGGCTGGTTAAGCCATCCAGGGTGCCACCCAAACGCATACAAAAAAAATCATCCAAATCGGTCCAGCCGTTTAGGTGTTCAGTGACAAACACACACACAGAAGAAATATATATAAAGATATCTACCAACGAATCTTACGTTATCCCTTCCCTCGAAATTTATTTAGAAAGTAACTCGTAGTACTCTAGAAACTATGGTTAATTTCGGGTGCAATTTATGTCGGCTTCAGAGCAGCTAGGTAACCGCTAATTACCTGAAGTCTCGTACACCTAAGCATTAGTTACCGGCGACACGGTTGAGTGAGTTCACATTTTGTGGTCACATTACTCGTGTTAGACTAACAATACAACGGGATTGTCGTTTAATGGACATGTCTACATTGGGATAAACAAACTACACGATTTTAATTAGTAGTAATGGAATGGAATGGAATGGGAATGGAATGGAATGGGGAATGGAATGGAATGGAATGGAATGGAATGGAATGGAATGGGAATGGAATGGAATGGAATGGAATGGGGAATGGGAATGGAATGGTGGAAGGGGATGGAATGGGAATGGAATGGAATGGAAATGGAATGGAATGGAATGGGAATGGAATGGAATGGAATGGAATGGAATGGGGAATGGAATGGAATGGAATGGAATGGGAATGGAATGGAATGGAATGGAATGGAATGGAATGGAATGGAATGGATGGAATGGAAATGGAATGGAAGGAATGGAATGGAATGGAATGGAATGGAATGGAATGGAATGGAATGGAATGGAATGGAATGGAATGGAATGGAATGGAATGGAATGGAATGGAATGGAATGGAATGGAATGGAATGGAATGGAATGGAATGGAATGGAATGGAATGGAATGGAATGGAATGGAATGGAATGGAATGGAATGGAATGGAATGGAATGGAATGGAATGGAATGGAATGGAATGGAATGGATGGAATGGAATGGAATGGAATGGAATGGAATGGAATGGAATGGAATGGAATGGAATGGAAGAATGGAATGGAATGGAATGGAATGGAAATGGAATGGAATGGAATGGAATGAATGGAATGGAATGGAATGGAATGGAATGGATGGAATGGAAGGAATGGAATGGAGGAATGGAATGGAATGGAATGGAATGGAATGGAATGGAATGAATGGAATGGAATGGAATGGAATGGAATGGAATGGAATGGAATGGAATGGAATGGAATGGAATGGAATGGAATGGAATGGAATGGAATGGAATGGAATGGAATGGAATGGAATGAATGGAATGGAATGGAATGGAATGGAATGGAATGGAATGGAATGGAATGGAATGGAATGGAATGGAATGGAATGGAATGGAATGGAATGGAATGGAATGGAATGGAATGGAATGAATGGAATGGAATGGAATGGAATGGAATGGAATGGAATGGAATGGAATGGGAATGGAATGGAATGGAATGGGAATGGGAATGGAATGGAATGGGAATGGAATGGAATGGAATGGGAATGGAATGGGAATGGAATGGAATGGAATGGGAATGGGAATGGAATGGGAATGGGAATGGGAATGGGAATGGAATGGGAATGGGAATGGGAATGGGAATGGGAATGGGAATGGGAATGGGAATGGGAATGGGAATGGGAATGGGAATGGGAATGGGAATGGAATGGGAATGGGAATGGGAATGGGAATGGGAATGGGAATGGGAATGGGAATGGGAATGGGAATGGATGGGAATGGAATGGGAATGGGAATGGGAATGGGAATGGGAATGGGAATGGGAATGGGAATGGGAATGGGAATGGGAATGGAATGGGAATGGGAATGGGAATGGGAATGGGAATGGGAATGGAATGGGAATGGGAATGGGAATGGAATGGGAATGGGAATGGGAATGGAATGGGAATGGGAATGGGATGGAATGGGAATGGGATGGGATGGAATGGGAATGGAATGGGAATGGGAATGGAATGGGAATGGGAATGGGAATGGGAATGGAATGGGAATGGAATGGGAATGGGAATGGGAATGGGAATGGGAATGGGAATGGGAATGGGAATGGGAATGGGAATGGAATGGGAATGGGAATGGAATGGAATGGGAATGGGAATGGGAATGGGAATGGGAATGGGAATGGAATGGGAATGGAATGGGAATGGGAATGGGAATGGGAATGGGAATGGGAATGGGAATGGGAATAGGAATAGGAATAGGAATAGAAATGTATATCGGAGTAACACTGCCATTTACTTAATTATTTCAATAAGTCAACACATGTAAATAATTATTTAACACGGTTTTCAAGAGAATTCATGAACAAACTACCTTCACTTTCCTACAACAAATACGAGTGACCATTGTCACTGACTTTAACTCACAGACACTGAGTTTCTCGCCGGATCTTATCAGTGGGTCGCAATTCCGATTCCGATGGTAGACTCAACGAAGCACTGCCTTTGTTAGGGCTAGTGTTAGCAAATTAGCCAAGCTAAGCCCTGCAAGCTCGCCTACACGTTCGGCGAACCCAGTATAATCCCACGAGGTTACTAGGATAGGTAAAAGCGCACCAAACATTCCGGCTCGAGCCGCCGAACGGGATGGACCTTTCTTATTATTGTTGTACTCTTGATATTTAATAAAAAGAAAAATGATTGGAAAAGTAAGTTTTAATTACTCTCACTATGGAAGGCAACGATAAAAAGAAAGAAAATGACGTCGACAATGCTGACGTCATTTTGAAAAGCAGTATAGCGTCAGTCGCGGGTTAATATATTTATTTATTTACTAGCTGACCCGGCAGACTTCGTAGTGCCTCAATCGATAAATAAAAGACCTAAACTTTTGTATAAAATAAACTTAACAAATAAGAGGAATCCGTCCGACGGGGGACACATCAAAGTGAAACCAAAATTGTTATTTTTATTTTAATTCCGAGCATTTTCATATTTATCTACCTTTTAATACTTCTCTGGACTTCTACAAATAATTCAAGACCAAAATTAGTCAGATTGGTCCAGCCGTTCTCGAGTTTTAGCGAGACTAACGAACAGCAATTTTTATATATAGAGATAGATAGATTTCAAAACAATAACATATACGACAATCTGACGATTGTACTGTCACAATTTAAAAAGTCGATTAAGACCTTTGGCTTCTGTCAATTTTTTTTTTTTTTTTTTTTATTGCTTAGATTTGTGGACGAGCTCACAGCCCACCTGGTGTTAAGTGGTTACTGGAGCCCATAGACATATACAGCGTAAATGCGCCACACACCTTGAGATATAAGTTCTAAGGTCTCAGTATAGTTACAACGACTGCCCCACCCTTCAAACCGAAACGCATTACTGCTTCACGGCAGAAATAGGCGGGGACGGTGGTACCTACCCGTGCGGACTCCCAAGAGTTCCTACCACCAGTAATTACGCAAATTATAATTTTGCGGGTTTGATTTTTATTACACGATGTTAGTTCCTTCACCGTGGAAATCAATCGTGAACATTTGTTAAGTACGTATTTCATTAGAAAAATTGGTACCCGTCTGCGGGATTCGAACACCGGTGCATCGCTAGATACGAATGCACCGCACGTCTTATCCTTTAGGCCAGGACGACTTAAAAAATATAAGTTCATCATAATTACCAAACTATTACTGTCGTTAGAATGGCGACAACTCCGCGAAACAGCCTCAGAGCATCCCTATAAAGAATTAAAACCGTTTGAATTTTTATATGACGTTAAGAATGCCAAATTCATAATTGTAAAAAAGAAAATATTCGTTCCTCAATAATATAAGTTCAGTTTCAGTTGGGAATTTAAATAAAGCTTTTAGTTTAAGTCGTTAGTTTTGTAGTAGATTCAGCAGAAGCATCGCTCTTGCTCGGACCAGTGCTAGAAAATCTCTCAGGTTGAGCCAGTGAGTTGTTAGCGCAAAGATAGAATAGCCCCTTAGAATGCCAAGAATTAGGAAGGGAAAATAATACCAATTGGTACCCAAAAATGATTCCAACTGGCACCCAATTACTATAATTCTTACAAAGAAACAACTAATTTAGCAAGAAAAATTAGGCAAAGTTTCCAATAATGCCGAGTACCATCGAGATTCCCTCCTCATTAAAGTTTCCGAAGCGTATTCACTGGCCGTGAAAAATAGGATTTTATTCGTAATCAGCTTACGAACGCGTTCCGAGGTTAAATTTTAACAGACTTAATCAATAAGGCAGGACGGAATATGATGAGACCAACTGAAATCGGTTTGTCGACTTGATTATTCCGAGGCTGGAGTTAATGAGTGAATAAATTAAAATATTGTAAATTTTAATATTCCCGTCGGTGAATCCACAATGGCGATTGGTATTTGTTAGGCAATCAATTAACTCGACTGTACGAGGATATTTTTAAAT
The DNA here is from genome assembly GCF_030267445.1 of Bombyx mandarina. NCBI lineage: Eukaryota > Metazoa > Arthropoda > Insecta > Lepidoptera > Bombycidae > Bombyx > Bombyx mandarina. The sequence continues at coordinate 6,529,791 of NC_143227.1, read as the reverse complement.
TTGTTCATCACGAAAAAATAAATTTATAATAAGCACAAACATCAATTATAATGGACAGACATTTGGGAGGACGAATTCACGGTATATCTAATCTTAAATGGCTACTGGAGTCTATATATATAACAACGTGATTGATCCAATATACTGTGAGGCATAAGGTTGCAGTGAGATTGTATAACGCCCATTGTTGAACGCAGTACGCTCATATAATAATAATACTCAGAAAATGCTGTGGCCGGTTGCGCAATTGGGACTGTTAGTAATTTATTTGATGGACCCAAATGAAAATAAAATATATAACATTGTCGGGGTATTCTTTTGTTTACGAAAACATAAAGAAACAAGAACTTTGAAATTGGAGATACAAAGAGGTCGTAAATAATGTTGTCATTGCATTAAGTGATTACCGAATTTTAGTAGCAAATCGGAAACTTTCCGTAGACCAACGCTGGCACAAATAGTTAAGGGAGCTATTTCCAGTACACAAATAGGCCTGTATTTTGACAAAATGACTTAGTTCTATCCCGGCCGCGTACAAAGATGCTCTTTGAATAACAATAAATGCATTTTAAACAATAAAACTTATGCTGCCTCTTTCAATTCTCATGACCAAGCTATAAAAGAAAATTTGTGTGTTAAACGAGTGAAATATAATACTAGCTTTCCGGACACTGGCATTTTACCAAAACTCTCGTTTTGCAACGATTTGACGTACCGAAGCGGGCAGAATTAAAACCGCAGCGAGAACGCGGGACAAGCCGGAACCACAAGTTTGTACGCTGAATGAAATCTTTTATTTGCTTTTTTTGCACAGCTGCAAAATGTGTTTTATTTCTTTTGAAACTTTAGTGGTAATTTATTATAGTTTTTTTTTAGGGAGGAAAGTACTACTGGTGTCCCGAAGGTCTGTTCAGTTTCACCAGGATAGATGGGCGAACAATGGCTTAGCCAAGAGGCGTGGAATTTGATAATAGATGCCCGAGTGCCTTCAAAGGAGACAATAGCAGTTCCTTCGCGAATGAATCTACTACCGGATTGGAATCGTGACCCGCTGAGAAGATCCTGCGAGAAACTCAGCGGGTTGATGTATGGGTTAGGTTGCACGTTGAACTCTTTGCCGAGTACGACGAGTACGGTTACCGGAGTCCTTAAGCCTGCTCCTAGTGTTAGAGCTGAAGGTGTCTAGTGCTGAGGTTCATAGATCTGATGGATGAGATAATATTATAGTCTACTCAGGACTAGGTAACAAATACTGATTTAAGTAGCTATGTAGACAACGCTATTCAAAAACCGACACCTACCTTGAGAGTAACGAAATCATAATTTCGTATTGTTATGTTGAAACCTTCTTCGTAAAAATATCGGTTAACCATTTTTTCGTATACCAAACCAAATTTTAATTGAAGCCGAATAATATTCACGTTGTTCCATAGTGACTAATTAAGAGAAGAGCTTTGATCATAAGCTCGGTCAATCTGCTCATTAAAATGTTGCTCTATATTAAAACTTTTCTCGTCAGCAAATAACACCTTCAGTGAGTACCCTTAGCGTGCCGTCTAAAATGTTGTTTTATTTTCACCAGGCTATTTATTTTTAAATTATCGCGTAGGAAAAGCTGTAGTGCAGTCATATTTTGAAATAGGCGACATGGTTCTTAATGTTTTATTCAATTTCCTAGATAAAGTATTTTTGCTTTCTGACAACATTTCATGGGTTTTTTCTTTAAATTTTTTTTTACTGGATCATTTACTCTCACATAAAAACGGCGTTTTACTGTATTTATAATATCTCGGTACAGAAACATTCGACTAAAACCAAGCGGATAAAGAGTTTCTGAATATGCCTTTAAATACGCCACCGACCTCGAGATATAAGTTCTAAGGTCTCAAGTATAGTTACAACGGCTGCCCCACCCTTCAAACCGAAACGCATTACTGCTTCACGTCAGTTTTTTTTATTTATTGCCTTTGTAGGCAAACGAGCATACGGCCCACCTGATGGTAAGTAGTCACCGTCGCTCATGGACGTCAGCAATGCCAGGGGCAGAGCCAAGCCGCTGCCTACCATAAAGTACTCTCCGCAAGCCTCGTTTGAAGAAGGACATGCCATAGCGCTCGGAAAACACCGTGGAGGGGAGTTCATTCCAAAGCCATAGTATATTTGACCGAGATATAATTTCAGCGATTTGTTCTTTCTGTTCGATGTGAAAAGTACGTTTTATTTCCGAGGTTATTTCAACTTAGTCGTGTTACTAGAATTTCCGTCAAAATTTCAAGAGCCTTTATACTGATGCCTCGTAATTTTCTTTTGCCGATGCTCATTAATGTAATGAAGCCGTTCGTGTGTAAAACTGAATTTTAATTGGTTATATAATTCGGAGTATTTCGTTTGGCAAACCGTATTTAATATCCCTTAACAGTACAATGTTAAAGAGTTTTCTATTTCAAATATATTTTTAAATTATTGTAAAGGAAAATTCATTAAATGTATCTCACTGTAAGAATAAAAAAGGGATACGAAATTGTTAAAGGAAAAAATTTAGATATTTTTATTTTTCGTACCGATTGAACCGGTAGACTGGTTCTGGTCTAGGAAGCAGCGCGGACAACCATCTGTACCACCGGGCCGACCTGGCAGGCCGCCGACTCACATGACCGACGTAAGACGTTTTTCGCTTTCGTCTCAGTCAGCTAAGCGTCCTTCTGGTTGCAGTATTGACTGCAGTGTCCTCTTTTATCTCTTTCGGGATCAGACGCTCAAGCAGGAGTCGTATTTTGCATACCCCGGTGAACAACCTCGCGGCCCATACACCTAATTAAGCTGTTACATAATAGTCCTGGCCATGATTGCAAACAGACTGGACTGCCCCTATATAAGACATGATAATATATAGTATTAAGCAACTGTCTCTCATTAATCTAACACAGTGACTGGTATGGTGGCGGTTACTCAGTTAACATTATTTCATTATTCATTGTATTAGTTCCTTTATTAATTTTAATTTTATATTAGTAGTTGATTAATTTTAATTTTAATAATTTTGATTCGATTTCATTTTTGTTTGTGGTCATTCTGATGAATTGTAATTTTAATTTTATTGTATATTGATTTAGATGTTATGTAATTGTATATGAAATTTTATGAGCTTAAGTTGCCTGAAATTAACGCATTTTATTTCATTTCATTACAATACATAATGCCATAACGTGAATACCGTTACCGAATACCTTTGATACTTGGGTATTTCGTCTCAATTGTATTGAAATTACGAATTTTTTTTTCGTGTTTGGTTTTCATCACACTATGTTATTCCTTCATCGTAGAATATAAGTTACGTCATTAAGGAATTTTAATAAAACCTGTCTACGGGGTCTTAACAGCGGCATGGTGGCGTCCGTTGAGGATTTGGCATTGGGAGTCTTATTCTTTAGGCCACGACTAATTCTGAGGTAGTTGGGGTTTAAGGCAGGACTACATAAATCGCGGATCCACTCGACATGGGTATCTCCTGCGTAGATTTAGCCTTAATATAAATAGTAGTATTAAAGGACGACAGAGATTTTAAAATCTAATTTCAATCAAACTTTTCTTCATTACTAACCAACAAAATCAGATTTGTTCATTAGCAGGGGATTTGCGTGTACAAAAGCACAATCAATAAATCTGTTATTAAAATGTTTTATTGGTTTCGTGTTTATTTACGTAATAGAAACTTGAAACGCGATTTTTATTCATTTTAAATGTCGGCTTAAATTGTTATTTAAATTAAGCACACTTATCGAGGTTCAATGAAAATACAAATAATTTAAAAAGGTTATCTCATTACCATGATATACGGCGATAGTGGAATTTTATTACTGAAAATACTGAATAGATAGTGTCTTGCGCCAAATACTATGCGCCAAGTTGATATTTCATTTAAGTTCGTAACAATATTGAAAAAGGAAAAATAAATATTAGTTGAAAAATTAAATGGAAAAACACGCCTTTGTAACTAAACAAACTAAAAAGTAGAAAACTATTCTATAAAAATGGAACGCTCATTACGGAGCAATGTACATAAGGTTAAATGGTTTATTACGATCATAAAATATGTATACCTACGTCATTTGATAAAAATTCTCAAATAAGAATAATGTTACGAACAAAATAAATCAATTCATTTAAAAAAAAATGTGAACGCCTTCTAACATGCTTTGAAAATAATAATATAAATGATCATCATCATAGTCACTCTTATTGACCAATGAAACATTGGTAAATTTATATTTGCAATAGCATCATCAAATAGAAATAGATAATTCTACACAATTAATTATGACTTTACAGCTGCACATTCAATCAAAGGACAGGCTTAAAATCGGACAGTGTATTTCATTAAAACGTATAATTGCATTTCAGTTGTTTACGTGAATATGAAAGTAATTGTGTAGCGGATTCGAATGGAACAAGAGCACAATCACAAAGGAGAACATGACAAGCGCCGCATCCGTATTTTCGTTAAGTACACTTCGTCTCTCTCGTGGATTTATGAAATACTGCATTTGACATTAAAAACCATTGCAAACCTTTGTCGAATCGAATCACGTGAAGAATGTTAAACAAAATATGCTATAATGTTTATTTAAGTTGTAACTAATTTACCAAATGTTCGGTAAATGTTTATTTTTTATTGCCTTTGTTGGCAGACGAGCATACGGCCCACCTGATGGTAAGTGGTCACCGTCGCTCATGGACGTCAGCAACGCCAGGGGCAGAGCCAAGCAGCTGCCTGCCATAAAGCACTCTCCGCAAGCCTCGTTTGAAGAAGGACATGTCATAGCGCTCGGAAAACACCGTGGAGGGGAGCTCATTGCAAAGCCGGATGGTACGTGGCAAAAAAGATCTTTGGAATGTGTTAGTGGAATCACCATTTCTTTGTTTAGACTTTGATGAACAAAAAGCTTTTTACAAAAAAATACTACTGTCTGTCTGAAATAAATCGCTTTACTTCCGTTTTAAAGCGATATTTTTTTTTAAATAATATTTTGTAAAAGACTTTATTTATTTAAAAAATATATAAGTTAATTTTTGCTTTGGATACTCAATTTTAATAAAAATAGACTTTGCCCGCGGAGGTAAACAAGTGTAACGCTTACTGGATGTTGAGTGGTCGCAAATGGTCCTTCGCAAATGGAAGTTAGTATTGCCGCAACGCCACTGCATACTATGAATCGGAAATCCAAATTTCAATCCAAATCGAAATAAAAAAATGGATGAAATGTCCCAAAAATTCATCGCGAATATATGTGCTCTGGCTGTCTTAGCCCGAGGGGAAATGCGTTGTCCGAAACACAACGCAATGTCGTTTTGCCGACACTCTACATCCATACATACAGGGAAACGAAATAAATAAAACGTATCGGTATAAGTAGTGATGAATAAAGAAGCCTCCAGTTTCTGAATTTAATATTCAATCTCTATTGAAATATCGAATCCATAACAGCTTACCAGTGTGGCACGGCATATATTAAGCTCCTAGAGGTAGGTACCACCAAAAGTACAAGTAAGGTATCATCATCATAGTCGGTTGCTCTTGGCAGAGCAGTCGCGGACATGTGGAATTCTTGCTTATTAAAGCCTTGACAGATGTTTTCCATAGTTTGCGAACCGAGGCCTGGCGCACGCACTCGTTAAGTGGGGTTTCAGTAAGGTCTCTCACCTGATCAGTCCAGCGCATGGGGATTCGTCCACGAGATCTCTTAACATTGACCCTACCCTGAACAACAAGTTTCTCGATAGACTCTGCGGCCCGTTGCGATATTGTCCAAAATATCGAAGGATCCTGGATTGCACTGTTGACGACAACCTAAATCGTATAGGTGAATAAAAAAAAAACCCAAATTGTGGGTCATAAAGTGGTGTGGTGGTTCGACATTAAAAATCAGGCTGATTTATGACAAATTACTTGTGCGGGCGTACTATTATTCAAGGCTACAGCCAGTTCTGTGCCATCTGTTTATTAATAATTACCACCAATAAATTAAGCTGTTGTTTTGTGTTGCAGTAAACAATAAATGTGACTAACAGCTTATCTACATATAAACTCGTAATTATCTGAAAAATTGAAAGCACTATACAGACCGGTGCACTTATCGCGCCACGTTTGTCACACTACATGATTATGTTTTAAACATGAATTAAATTATAAATGGATCGAGTTACATTCGATATAATACTGAGTAAGCACCGCCCCTAAATAAAACCTCCCTCCCTCCTTACGAGTATTATGATCACTTTTTATCAGTCTGTCTGTATGTCTGATATTTAAGACCGGTTTTTCTGGAAATTAAACAAGATGTCAAGCGAAAGGCAGTCTTAAAAATCTCAATCAATTAAAATATTAATAATTATGTTTCGTGTACAGAAAATAAAAGTATTTACTATATTTTAAAAATATTTTTTATTTCTATCAATCAAAATACACAACACCCATGGTTATCAGAATCTGCTGCTCTTCTTCCCATCTAAGGCCCTTCTTGAAGAAGACAGGAGTACGGGAGCCAATAAATTATTCAAAGGCATGTATTGCGTCACGGATATTGTTTTTTTTCAATCAAGAAGTTGTCCAAACTTTACATGACGCACAATTTCCAACCCTAGCTCTTGTAGCTCAGAGACCATCTTTGTGCCATATGAGGCCATATGTGCCATATTTCTCATTTAGGAGCAATGGACGAGCGGTCAACCAAGGCTGGTTGGAGAATCGCAATCTTCTTCATCATTGTGTCTAATTCTTCATAGTACATACCTGCAGTAATACCGGCCCTATTTGGTAAGGTACTGTGATGAATCATACTGGCACCAAACAGTATGAATGACTTTTTAGGGGTAAGTTTTCATTTAAAGCATTAGCTAGGTGCTGAACCAGGTTTTACCATCATGATGACCGTTTTCGAATATCAAATATAAAATTTTCATTACGAGTGACAGTTCACAGTTCAAAATCCAATTGTTTTTGTGTCTGTTAAGCAATGCAATGCACAGCAAAAGGCGTTCTCCGCCTTTGTTCGTGCGGCACTTATTTAATTGCCAATTTGACGGCAATGAAGCTATATTGTTTTAATGCCAAACATTGAAAACTGTTGCTAACTCAGCGTCAGAATTTTTTTTATTGCTTAGATGGGTGGACGAGCTCACAGCCCACCTGGTGTTAAGCGGTTACTGGAGCCCATAGACATATACGACGTAAGTGCGCCACCCACCTTGAGATATAAGTTCTAAAGTCTCAAGTATAGTTACAACGGCTGCCCCACCCTTCAAACCGAAACGCATTACTGCTTCACGGCAGAAATAGCCAGGATGGTGGTACCTACCACAAACCCACAAAAGATCCTACCACCAGTAAAGAGATGAGTATAAATATACAATCAGATTGAGCATAGTCAGCTTCCAAGATTGCCTTTAATTCGTCGTTGTTGACTATAGTTGCGATCACGGGGTTTCTTTTTTTAGATCAACAATTCCATGACGTAAGCGTCGAAGAATAACTAATGGCACTTATTCTTTCGATATATCGTTCGTTTGGTCTTGTACAAGTACATCAACGCGTTTTATAAACCGACAATGATTAAGGAAAACAATCGTACGTAATACTACAAAAGAGTCGACTCATAGTAAATGGTATTTTCATAATATATTACGCACCCTCCATTTATTTCCGCACACAATTTTCCGACATCGGCGGAACGGGTATCAATTTTAACGAAAAACAACGAGATCCCTTGAATTCTCACATTACAAAAAATGGATCAAATAAACAAACAACATTCCGTACGTTTTTATGGTGATTACATGCCTTCTGTAACTCGTTTTGGTTGACTAATAGAGTTGTTGTAAATTATTCGAATTTCACTTTCTAATATGAACTTTTTCTCAGTGGTGACACAGTTCTACAATACGGGTTACAGTAACATAGGATCTATACTATTAAAAACTATGTTTGTTAGTTACAGAGCATCGGCTGAAGAAAATTGTGTCTTATCGCATAGAACTTAACGCTTATTTTTTTGCCAAGACACTTTCGTATGTTCCCGTAATTATTTCACGCTATTTGAGATTTGGACCTCGTATATCAAAGCGACAGCAGTGTTCTATCCTTTAATTTTTGTTTAGACCAGCGAATGAGCTCACGGCCCACCTGGTGCTAAGTCGTTACAGGAGCCCATAGACATCAATAACGTAACAGTAACATCTTGAGATATGAGTTCTAAGTCTCAGTTCTACAGTACATTAGTTGCCTCACCCTTCTAACTGGAACGCAATACTACTTCGAGTCAGAAATAGGCCGTCTGAATTATCTCGGGACATGAGGCCTCAAATGATGTGTTGTGTTGTGATGGTGTTCCATTGCTATATAGCCTTTTTCTACGAACGATTGTAAGTAATTACCATCAGATAGAACACGCTCTACTGAGGCAACGAAAAATGTTTAGCATTCAAAACATTTAAAAAAACATAAACAAAGCTAATATTCTTGCTAATGTTTTATGAATGCATAAATCAATGTTTAGGATTTAAAAGTTTCGCATCATTTAGGAAACGTCCCGAAAATCCTTAATGTAATCCCGCCAGCGGAGTCGGAGTTACGATGTCGTTGTCGAGTGAATATACTCGGGTATTCGTACATATAGTACATTAAAGAATTATACATTAGGCGACAATAGAAGCACAGTTCTTTTCTAAGCTAGCTTTTAGTGGGGGCGTGTTTACTCTCGAGGGTAAGTGCTGCGTTTCAGTACATCCGGCGTCCGACACGCCCATTACATTAGCACTTCTACGCCGTGATAGTTCGCAACTTTACCACTTACCCAAATTCATAGCCTTATCCCTGTTTGTGGAGTAAGTAACACATATAAATTAGCTTGTCCCGACAATATATAGAATGATATGTGAAGCTTCACGCTATGCTAGAATGTCAATGCGATTTCAAGCTATCGTCAACCTAATACATACAAAAATCTTTATGTAATCTGTATGTAAATTTTGACTAGTGGTAAGATCTCTTGTGAGTCCGCACGGGTAGGTACGACCGCCCAGCCTATTTCTGCCGTGAAGCAGTTATGCGTCCGTTGTAACTATACTGACACCTTAGAACTCATATCTCAAGGTGGGTGGCGGCATATACGCTGTAGATTTCTATGGGCTCCAGTAACCGCTTAACACCAAGTGGGCTGTGAGCTCGTCTATCCATGTACGCAATAAATAAAAAATCTAAATGAAGTGCCCGTACCTTAAGGGATATGGAGCGAGGGAACTTCGCTACGAGCAATTTCAATAATGAAATTATAACAACATGTATTAAAATGAACCTAATAAATGTTCATATCTAATGATGCTGAAGACGTGCGTTTCGGTTGAAGCTGGAAGCAGATGCCGTTTATAGGAAATAATTAAGTCTTGTACTATGTGTTAGGGCGTGTGGCGGCAGTATTGTAATATCTTCGGGCTCCCGAAGCTATTTAATATCACGGGCCTTAACTTAGTTAGTCTATTGATCTTTATCGGCTTTTAAATTTGTCCTCAAGCTCGAGGATTTATGGCCAATGAAAGTATAGGAACGTAGCGATGAAATAATTACATTGCAATAGGTGATTTCCTTTACGTCACACTTGCGTTTCATGGTAATAAAATTAAATATAATAACACAAATGTAAGAAGTAAGCGGCTGCTTAATTCTAGAAAAATTACAAACTCAACAATACTCCTACCGACCGAGGAAAATAAAGTCGATGTTGTAGAACCTACGTGCTCACTTAAAAAACACATTTATGTCAATGTCAAAAGATGAAACTTCTTTTTGTTTTTAAAAACAACAACGTTTTTGTTACTCGTATTCAATTTTCGAGAAATTAATGAGAGCATATTATTGATAAACACAAACTAAATACACCTAGACAGTATCTAGAAATTGTACAGATGTATATATTTATTTACTAGCGGCCCGCTCCGGCTCCGCTCGGGTCTTTAACAAAAATTTCACCGATATTTGACGTTGTTTTATTTTTAAAAATAAAAGAACACTTCTTGCGGCATAACTATAATAGGTAGACATATGCTGTCGCGACACTTTTTGTAAATAATAATATGTTCTTCAAAGTCGTGGTACATTATTCTATCATCAATAGTTTTCGCAGGCGATTTAAAAAATATTTTTGGGTATTTTTTTACACCTTGGGTTACATTATTGGAGTTTTAGCAAGGATCCCTAATTTTTTTCAAAAAAGATTATAGCCTATGTCACTCGGGAATAGTGTAGCTTCCAATCAGTGAAACAATTCAACAAACAATGACGTCAGTCTATAAAAAAATACATCAAATTTTGTTGTAAAGGTTCACTGTAAAGTAATGTAAAGTTTGGACAACTTCTTGATTGGAAAAAATATCAATAAAATAAAAAAATACAGCGAATGCTTCACCGTAAGAATTTATTTAATAAGTCTTATTCAAGTGAAATTATAAATAACTATTTATTTATTAATCTATCTACCCAATCAAAGAATCGCCCAAGACCTCACTATACAAAAAGTTCAAGATGAATTAGTACAAAGAGTAAGCCTACCGTGAATTGATGGATGGAATCTAAATAGCCTTGCTAAGCATCTAATGGATTATAACCTATTCTTGATTGGAAAAAATATCAATAAAATAAAAAAATACAGCGAATGCTTCACCGTAAGAATTTATTTAATAAGTCTTATTCAAGTGAAATTATAAATAACTATTTATTTATTAATCTATCTACCCAATCAAAGAATCGCCCAAGACCTCACTATACAAAAAGTTAAAGATGAATTAGTACAAAGAGTAAGCCTACCGTGAATTGATGGATGGAATCTAAATAACCTTGCTAAGCATCTAATGGATTATAACCTAATTACTAGAGAAGACTTTTTTTTATAAAAATGTCAGGAAACAATCGCCGGATTTCCACCCTTCACGGGGATGGAGGGCGGGGCATGTCGGAGTCGAATCGACTAAAACCTCCTGTCGCTCAACAACCAGCATCCAAACATCGCATGAGACAGTGCCCATGAAAAGGCAAAGGGGGGAAAGTGAAGCGTTTAGTGTGGAGCACATCTCTCCCATCACCCACCCCCTCGGGACGCCGGACTGGCGGTCGTCGGCGCCACGACCACCAGCCCTCTCGCTACTAGAGAAGACTTAGAAAAAGGCCTTAAGATCTACTGTGGATTGATCGAAAGGTTAATGTCACTAGACAATGGACATGTTGCTTGGATCGCTCATAAATTTTTCATAAACACTTAATTGCCTCCATCACAGTACTAAATAAAAAAAAAAAATGTATTAGAGGTAACTTTTACCAGCTGAATTAATTAAAAACAAGTGACTGAAAGAAAAATCGAGACCAAAAAAACTAAGCAAGCCTTATATCGTTTAACGCAGCTGCAATTTCCATTATGGCTTGTGTAACCCGATACGATCAGTTAATTGAGTCTGCGTGAGGATTCGCTGGGAAAATCTTAATTGGACGTGAAATATGGACTGCTTGAACAACCGTTAAGGACGTTCTTATTAATTTATTAAATAGCAATTGAGTGTGGTATTTATTTCGCTTTTCGTTAATTCCAGACAATACAAATGACTTTTACGGGTTTGATTTAACGTTTTTTTTTTTGTTGACATTACATTTTTTCAGACGGTTCAATACATATAGGTATATATTTTATTTGGTACGTGTCCACGAAAACTTATCACCTAAATCTGGTTTTACGACACGCATAGAAAGAGTGGTATTTTTTTATGCTAGTACCGTACAGACAATCGGTTTCACAGCTGTCACACGAAATTATATAATATACCTACTCCAGCCCTAAGTTCTGTTACAAATGAAAATGGCATTTTTTTAAATGAGGTAATGTAATATTATTTAAATTTATACCTACATATTTATTAAAGACTCAGCAAAAAATAAACAAAATATTCTATTCTATAAAATGTCCTCTAAAACTGACCATAATTTGAAGTCTAAAGGGTTGAGGTCTGGGCTAGATGAGGGCCAGTCGTCAGCTTTTATAAAGTCCGGAACGTTGGTTTCAAGTCAGGCTTGGGTAGTTCGTGCCTTGTGGCCAGATGCAGAGTCCTGCTGGAAAGTCCACGGGATATTTTTAAAAAGTGTATTGTTGAGAGGTTTCACAACATGATCCAAGACTATATCTTGATACACTTTCGCTGAAGTTTTAACTCCTTTTTCACAAAAATGTGCTTTTGTCACTCCTTAATAAGACACGCCCCACTAAACTATCACTGATGCCGGATGATGACCACGTTGTACCTTTCCGACCACTTGAGCAGCTTCTTTAGAGCTGTGAGCGTACACTTTATCGTATTGATTATTGTAGTGTTATTCAATCGTGAAAATTGTTTCATCGGTAAAGAGGATTTATATCTGTGCCTTTCACCTGGGTATCTTATTTACTATAGAAGAGCCCTGCATTGCGTCCCGCTCGATCCTCCCGCGCTCGCTAATATCGAAGCATCAGTGTGCCGAATCTCACTGACGGGACACGCGCCGATCGTTATCGCGTCCGTTTATCTTCCACCGGATAAGATCGTTCTAAGCAGTGATATTGAGGCGCTGCTCGGTATGGGGAGCTCTGTCATTCTGGTGGGCGACCTAAATTGTAAACACATCAGGTGGAACTCACACACCACAACCCCGAATGGCAGGCGGCTTGACGCGTTAGTCGATGATCTCGCCTTCGATATCGTCGCTCCGTTAACCCCGACTCACTACCCGCTAAATATCGCGCATCGCCCGGACATACTCGACATAGCGTTATTAAAAAACGTAACTCTGCGCTTACACTCGATCGAAGTAGTTTCAGAGTTAGATTCAGACCACCGTCCCGTCGTCATGAAGCTCGGTCGCGCTCCCGATTCCGTTCCCGTCACGAGGACTGTGGTGGATTGGCACACGCTGGGCATCAGCCTGGCTGAATCTGATCCACCATCGCTCCCGTTTAACCCGGACTCTACCCCGTCTCCTCAGGATACCGCTGAAGCCATAGACATCTTAACATCACACATCACCTCGACATTAGATAGGTCATCGAAACAAGTTGTAGCGGAGGACTTCCTTCACCGCTTCAAATTGTCCGACGATATTAGGGAACTCCTTAGAGCTAAGAACGCCTCGATACGCGCCTACGACAGGTATCCTACCGCGGAAAATCGTATTCGAATGCGTGCCCTACAACGCGACGTAAAGTCTCGCATCGCCGAAGTCCGAGATGCCAGATGGTCTGATTTCTTAGAAGGACTCGCGCCCTCCCAAAGGTCTTACTACCGCTTAGCTCGTACTCTCAAATCGGATACGGTAGTAACTATGCCCCCCCTTGTAGGCCCCTCAGGCCGACTCGCGGCCTTTGATGATGACGAAAAAGCAGAGCTGCTGGCCGATACATTGCAAACCCAGTGCACGCCCAGCACTCAATCCGTGGACCCTGTTCATGTAGAATTTGTAGACAGTGAGGTAGAACGCAGAGCCTCCTTACCACCCTCGGATGCGTTACCACCCGTCACCCCGATGGAAGTTAAAGACTTGATCAAAGACCTACGTCCTCGCAAGGCTCCCGGTTCCGACGGTATATCTAACCGCGTTATTAAACTTCTACCCGTCCAACTCATCGTGATGTTGGCATCTATTTTCAATGCCGCTATGGCGAACTGTATCTTTCCCGCGGTGTGGAAAGAAGCGGACGTTATCGGCATACATAAACCCGGTAAACCAAAAAATCATCCGACGAGCTACCGCCCGATTAGCCTCCTCATGTCTCTAGGCAAACTGTATGAGCGTCTGCTCTACAAGCGCCTCAGAGATTTCGTCTCATCCAAGGGCATTCTCATCGATGAACAATTCGGATTCCGTACAAATCACTCATGCGTTCAACAGGTGCACCGCCTCACGGAGCACATTCTTGTGGGGCTTAATCGACCAAAACCGTTATACACGGGAGCTCTCTTCTTCGACGTCGCAAAAGCGTTCGACAAAGTCTGGCACAATGGTTTGATTTTCAAACTATTCAACATGGGCGTGCCGGATAGTCTCGTGCTCATCATACGGGACTTCTTGTCGAACCGCTCTTTTCGATATCGAGTCGAGGGAACCCGCTCCTCCCCACGACCTCTCACAGCTGGAGTCCCGCAAGGCTCTGTCCTCTCACCCCTCCTATTTAGCTTATTCGTCAACGATATTCCCCGGTCGCCGCCGACCCATTTAGCTTTATTCGCCGACGACACGACTGTTTACTATTCTAGTAGAAATAAGTCCCTAATCGCGAAGAAGCTTCAGAGCGCAGCCCTAGCCCTAGGACAGTGGTTCCGAAAATGGCGCATAGACATCAACCCAGCGAAAAGTACTGCGGTGCTATTTCAGAGGGGAAGCTCCACACGGATTTCCTCCCGGATTAGGAGGAGGAATCTCACACCCCCGATTACTCTCTTTAGACAACCCATACCCTGGGCCAGGAAGGTCAAGTACCTGGGCGTTACCATGGATGCATCGATGACATTCCGCCCGCATATAAAATCAGTCCGTGACCGTGCCGCGTTTATTCTCGGTAGACTCTACCCCATGATCTGTAAGCGGAGTAAAATGTCCCTTCGGAACAAGGTGACACTTTACAAAACTTGCATAAGGCCCGTCATGACTTACGCGAGTGTGGTGTTCGCTCACGCGGCCCGCACACACATAGACACCCTCCAATCCCTACAATCCCGCTTTTGCAGGTTAGCTGTCGGCGCTCCGTGGTTCGTGAGGAACGTTGACCTACACGACGACCTGGGCCTCGAATCTATCCAGAAATACATGAAGTCAGCGTCGGAACGGTACTTCGATAAGGCTATGCGTCATGATAATCGCCTTATCGTTGCCGCCGCTGACTACTCTCCGAATCCTGATCATGCAGGAGCCAGTCACCGTCGACGCCCTAGACACGTCCTTACGGATCCATCAGATCCAATAACCTTTGCATTAGATGCCTTCAGCTCTAATACTAGGGGCAGGCTTAGGGACCCCGGTAACCGTACTCGTCGAACTCGACAAAGAGGTCGACGTGCAACCTAACCCATGCATCAGCCCGCTGAGTTTCTCGCCGGATCTTCTCAGCGGGTCGCGATTCCGATCCGGTAGTAGATTCATTCGCGAAACAATTGCTCTTGAGTTGTTAGGTCTCGTTCGGAGGCGCTCGGGCAGTTGTTAGCAAATCCCACCCCTCTTGGCTGAGCCTTTGCTCGCCCACCTGTCCTGGTGAAACTGGAAAGGCCTTCGGGCCACCAGTAAACTTTCAATCATAAAAAAAAAAAAAAAAAAACCTGGGTATCGCGATAGAAGGCGTTTTGATCGATAAACTCTCTTTAATTGTATATATTGATTTAGGGCATGTCCTTTATATCGAAGGTAAACACCGTGCTTCAGGTCTTGTTTCATAATACGCGACAGAGTCCTAGCGGGAATCTTCATTTTACGCAATAAGATTTTTTGCTTCCTAATGGAGTTTCGAGGATTTCTGGCTTTAAAAGCATTAACAGCCTTTGTAGTTCTATCAGCACGCGGCCGCCCCGATCTTTTCTGGTCTTCGACAGACGAAGTGTTGTTGGGTCTGTTGATAGTATGATATACGAACATACGGCCGATACCAAGCTTTTGAAGTGTCTGGAATATGACCGACGGCTCTATACCCACTTTGTGCAAGGCGATCACTGCAACCCTATTTTCTTTCACACCCTATTCCATATTGTAATTTGATAATGAACACGAAAAAATATGTGAAATGGCGCAAAGTCGAAAGACGTTTTTAAAGTAATATACGTGTTCCAAATTCAAAATAATTATGTAAAAAGTTCTGAAAAAAAAAATGTTTTTATGTAACAGTATTTATGGCCAGACTAGTTATATAATTTAACTTAAAGGACGTAACTTAAAACAAATATAACGCTTCTGATAGGCCTGTTAAGAAATCAATCTTGATGTGTATTGTTTTCAAACAACCGCTATTATTTACAGGTACACAGGACCCCAGCTCTGTTAGGATCTCTCCAGTTAGTATATTGTCTGATATTATGATTGGACCTATAGTTGTGTAAGTTGGAGATTGAAAGCCGATACAAATCGTATTATATAATGTGTATAGACTTTGTAGTCTATTTCTAAAAGCCATATCATATATTGGCACCATTCCTTGCTCGTTCGCACTTTAGTGTGGTGTTGTCATGAACTATAACATAATTCTGGGTTTTCATATTTTAAAATTACTCCTCCTACGTTAATAATAATAGTTATTAGTCAAATCTGTATCGGATTCATGAGATTAATATTGATTGATAAAAATAGTTATGATTTTTATGTGAAAACGTGTGGGTGTGATGACTTTTATCTAATTCGCAATAATAAACCCATAAAGCCTCAGTCTGGATACTCAATAGACGGAGAAATACCCGACGAAACAACATTTTTTTTTAAATAAAGGATTATTTGTGGATTTGCTAACAGCTGTCTGATCACCAGCTCAGTTCAGCTCAAGGACAGCTGCTTCGCGAATGCATCTACTAGCGGATTGGAACCGCTGAAAAGATCCGGCGAGAAACTCGGGGGGCTGATGTTTTGGTTATGTTTCACGTCGAAATCTTTGGCGAGTTTGACAGTACGATTACCAGGGTCCCGAAGCCTGCTTCTAGTGCTAAAGACAGTGTTAGTAGATCGGATGGATTCGTAAGGTCGTGTCTAGAGCGTCGACGGTGACGAGCTCCTGGATGAGTCGAAGTTGGGGAGTAGCCAGCGGCGGCAATAATGAGGTGATTATCATAACGCATGGCTTTATCGAAGTGCTGCTCCGACGCTGACTTCGGGTTTTTTTTGATTGATTCGAAGTCCAAATGTTGTTATTGAAATTTGAATTGAAAAACATTCGATCAACAATATGAATCGTTATAAATAATTATTATTTTGAACTGGTGGTAGGACCTCTTGGGAGTCCGCACGGGTAAGTACCACCCCGCCTATTTCCGCCGTGAAGCAGTAATGCGTTTCGGTTCGAAGGGTGGGGTAGCCGTTGTAACTTTACTGAGACCTTAGAACTTATATCTCGAGGTGGGTGGCGCATTTACATTGTAGATGTCTATGGGCTCCAGTAACCACTTAAGACCAGGTGGGCTGAGAGCTAGTCCATCCATCTCAAAGCAATAAAAAAAAAAAACTATATCTTGAAAGCGTTGTGTGTTTGCATGTGTGTACATACGCCTATGTGTATACTGACTGCTTTAGTAGCTTCGTATGATAAAGTAATGTGCACAGAACTATATTTTACTTCAGAGACATGAATGACGATGCAACAAGATTTAAAATGTATTTTTTAGGTTCTAAAGATTTCCTACATTTCATAATACTTGTTGTATCGCTGCTAAGTCACAAAATCGTTTATTTGCTATTCTTCTTTAATCTTCTATATATATAAAAATGAATTGCTCTTCGTTAGTCTCGCTAAAACTCGAGAACGGCTGGACCGATTTGGCTAATTTTAGTCTTGAATTATTTGTGGAAGTCCAGAGAAGGTTCGAAAGGTAGATAAATATGAAATTGCTCGGAATTAAATAGAAATAACATTATTTTTTTTGGTTCTAAGTTTATTTTATACAAAAGTTTAGGTCTTTTATTTCTCGATTGAGGCACTACGAAGTCTGCCGGATTGCTTTTAAAACCTATTTATCTTAAGGGAAGTTTAATTCTTAAAGTTGTGTAGACTGCAAGCTGAAACTGCAATAAAATACATATTGATCTGATGCTAGTATAAAAAAGAAGTGTTTGGCACAAGCTTATAGCTAGTTGAAAGAGCATGTAAAAAAGTTGTTGTAAGCGTGCTTCAAATTGAATTAATACTACTATTATAACTACAGTGACCATTTAATCTCTTAATATAATAGATCATTCTCTGTCTCTTATCAAAAATTTTCTTATGTAGGGACACAGGTTGTTATATAAACAAAATTTTTCGTAGTCATAATATGCGGCTGCGCCCGCAAGCTCCGTTGCTTATTATTTTTTAAGTTCAGTCGCGTATAAACGCTCCGATTAACCAGCTGTGTTATTTAATTATCTCACTTCCGATAACGCCCTGAACCATTATTGACCACTACCAAAATAACCCCTAAAATTATTTTATGTTTATATTGTAACCAGCGACCCGCCCTCGCTTCGCTTCGGAAACATTAAAACACACATGAAACCAAAAAAATAAAATAAAAAAAATAATAAAAAAAGTAGCCTATGTTCATCAGGGACAATGTCGGCTTCTAATGGCAAAATAATTTTTCAAATCGGTCCAGTAGTTTCGGAGCCTATTCGAAAAAAACAAACAAACAAATCTTTCCTCTTTATAATATTAGTATAGATATAGATTGTGTATGAGCCATTTGGCTATTTCTGTTCCGAAACAAGTATACTCTTTGGGCGTTCCAAGATACAAAACCGATGGAAGGATACAAAATTTGTTTTACCAGTAAAGTTAATATTACATTAAAATTTCAAAATAGAATGCAATATTTACGTTGTGATGTATGAAGAATTTTCATAATATGCAAGCCTTTTTTTTTTTTTTTTTTTCCTACCTAAGCTGATAGCCTTGAGAGGCTATATCAGCGTAACCCTAACTTTTGTAGGTGAGCTCACGGGGCTCAAACCTGATGACGTTGTTAACACGAACCCTAGCAAGAGCCGTGCTTCGCAGAATCTACCACCGGATCGGAAACGCGACCCAATGAGAAGATCCGGCGAGAAACTCAGTGGGCTGTGTCTGTGAGTTAATTTACTCGTCGAGCCCTTCGTCGCAAGCGACGGGTTCGACGAGAACGGTGACCGGTGCTTGAAGTACCTAGAAGCACCGTTAGTGGATCGGGAGGATCCGAGATGACGTGTTTTGGGCGACGTCGACTGCTTTCCATTCTGTCCGCAGGATCGGGAATGTAGTTACCGGCGGCCACGATGAGAGGGTTCTCGTGTCGTGCCGCTTTATCGAAGTGGCGCATCGACGCCGACTGCATATACTTACTGGTGGACTCTAAGTCCAGGTCGTCGTGGAGGTCGACGTTCCTGACGAACCACGGGGCTCCGACGGCTATCCTGCAAAAACGGGATTGAATAATTTGGAATAACTTTAAGTGAGTGCGGGCCGCGTAAGCGAACACTACACTTGCATAGGTCATGACGGGGCGTATGCAAGTTTTGTAGAGTGTCACCTTATTTCTAAGGGACATTTTACTTCGCCTACATATCATCGGGTAGAGTATGCAAACCATCGCAAAGCTATGGGTATGGTGAATTAAGCTTCATGTAACAAAAACACATCGACATAAATACACCAGGAATATATCAAAGAAAAGGGGAGAAGGTCGAGTTATTGTATCAAGGTATGGGATATCAAAAAGTTATATTGATTATTGAAGTTTCAATTTTTACTGTTTTTTTTACACTAAAACTTACTAGTGTATATATTTTTTCAGGAAGTTCATGAAAAGAATTTCTTAAAGAAAAATAATGCCAGTCCACTAAAATATAGCCACTAAGTCAACAAACAATAAGCCCTCGATTCGTGGATCCATTGTTATCAACGAACCTTGAACAATGCATTTTCAATTGTTTGAAAGAATGTGAAGGGAGTAATTACAGAAGCAGTATGAATTTTCGCATTTGCATAACAGCTACATCTCAAGTATCCACAAATAATATTTATTAAATAGGACTGCTTCTCTCGGTTACGTATGAACCAACAAGTCCGGTAGTATCAAATTTCGTAAATAAAGTTTGTATATTTGACGAACCTATCTTTTACTTGACAATCACTCAGTTTTTACAGTCTGATATTCGAAATCTATGGTCAGTAGAAAACAATACCATTATAGATTTTTGTAAAGGTTTTATTTTCTTCATCTTTCATGTCTTACTAGTCTGCTATTTTAGCTCTTACTAAGTATTCTGAACTTAGTAACCCCTAAATTTGGTGACACGCTAATGTAACTGGATTATGCACAAAAAACACTTGATATTTACAAGAAGCTCCCAAAACTAGCTATGCTTCATTGAAATGCATAATTCAGCTACTTTTCATTACTTAATTAGCATTTTCTTATCGTATATTTCATATTTGAAGTCGTCGTGGCCTAAGACATAAGACTTCCGGTGCATTCGTGTTGAACGATGCACATGTGTTCGAATCCCAGGCGGGTACCAATTTTTGTAATGAATTACGTACTCAACAAATGTTCACGATTGACTTCCACGTGTAATAAAAGTGAAACCCGCAAAATTATAATTTGCGAAATTACTGGTGGTAGGACCTCTTGTGAGTCCGCGCGGGTGGGTACCACCGCCCTGCCTATTTCTGCCGTGAAGCAGTAATGCGTTTCGGTTTGAAGGGTGGGTGTAGCCGTTGTAACTATACTGAGATCTTAGAACTTATATCTCAAGGTGGGTGGCGCATTTACGTTGTAGATGTCCATGGGCTCCAGTAACCGCTTAACACCAGGTGGGCTGTGCGCTCGTCCACCCATCTAAGCAATAAAAAAATATAAAAAATATACGAAAACACGGCATTCATTTATCCGTTTAAACAAGGCTATGAAAATAACATTATTGATGTTACCACAAGCCGTGTTATATTCAAATAACTAAATGGATCGTTAAGGTAAGCAAAGTTCATTTTGGAAGTAGGTCATTCACCCCATTGACCTCTATAGCATGCATAATATCATTCATCATTTTGTATAATATACTATAAATATATAATAATAAAATAAATGATGGCTTGTTCATAGAGGACCTCGTTGTACAGGGAAGGGTGGATGGTACAAAGCCGCGTGGGTCAACAATGAGTGGATCACCAATGCGGTGGATCGACCAAATTAAAACTACAGTTGGAGATCCCCCCTAAATCAGTCCAGTAGAATGGAATGGCATCCTTGTGCTGGGAGAGATGGCGAGACATTGTGAGACGCATCAAGTATGCGCCCTCCAACACTACATGACGATCACGACCACTCTGTCACGAATGATTTAGCACTGAACCACTATTTTTTTTATTGCTTAGATAGGTGGACGAGCTCACAGCCCACCTGGTGTTAAGTGGTTACTGGAGCCCATAGACATCCACAACGTAAATGCGCCACCCACCTTGAGATATAAGTTCTAAGGTCTCAGTATAGTTACGACGACTGCCCCACCCTTCAAGCCGAAACGCATTACTGCTTCAGGGCAGAAATAGGCAGGGCGGTGGTACCCACCCGCGCGGACTCACAAGAGGTCCTACCACCAGTAATTACGCAAATTATAATTTTGCGGGTTTCATTTTTATTACACGACTAGCGACCCGCCCTCGCTTCGTTTCGGAAACATTAAAACACACATGAAACAAAAAAAAAAATCAAAAAAAAATCAAAAAAAGTAGCCTATGTTCATCAGGGACAATGTCGGCTTCTAATGGAAAAAGAATTTTTCAAATCGGTCCAGTAGTTTCGGAGCCTATTCGAAACAAACAAACAAACAAATCTTTCCTCTTTATAATTTTTACTAGCGACCCGCCCTCGCTTCGCTTCGGAAACATTAAAACACACATGAAACAAAAAAATAAAAATAAAAAAAAGTTAAAAAAAAGTAGCCTATGTTCATCAGGGACAATGTCGGCTTCTAATGGAAAAAGAATTTTTCAAATCGGTCCAGTAGTTTCGGAGCCTATTCGAAACAAACAAACAAACAAATCTTTCCTCTTTATAATATTAGTATAGATTACACGATGTTATTCCTTCACCGTGGAAGAATCGTGAGCATTTGTTGAGTACGTATTTCATTAGAAAAACTACCACTAAACTTGGTACAGTAAATTCAGTATAATTTTTATTTAATTTTTGTATTCTATGTTAATGAATCTAATATGGATGCAAAATCTGAAGTAAATGAAATAAATAAATAGGTTTGGTCCCGAAGTTGAAAATAGGAAGAGATGTCCTGACAAAGGTAAGCAACAAATATTTGTCGTACAAACTCATATTTCGCGAATAGCCAATTTCAAAGAAAGGCGACTCATAACTATGAATATTGACAGACAACTTTTATACTCTTCAGTAAAATTTAGAGGCATCTGCTGAAAAGAATGGTATTAAAGAGACATTGTACAACAGTTCTAAATGAGACTATGTATTTATTTATTTGGCCAGTTTCGTACGCCATATACCTAGCTCATAGAAATTCACAAAGCGGTCTAAATTTAGAGACATGTTTCAAATGGAAATGCCATTGATTTCTATTTTTTTTAAATGAAGTGTTTGATTAAAACATTAATTAATTTATTCGTTTTAACACGCAAACTAGGTATCTAATAGCCTGATGATAAGGTTATAGAGGTCATAGATGTTACAACGTTAATCTTGTCCAACACTTTAAGGAGTTAGAATTAAGTAAGAAAGTAGGTACGAAAGATTTCCTAGAAAAAACACATAAAAATATATTGTTTTAATAATTCCTCATAGATAATATTTTATATGCCATTAGGGATTTAAGGGGCGGGCTTTGTTTGCGCAGATCTTAGTCATGGCCACACGGATCTTTGTCCCTTTATTTTTAGACACCTCAGAAGAGGTCACCAGCATTTATAACTCCAACAAGACTCCTTATCGAATGCCTCTAAGACATTCTCCATCTACTGCTGATAGCAGTGCTTTTTATGCTGAATTTCGTTGTTAAGCCTCATCTGCAGACGTTGTCGGATCACTGCGATGGGAACAATACACCAATATCGGTAAGATAGGTATTCTTCGAATAAATTCGATCCTTATTCAGCGTGAATTTGTTGTGTTATTTTCATTTTCGAATTTAATTCAAAATACCTTTCTTTTGTGAGAAACTGGAGTTCAGATATTAAACGAGGGGACAGCGTTATTGGATTACAGGAATTGTTTCAAGATTTTTCAAGTGAAATGTTTCGGATTTTTGTTGTTTTCTTCTTATATAGATTCTTAAGTTCGTCTCGTTACACTCCTGTGAAATGTAAAACTTTAATTTTTGATAAATTTTTGGAGAGATATACGACAAAGGGAAGATCTTCCACCGAGCGGGTGATACTTATTGCTCGGTAGACCGACGGTCCGAATGATGTTGTTCGGAACTTGTATATATGCGCTTTATCTTGAAAATGTCGTAAGCGAGATTCAGGTATCTGTCAATTATCTTGCGTTGTATGATGGCTACCCGCCACATCACTCCTCTCCGAGACCGGAGGTCGTGTCATTTTAGCTATCGTTGTCCGTGCTGAGATTAGCTTGCAAGTGCCAGTGCTGCTCGAAGTCTGCGGTAAGTCGAGACTGAGCTTGAATGTGCGTGAGTGTCGCCAGTGCTACTCGAAGTTTGCGGTGAGTCGAAACTGAGCTTGAATGCTGCGTGATGAGGCAGTGTCGGTGCGTGCCCTAGGACCAGGAAGCGCGGTGAGTCGGCTGCGATGGTCCTGTGGAGGCTGCGATGCTGGCTTGCTGTGGGACGACTGTCGATGACTTGCTTTTATCTGCGAGAATGCGGGAATTGTGGCAGCCGAAGTTCTTGATGCGCTGATGATGAATCAGAAGGCTGCGTGTTCACATCACGTCGGGGTCACCAGTTTGGAGAGATATACGACAAAGGGAAGATCTTCCACCGAGCGGGTGATATTGCTCGGTAGACCGACGGTCCGAATGTTGTTGTTCGGAACTTGTATATATGCGCTTTATCTCGAAAGTGTCGTAAGCGAGATTCAGGCATCTGTCAATTATCTTGCGTTGTATGATGACTACCCGCCACAAATTTAATATTATAGTTTCAAGAAAAGCACTATTTAGAAAATCGAAACAGAAGTACAATAAGAGTGGGATATTTCTAACTGTAGTTTGATTCTGGGCTCAAATTTGTGAAAACTGTTTTTTTAGCACTACTGGTAATGGGGGAAAACGAACAAAATCTGTTGGCGTATAAAAGAATGGCTGCATTTTAACATGGCTAAAAATCATATAGCATTCACAATAAAGTCAGGATATTTTTTATATTTTCATATATTATAAGCTCTGAATAACAACATTGAAACCGTCGGTTCTTTATGGTCAGAATTACCTATAACAATTACGACCATGGGAAAATTAACAATAATAAATTCTAAACAAAAATAAATTTAAATATTTCGCAATTAATAATTTTTTTAACTAGCTTTCCTTTGAGAATTTCATTGCACTTAAAATCATAATTTCGTTCCAGTTTTTATTGAATTCACTTCCAAAATAAATATTTTGTTTTTAACCTTCAATTTGTTTTGGTTAATGAACGCTCTTCGTGACTGAAACACATTTCAGTTATCAGCTTTAAATTTAAATTAGGATTTTCAGTAAAATAAACGAGTGAGATTTTAATCTTCGTTAAAATTAGCCTTTGTAACGAATATCAAATAATTAAAATTAACACGATATAATATCACCAAAACAGGTGATATTATAAGTACAGTTCAGAACATAATATGTGTTATTAATACTTAATAAATATAAAACTTTTAATTTAATAACAATAAATAATAACGCACCTGAGTCCATCAACAAGCGCCAAGCATCAATTTCGTTATCATAAAAGCTCTCCTGTTTTTGAAAATGGAACACACGATTGTTCCAAAGCAGAATGTGGCATTTTAGTTATGGAATGTTAGCGGTTGACCCACAGTTCTCGCCTCCTAACCGAGACGCGTGGCTGAGTTTGAAAGCTTAGCCGGACTGAGGGACTTATTAATAGCTGTCTTCGTTGTCTAACATCTTAAGGGCAGATGCTTTGCGAGCTTATTTACCATAGGATCGAAATCGGGCTTCACTAAAAAGATCTGGTCATAAATCAGCGGATGATATGTGTATTTACGTCGCAGTCTGGGATGAGTATGATATTTTGGCTGCTGCTACCCAAATACTAGTAGCGTCAAATAACACTGAGAGTGGATTAGTAGAAACCGTTAGGGATAGGCTGTCAAAGGTTGGCTACTGCGTGAGTTGGGTCAGCAGTGTAGTTGGAGGCGGCCACAATAAGTTATCGCACCACTTACGTGAAATGGCGCTCTGACGATGTCTTTATAAACTTAGAGAGCGGTTTGAAATCCAACTCATCGTGAAGATGTTTCAAGACTGTTTCAATATGATCACAGTTGAGGATCAAATGTGTCTTGTGACATTTGTATTTCTGCAAAATTCGTTTATTTGAACACATGCGAAATACGTATTTATTTATAAATGATAATTTCTTTAGAATTGGAGTGCAAATAAGCTCACGGCTTACGGATATTTACCAGCTACTTCTTTTTTTGGGTAATCGTACATAAATAATGTAAAAAATTATCATAGCTACAAGATATTCTGTGGATAATTGATAATCCGACGTGCCAATGACCAGGTGTAGTTCATATATTCAAGTTTGTTGTTATTCAAAGATCCGTTGCCCCCGGTTTTTCGAAGCTGTGTTTGAATTAATTTCGGAACTGAATTTCAATAAGGTTTGATTCATTTCGAACTTTATTCATTACGCGTAAGGGTCGAGATTGTGTACACAATGCTGTTTGAACAAAACGCTTGTTTCGAAATTTCACTACGCTCCTGATGATGTTTGATCTTTTACAAACAATGGAATTGGGAAGCATCAAGATGTTTCATTCATGAAATTATAGTGAACGTTATTGTTTAGAATTTTATAGGAAAATGAAAATTTACGTTTGGTTTAGGTTGATCGCGTTTGAAAACACAATAATTTGTTTTTCTGAAAGCATCACTGTGCTAACGAAGCCCGGCCACGTTTTGCACCACAAAAAGGACATATCGTTCGGAATGTACATGTGTACTTTTATTCTCTTTATGTTTTCCACTATATACTCTATGTGGAGTTCACTGAGACATTATTTGAGATTTTTTCATTATTTATTTTTAGCATAGCAATATCCACCAGTAATAGAGTTCACAACTTCTAGAGCTACTGAGTTTTTTCATAGAAATGCGGTTATGAAATAAATAGTTCTGCATTGTGCTTTCTCATATGTCTTTAAACGAAGTTTAAAAGGAGTCTTAAACGGCGGATAATGCCTTCTTTGTGCCACTTGCGTCGCTGATAGTCATATTGAAAGGGCTGAATAATCGGCTGCATTGAAAGATAATAAGTCCTTAGAGTTACGCCCAACGCCCTACAGCTGTTTGTGTTCATAACACACGATCGCACTTCCAACCACTGCACATATTACTGCAACAAAGAGTAAATAAATGCGAAATTGTTTTTGGTTGGAACTTTTCGCGCATTAACCGAGAATCTTAAATTTTAAATTTAGTAACAAACGACTGGCTGGCGACACGACTTTAATGAAACATAATGCTGTCGCACTCTGCAAGGGCTGTCGTTCCATAATTGCATAGCGAACTAAATTGCTACGTAATTACGTAAATGTGACTGTAAACTGGGTATTTGTTTAAGAATAATAGTTTAAAAAAACTTAAAAAAACATGCTTTATATAAATTGATTGTGGGGTGCTTCTTAAGATATTATTGAAATAATAATTCTTCTACTCATATCTGTCAGAAAAATATTTATAACTAATAACACCATGCACCCTACGCTTTTTTTACAATAAAATATATTTTACACTGTTTTCAATTTAAATTGATTAAAATTTATTTTCTATTTTTTTGTTGAATTTTTTATAAAACGGTTTTTTAGTATTTTAAAGTATTATTTATTTTTCATTTTTTAGTTCAATTTTCTATAAAAGCGTATTTTTAAAACTATTAAGTACTTTAACATTAATTCCTGCCTTATCGACTATAAATAAAAATTATATAAATTGGCAAAAATCTTATTTTGCAAATTGAATAATGAAAAAATCTTATCAAATTAGTGTGTTGTCATCAGTCCTCAATAAATCTACAAAGTTTGAATGGAATCTGGCCGTTTAAATTGGGTCAAAATCGCGTCTAAAGGAGTCAGTTACAAACATACAAACATACATACAAGTGAAGCTAATATAAAGCATGTAAAAACTAGCAGTGCAGTTGTGATTTTTAGTGCGAATATGTGTTATGCATTTATTTGTTGTGAATTGTATAAATAAACTTATAAGTAAGCAAGAAACATGTGATTGTTTATCATAAAATATCAGAGTGAAAAACCGGTGTTTTCATTACTTGTAATGCATTCAGGAGTCACAATATAATTTTATCTAACACACTACCTACTTAAGCATCTTACAACTTCATGTTTTGTTGCTGTAAACATTCCCATAACAGTAAAATAAAATATAAGGGGTAACCACACGTAATCGAGGTGACGAGACCAAATGACGTCATGAACAGTGTTTTTACTGCAAATTGGATGCATTCGCACGTTGCATAAAGATAATGCATAGTTGTGACCATCGGGAAAATACAGTTAAACGTTAATGATGTATAAATAATGCACCAGGCTATGTATATTATGTACAAATTGAAAACCAACATATATCTAAATGTTTTCAACGTATCTGTAAAGAGCTATTATGAGTGTTTAAGGTATTCGTTAAATACTTTAATATAATACAAATGTTACTACCGTGGGGAGTCATATAGTATAGTGTAGTGAAGTGTAACACTACACTACACTTCTATAATAGTAGTGTAACACTACACAACTATAAATAAATACAGTTTACTGGTGGTAGGACCTCTTGTAAGTCCACACGGGTAGGTACCCCCACCCCGTCTATTTCTGCCGTGAAGCAGTAATGCGTTTCGGTTTGAAGGGTGGGGCAGCTGTTGTAACTATACTGAGATCTTAGAACGTATATCTCAAGGTGGGTGGCGCATCTACGTCGTAGGTGTCTATGGGCTCCAGTAAACACTTAACACCAGGTGGGCTGTGAGCTCGTCTACACAAAAAAGCAAAAAAAAAAAATTTAAACTGTTTCTTCATGTATCTTGACGCCACCAAAAAGTCTATTCCAAATTACTTATTAAATTTAGTTTTCCTATTTTCCCATTTTGTATAAAATCACGCAAAGAACTATTTTGCTGAAACTATCAGTATGTACCCAGTGACTATGCTTTTTACTCGTGTGTATGCAAAACGAGAAACTGTATGGTTGACTGAAATTGAAAAGGGTCAGGTTGACAAGGGATTTGATGGTGAGCAATAAAGATAACTTCAAAGGTAATTTTGTTGGATGACATGAACATGATACTAATATAATAAATTATACTGAAAGGGAAATATAAGATCGACCCGCCATAATCAATTATTTGAAATTTTGGACTATCTTATAAGCTCCTTTCTGAGCTTTAATCTATTGTTCAAGAAAAACAAACTTGTAATGCGATTAGTGGAATTATCCCGTATTCTGTATTCTTTGAAAAAAAAAAGTAAGCCATTTGTTTTTTTTTTATTGCCCTTGTAGGCAGACGAGCATACGGCCCACTTGATGGTGAGTGGTTACCGTCGCCCATGAACTTCAGCAATGCCAGGGGCAGAGCCAAGCCGGTGCCTACTAAATCCACATCCACGTCGATAA
Source organism: Bombyx mandarina (assembly GCF_030267445.1). Classification (NCBI taxonomy): domain Eukaryota; kingdom Metazoa; phylum Arthropoda; class Insecta; order Lepidoptera; family Bombycidae; genus Bombyx; species Bombyx mandarina. The sequence continues at coordinate 6,501,177 of NC_143227.1, read as the reverse complement.
AAACGTGTACGTATATTTACAATACTTGATTGTTAATTATTAATACAGTATTCGTAGAGTCCATATAATCCAGCACAGATTTTATAATTTGTTACATAGAACTATCTCCACTCAAATTTACAACAAGGTTATCCCAAACGGTAAACTCCGTTGATGTGTGAGAATATAACTATTTAACTACTGTTCGAGATTGTACTAGAGTTTCGGTCAAACATTTGAGTAGTCGTATTATTTATATGTATAATATACATAATACTGTCGCAACGAAGTGGGAAAATGTTTGTCATTGTGAACGACGAATAATTTACGTGAACAGCCTGCATATCTAACGTGCGTATTATTTATTGCATGGTAAATTTACATTTTGCGTGCAACACAAATAAGGCCCTGAGGATCGAGCCAGATGTGAACTTGAGGATTTATAAGTAGAACGAAAGTTTGAAGTTTGGTAACTGTTTGGTAACTTTTTTTTAATTGCTTATATGGGTGAGCGAAATTGCTGCACTTCTGGTATTTAGGGATCACCGGAGACCATAGCTGTCAACAACGTAAATGCCACCACCAAAGGGGATTGCCCACTCTCCATAGTGTGCTAGGCCCAAGATGGACATCAAATATTACTATAAAAATGTACTGATTCAAATTCTTAAATGTATTGGATATCTAAAAAATATATTGAAATTGACGCCACTATTATAAAAAATATAATAAAAATAAAAACTCGTTTTGAGGTTAATTTTCTATATAAATAAGTGTCGGATTGTGAGATACTTCAAGAACTTTTCTTTTCTTAATGTTTAAGATGTTCCTAATTTATTTTTATCCAATAGGGTATAAAAACACACTTAATTCTTTAAATATCTATATTTTCTTCATCTTCATACACAATTAGTATCATCTAAAAATAGCAAAGGAGAGCATATACACGGTTTTAAATCTCGGTCAGGGTAAAACCACAATTCACACAATGTTTTTTAGTCGTAGTATGAAACGTTATTGATAAAAGTAAAATAAATCGAAGAAAAATCAAAACACATCCATTTTGTACGCAAGCACAACACCACAAGCAGCAAGCGAAGTGTCAGTCAGTCAGATTAAATTCAGTGTTGTCAGTATAAAGAAAAATAATTACATGAAATTCATATATCGATTATTTTTTTAAATAACCGATAATTGATTTATATCTTAATCTTTTTTTACGAGTACACATTATTTTTTATGTTTTTGTTTTAGTTGTACATATTTAAATAACAATACTAGTAAAGTTTTTTTTATTGCTTAGATGGGTGGGCGAGCTCACAGCCACCCTGGTGTTGCTAAGTGGTTACTCGAGCCCACATACATCTACAACGTAAATGAGCCACCCACCTTGAGATATAAGTTCTAAGGTCTCAAGTATAGTTACAAGTTAAAGTCCAATGGGTATGTCTTCGATGTTATTTTATGTGCATAAAATCCATTAAAATCGTTTGATTAATGATAATACTTAAAATGATTTATTTATATGTTTTATTTATATACTCAAAATATTTACTTCATACGTAAAAGGATTTGAAGCTGGCAATATTTTTCCCGCAAAAATAAAAATCCTTGTTTTTTCAATAGAGTTACTTTTTTTAAACTACTTATTGTAAACTATAGTGGCGCTTATTTGCAAGAAAGTAAATGCATATTTATTTATGACAAAATTAATGCACTAAGTATTTTTTCTATAATCTATTGTCCGCTTTGGGCCGAAAATGGGCCATCCCCTTTGTGTTTTAAATTTTCAGTTTTTTTATGATTGTCTGTGATGTTTGATTTTTATGATTTTTTTATGGCTGTCTATCTTCAAACCGAAATGCATTAATGATTCACAGCAGCATAATATAAGATATACTATTAATTTTTTTATTTTTATTAAATAAATTAAGTGGAGCGTATTTTCATTCGAGAACTCTCTCGATTGACTGTGATACTGCTTGCGTACTTAAAGGTAAACAAAAGCCAAACAAGTTTCTACCATCAACACAACACTTGAGTAGATACTGAACAAAAATAACGGAAATTAATCCCTATGTATGTATGGATTTTTTTTTTATTGCCCTTGTAGGCAGACGAGCATACGGGCCACCTGACGGTGAGTGGTTACCGTCGCCCATGGACTTCAGCAATGCCAGGGACAGAGCCAAGCCGCTGCCAACCGCTTAATACTCACCACAAGCCTCATTTGAAGAAGGACATGTCATAGCGCTCGGGAAACACCGTGGAGGGGAGCTCATTCCATAGCCGGATGGTACGTGGCAAAAAAGATCTCTGGAAACGCACTGTGGATGACCGCAGTTGCTCCAGGTAGTATGTATGAACTCTACTCCGGTGGCGGGCGGTGCGATGGTAAAAACGAGATGCCGGTATCATTCCTCTGAGCACTCCCCATGGAACATACGGTACAAAATACAGAGGGAACCGAAGTCCCTCCGTAGACCCAGAGGTTCTAAAATGTATCGTAGAGCTACATGCAGCTACAGATAATATTAAATATTACGTATTATATTTAATAGTATCGAAGTTCTGGGGCTTCCTCGTTATTGCAAAGTTATACTGTGCTCGATTAAATATGTTCACGTAACGATTAAACTAGTGACCTCGTAACAATAATAATTATCGAACAATGCTACGGCTAACAACGAAGCGCTACGGACCGTAGCTAATTGCATCTACGGTTGCTACGAAACTAAGCAGCTACAATAATATGGATTTAATTTTACCGAATAATTTTACAGTGTTACTGGTGTTACTTTGTTTTCGTGGAAATTTACCGGAAACTTATTGATTAAGAATAGTGGAATAAAAATAAGAGTATTTACTTACAGTTTAGATGAACTATTAAAACTCATTTAATAAACAAAATTATTTATATAATATTTTTAATGTCTCATTTATTACAATATTAGCGTGTTACGTAGTTTTAGCCATATGAAGAGTGTTAACAACAAATAATAAAAAAACGTTTTATTTCTCGAAATAAACAGCTTAGCGACTAATTGACGTTTTCGGTTACGCGGTGTTAGGACTAGAATAGTAATATTTGGGTGGGTGTCACAAAACCAGATTAATGATAACTACTCAAACTAATTGATAAATCGTATGCTTCTGAATAAGCATCTACCATTTACACAATAAATAAAAAAATGTAATTTTCTTTATGCAATAAAAATCCCTTATATAAACCAAAAGCCATTTATACTCATAAACCATTTATAATGTTAGAATCATAATATTTTAGAACTATAATTGCGTTAAGAAATATGATAAAGAACCCGATTTACTTGAAAAATATTTCTTGAGCGTGTCCAAATGCGACTCTGCCCTACGAATAGGGTCTTATCAGATTTGCTTCGGTTAATAGCAGGTTACGGATACAATGCGACGAAAGTTACTTTTATTACTATAATTTATCGTGAACGAGTGAGTACAAACTGACGTTTTAGTGAAAATCGACTCTCGTATTAATTAAACACAACATTTTTTAAATCGTTTTTTTTTTTTTGCTACGATATGTGGGCGAATTCGCAGCCTACCTGGTGTTAAGTAGTTACTGGAGCCCATAAACTTCCACAACGTAAATGCACCACCTACCTTGAGATATAAGTTCTAAGGTCTCAGTATAGTTACAACGGCTGCCCCGACCTTCAAACCGAAACGCATTACTGGTTCACGGCAGAAATAGGCAGGGTGGTGGTACCTACCCGTGCAGACTCACAAGAAATCCTACCACCAGTAAATAAAGTAACCACTAGTAAAAACCTGTAAAGTAAAACTATCACAGTAATAGTATTGTCACTAACTACATCAGGTACGTAAAATTTAGTTTTTTTGACACTAAAACGACCGTGGCGCTTGTAAGGAAAACTTCACTGCTATGAAAATATTATTGCAGGTAAATGGATTTTAGTTGAGGCTCAAGAGACCTCAGCAGAAGGCAGCGGCTTATTTATGCTCCTGCCACCGCTGAGATTCCTGAGTTACTGTCACTATTAACAGGTGGGCCGTATGCTCATCAGTTAGCAACAGCAAATTTTGTTTAAAGACCCAACAGAAATCCATCCTTTACTAACAGATTGTGAACGCAGTTATCACTCATTCAAAATGTATAGACGGTATTCACATATTTAGATCCACCTAATCCACTCTCAGTGTTATTAGACGCTACTAATTATAAGGTTAGTCGCAACCAAAACACGCCGGATATGATACTTAGCCTTTTTAATTTTTATTTTATTGGTTAGATGTGTGGACGAGCTCACAGCCCATCTGGTGTTAAGTGGTTACTGGAACCCACAGACATCTACAACGTAAATGCGCCACCCAGCTTGAGATATGTTCTAAGGTCCCAAGTATAGCTACAGTATAGTTACAGCCTATAAAATTAGCCCATTTTGTTTCTTGCTGAACCTTCTCAGCCGGTGGCAATTCGGGTCCCATAGATGCCCTTACGAAGAAACAGTTGCCCTTGGGCTCTTAGGCCCTTTTAGCTTCGAAAAATTCTTAACAATAAACGAAGTACCATTTATAAAATCTCCAAACGTCTAGAAAATTCCAAATAAACCTTGAAATTCTTAATAGTAGTCACGAGGCCCGCTACCCATCGAAACAAACGAAGGACATTAAATCCAAATTCCAGAACGTTCAACCGAATACTTTAATTCAGCGAGCCGAAACAATCCCCGTAGCGTCCCTTTGCAATTCCACTGAACAAGCGTCGCACTCCGATACTTTTTTCGGGAGCCTCTCATGTGGAACTGCGAAAGATATTTACTAACAAAACGCAGGGAGACCGACACTAGATCGCTATACTGAATTTGCACCTATCGATTTTTGACTTAATTTAAGCGTAAGATTCTTATTTGAATCCGGTCACTGTCCTCGTCGAACCCGTCGCTTGCGACGAAGGGCTCAACGAGTAAATTAACCCATAGACACAGCCCACTGAGTTTCTCGCCGGATCTTCTCAGTGGGTCGCGTTTCCGATGCAATGGTAGATTCTGCGAAGTACTGCTCTTGCTAGGGCCAGTGTAAGCAACTCTCACGGTTTGAGCCCCGTGAGCTCACCTACATGTTAGGGTGAAGCTGAAATAGCCTCTCAAGGCTATCAGCATAGGTAAAAATAATAATATTTAAATTAGTTGAATCGCTTCATTATGATTAGTTAAGGTACGAGCATAAATGAGAGCAGACATGAGATCCTGTGAAAGTGCAATCTCTGGTAGCATAGACGCAAGGAATTGGTTTAATCCTTTAATTACTTTAGTATTGGTTAGAAAAAACTTACTAGTTGTGGTATCTTTGGGTAATCAATTAACACGAATTGGACCGTAAGGTGATTTACCCGTGTAAGTAATGAAAATGCAGTGATGGTTTTGGTATATATTGTACCATATCTATTATTGACACCATAAGTAACTTGGCCAATCATAACGTAAGTCCTATCCAATTCATTATCAATGGTCCATCGTGCACAGTAGTTGATTTTCTCTTGACTGCAATTATTCTTATTTTCTGAATAAGGGACTATTGCTGACTTAAGGGTAGTCAGAATTTAAATTCGTAGGCTCATCATTATCTTTCAAATAAGCATTGTTTATTTAAATTCTTAGGCTCATCTTTATTTTTCAAATAAGCGTTGTAGTATTAAAGAAAAATTACCATTCGCAAGTATTATCACCTGAACCTCATCGTTCAAATTTCACGTGTGGTCGCCACTGTGGACCTTAGCTATGTAATTACAGTGCTAGAAGTTAGTAGTGAACAAAAAGTCAAATATATACCGATGTTTAGATTTCTTTCAAATATTGGAGAGTTCTAGGTTGTAAATAATGAAGTCGCATACAAAAGTCATGTTTGTATGTTTAAAAATGTACGCATTCCCGTGCGCCATTTGTTTTCCAAAAACTAAGAAACATAACATTAGAGTGACAAATGGAAGATGAAGCATATTAAAATTCGTAGACTGCTTCGTACCGAGTTTGATCACTGTTGAGACAGACATTATAATATGAAAATCTAGAATGTTTACTAAAAAAAATTGTCATCATAAGTATATTTTGTACGTTCACATATTTTTTTATAAAAATACATTCGACTCTTAAAAAAATGCTTGATCAACAATTTCCTTTGATTGCTACTTTTGAGATTTTGATTCATTTTAGTTCTATTTTTTCTTGTAAATGTATACTACTAAATATGCAATAGTCACGAAACAACAACAAATAAATAACAAAAATAATCATCTAAATGATACGTCAGAAAAGAATAAACCATTTTTTTCTTGTCTATTTTAATATTATCGATTTATCGCATACTATAGGTAGAATCGGTTAGAATATATTATTCTAGCCTCGTTAAAGTTTTGACATCACCTCCGTCTTCTCACATTGTCCAAATATTTCATTCGGTAGAGTGTGTGGATGCAAGAACATTGATAAATCTCTTCGACTCAAAACTTGGCACGTTTAAAGCTAGTAAAATTTTCCGCAAGTTCAGCCTTAAATCAAGCCTGAAAAATTAGCTTTTCATCATTATATCTATCTTTTGATCATTGTACATCTTATCAACTTTACAATAAAGACAGTTACATACTTTAAAAACTAGTTTTGTTGTTTTGACAAGTACTCGAATCAAAAGAGAAACGAAACTTAAAAAAATTATTATATTTTAAATTTTCTTATCAATAAATTTGTGTAGGTATTAACCTATTGTATTGGATTTTGAAAGACGCAAGTTTCTCTACACGAAGATAAATGTATCTGTAATATTAAAGTAACATAATATGAAAATGTGGGTATAGTTTTGTTCTGTAACTTGGTCTTCACCCGCGGCAGTGTAATAATACATGCAACACGTGTAATGTTTATTTCTGTTCAAAAATAAGCAGGAAGTTAGTGAAGGGAATATTGTGAATCCACCTGAGTAAGTACTATCATCTTGCTTTTTTCTAGTACGAAGCTAGCGTGCCTTCAGTTTCCAAGGATGGGACAATAGATATGACACTTTTAATTTTTTCCTTGTTCACTAATAGCATAAAGGGTTATTCCAGCTAAGCCCGGACGGATAGGTGAGCTCAGGCTCAAATTGAGATAATTTGTCAACACTAGCTCTAGCAAGAGTTGTGCTTCGTAGAATCTACATCGGATCGGAATCGCGACACACTGAGAAAATTCATTAAGAAACTCAGTGGCATGAGATGGTAGCCACAATCTTAGCCGACAGGTCAGATTATGATATCATATCTCATATCATAATCTGGCTTGTCGGCACACTGTTGTGCAAAAATGGGGCTAAGCTGGCTTGTTGTCAAGTGCGTAGCCCAATACCGAGAGCAATGGCGAAAACTGTTAAAGCTCACTGCCCCACCTGAGGGCCTTTGGACCTTAAACAACAACAGCCTCATGTCTTAGGTGGGTCACGAAATTATAGTTGTGATCCTTTGTTTCTCTTTTGTCCCAGCGAACAACAAGTAGGAGGATAGGTTCGTTCACTAGTACAACAAAAATCGCGGCCAATAGTCCGATATTACAAAAAACAATATCTGTTTCTTCTATATATTATCAGATTTAACCCTATCAATTATCTACTCCTTTTTTTCTCTCTGGCTTGCGGCCGAACTTCCAGAGGCGCGCGCGGTATGTGGGACTTGACGATCTGCAGATGTTGGGAGCAGATCGCGGGACAAGGATGTTTTTGGAGCCTTATCACACTAAGCGACTCCCCTGCACTCTTATTATACCCGACGTCTGATCTCCGTCCAGGTTCAAAACCCGATCGTCTATTTACTCCTGCTGTTAGGCCGTAAGCGAAGAGTGGGAAAACCATCATCTAATACAATTAAGAATTTGGTCTCAAAATCGATAGTCGCATCAGGCTTTTATTGATGGACCAAATACTAGATAGGCTATTATTTCATCTGTCAACGTAGACCGTATCTGATTCCTTAATAATCGAGATACATCTATCGGGCCAATTATTTTACGGTCGGCGAATTCGAAGTATCGAACATTTGCAATAGTTTGCGTGAGATGTAAATATTAGATCCAATATTGCGTGCGTTAAACTTTACCTTATCTCTGACATGTTCAAGGAAATGTTGGGCAAATAGATAATTCATTTTGTTTACGACAATGTGTGTTTAATGCGTATAATATATTTTTTTAATTTTAATACTAAGTTGTGTAAGAACAAAATTGACATATTCCTTAGCTTTTATGTTTATGAGAGCTCTATGGATTGATAGTATTGTCTTAGTATATTTCTGCCGAGAAGCAGCACTGAACTCTGGTCGTATAGTGGCTTTACCAAATTAATGAAGACTTAGATCTTATTTCTTAAGGAGATTATCGCAATGACTACACGATATCTGTTATGACTTCCTTTTTGTAGCTCCTTCCTCAATCCACAATCGACACTACTTGTTTAAGCACCAACCATAAGCAATTGGATGTTTCGAGAGTTTGAAAAATCAAAAAAAAATCATCTAGCTTCGGAATGAGTCACAACTTATACATTTTCCAGTCTGAACAATAAATAAATACACATAAATAACAAGATAAAAACAATCAGAGTATGTATATACTGATTAACAATAGCGGAAATTTTACGTTTACGCATCTTCTAAACATAATGACACGTTTTTTACATTACATACGTGAAGAAGATGCAATAATTAGTGATAAAGTTGTCATCGATTAAAAATATAGGTTAATTTTTATGATAATTTTTATTGCATTGGGTTGTTTGAATTATTTACCAATTCAACATTAACGAGAATTATATAATGTAAAACTAAAAACTGCCTCGAATCTTGATAACTAATCTTTAGAAATAACTAAATTATGTACTAAATCGCCGCGCAACTTCGTCACTGGCTAAAAATACACTATTAGGTATATTTTTCACCTCAAGAAGTATAACATCTTACGTAACGTAAAGGAATAAACCTTATACAATTCACTTATTTATTTTTGTATGAAAGCCACCCACAGTCTTACTAGAGCTATAAATAAAATTCTGGATTCAAAATAACGCTTGTAGAAACGGAATATAAGCTATTAATACATATATGTCGCAATCAAAACATGATACGTGATGCAAGCGCCGTCTGTCGGCGTTCGATGGAGTCAACTATTCACTTATCGTTTGGCAGTCGGCTAGAGCGGTTGATATTAACCACCGCGTGTTCCTACATACGTACCTACCTAAAAGTTGTATAACATGTCTTGTGGAATCATTAGACATTATAATCAACCTGAGTAACCTGTGTATTTTGTTTCGTTTCTCCGACATTACACAACGACGCCCACTGAAAGAAAACTAAACCTCATGGACCCCTTTTTTTTTCGTGCTGGTTCCCGAACCTCCTACGAGGTCCCCACGCCTAGGGGGTGCGCGAGGGATTGTGGGACTGGTCCGCGACTGCGAAACCGCGGGCCCAGGGAATTTTAGGGCCCTAGGCATCATGGACTCTGCCCTGCTAACGTTATATACATATATTTTTAAAACATGCTCAAATTTTTGTGAGCACGTTTTGGTTTGAAGGGTTGAGTAGCCGTTCTACTACATAAGACCAAGACTAAGAAATAATGTCGCAAGGTGGCTGGTGGCATTTGCGTTGTTGATGTCTATGGGATCTGGTAACTACTTAGCTCCAGGAAAACTGGAGTTCGTCACCAGCTAAAACATTTTTTTAATAAGGTTAAAAGATAATGTAAATAGACATAAATATGGAAATATATTTGAACCACCAAATGTTTAGTCATTATCGGAACAGACATCACAACATGAATATCCCTATTCAGATAAATATTCATAGCGGCAGTCCTAACCATAATTTTTTTATTATTTTTTTATTGCTTCGGTGAGTGGATGAGTTTATAGCCCACCTGGTGTTAAGTGGTTACTGGACCCATAGACATCTACGACGTAAATGCGCCACCCACCTTGAGATATAAGTTCTAAGGTCTCAAGTATAGTTACAACGGCTATCCCGCCCTTCAAACCGAAACGCATTACTGCTTGACGGCAGAAATAGGCAGGGTGGTGGTACCTACCCGTGCGGACTCACAAGAGGTCCTACCACAAGTAATAAGAGGTCCTACCACCAGTAATTAAGCAAAAATACATGGTTGCTTCACAGCAGAAGTGAAAAGGATTGTTATACCTCTTCGTGGAGACAATACCCTACCATCGATAAATATAGGTTGGTAATTGCAGTATGATGGTATAACACTTAGAAAATGCTACGGCTCTTTTTCAACTGCCTCCGTTAGTTGCCTTTTACGACACCCAAGTGAAGATTTTGCTTAGAATCTTCACAAATATCCCACCAGTGACGATCATATGTTTTCTAACTACTACGATGATAAAATTCCTTGACCATTCGAACACGAACTGGTCAATGATTCTGTTTAATAGATTTCTCGGCTCTGTCAAAGCAATAGCCAGTTTGTTCTGGGCGTGTAGCCAGTATTTGTGTTTGGCTGAGCACCGCAAATTGAATTGTAGGAAGCTTTGCACGGTGTGAAGCGACCAGCGCGCTGGCTTTTCTATTCCTTTTGATTAGTATTGAACTAATGTAATCGATCCGGTTCCAAGCCATACATTATTTCACGACGAAATCTTGCGGCAAAATACTTAACGTATCTGTTTAAAAAGTCCTTTCCAATATCAAATCTAATCGCTAGTAAGCGAGCTTAAAAAGAAATTTCAAAAAACGAATGAAATAAAATAGGCAAAAACAAAGTTTACTTGACACCTAGATGCATATTAAAATTCCACAAATTACACGCTATAAAAAAAAAAGTTTAATCAAAACGCTTTCTTTCATCAAACCTTAATCAAAGCGCTCACTTTGAGTCTGACTTAAATTTTTCAATAAATGGAACGAGGTGGTATATTGAATCCTTTCAGCTTAACCACGTTTATATATTGGAAGCAATTGTACAAGACTAAAACTGTGAACATAGATTCTCGCAACCAAAGAGGCGATACATAAACTATAAACAGCCTCGATGGTAAAATTACGGTGCCAGTCAAATGTATTTCCTCGTTGTATTGTTGCCAATAGTGCAGACAGTGTAAGTGGTTTTTTACTGGTGGTGGGACTTCTTGTGAGTCCGCGCGGGTAGGTACCACCATTCTGCTTATTTCTGCCGTGAAGCAGTAATGCGTTTCGGTTTGAAAGGTGGGGCAGCCGTTGTAACTATACTTGAGACCTTCGAACTTATATCTCAAGGTGGGTGGGGCATTTACGTTGTCGATGTCTATGGGCTCCAGTAACCACTTAACACCAGGTGGGCTGTGAGCTCGTCTACCCATCTAAGCAATAAAAAAAATTCTCGCAACCATAGAGGCGACACATAAACTATAAACAGCCTCGATGGCAAAATTACAGTGCCATTCAAATGTATTTCCTCGTTGTATTGTTGCCAATAGTGCAGACAGTGTAAGTGGTTTTTTACTAGTGGTAGGACCTTTTGTGAGTCCGCGCGGGTAGGTACCACCACCCTGCTTATTTCTGCCGTGAAGCAGTAATGCGTTTCGGTTTGAAGGGTGGGGCAGCCGTTGTAACTATACTTGTGACCTTCGAACTTATATCTCAAGGTGGGTGGGGCATTTACGTTGTCGATGTCTATGGGCTCCAGTAACCACTTAACATCAGGTGGGCTGTGAGCTCGTCCACCGATCTAAGCAATAAAAAAAAAAACTCGCAACCAAAGAGGCGACACATAAACTATAAACAGCCTCGATGGCAAAATTACAGTGCCATTCAAATGACTGTATTTCCTCGTTGTGTTGTTGCCAATAGTGCAGACAGTGTAAGTGGGTATACGTGTTGATTAATTGCAGCTTCCGACCGCGTTGCCGGTCTGATTGCAGCAAACATTTGTCACTAATGGATGAATCGCTTATGCCTCATAATTCGACGATAGTATCGATCATTAAGCAGTTCCGGCCATACGTTATCTCATTAGCTCAGCTTAATATTGTTTACTCTATTTAATGATATACGGGACGAACGAAATCGAGTCGTGACATAGATCAAGATATTTTATTTACTTTGTCAGTTAATAAGCGATTCATTGTTTTGCGCCCAAGCTTTATTATTTACTAGCTGACCCGGCGAACTTTGTTCCGCCTTAGAGGCAATAAATGAGCAGACTATTGATTTTATCGAGGCCAATTTTTTATTTGGATAATTAATGTAAATTAAAAAGCAAGTATTTTAATGATACTTTATTAGCCATGTATTTTAGTTGTTATTATTATATTTTCTTGTTATTCTTCAGTCCTTCACTCGCAATGTTTCGAACCCTAGTTGCATTACGGCTTCGGGAAAGATTTGATCGTGTTGATCACGGCATGGCTTTCTTAATGTTTACCTATCTCGGCACAATAAGCTAATAGAAACTCGAAACTAACACATCAACCGGTCAACTTCAAAACTCTACTTTAATTAACCATAGAATACATTAGGTTTATCTGTCAGTTGCGTTTTGTTATTCCATATCAGTTGCGTTTTGTTATACCACATTTTATATCGCGTCCCCGGGGACCTGATAAAAAGATATCCTGATATCCTATGTACTTCTCCTGGTTTTAAGCTACCTCCCCACCAATTTTCAGCCAAATCAGTTCAGCCGTTCTAGAGTTATAAATAGTGTAACTAACACGACTTTCTTTTATATATATAAGATAATATCAGATATTATTATTAATATCAGAAAATGAAGTTCCTTTACTTATATTGTTTTTGTTATGAGATGTTTTATTGTTTTGTTTGTTTTCAATATTTTTTTATCAGTCGACAATAATTTTGAGTTTATTTTAAGTCTGGATTAACTATGGTGATTAACCATGTCTGATAGCTCGAGTTTAAGGGCATTCTCTAAAATCACAACATATTATACGAGAACGGATTTCCGAGACACCTCAGTTCAGTATTGAAAGGTCTTCACCCTGGAAAACTGTCGTAAAAAGCTGAGACGGACATAAAAACGCGAACAATGTCACACAACGGTGAGTTGTGAATAAATAGGCGGTTTCCCTTTTCTCCCTGCCTATTTAATATTCCACCCATATCACCAGAGGCGCGGAATACTTTCCTTTATTGAGAGAGGCTTTAGATCTTTTGCCGGGATTAATTTGTTCTTTTATTTTCTTTGAGATGTATCGTTTGCACCTCGGTTCTTTGTAAGTACCTCCGGAAAAGAAAGAACAAAGCTGTGTAACGTATTTTATTAACTAAAATCGAATGCTCTTATAAGTTAAATCTGTGATCTTCTAAGTAATTTGGATGTGATCAAATAAATTTTCATTTTTTCATCTGATTCATTAGAGCGAAGCCTTTGTAAGTCCAGTTCATTACCTGTAAAATAAAAGGGAAAAAGATGTTAATGAAACCATGTTACATTTCCTAATGAGAAGAAGGCGACCAAGTACATTTTATGTGATATTTGATTACACGATAAGTTTTTTGTGTCTTAAGTCACGATTGTATTTGGTAATAATTTCGGTGTTAATACAAATTGCTAGATTCTAATGATTTTATCGTATTCACATCGTATCTAAAATCAAATTCTGTGAAAAATAAAATTTTAAAAAACCAGGTATGAATAATTAAAATTATATTTTTTCCAATAACTTTAATAAACTTCAAAAAAATCAAAATCTCAATACTGCATAATATAGTGTTGAATTTTATTGATTTATTAACATTATAGGCAAAGAAAAAAGTTATTTAGAAAAAAAATTAAGTGGCAAAATATATTTAAATTGCAATTATAAAATCATGTTTTTTTTTTTTTTTTTTTTATTGCTTAGCTGTGTTGACGAGCTCACAGCCCACCTGATGTTAAGTGGTTACTGGAGCCCATAGACATCTACAACGTAAATGCGCCACACACCTTGAGATATAGTTCTAAGGTCTCAATATAGTCACAACGGCTGCCCCACCCTTCAAACCGAAACGCATTACTGCTTCACGGCAGAAATAGGCGGGGCGGTGGTACCTACCCGTGCGGACTCACAAGAGGTCCTACCACCAGTAATTACGCAAATTATAATTTTGCGGGTTTCATTTTTATTACACGATGTTATTCCTTCACCGTGGAAGTCAATCGTGAACATTTGTTGAGTACGTATTTCATTAGAAAAATTGGTACCCGCCTGCGGGATTCGAACACCGGTGCATCGCTTCAACACGAATGCACCGGACGTCTTATCCGTTAGGCCACGACGACCACAAGATCCGTAATCCATATCATAAAGTCATGTACCAAATAATCATTCGGTTTGTTTTTAAAAAAATCGATAGAAAGGTAATAATATTACATTATAATTTCAAAACAGCTAATGAAGCTTCTTAGAACCAATTTTTATACATCTCTGCGACGAGGCCCAACTCGAAACATCTCTTATCTCACATCATTTCTTATCTCATTAGTAAAGAGTTATGCAATACCAAACTTGTTCATTGAATAAAGAAATAAATTGAAGCTTTCAGCTAAGTGCCAAAAGTTTTAAGACGTCAGATTGACCCTGGCCTACTTCCACGCGAATTCATCTGATCACAATAGAATTTGCTGTTGAATTTTCCGCAAGAGAAAAATCCAACGTTAGCCTACTGTACATTTTGTTATTCAGTGAAATGAGATTTATTAGACGAAAAAATAATTGATTTTACTCATCACTGGGTCATCTCAAATCGGGGGGCAACGCTTAAGCTGAACAAAATTACAAAGCTTAACTTTTACTTAAAAGCGCTAATTATGAAAGATAAACGGTATTGTATTGTATGATATTAATTCCGTATGACTAGTTTTTAATTATGCAATGAGCCCGCGTTTGTCTCCGACCTACCTGTTTCTGGTATGAATCATTCATATCTTCGGATAAACGAGCATTGCCTTTCTGGTAGTCGGCTGCTACCCAGTATTAGATGGTAATTCATTAGCCGTATGCTCCATAAGCAATAACAGTTTAAAAAAAAGATGTGTGGTGTCGTGGAACACCGGATAGGAACGAAGTTGCTTATTATAAAAATATTAATTTTAAGTTCTATTCGAGTTATGAAGAAAATAAAACTGGAGGTTTCGCAACAACCTACGGTCATTCGGTAACGTGCGAACTTATTGTGGTACACTTCATTCACGGTTCTTTGCATAAGAGTTAGTGTATTGCGCAAACGAACGCTCTGAGATCGTGGTCAATGAAAGATAAAAAAAAATGTTATTTGTTGTACGTTATTACAAAGTTAAGTCGTACACTGTGTGCATTACTAATTTGTACGTAATTCAAAGTTAAGTCGTACACTATGTGCATTACTAATAATCTTACGTTTCGGACGTTTTTACCGGTTAGGGTACCCCTCCGCATCGTCCCATAAGGAACTTCGTTCCAAAAAAAGTGATCTCTATTGTGTCGCAGTCATGGCAGTCCTACTTTACGAAATAAAAGGCATTGCATTGCATTTTTAACCTAAAAGAAGAGCTAAATGTCATATTTGTATGGATTTACTTGTAACAACAGGAAACGTGTTGATATTGCTGTTTATGGTAGCCGTTGGCGTTGTAAGTTAATTGACAAAGATTAAACAGTAGACGGCGCGTCCCAGCGGAGGCCGCCAGTCCAGAGCCACGGGCTCTGATGAATAATTCATCAACCTTCGTATTTTAATACCTGACTAAAGCTTTGTAAGCAACCATCAATGATTTTGCTTAAAGGTAAATTCCCTTTTGAACTATCGTAGTGCCAAATATCTTTTGGACTCAGTCGATGCAAGTGTTTAATTTAAAAAAAATAACTTGTCTTGTTTTTAAATTGTTTTGTTATTTTTATTCCGTTTTCTTCTACACTTTTCGATAATTGATTAACTTACGTTATTAATAGACATCAGTCTGCTGGAATTAAAACCCATAAATAAAGCTCCTTTTTAAGATATTATGTCCTTTTCTTTAAATACCTGTTTCCGACGAAAAATAAACGACAAACCTAAATAAATAATAAAATTTGTGTATTTCATTTTTCATTCACAATGCTTCTGATTACATTCTTTATCTAATTTTGAGTTACAGTTTTTTTCAACAAAAGTTGTAAATATTTCTATCTCAGTAATTACTAAAATAAATATTTAAATTCAACAGATACAGTACCACACATTAATTTGCATATTGGTTACACTTGAAAATTTGTTACACATCTACGAATTTAATTACAATGGAAAATTTCCACAAAATGAGGCACCCTCGAATCCTACTTAGCTAGCATAATATGTCTAAAAGTCCCGCGAATTTCAACTGGAACGATGCAGTGAATCCGCAACAAATTTAATCCTATTCCGGCCTTTTGTGCTCGAGCACTCACTATTAATCTGTCGACTTAGTTTCACAGTGAGGCAGGTAGTACTTTATTTACGACATCAAATAGACAAACGGTGATGGAATCAGGTTTTTTTCAGTTTAAATAAACATTTCTGTGGATTATTTTTTCTGACACTTCACTGTGTCAAATGTCAAAGTTGACAAATTTAAGTGAATTTTTTTTCTTGCTTAGTGAGTGGACGAGCTCATAGCCCACCTGATGTGAAGTGGTTACAGGAGCCCGTAGACATCAACAACGTAAATACCTCCACTAGCCTTGAGACGAGACATGAGATCTAAGTCTCAGTGTAACAGGACAAAGGCTGTCCCATCCTTTAAGCCGAAACACATTACTACTTCACGGCAGATAGTATAAGCGGTGGTGGTACCTACCCGTGCGGACTCACAAGACGCCCTACCATTGATTTAAAAGATTTCATGAAAATAATACCACTTAATAATAACGTTATTTATTATATTATTATTGTTTAATTAAATTATATATTAATATAAATAACTGCATAAGCGTATACAGCTAAAAATTTCATTACTTTATTTTAATTCCGAATTACATAAAAATTTTCGTCTCAATTTTGATAATTAATTACGTCAAAAAATTTGAACCCAACCACGGATTATACGATTTCACCTTGTTTCCTTAAATTTAATTAAATCTAAACTCTTCTCAAACATTTCTATTTAGCTCGGCAAAATGGAAATCTCGGTTATCGCAGTATTGTAAAAAGAACCTAAAGGGTATCGTTAGAAACGTGTGAATTGTTTACGTATGGACGACTATGAGATTTTTTTGCAAATATAATCAATATTAGGAGTGGAAGGCACAGGAGTGCAAGATCGAAAAAGATATAGAGAGTCCATACTCTGCTTATTTCATTTTAAAGCACAGGTAAAAAGGAATGCGTTATATGAATTACATTTAACATCCATTTTTCGCTTAATGCTTTCCCGAATGTGTAAAGTTTTTATGACATTAAGAATATCGTCCTTGTCCATCGCAGTTAGACTTTGTCATCTAGCTCAATCAAAATTTTAAGTTCTAATTATTTCTCTCTTCGTCCCCGTCCAATTTTGGTCAATAATAATAGCAAGATTGGTTATTTCTGCAGCGAATCAATCATGCGTTTCAACTTAAAGGTTATGTCTGTGGAACACATATGTGGTCAGACTTAATCCAAGATGGACCGAAGGATTCATAACATATTATATACTCCTCCTTCTTGCGGCGTATCCTTCAATGCTGAGGGTAGTGACCACCTTTCTGTATTACTTTCTCATGCACGATCTTCCTTCATTTGTTTCTGTCACTGGCGGTGTGGAGGACGTTGTGAAATGTGAAATCACGAGCGGTGCGGATCTGGTCGCCCCAACGTATATAAGCAATATATACGTATATACTAGCGGCCCGCTCCGGCTCCACTCGGGTCTTTAACAAAAAATTTAACGATATTTGACGTTGTTTAATTTTCTTTTATAAAAGAACACTTAGTTAGACATATGCTATCACGAGACATTTTGTAATCAATAATGTGTTCTACAAAGTCGTATTACATTATTTTATTCTATCATTAATAGTTTTCGCAGGGCACGCGATGTAAAGAATATTTTAGGTAATTTTTTACACTTTAGGTTACATTATTGGAGGTTTAGTAAGGATCCCTAATTTTTTTCAAAAATGATTATAGCCTATGTCACTCGGGAATAGTGTAGGTTCCAAACAGTGAAAGAATTTTTCAAATCGGTTCAGTAGTTTCGGAGCCTATTCAATACAAACAAACAAACAAATCTTTCCTCTTTATAATATTATTAGTATAGATAAACAATTAAAAAAAAGAGATTGTTCTGGTGAGTCACTTGCTTAGTATGGCTTTAAACCTAATAATACGTATTAATATTGTGTCCTGATAGTAACTAGTAACCAGTCAGAGTACAATCATATTAGATTAACGTATGAATGATATTTTGATAAAATCAAAGAACTATCTTTTCGTTATAACAAAAAGTCGATCGACTATTTTAATAATCATGACACGGCCAAGATGTCAAAGTTTTGACACAATCATTACAAAGTTCGGTATTTCTATTTGCGGTAAATCCACAAATTGCCACACAAATACAATACCTGACAGAATCCGAAGATAATTTCTGTTTGTACAGATATTTGTTGTGGACAAATTGGGAAGTTTCTAGAGTTTAGCACGATAAAATCTTTCACGAACGTTTCGGGTAATGGTAATAAATTATGCGTTCGTCGTTTTAATCTATTTTATAGATACAAAAGGGACTATCTGTATTAAAACATTTATCCGGGTCATTGAAAGAGATTGGCATTGAGGCAACAGTGAGATAAGATTAGATGAGAATAAAAACAAAATTCAAAGGTTGCCTGTCATTACTTTTAATAAATTTAATCTTTTGACTCGAGATTTATTTTTATCTCTTTTATTCAACGTTTTTCACACTTTTCCTTCTCTTCACAGTTCATATTGTAGCATTATTTATGGATATCTGATAACAAATTGCAAAGTACGCAGAGTAAAAACGAAGAAATTTCTACTCATGTTTCACCTTTTGTATAGTTATTAAGTGGTAAATGAAAGAGCTGCCGTTGAAGTATCCTAAATTTAATATATATAATGTATTATTTTATTCACATAAAAATAAAGTTTAGCCTATTAAAACTATAGCACAAATTGAGTTGCTCTATAAAAAGAAACATCATTTAAAGCTATTGCTTCACCAGTCTTTATGTTTTTTATATTTTACAATTCAAAAATGTTTTTATATTCAAATTAACTGACCCGGCAAACGTTGTGTTGCCTTAAATAATATTTCTAGGGAAATTCTAGTGTAGAAAAAAAAAGCTCATTCAACCACATAATACCATATTATAACCAACAAAAAATTACCCAAAAATAAAAATAAAAAATAAATGTTTGGGGTGGACAACCCTTATCACTTAGGTGTATGAAAAATAGATACGAGGGCGGCACTGAAAATTTCGGGAATTAACGAAGTGACACAACATTACTATTTAAAAATGTATTTATTGCTTTTTGAAGTATTCTCCGCGAAATTTGACACATTTTTCCATACGATGGAACCAATCATTGAAGCAACCATTCCATTCGGAAGTTGGGGTTTCCAAAATGGCCGTTTTGTAGGCGTCCACAGCTTCTTCAGGTGATGAAAATCTCTGTCCACGCAATTTATTCTTTATTTTAGGGAAAGTATAGAAATCATTAGGGCTTAGGTCGGGGCTGTACGGCGGATGGTCTAATAATTCTATGTTTTCTTGCTCTAAAAACTCTTTTGTTATGTGCGCGGTGTGAGAACTCGCATTGTCAGTTTTCAATTAAAAAGATTTTAATATGACAGGAACAGTGGAAATATTCCATTCCCGATACTTTTAGTGCAGCCTAGTAGTAGCCGATTCTCAGACCTACTGAACATACTATTGATACACAAATAAAGCCAAAAACACATGGCTGACAAGCTACGATTGATACACAAATAAAACCAAAAAAACATGGCTGAAAAATGTATAGTGAGTAAGACAGGAGACCGGCTTCGTCCTCATCCCTACTACGTGATGTTTGCTGGATGAGTGGTGACACCTGGCGGGGATAACTGATCGATTGATAGTTGATCAGTAGTCGACCGGCAAGAGCGGGAGATCAAATTTAATTTAAAAAAAAAGAAATTAAAATGAAAATAATAAACGATTTATCAAACCATGAATCCATTTTATTATTTTCGAACAAATTGTAGTTTAGTTATGTCCAAGTTTCGTCATGAGTGAAAAAAAAACCTATACATTGCATATACATTACACTACTGCATTCTATTGTAGGTACTAACCCCTCGCAAGATTGAGAAACACCCGCCCTGACTGTTTCTATTAGCCATGCATTCCGGCTCGAAAGATGAACTGTTTGTATTATCATTTTCGCTGTTACCTATATATAGAAATGAATTACTGTGCGTTAGTCTCGCTAAAACCCGAAAACGGTTGGACCGATTTGGTTAATTTTGTTATTGAATTATTTGTGAAAGCCCAGAGAAGGCTTAAAAGGTAGATAAATATGAAAATGCTCGGAATTATATAAAAACAAACAATTTTGTTTTTCCTTTGATTTGTCCTCCGTCGGACGGATTCCTTTTGTTTTTTAAATTTATTTTATACAAAAGCTTAGGTCTTTTATTTATCAATTGAGGCACTAACAGTCTGCCGGGTCAGCTAGTTATAAATAAATTCATTTCATGATACGATTATTTAAATACGCTCTCTCTCTACAACATTAAATGGGCTGTTCTAAGCTTTCGCAGCTATTTACATTATAAAGAAAATTTTTGGACGTTTTTTTTATTTTATTTTTTTGCTTAGATGGGTGGACGAGAAAATCACGGCCCACCTGGTGTTAAGTTACCGGAGCCCATAGACATCTACAAATAAATGTACGCCACCCACCTTGAGACATGAGTTGTAATGTCTCACGTTTAACAGTACGGTACAACGGCTGCCCCGCCCTTCAAACCGAAACGCATTACTGCTTCACGGCAGAAATGGGCAGGGTGGTGGTACCTACCCGTGCGGATTCACAAGACGTCTTACCACCAGTAAATTCTTGATAACATGATTTTCCCATATAATGAATAATATTAATGTTTATAATTAGATGGGCTTAGATCAGTCTTTCCAAAAGTGGGCGATAACGCCCCCTTGTAGGGCACTGCAAGTCTAAAGGGGGGCGGTAAGAGACCCAGAAAAAATATGTAGGCGTTGTGTAGGCGATTTGTAATTTCATCTAGACTCCCCTTAGACACCGACTGCGCTCTCGCCATAGTAGTTTTTAGGTAGATGAAAAACAGGGGGCGCTAAAAAAGAATTTATTCTCAAAGGGGCAGTAAACAAAATAATTTTGGGAGCCCCTGGCTTAGATAGTTTATTTGCTAATCAAAGCATTTCGAAACACTTACCTGAGTGAATGTAGTGAGTGAAACAGGAACTAGCTTCGCCGCTATCAGCTGGACGGGTTGTTGGGTTTTCGCCATGAAGAGTAGAGTGCTTACTTGAATATGTTTAGGCTGATCCAACCACGGAATAGAGAATACTGCCGTTGGTAAATACGCACACTGGAAGTAGTATTACCTAAATTTGTTACACAAGCTTTTACGAGTTCTTAGTAGTATTACCCAAACTTGTTACTTAAGCTGTTGGTTCTTTATGCATGCATGAGAAGATAAACTTCATAAATAGAATTTCATAATGAAAGATAATGGTTAGGGTGATGATAACTTTCAAGGACAAAAATTTGAGTTCAAAACTGCACAGTATTCGTAGTATATAAACTTTACATAGCTTTTAATAATGTAACCCGAAATAAAGAAAAATAAACTCGAATAGAGTCCTGATGGTTAGTGTGATGATAATTTTCCAAAGCAAAAGTTGAGCTCACAACTATAAAATATTCGTAATATCGAAAAGTACACAGCTTTTAATAATGTAACCCAAAATAATGAACAATAAACTTGCGTAGAGTCTTCATCGGTAGGTAGCGAATTGGCTGTGCCCCATTACTGACGTCCATTAGCAATGGTAACCACTAACCGTATGCTCGGTGGGCCATATGCTCGTGTACCTACTGTGAGGCCGGTGAGAGTAACGCCATCTACCGCCGAATAGTCGAACGAATATCAAAGGATCTAGTAGCACCTAAAACGTTCGAGAAGTACAATGCCATCTATTGTCAGACAGCGGAAACACAATACTCGAAATGTGTGGAGCATTCTCGATAATTCTAGGTATGTGATATCGGCTATAAAAGCGTTGCAGAAATGGCACGCAGTCAGTCAGTAATCGGAACTACCGAAGCGAAACAGCGAACGGATCACCTGAAGCGAAGCGGAAGAAGCGAATTGAGAGTTTTAAAGTGTTTGTTGAGTGCTTAAGTGTTCTAAGTGCTAATACAGTGTTAACTTGTAATTAGGTAGAATTTATCCCGCACCCCAACGCGTAACACTACAAAAGGAAATAAAATAAAAAAATAACAAAAATCTAATCTAAATAAAAGGAAAATTTGTCACTACTTGTTAGCCAGCGCGGGTTATATAACCTCCTTTGAGTCTAATTTATATCAAAACAGATTTGCGTTCCACTTTGAAAGTTGAGATAGCCGTAATATTTAATAAATCATTTTTACCGCCTATATTAAGTCTAATTGGATCACTTAGTGTTACGTGGACCTCGTAGCCCTAAGATGTGATTTTTTTCCACCTATCTATGATGATAGTTTTGAGAGGCTATTTCAGCTTCTCTTTGGCGTGTAGGTGAGCTCACGAGGCCGGGAGTGTCGCTAACACTGGCCTTAGCAAGAGCAATTCTTCGCAGAATCTACCACCGGATCGGAAACGCAACCCACTGAGAAGATCCGGCGAGAAACTCAGTGGGCTATGTCTATGGGTTAATTTACTCGTCGAGCTCTTCGTCGCAAGCGAATATCAAGCAAGATGTGATATCTTTAACGTGAATACAATTGAGTCTTAAGGAAGGTCACACAGTCGTATGTATGGACTTCAATAATAATTTAACAACAGGTAGGCCACGAGCTGGTTCATCCATCTATGCAATAAAAGAATCAGCCCGCACGGGCAGGTGCCAACACCCTTTTTTTTTAACGCTAGGGAATCCATTTACGGATACCCGGTCGAGGGAGGTAAGAGACCGGGTTATGTCGGACTCCAGCGCCTCCAGAGAAGAACAGGGAGAAGAAGAAGACAGGGGTCCTCCTCTTCTCCCAATTCCTGCCGGGAGACTACGCCTTGAGAAAGGCGCGCGAGGCACTGCACGGTGTCAGCCACGCAAGAGCTACCCCGCAAAACCGACTACCGACGAAACCCCATCGAGCCCCACCACTCCCGACTCCACGAAACCCACGGTACCGCACAGTGCGCGCCGAAAGCTCGCCGTCGCCGGTACTCATCCTGATAATAGGACGGCACTCCATCCCCGGGAAAATCCCGCAGGACGTCGTCTAGGAGACACACCGTGAGCGGTGCGCAGGAGCCACCTTGCGCCGCCTAGGTGCCAACACCCTGCCTATATAATGTCGGGAAGCAGTAATGCGATTAAGCTTGAAGCGCGGGACAGCCGCTTTGTTGTAACATTGAGACTTAGTGGATGGCGGCGCTTACGTCTTGATGTCTATGGGATCCGGTAACCATTTCACATTGGGTGGGTCGTGAGCTCGTCCACTTCTCTAAGCAATTAAAAAACAAATTTCAACAGCATCGCTCAATATTGAGAATAAAGTTTATATATAATATAATTTTTTGATAATATTTTGTATCTCTTTATATCGTTAAATACAAAATGGTCTGCTTATCTACCGGTATTTTCTTCAATTTTCGCTAGCCGCAGACATAATGAAAACTACGGTTTACGATTAAATCCCACATTTTAATTGGAAAAAAAAACGCAAAATTAAACTATAATATAATAATTTTTAATTGTATTAATAGAAAAAACGCTTTTTGTTATAAAAAAAATCGATGGTCAATCCCGAAAGTTTAATTACAGCGTGAACCATATGTGAACCATAATTACAATGTGAATTTAAAATGTTCATTCTGTATAAAATACATTTTCGCGTTGCAATCACTAGCAATAATGAATTGACTGCATGCTTGTTATTGTGGCTTTATTAATAATTTCAAACTCATCATTGTCGCTCCGTTTACACGCGTCGGGAACAATGTAGAATAACTTAATTATTACCTCGGAAATTATGTTCAAAGTGCGCCAACTGCGATGAGTACAATGTTTACTTCCGAAAGCCTATACGCGGGAGATTAATTGGTGTCACCTTAATTTGCCATTAAGGCGAAGGATTCAACAAAGTTTAAACTTCGGTAAAGCTGTGTTTATGTAGAAATAATGTTTACAACTTGTTTCTTTGATTGTATCTATCTATGCGTACCGGAATTATTTATATGACTGACTAGCTGAGTCCCGCGATGCTACCCGCGGTTATTGTTGTACCGCGGGTGACACCGCGGGGCAAAGCTAGTGTAAAAAAAGTTTGTTAAGTTACTCCTTATATCATCAGCTACGTATCAGTGAAAGTTCCGTCAAAATCGGTCCAGCCGATCCATAGATTAGCCGGAACAAACAGCCAGACAGACACAGACAGACAGACAAAATAAATAAATAAATGTTATTTTGGTATATGTACTGTGTATACATACTTACGCATTTAGTAAAAGGTGGTTATTTTATTATTACAAACGACTCTCCAATTTTATTTATTTGTATAGATGAGAGACGTTCTACAGTTATTATTGGCATTTTAGGGAGAATTGTAGATGTTTGGGTGTCTTTCGTATTAATTTGATTCAAACCTAAATATGGCCGGGTCAGGCATCAACTTTTTCTTTTTTTATTACCTTATTAGACAAACGAGCCCTACCCTACTTAATGATAAGACGTATTATAGCGCTCGGTAAACACTTTTAAAGGGGTATCATTTCCGGGCTTCATACTATACAATTGAGGCTAGACCTCATGAGTCAGTATGGTGGGGGCATTCACTTTTTGATTTTTTTGGGTTCCGGTAATCGCTTAGCATCAGGTGGGTCGAGAGTTCGTTCACTCACGTCTATGCGTACCAAATCCATACCAATATCTGAAAACGAACTGTTCTAAAGTTATCTAAAGTGAGGACACATAATATCTCATTCTAATTTTATTTAAATACTGTTAACTTATAAAATGAATTTAAATGTTATTTATTCAAATAAATCTATTTAGAGCACTGAGCTTTTATTTCGATTATGTTGGTTTGGAACAGCATCACAAGTTATACGTTGGTAATATTTGAAGAACAAACTACGTAACTATTATATCATTTGTGTTTTAGTAAAAAAATCGATTGGATACCGAAATAAAATGAATCGAAAAAGTACTTTTTTAAATTTGATTTTAGTTATCAAGGCTTTCTTGTAATGTTGTTTATAAATTGACATACATACCTTAACCGTTATGGTATTTCCAAAATAGCAATCCACGAACAGTATAAGAATACAAAGAGACAGATATACCAATATCCAGCCGACGGTTGTCAAATTATCTAAAGGAGACTCGATCTGCAAATAAAACTATGACTTATCACATTACTCATTTAGAAATACAATTGCCAAACTTTAAAAATTCACTGAGCCTGAAACTTCAATTCAAAGTGTTAAATAGAATCGTATATCCATATGTAAGTATTTTTATGTGCATACATAGTAGAGAATACCTTAGGCATTAACTCCGCCAATGTAAATTTTTCATGTAGTGTAATAAATAAATAATTATGTATAATCGCATGTAACTAAGCCCGTAACCCACTAAAATGACGGATGAAAGGCTATTGCATGCAGCAGAGATGCGAATGTTGCGATGGATGTGTGGAGTAACGAGAATGGATAGAGGAATGAATATGTTATGAAAGTGGCACCTGTGACAGTGAAGTTGAGAAGTGCGCGTTTGGGATGGCCTGGACATGTGATGAGACGAAATGACAATGAGGTTGGTAAGAGAGTGTTAACTATGAATGTGGAAGGATATAGAAGAAGAAGAACCAAGAAGAAATGGATGGATTGCGTGAAAGACAATATGTGTAAGAAGGGAGTGAGCAAAGAAATAGTATATGATAGAGGAGTATGGAAGGAGAAAATAATAATATGTTGCATCGACCTCAGATGACTGGAACAAGGGTAGGAAAATGATGATGACATGTAAAATCGCATGCAAATAGAACCTACATAATACAACTGAGACTTCAACTCTTCCCCCCTCTGACTATTGAATTTTTTATGGTACATGCAATGACTTGAAATGTTTGATGTTTTTTTTTAAAAAATACACTTACAGCTAAGATTTGGACAGCAGTTGAACAAATAATACAAGCACTAATAAACAGCATCGATGACAGTTGTCCCCCAAAAGTGACCTGCATTGTTTCAATGAACCTGAAGTATAAAGTAAGTGAAGCATAAACATATTATTGTTACCGTTGTAGACGACCACATGGTACATGGTCTGCAAGGCTTGGGGCACAGCCAAGACGCTGTTTACGTTTGAGTTCTCACCATAATCCACGGTTAAAGAACGAAATGTCAAAGCACCCAGGAAGCACCATGTAAGGAAGTTCATCGCAAGTTCTATCTATACATATACCTAGTCAGGTCATAAATTCTGTCACATGTTTAATGTAAAATAATTGAAACAAGTTTATTCATTATGTAACCATTCATATACCAAAATGAACTCAACAAAACATAGATTCTTATGACACTAAAGTTTATTCAAAATGACCTCCGTGATTTTGAATACCGGCCTTCAATCTGCGCGGCCAGTCGTCTATCGCAGCACGAACGAGGTCCATGTCAATATCGGCGGCTGCCTTAATCAAGGATGTCTTGAGTGACTCCAAATTGGGATGAGGCTTTGAGCACGCCTTTTCCTCCAAGTGTTGCCATATCTTGTAATCTAACGGATTCAAATCTGGAGGGCCAGTCTTCGTGCCGGATGAAGTCGATTTCACGCCCCGCCAGCCAGTCTTGTGTGCTCTTTGCTCTATGAGCTGGCGCCGAATCTTGTTGGAATACCCAGTGCCTGTTATTGAACATGGTATGAGAAACAGGTTCCACAAGGTTCGTCAGGACTGTATTTTGATACACAACTGCATTCGTTTTTACACCTTTCTCACAAAAATGTACCTCTGTTAAGCCCCAATAAGAAACTCCCAACCATACCATGAGCGAGGATGGAAAATGACCTCGTTGGACACGCGGAATACGGTTGCTCGCTTCTTCACTACTGTGTGCGTACACCTTATCATTTTGTTTGTTGTAGCTCTCTTCTACGGTAAATTTTTTTGCATCCGACAAAAGAATTTCCCGATATTTTTTTCCCGCGTACCGCTTCAACAAAGCGCGGCCTCTCTTCAGTCTCAGGTCCATTAGACGAGCATTCAAACGATGTCCTGTTTTTCTTCGATATGCCCGAAGCCCTAAGTCTTCATTTAACACCCTTTTCACCGTGGTTCTGCTTAACCCCATCTGGAGGGCCAACAGTTTCTGCTTACGTTTGGGATTTCTTTGAAATTTATCAGTATGTTAAAAATTTGAATTGGCGCGTAACCGCAACGATGCAACGCAATAACTGCAACACGGTCTTCTTTAAACGTCCACTCCATATTTAAAAATGAGTAAAATTCTAAAAGTATACATTTTTATTTTCATGAACAATTCGAAATTCGAATTCAATAAACTTTTTTGTGGCCAGCGTTCTAAAAGAAAAGTTTTTACTGTGTGACAATACTTATGACCTGACTAGTTATTTTAAGTAAAATATTCTTTACTGTTCTAAAACAGTATTCAATATTAACATTAATCATACCAACACTTACTAGTACCTATTTCTACCATAGCGGGTAGATGACGGTATACGACAAGTATTACTCAAAATAAAGAAAACTATACAAAAAAAAGGTATTATAATAACTCTAGATTATATTGGTAAGAAAAGTCATGAAGTCAAATGTGCAAAACCAATAAGATGATAACGTGCATTTTCAATGGAAAAGTTCAAAATGGGTCATTTGACGCCTTATGGTATATTTAGTGTTAAAAAATAGATACTAAGCATTCTGCGGTGGATCGACCAAATTAAAACTACAGTGGAGGTCCCCTAAATTAGTGTAGTAGGATAGTCTCGAGGAGGGAGAGACGGCGGGACATCGTGAGATGCGTCAAGTCTGCCGTCTCCAACCCTATAAGATGATCACGACAACTCACCACTGACCACTTTGGAGGTTTTTTTTAATTGCTTAGATGGTTGGACGAGCTCACAGCCCACCTGGTGTTATGTGGTTACTGGAGCCCATAGACATCTTCGACGTAAACGCGTCACTCATCTTAAGATATAAGTTCTAAGGTCTCAAGTATAGTTACAACGGCTGCCCCACCCTTCAAACCGAAACGCATTACTGCTTTACGGCAGAAATAGGCAGGGTGATGGTACCTACCCGTGCGGACTTACAAGAGGTCCTACCACCAGTTAAAAGAGCGAAACGATTGAGAAAAAGAAGAAGAGACACAAAATACAATTTTTTCACCTTCAATTAATTTACTTGCATTAAAAGGCACTACCGGTATTTGAAATGTATCTAGAAAATAATTTAAATTAAATCAAACTTACCTCATAATACAGCTATGATGAAAGACGTATTCTCTGAATAGCTCCTTAAATGCTTCATTTCCATCGCAGCCCCTTTCAGTAGCAGTCGCTTTAACAAACTCTTTCATATTTTCCATGTTATAAATTAAAACGTTCAATTGACTGACTGGAAAGTAAATGAAAAAAAAAAACAGATTGACTTTGGTTCTAAGTTAGCTATTTGTGACTATTTTTGATTCAATTAAAGCTTTTGACTTGATTGCCCAATGAGATTTCGATGCGATAAATAGGTGGACGAAGTGACGACCCTGCTGGCGAAATATAATCAGGTTGGACAGTCTGACGATTATTGTTCATTCGATTATTGTTAACTCTCTTCTCATATCTTATTTCATTTAATAAATTTTTTTCACGACTATCGGCTCTAACATTAACATTTATTAATAGACAAACTCATGGCTCTCTTTGTCCTTGTATTGTGACCTGTCTTAGATGGTATCCAAAAATTGTTTGTGTGTTTTTTCAATGATCTAATTTCGATAGCTCATTTGTCTAGTGGTTAGTCATTGTGGCTATTATAATGCTACAGCACGGAATCTCCATCAGCATCAGATTCTTTGTTGAGGACATTGGTATATGTGTTTTACATCGTAATCTGAGAGAAAATACTCGTTTAGGAGTACCAGACGATCCAATTTAATTTGAAAACGATCGAAAAACCACAAAGACGTTTACCGTATAGATCACAAAACGCACCTTCTTCAGATAAATAACAAAAGAATCGTGCATCATTAACAAGCGTACGGGAACAAAGAAAAATCGTCACAAAATAAATTCGCGACGCAAATTTTTCGCGGAATCAACGTCCTTTGAAAGTTGTTCGGTTGGCGGAGACGGGAAGTAGATTTCGTTGTCTTTGCGTCGTCACTGCATTTTCTTTATGCCCCGAGGCACTGAGGTTTCGTTCTACGCGAATTTTCTCAGCTCATTTCACAATAACACTTTCGTTTGGATGAAAATTCTTATTTATTGCGTCAAAATGGAGGACCGTTTTGATGTAAAATACTGACTTTCGTAAAAAAAAAATTGTGTAAATCTTATGATTCTAAACATCCTAAACAAATCGAGTGCATTATGAATTTCAGAAAATATAGTGCGTTATTTAAGATAGAAAGATAAAAGTGACTATGAGTAGGTACTATAAAATCGTGTATGTACTACATATATGTGTAATCAGCATTTGGATTGGCCGTTCTAGTTTCAATGATGGTTCAATCGTTAAACAAATGGGTAATGAGTTTACAAATCCAGTTAACATTGGACGGGACGTGCTCTTTTTGCATGCTATTTTTCAGTCCAGACTTATACTTTGAACAGTCTTATAGACATACTTTCAAACTAAGAAAATTGTGATCCCGGAAATAAACTTGTAATGACTTGTAAAGACAATTACAAAGAGCTCTGTATCACTTTTTGTTTGGAGCTACCGATGAGCTAGTGTTTTCCGCCACATCTTCTGAGTGAGTCGCGATTCCAACCCGGTAGTAAATTATGTGAAGCACTGCTCTTGCTAGCAGTCCTCTCAGGTTGAGCCCGTGAGCACACCTAACTGCACGTGTGACGCTGGAATAGCCAGTGAATAGATAGGGGAAAAAATATGTACAATAAAAAAGTGTAAAGAGATTTTCCGACTTTGCTAAATAAGAAAAAAAACCAAAATGATCAACAACAAAAAAGAAAATGTACTACATAAAATGAATCTTGAAATATCTATGATCACGGTCGGAGTTCGAGTAAAGTCAAAATTTATCGATATTCAAGATCGATCCCACTTAGCGTAAAACTAAAAGTGCCTTTTTTATTTAATAATGGTAAATGACAGTTTTTGTTGAAACCACTTACTGGTAAAGGACATGGCAGACCACGGCAACGTCTGCATCACCGAGAAGGTAACCAACATTAACGGCTTGTAAATAATCTAAAATCGAGAAATCAATCTTAATCTTTAAAAAATTAGGTTTTTTTTTTAATGAATGGTTTTAGATTGTAATGTGTCGAAAATTAAACTGGCTCTCAAAGTTTATTTGTTCCCTTTAAAAATAAATTCGAAACTAACCAAAACACTATAAACGATTGGAAGGATAACCATTTCTATAAAGAGAAAAGCTACATAATCATTTTTATTTATTCATATAATTTTCATATTTGAAAATAGAATATAATTATTGTAACACAATACCTTCGTTAATTTGATTATTTTAATTGTAATTATTCTTTTTACAACTTTGTTTAAATAGCGCTGACTTTCTGATTTAGCTCTAGACTAAGGAATTTGCTCAGTAATATTTCAGATTTAAATTTCGAATTCGTAATTTGAATTACAATTATAAGCAATTCTTTAAACATACAATGTTTACACAATTTATTACCTTAGAACCCAATACCCGAAGTCATTGCTCGCCATGAGTTCGTTAGTTAGTCTCAATTGTATTAAGACATCCACTGTCATACAGGTTGAACCAAACACATGACTGCCCCACAATTGAAATACATTATTACTATTTGGACTCATTCAAACGCCTATCTAATGCAAATTTATTATTTGTATAGAATTGGTTGTTACCACACAGAATTATTTCGATGTTGGAATTTTTTTTTGGAAAAAAACTAGACAGCCACAGATTTATTGTACTCACTTGAAATATATATATGTACGTGAAATAGCTCCTGTCGTTCGTATCAAAGAATATGAAGTCCATCTTCAAAGGAAGCGTATCAAACTTACGTAGACCCGGTACCAATATCACGTGTACTATAAAAAACAAACATATTTACTCATGTTTATATGAAATAAGAAATTATTTTGAGTGGTTTATCTATTGTAACTACTAAATTTGTGGTCTGAATTGAAACTATTGAATTCAGCCAACATTACATGGTACATAACACGACAGTAGACTTATTGTCTATAGTCATGTCTAAGGAGATGGCATCCTAAAAATATTTGGATGGACTGAAGAGTGTGAGTGCAGCGTTGACGTAGTTAGTATGTATGATAGGGGTGAATTGAAAAATAGTACATATAGCGCCCACCCTACCATCCCAATAGTGGGATAAGGGCGAGAAAAAGAAGATTCCAGGAAAAACATTCTTGTAATTTTCGCTGTATAAGAAATACACCAAATTCATGTATAGAGAGTATATGTGAGCCTGCACGAGTAGGCACCGCTTTTCTGCCTTTTTTCCTCCTTACCTATTCGCTATTCCCGCTACGCCCGGATGGGTAGGTAAGCTCACAGGCTCAACCTGAGAGAATTTGCTAACATTAGCCCCAACAAGAGCAGTGCGTCGCAGAATCTACCATCGGATCGGTATCGCGACTCACTGAGAAGATCTGGCGAGAAATTCAGTGGGCTGTGTCTATGGGTTACTTCGCTCATCAAACTCTTCATCATAATCGACGCGTTCAACGACTACAGTGACTAGGGTTATGGCTATTTTTACCTCGAAGCAAGAATGCATTCCAAACGGAAGGAGGAGAGGAGGATAACACAATTGAGGGTTTATTCATACGACATTCAAGTTGCGTTATCTCTGTTTGATAACGGTCCGATAATCACTTTAAACTAGGTACAATCACACAAAAGTTACATTAAAAAATAACTAAGAAGTGACTATGGTAGAAAATAAATTAAACAAGTATCATCTAACATTCAAATTGAGAAAGTTCTCACCGATAACGTCACAGGAAATGCTCAGTAGTAGACCACAGTACAGACACCTCGAAAGTTTAACCGCTTTTGCCAGAATCGCACTGTGAGTCTTCTTATAGCGCACGAACTCAGCGCTAAGAAGCTGATCTAGGAGCTTATGAAATGAATCACGACGTACATACAAATCAAACAGTCTACACGAGCCCAATAATTCCGTTAACATTAAGTTCATTCTGAAAGGAAAAGATGCAATTTTTTACGATTAAAAAACACTGCTGAATTAGTCAATAAATAAAAATGTTTTCTAATTTTTTGTAATGTAATACATGTAAAAACTACTTTCATACGTACGACTGAGATCACAAACACTGTCAAACATTCGAAATATCTAAAGCAATACATTAAGAATAAAAAATTGCAAAATTAAACCGAAAAAAAGTTTCAATAGTGTCTTTGTCTTGCGAAAACCGAAAATAACACTTATAATTTATTTACTACGGAATAACGCATCTCGTTTGCAAATTTACTATCAAAGTTCATTGGCATTTAACATGTCGCAGACCGCGTCCTGATTTCGGGACACAAACAAAATAAGAACAGACATAATCACCGAAAAGCTGTCGTATCTTAAGGTTCATGACCTCATTAATGTACAAACGATTTTCATAAATAATTGAGCCTAACCCAGAAAAGTAATTGAGTCGTTTCTCTTTCTCCAAAAGTAAACGATACAATGATCAAATTCGATGTTACTGGGTTCAAATGGATCATATTATTAACTTGTAATTTGAGATCGGATCAGGGTTTGATAAACCGATAATATTCACTATACTTAAATTTCTAGATCGGATCACTTTAAGAGGTATTTTGATGACAGTTTCTATTGTGTTAATGAGTGAATAAGTTTGCGGATCATCTGGTTTTAAGTTATATCATGAATACCACTGATCTTGAAACATGAGGCAATTATCCAAGTTTTGCTCACTTAAAAATATAGTCACACCATCACAAATCGAACCGAAATATCTACCTCGCCATAAAATGGTGGCACCCACTATTATGAGCTCATTTTTTTTTCCTACCTATGCTGATAGCCTTGAGAGGATATTTCAGCTTCGCCCTAACGTTAGTAGGTGAGCTCGCGGGGCTCAACCGGAGAGTTGCTAACACTGACCCTAGCAAGAGCAGTGCTTCGCAGAATCTACCACCGGATCGGAAACGCGACCCACTGAGAAGATCCGGCGAGAAACTCAGTGGGCTGTGTCTATGGGTTAGTTCGCTCGTCGAGCCCTTCGTCGCAAGCGACGGGTTCGACAAGGACGGTGACCGGTGCTTGTGGTGCCTAAAAGCACCGTTAATGGATCAGGAGGATCCGTAATGACGTGCTTTGGGCGACGTCGACGGTTTACCATTCGGTCTACTGGGTCGGGTATGTAATTTCCAGCGGCTACGATGGAGGGTTCTCATGTCGTGCCGCCTTCTCAAAATGGCGCAGCGATGCCGACTGTAGATACTTACTAAAAGAGTCGAGCTCCAGGTCGTCGTGGAGATCCACGTTCCTAAGGAACCAAGGCGCTCCGACGGCTATCCTGCAGAATCGTGATTGAATAACCTGAAGGGATTTCAAGTGGGTGCGGGCTGAGTGAGCGAACACTACGCTTGCATACGTCATGACGGGGCGTATACAAGTTTTGTAGAGAGTTACCTTATTACGGAGGGACAGTTTGCTTCGACTACAAAGCATTGGATAGAGTCGTCCTAGAATAAACGCGGCGCGGTCGCGTACCGTTTTTATATGGGGACGGAATGTCATCCCTCTGTCGAGGGTGACGCCTAGATATTTGACCTTCGAGACCCACGGTATGGGCTGGCCAAAGAGAGTGATGGGACTAACGGCGTTTCCTAAGGAGCCGTTCGTAAATTTTTCCTATCGTCGGGAGGAGACTAATCGGACGGTAACTAGAAGTTTCGTTTGTCGGTTTGCCCGGCTTATGTATACCGATAACGTCCGCTTCTTTCCACACCGCGGGAAAGATGCAGTGCGTCATAGCGGCATTTAAAATTGTAGCCAACATTGCTATCAGTTGGACTGGCAAGAGTTTTAGCGCGCGGTTGCGGATGCCGTCGGAGCCGGGTGCCTTCCTAGGTTGGAGGTTGTGGATCGCGTCTCTAACTTCGTCAGTGGTAATGGGGGGTAACGCGTCCGAGGGCGGCAGGGAAGCTCTGCGCTCGACCTCCCTGTCGACTAACTCGGTGTGTTCGGGGTCCGCGTGTTGAGTGCTGGTGGTGCACTGCTCTTGCAGTGCATCGGCCAGCAGCTCAGCCTTGTCATCGTCATCGAATGCCGGTGGTTGGCCTGAAGGGCGTACGAGGGGAGGCATAGTAGCGGTAGTTTCGGATTTGAGAGTCCTAGCTAGTCAGTATGCTTGGTGGGAGGGCGCGAGTTGTTCTAAATAACTATGCCAATTATCGTTACGCGCGTCGCTTAAGCGGGAGTGGACTTCGCGTTGTAGACGACGCATCCGAATCCGGTTTGAATGCGTGGGAAGACGATCGTAGGCCCGGATTGCCGCGTTCCTAACTCTTAAGAGATTCCTAAGATCGGGTATGAGCTCACAATACGTCCTACGACCAAATAATCAAGTATTCCCTAAAAAATACTATCCTACCCTTAAAGTGTATAATAAAATAATAATACCAATGGACTGACGTGTACCTTTGTGACTATTGTTCAAAATATCATTTAGCGAAAGAGTTCTTTAGGGATTTAACCTTACGCTTATACGTAGCTTAGACATTTGTCAACGATTCAAGGAGTTCTAGGCTTAAAAAAAAAAGTTATGTGTAACTTAGAATATTATGTTTTTTTTTTCAAATTTTTTATTATTGTTCAAAAAGTCGCCTCGGAAAAGTCGGAATTAAATGTGGAACAACAACGGATGTGACGATAAATACGCAATAGTAAATACCAATCAAACTGAAGACTAATCTGTTCGTATTGTTACATTCAATGCGGAAAACGTTTCAAGTGCCACGAATATATCAATAGCGACAGCGATAAGCGTCGTTAAGTACAAAATGAAATCGCGTACAACGTGTAAAACCCATTCCGTTGTATCCGTAAACGAGATTCGCTGAGCGATAAAAGAAATCATTTTTCGCGAACGTCACTTACATTCCGGCAATTTCCTGAATCTCCGCTCCCCCAGAAATTACCAGTC
The DNA here is from genome assembly GCF_030267445.1 of Bombyx mandarina. Lineage (NCBI taxonomy): Eukaryota > Metazoa > Arthropoda > Insecta > Lepidoptera > Bombycidae > Bombyx > Bombyx mandarina. Next base: position 6,465,608 of record NC_143227.1, on the reverse strand, counting down.
GGATCAGATATATGATTTGTGCGCATGTTGGTATACAGAAGACTGAAATACCGAGTAACGTCTTCGTCAGGACGGCGCACCAAAACTGGTACGGTCGCGCGGAATGAGGTATGAAAAGCCACATTCTAAAAAACTTTAACGAAGCCACTTGCAAGGAGAAGTGTTTCGAGAAATCCACGTCCGATGATCCCATTGTAAGACAACAAAATGACATATTCAGATAATTACGAACCTAGGTTGTTTGAAAGCAGGCGTGTCTTTTCTTAACAGGACGAAGAATTCCGTATATTATTAACTAGCGACCCGCCTTCGCTTCGCTTCGGAAACTGTAATTTATTATTGATTTCTCCACTATTTAATGGATGTTATTATACATATAAACCTTCCTCTTCAATCACTCTATCTATTAAAATAAACCGCATCAAAATCCGTTGCGTAGTTTTAAAGATTTAAGCATACATAGGGACAGACAGATATAGGGATAGAGAAAGCGACTTATTTTATACTATGTAGTGAAGAAACATAGTTTTATTTATTTATTTATTCCAATATCGTGAGTGAGGTGTGACCCATTTCCACTAACGCATTGCAGTTCTTTATATTTTGTATATGTACTCTGTTTGTGAACCACCCGAAGTACATATTATGTTTTTCTCGACCGCTATTTATCGTGTTTCTATGCATATTATATACGAAGCACCTTGAACCGGATATTTTTTATTATAAGTTCAAAGTTATGTTGCGATTGTAAAATATAAGTTATTATTTTTATTGCTAAGTTCGATCGACGAAGCTCACGGCCCATCTGCTGTTAAGGGGTTACCGGAGCTCACTGACATCTACAACGTAAATGCCGCTACTCACCTCGAGACATGAGTTCTAACGTCTCAGTTTTTAGAGCACATGGCTGCCTTATCCATCAAATCGAAACGCATTACTGCTTCACGGCAGAAACAGGCAGGGTGGTGATACCTACCAGTGTGGATTCACAAGATGTCCTACCGACAGTAAATGTTAAAGTTATGTTTGTGTTAAGTTAATTAAGCAAATAAAACGTTCTTCAACCTCATGTCAAAGGTGAACAGCTGTATTTACGTTGTAATGAAACTCTGGCTTCAAGTTGATTGGATATGACGGAGTTCATGTAAAAAAATATATGTATATATCTTTTTGTTACTGCGTAGACGGGTGAATGAGCTCCTCTCGACTGGTATTAAGTGGTTACTGGAGCATATAGACATCATAACATAACCCCTCCCACCCATCTTGAGACTTGAGAATCGTGTCTTATTTGTACAGGATAAGAAATAGCCAACAAATTTTTTTTGTTTTTTTTTTATTGGATTTTATTTATTCCTTTACGGTCGACGTCATAATACCTGCCTGCGGGATTTGAACTTTGAGTGAACCAGGTGTCCTTATTCCTTAAATCACAAAGGCTTTTCTTAAAAACAAAACACTCAAAATAAAATAATAATATGTAAAGGATTTTACTGGTTTTTTACTGGTGGTAGGACCTCTTGTGAGACTGCACGGGTGGGTACCACCACCCTGCCTATTTCTGCCGTGAAGCAGTAATGCGTTTCGGTTTGAAGGGTGAGGCAGCCGTTGTAACTATACTTGAGACCTTAGAACTTGTATCTCAAGGTGGGTGGCGCATTTACGTTGTGAATGTCTATGGGCTCCAGTAACCACTTAACACCAGGTGGGCTGTGAGCTCGTCCACTCACCTAAGCAATAAAAAAAAGAAAGAAAAAGGTTTCACACTGCTTCAAATCGATCTCTGTAATCTATTTAATTATGTTATTATCAATCTTATTAAGTACAATTGAATACGTATTTAGAGCGATTTCATTAAACGCTGACAATTACAGAAATTAATTTAACTGTCAAGCATTTTCTTTGTTTTAGCACTAGCTTCACCCACGGCTTCGCCTGCAACCAAATGCATTTTCATAAGTAACTAGGTAAGGTGAACACACATACATTATCCTTTATACAAATAGATAATAAGAGATAGTAAGATTATAGATATATTAAGAGATAATAATTTACGTTGTAGATGGGCACCAGTAACCACTTAACACCACGTGGGCTGTGAGCTCGTCCACGCATCTAAGCAATAAATAAACATGAATATCTCCTCATCTCGTAGCATGCCCACAACACAACGACCTTCCACTTTTAATTTTGTAATTTTGTCTGAGCGTCCGTCACTGGCTTGACTTTCAGACTTATTTATGGTTTATAAGTTTACAGTCAAACCGCCCCTTAATGTCAATATACAGTAGAATCCGGTTTGTCTGTACGTTGAAGATAAACAATAAAAGAAAATGGAGGTAATTAAGAAGAGTAGTAAGTAGGACATAAAACTTGGATTTTCTGAATTGCTTTATGTCTTCCTGTCGGTTTGTTTGCGCACGTCTCCGGAACTATGAAACGATTTTTTATGTAGTTTTTTTCTGACAGACAGATTAAGTTCGAGTAGAGTATTAAATTTATTTTATTAAATAAATCTATACTAATATTATAAAGCTGAAGAGTTTGTTTGTTTGAACGCGCTAATCCCAGGAACTGCTGGTCCGATTTGAAGAATTCTTTCAGTGTTAGATAGCCCATTTATCGAGGAAGGCTATAGGCTATATAACATCACGCTAAGACCAATACAAGCGGAGCACCAATAAAGAATGTTTCAAAATCGGGTTTTTTTTCCTTTTGAGAGCTTCCGCTGCGTGCGCTGCAGAAAAGGTTAAAGTTTCGCTAAAATAATGTACAGAATTGTTCCCATTTAAAAGATCTAAAAAAAGTCCGTAGCCGCGTATGTCTATATGTTAAGGTTGGCTCGCTATAACATTTTTTATGCTAGCCAAATTTGTTCTAAAATAAAGCACTATTTGTGAACTATTCCACGCGAACGAAGTCGCGGGCAAAAGCTATTAAGAAATAAATTTCCTTAAATCGGAGTTACAAAAACAAATTATTGTGATATAAAGATTTTTTTTAGTTTACTTTTACACTGTTTACATGTCAGGAAGTTACAGAGCAAATTATATTATATCTAGTCCTGTGTATGTATAAGCCCTAATAGTACCTATGGACTCCGAAACGGTTTTACCGACTTCGATGAAATTTTCAGGGAATCTTCAGACTGGTCTAGCCGGCGATTTTCTATTCTTTGGTAGCAATCGAATTAAAGTCTAATCAAAAATCGGCCAGCAAAGCGGACTGGTTACGGCTAGTTATTAATACAAAAGAAATCCTATCTGCTTAAGCCACTGTCACTGTCACTGTTTATGACGAAATTCGCTTTATGAATAGTTCGAACTTTTAATCTACCTTTAGCCCAGGTCTCCCCCAAACGATACGAAATATTTTCCACGCAGACGAACGAAGCTGTGGACGGAAAGCTAGTCGACAGTAAATAAATAATACTCACTTTATTTTCTTATGTATCTTTTAAGATCAATGTATAGATAAATAAGAAAAATAGTTGTCGCATCCAGATCAGGAGAAAAAATTGCTTAACGAGACACAAATGTACGTATGTGAGGTATCATAAAATAAAAATGGCAAACATGTAGGATATTTGACATGACTGTATTTGGTTCTATTCATGTATAGATCTTACTTAGCATACGAACTGTGTTGTCTGTCATGATGGAATTGTAAACTCAAATCATCGGAGTACGGGGTTTAAATCTCTTCCACTGCAACGTCTGAAACTTTTTGCATTGATGGGTGGACAAGCTCACCGCCCACCTGGTGTTAAGTGGTTACCGGAGCCCATAGACATCTACAACGTAAATGCTGCCACCCAAATTGAAATATGAGTTCTAAGGTCTCAGAATAGTTTCAACGGTTGCCCCATCCCTCAAACCGAAACACATTACTGCTTCACGGTAGAAATAGGCAGTATGGTGGTATCTACCCGTGCGCACTCACAAGACATCCTACCACCAGCTAACTAACTATTCTTCCCAAAAAAGTATCAAAATTCTGGAAATTTCCACCATTAAGATATCATGCTCATGACTCGGTTTGAAGGGGAACAGCGTATTTAATGACAAAGTTGTCTCTTAGACCGTACATTCCATGATTGGCCACTGACGTTCAGGATGATGGTGTCTACGGGTTCCTAAAACATAACATAGGATCTTTTTACATATTCACAGATTATAAAGAAAGAATTAAAACAGTTTTATGGCTTAATCTCGCAATTAATTATTTATTTCACAATTACCAAGGCCACGGATTTTACAGTTTTCTTGATCACAAAAAACTGAGGATAATAAACGTTGAAAATTATGAAATAAAATAAGTACGAGATTATAAAAAGAAACTGTGCTTATACATTTTGACGTACCATAAAATATGTTTTGACTTACTCGTCAGGAACCGATAAAAGAATAACATTCTCTTGTCAAGTTGAGACATCTTAGTCATTAAATATATATTGACGTTTTCGTGGATTCAATATCTTGAAGACCCGATTCGGTGATTGTTGTTCTACTACTCCACTTTAGTTTAGCTTTTCTGTTACTTTTCTTCTATGTACTTCCTGTTTTAATTAATTGTATGTATGGATTATTTAATAACGAATATCATTGGGTACATTAATGTAAAAAATAAAAACAGTAGAAGCTGCTTAAATTTAAATAGAAAATTTTATGTTAAATCCAAAGACATTAGGAGAACCGGAAAAGTCGTGATTTATCGTCATCTGATGTTTAAATTCAATGCCGTTTCGTTTTGGCACGACAAAAGATTTAACTTCAATAAAAATCGTTGCACGACCTCTGAGGTGCTTATTCTCAGTATGTCTGCTATCTATGGAGGTTCGTTGGCAAATTCCAAAAGATCCCTAACTTACGTCTCATGCAATACCAGCTGGAGGTCATTACAAAGATGGTGTGAAATTTGAGGTTTATTTCGGTAGTACCAAAGCAAATGATCCCCGACAAAAATGTATGTTGGTTTTGGTTTTTATGGCGTGCGGGGTTATATCGGCTGAATCGGACTGGAATGAAGCTAGGATCTCGGGAACATTGCCAAAAACGATTGCACCGTTCCACCGTTTTATTTGTAGTCGGCTTACTGAGCGACTATCTCACTGCGCTCGCACTTACTTCAATACATTTGGATAATAGCTTTTGAATTAAATTGAAAACGCGGCTTAGCGGAACATACTTGTTTAATCAAATGCTTATCAACATCTAAAAGCATGAATCTTCGAAGATGTGCGTATTACTTTAAGGAAACAAACTCAGGAAAACAATTCACGTACACACTACAATGTTCCTAATAGAAACGGCGCAACTAATTCGAGTTTCGGTTGGCCACAAAAAAAAAATCTACGACCCGTGTTGTAATATCCCACAGAAGCGCACGAATAAGTAAATAAAATTGAATAATTTACGAGTAGGTTTTACCACGGAATGTCACAAGGGCGGTGATGTGAGATATCAAATTATAAGTGGTTCTGTGCACATGCGCGTTTTAGTCCGCCGGCCGCCGGTTTCAGTCTGTTCGAAGCTTGCCTAGCTTACGAACGAATTCTCGATTCTATTTCGAATTCTCTAACTCGTTCGATCGTATTGAAATAAAAATTCCCAGTTAAGTGTCCGATTTTAATTTGGTTGTTAATGTATACAGTTAAAATACGTGTTTCTGTGACTGTGTGTAAAAATATAAGTTTCAGTTTTGATTTCTTTCGCTTAGTTTTGATTAAGTTGCTGTGTTTGTGACGTGTTTACGGATTGTTTCGTGCTTAAAGTTTTTGGTAAGTTCATAACATAACTTTGTACTAATTAATGAAATGCTTTATATATAAAAATGAAATGGTGTTCGTTAGTCTCGCTAAAATTCGAGAACGGCTGGACCGATTTGGCTAATTTTGGTCTTGAATTATTTGTGGAAGTCCAGAGAAGGTTTAAAAGGTATACAAATATGAAAATGCTCGGAATTAAATAAAAATAACAATTTTGTTTTTCCTTTGATGTGTCTCCCGTTGGACGGATTCCTTTTGTTTGTTTTAAGTTTATTTTATACAAAGGTTTAGGTCTTTTATTTATCGATTGATGCACTACGAAGTCTGCCGGGTCAGCTAGTGTTTTATAAATTTAACTTAAACATAAATTAAAAGCCAAGATTTTTAATATTCGTTTTGAGGCTTACAAAACTTTGAACCTGTCCTCTGTGTAATTGTTCTTAAGTACAGGTACAAAACAACTTATACGAGGGCAGGTTTATGATTTTTTTAAGCGTGCAGTACTTATGTTGTGTTGAATGATTTTAATAATGATATTGTATTTAAGGACGTTGTATTTAAGGTCATTATTGAAATTATTCAAGATAATAATTACGATAGGGCGTCTTGTGAACTTCCATGGATAAGTACCAGTATCCGGGTTCCGGCTTTAAAGGTATGATAGCCAGTATACCACACACTTTTTTATTGCCTTTGTATGCAGACGAGCATATGGATCACCTGATGGATGATGGTAAGTGGATGGTGAGTGGTTACCGTCACTCATGGACGTCAGCAATGCCAGGAGCACAGCAAAGTCGCTGCCTATCAACTGAGATTTAGGATTGACTTTGTCAAAGTAAATGGAGCTATTCACGATGTCAATCAAATCTATGACCTCTGGTTACCACTTTACACTTAGTAGACAGTGAATTCGTACACCTGTTTATGCAATAAATAAATAATGTACATCAATTTCTAATTTCGTTTCTTTTTTTATTATTATTGAATCAATCAGTTGTTGTTACATCGTCAACCGGCCTTTGTGTTCAATAAACCTTAATTCGTTTGATTAGAAATCGCATTTTTATCTTCCGTTCCGGGAAAATTATGAGGGCCGGATAATCCTTTGAGACCACAAAAAACCTACTCCCGTTAGGATGACATATATTTATGTATTTTTAACATAATGGGGCATTTTTGTAGATAGTGTGAGATAGGCAGTTCTTTACATAGTCTGGTGAGTGTTATTTTTTTACTTAGGTGGGTGGGAGAACTCACGGCCCCCCAGTTGTTAGGTGGTTATCGGAGCTTATCAGATATCACTAGTGTGAATGACGCCACCCAACTTGAGAAATGGGTTCTATATCTCACTTTTATGGTACAAGGGCTACCGCACCCTTCAAACCGAAATGCATTACTTCTTGGGGGCAGAATTAGGCAGAGTGGTGGTACCTACCCGTACAGGCTCACAGGGACAACCTACCATCAATGTATTTCAAAATTAATATATTTTTTTAAATAAAAAAATATGCTTAGTGTTTGATTAGAAGGAAATATGATACTCTTTTCTTTTTCATCTGACGTAGTGATTCAAGCGGTCTGCTGGGGAATTGATGTCAAATTTTAGAAATGATTATAGTACAAATTATTGTTTTTATTCCGAATAATTTAAAAGAGAAGTAAGTACTTTTTCGTGAATATGTTAAAATATGAAATAATATAATTTAAAAGAATATGTACAAATAATTTTCTCCGGAATCGTTATTTAAATCCTTATATATTTTTTTCTTTATGTGCCGACCAATTTGGAAATCGTTCAAACTATATAGTGAGAAAAAAGTTTGAGAATCACTGATCTAGAGTTATAGGCTTAGTTTAGTAGGTGTTGTAGGTGAAACAGGACGGCTGGTACATGCGTTTGTTATCTGACGCTGCGCTTTCGGGGTCAATTTTGCTTTTGACGTACTTGTAATATATTCACAACTATTATAGTGTAAGAAATCGGTGTAGAACACAACTGTGACTTTATATAAGCCTTTCGTAATAGTGAATAAATGGAAAAAATAAAACATTAACACCACTACATCTCTTCCTCCCGTTGGTTTGATAAAAGGCGACTAAGGGTCTTACCCGGCGGGATGGATGTAATGTACTCTGCGTCAAACCTGTCCCGCCGTCTCAATAGCCCCGACTGGGCTCCGTCCCAGTCCGAGGTAGTGCCGGTTGTGAGCGGCAGGAGTTTTTAGTGAGGTTCAACTCCCACATACCCCACCTGCCGCGCGGGTGGTGATCCGGCGGTTTTCTCTTGTGGAATAAAAAGGATCTTACCGGATTATGGGGCAGCTCTGAGTATTATACCAGCTTAAGGTGATTGCCAATCGACACTTACTTGTGGTGACACTTACTAGTTACGGACAGTGCTAATATACACAGACCAGAGTGTAACTATACCGTGGTCGATTCAGTGGTATAAGGTATAATAAATCTAATAGTTTTATAACATTAGGGATTAAAGTATAAAATTGCCGATTTGTACGGAAAAATTGAATTTTTTTTTTTTAATTTTTTTTATTTAGCATATTTATTTAATCAAAATTTCTACCATTATTATCTATACATTGTTGCCATCTAACATGAAGGTCATTTATGTATTTTCGATAGAACTCTGGTGATCTAGATTCTACAAACTGTGTGAAAGCGTTATGTACTGCCTCCTGGGAAGAAAACTTTTTATCACGTAGAAAATTGTCCAAATCACGAAAAACATGGTACTCCGTTGGAGCAAGGCCTGGCGAATACAGAGGGTGACAAATGGTTTTTAATTGCAGTTCCTGTAGAGTTTAAACGGTTTCTCATGCTGTATGAGGTCTCGCGTTATCATGGAGCAATAATAGTGAAGATCGATTCATGAGTCGGGGCTGTTTCATTCCAAGTTTTGCTATCATTGTTCGGAGTTCGGCACAGTAGACATATGCCGTTACTGCTTGACCAGATCGGAGAAAGCTATAGTGAATAACACCATGCTGAGACCACCAAACAGCTACCATTACCTTTTTATTGGTAATCTTTGCTTTAGGACACTGTTGCGGCGCTTGACCTGGGGTCAGCCATTGCATGTTTCGCTTACGGTTATCGTAAAGAATCCATTTTTCATCACATGTCACAATCCGATTAAATATTCCTTTATTTCTCTATCGCTTTAACAAGCCAACACAAGTTTCAACACGCGTTTCTTTCTGCAGTTCAGACAAATCACGAGGCACCCATTTTTCATATTTTTCTATTTTATTGACGCAAATGAGTCGATGTTGTTGGTAAGGTAACGTTAAACCATGCCGCTAATTCCTGGGTAGTTTAGCTCGGATTGGCTTCCGCCATCTCTTTCAATTCCTTGCTATTCACATGTGTGGGCGGTCTTCCACACGGTTCGTTCTTCAAATCAAAATTAAATAAGATTAAGATTGAAGTGCATTGCATTATATCTCCTCACATTAAACCACGTTACTTATTCGTAGCAGTGCTCACGAAATAGTAAGTTTTAACGAGATCTTCTCACTTAATACATATCTACACCTTTATTTTAGTACACGACTATAACGTACTTATATCCAACTTTTAAACAATCCAACCTTATATTGAATCCATATTTGAAAACATCTGGTTGGTTATTTAATTTTGGTATCTAATTATTTTAATTATGTTTCGGTGCCCGTAAATCCGTCCGCCCGTCACATTTAAAATTTCAGAAATTTATTCTTTTGCAAAGTCAATTTAATGTCAATATTTATTACACAAATCATATATCACGATAGAGAAATTGAACTTAAAATCTATTCATTTTCTATGTCTCTTTGTTTCATTGTTCTTTCTCTAAAATAGCTGGATTTTAGATTTTTAACTTGCAACAAATCTGAGCACGTTGTTTCTCATATCTACAACGTTCAATATCATAATCGCGCACTTAGGTTTTCGAATTCAAACCTAATCGCGCTAATCTAAGACTTCAATTCCACTTGACTTGATATTTTTTTTCGATACTACATCGCGCATCCATAAAGTTGAAACTCGAGTTTCTTGAAGAACTCTCTACTTAATATTATATAAGATCAAAGGGTGACCCTTTCGAAGACACGATAGACAAACTTCGGTCGTTAGTCCTTCAAGTCTATTCCACTTAATGCAGCTTATAAGTTGGTGATCGTTTATCAATAGTTTTAGATATTTTTACACTTCAACTATATTGAGTATTAAAATGAACGCAAAAAGTTGAAATTGTTCAATTGCGATAAATGGATGCACAATCGCACAGTTTATCTGGCGGTGTATAGTTACCAAATCCTATTGACATCAGAATGTGAAGATACGTTTTGAGATATTAGGTCAACATCTTAATCGTATAGGTTGCGATACTCACGCAGTCTGGTTCCGGGTCTTCACTGCGAAGAAGGATCCTTTTGTCATGGCGCCGAAATTTCAAGGAGTATCCCTGCAGCTTTCTGCGAGTATAGGGATTTTGGGGGTCGATATTTCGAGCAATGTCCAAATTTCGGAGTCATTTGGAAGGTAAAACCAAATTGGCCTCTAAAATGCTGGGAGTCCACAACAGAGCGAAGCGGTATTTCACGCTTGGGCAGAGACTTACGCTTTATAAAGCGCAGTTTCGGCCTCGCGTGGAGTACTGCTCTCACCTCTGGGCCGGGGCTCCCAAATACCAGCTACTTCCATTTGACTCCATACAGAAACGGGCTGTTCGGATGGTCGATAGTCCCGCTCTCACGGATCGCTTGGAACCTTTGGGTCTACGGAGGGACTTCGGTTCTCTCTGTGTTTTATACCGTATGTTTCATGGGGAATGCTCTGAGGAATTATTCGAGATGATACCGTCATCTCGTTTTTACCATCGCATCGCCCGCCACCAGAGTAGGATTCATCCATACTACCTGGAACCACAGCGGTCATCCACAGTGCATTTCCAGAGGTATTTTTTGCCACGTACCACCCGGTTTTGGAATGAACTCCCCTCCACGGTATTTTCCGAGCGCTATATCATGTCCTTCTTCAAACGAGGCTTGCGGAGAGTACTTAATGGTAGGCAGCGCCTTGGCTCTGCCCCAGCGAACACTTACCATCAGGTGGACCGTATGCTCGTCTGCCTACAAAGACAATAAAAAAAAAGACATGCCCTACAATTAATGTATAGTACCGTTCTACCATTTTACTTTCTATTTGTTTATGGGCATCCATAAACTGAAAGAGCCTACGGCACTCCTAGTTTGTAAAAGTTATCTAAGCCCGTTAACGCCTAGGAGTGAGACTTATCTTAAGGCATAGAATTCATCTGATAGCTACAAGTATACTTTAAAACATATATCTACTATTTTCGGCCCAATTTTTACCGTATTTCGCTATCGAGAGCCGCATACGCGCTCGTTCCTTTAGGCATAGGGGCCTCGTAGGAGATTGGAGGTCTCCCAGTCCAAAGAAAGGGATATGGTTTCTTAGAAAAAAATCACAAAGTTTTTGGAACAGCTAAAAATCATAAGTCGCAATACTGGACCCGACATAACAGGAATGATCTGATATTGGCATTAGTAATTTTTATAAAAGTTGTTTAATCAATTGAATCCGTGTGTAATCATACTTATGTTTTATTTATTTTACAGTTTGTTACATTACAAATACGTTATTTTTGTGGTCATAAACAAGTAAGGTTTTATTTGTTAAACTTTAATAATTGAACCCAGTATAACACTCGTACATAGTGGTATACATATAATGGAATCGAGAAACCTATGGTTCCGTCTACTTTTCGCGAATTTCCGTATGTATTGTGTAGTTGGATTGTTCTGTTCTTGGCTAAATAATCATTTAGATATCTAAAATTAAATATAATATGAAACCAACCAAGGAGCCAATGAAATTTTGGAATGTTGTATTTGATGCTTTATTATCCACAGCACAGTGATGACATAACATTATTTACCTAAGCAAAATTTTGTTGAAGGACCATTGACGTGATAAGTGAAAAATTTCTGCTTTTGATGTGTTCGCTCAGTTGTTGTCACATTAATTGTAATTATATATTAAAGTTGTGCTAAAATTAAACAAATACGCTCAGCAACATAAGTAGGCGAAGATAATTATACTTTTGAAATAAAATCTTTTTATTTCGTTAGCGTGGTATGGACATGTGATGCGTAGAGAAAAGATGCATGTGACTAGGACATGACAATGTGTGAAAATGGTAGTGTAAGGTAGAGGGGGAAGAGATCGATCAAAGAAGACATGGATGGAGTGTGTGAATGACGATATGAGAGAGAGTGTTGAGATGACGGCTGATAGAAGAGAATAAAAGAGAAAAATTCCACCTAGTGTGGGATAAGGTGGGTAAAAAGAGAATAAAGATTTCGTTTGATATACAGATTTATCAATATGAAAAGGAAGTCTTGTTTGTTAGGAGACCATTAAATTCTACGAACTTAATACCGTGCAATTATTCCAGTGTAGCGAGTTTCATATTAGGAAATGACGAAAAGCCCGCTTAGTTGGTTGAATCGAATCCAAAAAGCTATTGCTGCGGAAGGGATCGACCCTATATTTATAGTGCTGATGCCGATCTGAAACTAATAGTCTCTGTTATACTAGTAACTTTCTGCGAGTATTAACGATTAACAATCTTGTGAACGATATTCAATATCGATAGAATAAAATTAAATAGTGAGGAATAAATAAATAGCAAAAAAAGTCTTGAATGAAAGTAAAATTGATGAAATAGTAAACGACAGTACAGTTTAATTAAAACCATTATTCAAAATTCAATTAAATTATTTTCAAGTGTTATATTGTATTTACATGAATATTCCACAATCCGATATAAGCGTCTTTATTTTGATAGAATTATTTGGATTAGGTACTTTATTCTATTGAAGTCATAAACGTTAAGCTCAGAGCGGTATAAATAAAAAAAATATGTGTGGTGGCGTATTATAAAAATATTAATTTTAAGTTCTATTCGAGGTATAAATAAAATAAAACTGGAGGTTTCGCAACAACCCACGTTCATTCGGTAACGTGCGAACTTATTGTGGTACACTTCATTCACGGTTGTTTGCATAAGAGTTAGTGTATTGCGCAAACGAACGCTCTGACATCGTGGTCAATGCATGATAAAAATATGTAATTTTTTGCACGTCATTACAAAGTTAAGTCGTACACTGTGTGCATTACTAATAAAATGCCCAGTGATTTTTTCGCCGGATCTTCTCAGTGGGTCGCGTTTCCGATCCGGTGGTAGATTCTGCGAAGCACTGCTCTTGCTAGGGTCAGTGTTAGCAAATCTCCGGTTTGAGCCCCGTGAGCTCACCTACACACGTTAGGGTGAAGCTGAAATAGCCTCTCAAGGCTATCAGCATAGGTAGGAAAAAAAAAAAAAAACTAATAAAAATCTTACGTTACGGACGTTTTTTCCCGGTCAGGGTATCCCTCCGCATCGTCCCATAAGGAACTTCGTTCCAAAACTATGTCAGGTGAAACTTTATATTTGTTTGATAAGCACATTGAAAAACCACAACCTACAAAGCGTTGCATTGAATTGGAACGTGTAGTAGGAGAGCGGGACTCGTTGTATCAAAAAGTTATGTTCGTTTTTGAAAGAGCTTTATGTTTTTCACCACCGGGCTTCCTTCTGCTGTTAATACTCGACGAATACTTTGTGGCAAACAACAAACTAGTAACACAGAAGAACATATTATAATATAATCTATACTAATATTATAAAGCTGAAGAGTTTGTTTGTTTGAACGCGCTAATCTCAGGAACTACTGGTCTGATTTGAAAAATTCTTTCAGTGTTAGATAGCCCATTTATTGAGGAAGGCTATAGGCTATAACTCGGTGACTTATTGCAAAATATTTGAATTAAGCCTACGATATTTTTATATTTAACTAGTGACCCGCCCTCGCTTCGCTTCGGAAACATTAAAACACACATGAAACAAAAAAAAAAAAAAAATTAAAAAAAGTAGCCTATGTTCATCAGGGACAATGTCGGCTTCTAATTGAAAAATAATTTTTCAAATCGGTCCAGTAGTTTCGGGGCCTATTCGAAACAAACAAACAAACAAATCTTTCCTCTTTATAATATTAGTATAGATAATCATATTTATTTTAATAAGTATTAGAAAAACTTCGATTACTTGAAAGTACTTGTATCATACCCATCGTACATTGATTGTATACAGGTGATCCTATTATATAATATTTTGATATATAAGCTATTTATTATATTGCGAAAATTCATCAAACTCCTTTCAGTAAATGTAAAGAGTATCAAATATCTATGCATTCTCTTAAACTTCCTCATTTTGAATACCAGTATGCTCTATGTATTAATAACTCTGTGTATAATAAAGGACAAAAAAGATCTCTATCTTCATTTTAATCCTACCCAAATATTAATATTATTATTTTCAGTTCTTAACAGATGTTGTCTATATTTAGCACGTAAACATGGATACATTGTAAAGGTCTTTCAACTATTTCAATAGAGGCCAACGGAGCTGTATCTTTGCGTTCACGCGTGGTTTCCTCCTGTATGCGTGGAATTTTCATAGAACCTTCGAGAATTTATTATAAGATCTTGCGAACGAAATGGGTTTTTGATCAGAACGAGGGTCGCGCAAGTGTGTCAAAGTGCAAAACAATGTTCCGCTGAAATAAATGACTAGTGTATTTATTGCTTGTTAAAATCCCTTACAATCCCTGTAAGCGTGTTTGAAAGTAAACAAATTTAGCTTCACTTTCTTATTTTCATTACAATGTTTTCATAATTTGCAGTTTTCGTTGTCACGGACTACTAAAGTGCCATTTGTCGATATTTGAATGTTGTTCTATTGCATACGGCACAATGATCAATGAAAGTAATAAAAGAAACCTAGAATAAATCACGCTTTAGCTTTAGTTTTAGTTTTTGTATAAAATTTTGAAACCAAATTTAGGTCAGCGAAAACAATGATAAATTATTTTTATCAGTGTCAGTATTAGTCGAAAAAAGCGTTACTCAAATCACGTTTCTAGGCTCCCTAATATAATTCTGACAGGTCGAAATGTTTTTTTTATTTTTCCGCTGTCTAGAGCGAGCATTTAACGCGACGAGGCTCAGATCCTAGCACAATCCTCACTGATTGCAGAGAAGCGGTTTTATCCGGAGTGTAAAATTTTACTGCCGAGCGCCACGATTATCTTGACCGGGCGCTATTTTTTTTTTCACACGAAACCCTCCGAGTTTGCTCTCGATTTTATCCGTTCCCGTCTTCGATCCCAGACGCGCCATCAGAAGCAATTAAGCGTGTTTTATGTCTTTTTATATTTCGACTCTGCGTCGTAAAATAATAACGCCTTCGCGAGATAATATTTCATGAAAATGTTACGCAGTTAAAAGACAATTACTTGTGCTTTGGTACGTTTCTGACGTTTTTACTAATAAATTAATTAGGTCTCGTGTCTTATAACGATAATAAATTTATGATTCCTTGACTTCATAAATTATTTGTTGACCTTTGTATCTATTATCTATGTCGGAGGAGAAACGCCGAAGGAATGTTTTTAAAAAGTGTGACGTCACCATTGCTGACGTCACGGTCATTAAGTTCTCGACGATGACTCATGTTTGGGCTTCCGAAACAAAACTTCACCAGAACTTCACAATAACTGCGTATATTTCACGAGAAGTGTGACAACGTTCAGAGAGATCCGTACTGTACTACGGCTCGGACACGAATGAATCAACGCTTTTTTTTTTTTTTTTTTTTTTTTTTTCCTACCTATGCTGATAGCCTTGAGAGGCTATTTCAGCTTACCCTAGCTTGTGTAGGTGAGCTCGCGGGGCTCAAACCGGAGAATTGCTAACACCGCCCTAGCAAGAGCAGTGCTTCGCAGAATCTACCACCGGATCGGAAGCGCGACCCACTGAGAAGATCCGGCGAGAAACTCAGTGGGCTGTGTCTGTGGGTTAATTCGCTCGTCGAGCCCTTCGTCGCAAGCGACGGGTTCGGCGAGGACGGTGACCGGTGCTTGTATTGCCTAAAAGCACCGTTAGTGGATCAGGAGGATCCGTGATGACGTGCTTTGGGCGACGTCGACGGTTTACCAAACGGTCTACAGGATCGGGTATGTAGTTTCCGGCGGCCACGACAAGAGGGTTCTCATGTCGTGCCGCCTTCTCAAAGTGGCGCAGCGATGCCGACTGTAGATACTTACTGACGGGGTCGAGCTCCAGGTCATCGTGGAGGTCCACGTTCCTCTGGAACCATGGTGCTCCGACGGCTATCCTGCAGAATCGGGATTGTATTACCTGAAGGGGTTTCAAGTTGGTGCGGGCCGCGTGAGCGAACACTACGCTTGCATACGTCATGACGGGGCGTATGCAAGTTTTGTAGAGGGTTACCTTGTTACGGAGGGACAGTTTGCTTCGTCTACAAAGCATTGGGTAGAGTCGTCCTAGTATAAACGCGGCGCGATCGCGTACCGTTTTTACGTGGGGACGGAATGTCATCCCTCTGTCGAGGGTGACGCCTAGGTATTTGACCTTCGGGGCCCACGGTATGGGCTGGTCAAAGAGAGTGATGGGGCTAACGGCGGAGGTGTTTACGCGCCTACTGGGGAGTGGGGTGCTCGAAGTGGTATTCGGAGGGCGACCCCTTTTGAATAGCACCGCTGTGCTTTTCGTGGGGTTAATGTCTATTCGCCACTTCCGGAACCACTGTCCCATGGTGGTTACTGCGGTCTGGAGTCGCCGATGAAGCAACGACATCTTCCTACACGAGTAGTAGATAGCCGTGTCATCGGCGAAGAGCGCTAGATGGGTCTCCGGAGACCGGGGTATATCGTTGATATAATCAACGCTAGACAGCACGGCCGTATTTATAGGACTTTACACGTCAGCGTGTTGACAAGTATTAAACACGTGAGCGTGTTTACAAGATTTTAAAGTATTGAAATTACAATAAAAGGGACTGTTTAACATCAATTTCTTATCACAGAGTAATTAGTTGATGATCAGTAGGTAAATAGTCATATTTGCGCCGACACGGCCATACTGACAGGCGGTGCGCGCTCTGCACCGGCCTCGTTGATTCTCGTAGGTTTTTTCTTTGATTCTCATTGACCTGCAGGAATAAAAAGTTTCTCTGAGTAGCGCATCTGTTATACTTGCGTTACTTGTAACTATGTAGGTTTGAGACTTATTAATGCGATTTGATTGTAGGGTTCTCGGAGGGTATCGTAGGGTTCTCGGAGGGTATCGTAGGGTTCTCGGAGGGTATAGTAGGGTTCTCGGAGGGTATAGTAGGGTTCTCGTAGAATTCTCGGCGGTTCTCGTAGAGTGCTCGGCGGTTCTCGTAGAGTTCTCGGCGGTTCTCGTAGATTTATTTAAGGTGTTCGGATAAGGATGTTGTGTAGTGTGATGTTGTGGCGTACACTGTGGTACTTATGTAGTGGGCGTACACTGTGGTACTTATGTAGTGGGCGTACACTGTGGTACTTATGTAGTGGGCGTACACTGTGGTACTTATGTAGTGGGCGTACACTGTGGTACTTTTGCCGAGGCGTACACTGTGGTACTTTTGCCGAGGCGTACACTGTGGTACTTATGTGGTGGAACTTTAGTAATCAAAAATAAAAACTTATCTTTGAGTGTTGATTTTGTTGCTCGACCATGCTGATTTGTGAAGTAGATGTATAGGCTCATCGGCTGTTGCTGGGGGGTAGTCTTCTTCCGCCGATACGGTTATCTGGTCACCAGGTTGTTGCTGAGCGGAGGCGGCGTGTGATCCCGCTTCTGATGTCGGAGGAGAAACGCCGAAGGAATGTTTTTAAAAAGTGTGACGTCACCATTGCTGACGTCACGGTCATTAAGTTCTCGACGATGACTCATGTTTGGGCTTCCGAAACAAAACTTCACCAGAACTTCACAATAACTGCGTATATTTCACGAGAAGTGTGACAACGTTCAGAGAGATCCGTACTGTACTACGGCTCGGACACGAATGAATCAACGCTTTTTTTTTTTTTTTTTTCCTACCTAAGCTGAGAGCCTTGAGAGGCTATGTCAGCGTAACCCTAACTTTTGTAGGTGAGCTCACGGGGCTCAAACCTGATGACGTTGCTAACACGAACCCTAGCAAGAGTCGTGCTTCGCAGAATCTACCACCGGATCGGAAACGCGACCCACTGAGAAGATCCGGCGAGAAACTCAGTGGGCTGTGTCTGAGAGTTAATTTACTCGTCGAGCCCTTCGTCGCAAGCGACGGGTTCGACGAGAACGGTGACCGGTGCTTGAATTACCTAAAAGCACCGTTAGTGGATCGGGCGGATCCGAGATGACGTATTTTGGGCGACGTCGACTGCTTTCCATTCTGTCCGCAGGATCGGGAATGTAGTTACCGGCGGCCACGATGAGAGGGTTCTCGTGTCGTGCCGCTTTATCGAAGTGGCGCATGGACGCCGACTGCAGATACTTACTGATGGACTCTAAGTCCAGGTCGTCATGGAGGTCGACGTTCCTAACGAACCACGGGGCTCCGACGGCTATCCTGCAAAAACGGGATTGAATAATTTGGAATGATTTCAAGTGTATGCGGGCCGCGTGAGCGAACACTACACTTGCATAGGTCATGACGGGGCGTATGCAAGTTTTGTAGAGTGTCACCTTATTTCTAAGGGACATTTTACTTCGCCTACATATCATCGGGTAGAGACGTCCTAGAATGAAGGCGGCACGATCGCGTACCGTCTTGATGTGGGGGCGGAATGTCATCCTACTGTCGAGGGTGACGCCTAAATATTTGACCTTCGGGGCCCACGGTATGGGCTGGTCGAACATCGTGATCGGGCGAACGGCGGGGGCGGGGGTATTGACGCGCCTAGTCGGGAGGGGGATGCTCAGCGTGGTGTTCGGAGGGCGACCTCTTTTGAAGAGCACCGCTGTGCTTTTCGTGGGGTTAATGTCGATGCGCCACTTCCAGAACCACTGTCCCATGGTGATAGCTGCGGTCTGAAGTCGTCGATGAAGCAACGCCTTCTTCCTACACGAGTAGTAGATGGCGGTGTCATCGGCGAAGAGCGCCAGATGGGTCTCCGGAGACCGGGGTATATCGTTGATATACAAACTGAATAGTAACGGGGAGAGGGCGGAGCCTTGCGGGACTCCGGCTGTGACGTGACGGGGCCGGGAACGCGTTCCCTCGACTCGATATCGGAACGAACGGTTCGACAAGTAGTCTCGTATGATGAGCACGAGTCTGTCTGGCACTCCCATGTTATACAGTTTGAATATCAAACCGTTGTGCCAGACTTTGTCGAACGCCTTCGCTATATCGAAGAAGAGGGCTCCTGTCGGAATGGGTTTCCGCCTGTTCAGCCCTAGTAAGATGTGCTCCGTGAGGCGGTGCACTTGATGGACGCACGAGTGTCTGGCGCGGAATCCAAACTGCTCGTCTATAAGAATTTTATTCGCGGATACGAAATCCCAGAGGCGTTTACGAAGGAGCCGTTCGTATAATTTGCCTATCGCCGGGAGGAGACTGATGGGGCGGTAACTCGCGGTTTCGTTATTCGGTTTGCCCGGCTTGTGTATGCCGATAACGTCCGCTTCTTTCCACGCCGCGGGAAAGATGCAGTTCGTCATAGCAGCATTTAATATCGTGGCCAACATCGTTATCAGTTGGGCTGGTAACAGTTTTAGCGCGCGGTTGCGGATGCCGTCGGAGCCGGGAGCTTTCCGTGGTTGTAGGCTATCGATCGCCTCCTTAACCTCGGAAGTGGTAATGGGGGGTAACGCGTCCGAGGGCGGCAGGGAAGCTCTGCGCTCGACCTCCCCGTCGACGAACTCGGTGTGTTCGGGGTCCGCGTGTTGAGTGCTGGTGGTGCACTGTTCTTGCAGTGCATCGGCCAGCAACTCTGCCTTGTCATCGTCATCGTAAGCCGGTGGTTGGCCTGAGGGGCGTACGAGAGGCGGCATAGTGACGATAGTTTCGGACTTGAGGGTCCTAGCTAGTCGCCAGTATGCTTGGTGAGTGGGCGCGAGTTCTTCTAAATAACTATCCCAGTTTTCGTTTCGGGCGTCGCTTAAGCGGGATTTGACCTCCCGCTGTAAGCGACGCATCCGAGTCCGGTTTGAATCCATGGGATATCGATCGTAGGCCCGGATTGCCGCGTTTCTGATTCTAACGAGGTCCCTAAGATCGGGGGAAAGTCTGATGCGGTGGAAGCAGTCCTCCAGATCGACTTGTTTCGAGGATCTTATGATCGCCGTCGAGACGTGATCAGTGAAGATGTTTATGGATTCGACGGTATCCTCGGGGGATGGAGTTGAATCCGGGCCGCAAGGGAGGATTGGTGGGGCGGTGTCAGCTAAGCACGTGCCCAGCTTCTTCCAATCCACCATGGTCCTCGTATCTGGTTCGCGGTTGAGTGGGCGACCGAGCTGCATGACGACAGGTCGGTGGTCTGAGTCGAGTTCTGACATTGCCTCGATGGAGCGTAAGCGCAGAGTTACGTTCCTCAGCAGTGCCAGATCTATTGTGCTCGGACGACGCGCGGCGTTGTACGGATAGCACGTGGGGGTCGGGGGGTTGAATATTTCGAATGTGAGGTCGTCTATGAACGCGTCGAGACGCCTACCGTTCACATTCGTGCGATGGCAGTTCCACCTAGTGTGGTGGCAATTTAAATCGCCTGCCAGAATGACCGCGTCCCCCATACCGAGCAGTGTCTCGAGGTCACTGCTCAGGAGGGGTTTGTCAGGAGGGAGATATACGGATGCGATGACGATCGGCTGGTGTCCCGTCAGCGCGATGCGGCACACTGACGCCTCGATATGTAAGAGCGAGGGAGTATCGAGAGGGACGCAGTGCAGGGCCCTCCTATAGTAAATGACAGTCCCGCCCTTACGGGTGGAGAGTCTGTCATTCCTAACCATGACGTAATTCGCGACTTTGGGGTCGCGACGCGAGGGCTTTAGGAAGGTCTCCTGCACCAGAAGGATGTCGATGAGATTGTCGCGAAGAAACTCATAAACTTGATCGCGCTGACGCGCGAGTCCGTTAGCATTATAAAATGCTAACTTTAAGGAACGCGGTTTTACCCTACCGTTGTTGGCCATTGATTACCGGTAATCAAGCCAGCGTACGCTGGACGGACTCGATGACGTCCATATGGTCGAACGTCGCGTATAGGCGGTCATCGGCCGTGACTGCCCTGCGCATGGCGTCGGCGAACGAGCGCATGCGATCTATATTTATCGCGGCGATATAATCACGCACGATTGAAAAGTCGTTTATGGCAGGCCGCGCGGGGCCGGGGCGAGGCGCGGGACCGGGCGCGAGGGCGGGGCGCGGCGCGAGCAGGGGCTGGGGTGCCGGTGGTTTCCCTGCCAACGTGAGCGGCCGCGGTTTTGCCTACGCGGAGACGGTGGGCACCGGTGCCGGCACGAAGGCAGGTTTCGGCGCGCGGGGCGCCGAAGTCTTTGGGCCGACGGTTTTAGATGGCGCGTTGGCCAGACGCTTCCGCGGGGCCTTGGGGCATCCGCGGTAGTTGGCTGTGTGGCCCTGCTTCTGGCAGAGCACACAGCTCGGCGGTTCGGTCGCGGTCTCTTTGACCCGCGAACAGTCGGCTGTCGCGTGGTCACCGAGGCACTTTACGCACCGCGGACGCGCGTGGCAGTTGCGCGCGGAGTGGCCATACAGTTGGCACCTATGGCACTGACCGGGAGTGCCTTTTTTGTGTGGGGCCTCGACGGTGACCCCTGATAACCCGCAAACGGTGCGGAGGCTTGAGGCAATTCGTTTGCCTTCGGCGGTTGGTTCCAACGCGACGAGAACCATGTTATACGCGAATTTATCGCGCCCGCTGTGCATACGGTGCACACTTATGATTGGGTACGTTTGCCTGATTAGGTCTTCCTTGATTAGCTCGACGTCGAGCTCTTTTGGTACTCCGCGTATTACTACGCGGAGCTCGCGGTCCTCCTGGAGTGCATAGGTGTGGTATCCTATGCTCTCCTTTCGGAGGTAAGAAGTGAGGGCCCTATGGTCGCCCGGCGTTGCGACCTTTATTTGAATCCCGTGCGCAAGATTACGCGCTTGGGAATAGTTGATTTTGTTGGCCGTAAGGGCCTGGGATACCCGGTTCCACGCGGATTTTTCACGTAGGATTACGGGCGGGGGCGCGACGATTTTGTTGACGGGCGCGGGTTTCGGCGACGGAGTTGCGCGGCGAGGGGAGTCGGGTGTGACCACGACTTTGGGACGCGACGCGTTCGCGGCCTTAGGCTGTTTTGGCGCCGTGGACGGTTCCACGGCACGGGCGCGTTTTTTGCCGCGCGTGACGGTTTGGAACCCATCCGAGGGTCCGGGTTCGGGGCTGGCGGCCGACTCGAACTCCATTTCCGACTCGGAGTCGGAGCCGGAGCTCGATGCCGCGCATGACGCGATCGACGCGGGCGCGGGGGTGGGGGGCGACATCGGCGAGTCGGGGATAATCGCGGCGGCGGCGACCGGTACGTGGGACGCTTTCAGGTTGGCCTTATAGGCCCGGAACTTCGATACTATGTCCGGGCAGAATTCCCGGACAAACTTCACGAACATCGCGGGGTCGTCTTCGTCGCACATCTTGGTTTGCCCGGGGGGGGCGTCCCCGGGACTTAAGGCACACTCGCCGAAAGGCGAGTCCCCTGAGTCGGAGTTCACCCCTGCGCTTTACCAGCAACAAGGGGGGGAGTGCCTTTGCCGTGAAAACGGCAGTCGGCTGGGGGATTGGGGTGGAAGTTGGGAAGGTGGGGACCCCAAATCAACGCTAGACAGCACGGCCGTATTTATAGGACTTTACACGTCAGCGTGTTGACAAGTATTAAACACGTGAGCGTGTTTACAAGATTTTAAAGTATTGAAATTACAATAAAAGGGACTGTTTAACATCAATTTCTTATCACAGAGTAATTAGTTGATGATCAGTAGGTAAATAGTCATATTTGCGCCGACATCTATAATATCTCTATATATAAAATGAATTGCTGTTCGTTAGTCTCGCTAAAACTCGAGAACGGCTGTACCGATTTGGCTTATTTTGGTCTTAAATTATTTATGGAAGCCCAGAGAAGGTTTAAAGGGTAGATAAATATGAAAATGCTCGGTTTGTTTTTCCGTTGATGTGGGGACACAGACGTCAGACGAATCCTTTTGTTTGTTTCAAGTTTATTTTATACAAAAGCTTAGGTATTTTATTTATCGATTGAGGCACTACGAAGTCTGCCGGGTCAGCTAGTATTTCATGAAAATGTTACGCAGTTATAAGACAATTACTTGTGCTTTGGTACGTTCTGACGTTTTTACTAATAAATTAATTAGGTCTCGTGTCCTATAACGAAAATAAATTTATGATTCCTTGACTTCATAAATTATTTGTTGATCTTCGTATTTATTAATAAACTAGCTGACCCGGCAGACTTCGTAGTGCCTCAATCGATAAATAAAAGACACATCAAGGGGACACATCAAAGGAAAAACAGAATTGTTTGTTTTTATATAATACCGAGCTTTTTTTATATTTCTCACCTTTTAAACCTTCCCTGGACTTCCACGAATAATTCAAGACCAAAATTAGCCAAATCGGTCCAGCCGTTCTCGAGTTTTAGCGAGACTAACGAACAGCAATTCATTTTTATATTTATACTTATATAGATATATCCAAACATTATGTACGTGGAGAATATTTTAATGTTAGTTTCTTTTCGTTGAAACCTTAGGCTATTGAGTGTCGACATTTCCCTCGGGACGATGATTGCACAAACGCGTATGGAATAGCTTTAGTCTGGTATTCTGATCAAAGGCCGTAAGCCTGCGTGAATATTTTAATGCCTTCTTTGAGGCCGGAATCATAATTCGAGGCTTTACTGCTGTTTCCGTAAGCTCTGTCGCGAACTGAATAAAATCGTATTTTTTTACCGCGACCGTAAAATAGGGTTGCCAGGGCTCATTATAATTCCCATAAATATGATTCATTACCGAAAAATATTACTTAAGTTTCTTAAATGTTTTGCATTTTGTTTAATGGTCCACTCGCGTAATTTTGAATGTAAATAATCTTGGAAATACTTAAGAAGCTTCAGTTTAGATACTAATTAATTGTGTAAAAAGTAAGGAACTTTAGTATTTTCTTCGGTTTTATGAGTAAAAGACATAATTAAAACTAATTTTACGGTTTTATCTCGCGTTTTTTATTATCATTATATTATTTAAAATGCTTCGAATACTTTAGAGTTTTCGTGGTCACAGACGATATTACAGATACCTCGGTTGTAGGTAAAACTTGGTATTACTGATGTCAATGTGTAACCAATAAAAACTATACTTTCAGTGAACTGTGAACGCAAACAAACAAACTTTCCACAGTCAACTGTTGTGTCGTTAGAATACTTTACTATCTATGGCCAACCAACCAAATATATTTTACTAAGTTCATATATATAATATTATTTATAACTAATCTTCAGATTGTTTTGTTATTCGAGTCTAGTTGCTTATTGAGACTTCAACTCGACGCTTCAAGGTGGGTTGCGCACCAGACAGTTGCAGAGACATTTCTGTTACCCGGCTACTTGCAATGTGTCTGCATTCTGAATTGAATATTTAATGTGAGTTAAACCGCAAGGGAACTCCAATCTAATAAACATTACCACTGAACTCTTACGTAACGCATTTAAATCTTAAATTATTCACTGTTACATAAACGTTGAAGCATCGTGAATTGAAATTATCGTGGCCTAAAAGACGCCTAGTGTATTCGTATCGAGTGATCTGACTATGCCAGTGTTCGAATCCTGCAGGCAGATAATACTTTTGTTTGTCACTGCAGACCCTTACTCATATTATGATATCCATAGGCTCCACTTATTATTTATTGACTTAAAAGTGGCGAAATTGTCTGCCCGTCAATCATAAAAGCACACATATATTTCTGTTACGATAGTTAATTCTTATATTAATATACATAATAGAGTCAAAATCTGTTATAACGACATCGAAGGGACTGCTCATATTCAGTCGTAAAAACCGATAGTCGTAACAACCGGTGATGTTTAATGTGTATCGTGCAAGTACAATCGATAGAGAATTATTGGAAAAATATATTTAATCAACTATGTACATTTTGTTTATTACACATAAGTACAATGCAAATTATTTTTCTGTGAGCATAAAATCTGTAATTTTGGTCTGTTTGGAACACTTCTGTTGTGCATAGATATTTTGTAATTCACGTTGGATTTTAATTAACGTATCGTCATCGCTCTTTCCAAATGGTTGAAATTGTCGAATGTGATACAACATATTCCTTTGCTAAGTCTTTGTTTGAAATTCCGCTCTCTAGCTTGGATATAATACGCGAGTTTTCTTCAATATTAATTTGTTTTCTTTTTCTTTGCGACATTTTGAAAGTTTCACGAATAGCTCCACAAAGTTTTGGTGCGTTTTGTGTATAGATAAGTAACAAACTAATTGAAGAGATATGAAGAAGCGGGCTTTGAATTAGAAAATACCCTACACTAAACTAAATCCTATTGTTTTCTTTCCTGATTTTAATAGCCATTGACGACAAATGTGGATACCTATTCAATTTTTTTACAATACAGCTTAGCCGGTCATTCTAACAGATCTAATTCTGCGAAATATTAGTTAAATGTGGTCGTTTTATGAGGTATGACGTTATTAGCAATGTTGTATTGAGCAATGTTCTTAATAAGGCGGTCATATAGCATGCGAGTCGTCGTGGCCTAAAGAATAAGACGTCCGGTGCATTCGCGTTGAAGCGATGCACCGGTGTTCGAATCCCGCAGGCGGGTACCAATTTTTCTAATGAAATACGTACTCAACAAATGTTTACGATTGACTTCCACGGTGAATTCCAATTAATTAAATAAAATAAATAAATAAAATTTAATAAAATTCCATCGTGTAATAAAAACCAAACCCGCAAAATTATAATTTGCGTAATCACTGGTGGTAGGACCTCTTGTGAGTCCGCACGGGTAGGTACCACCACCCCGCCTATTTCCGCCGTGAAGCAGTAATGCGTTTCGGTTCGAAGGGTGGGGTAGCCGTTGTAACTATACTGAGACCTTAGAACTTATATCTCGAGGTGGGTGGCGCATTTACGTTGTAGATGTCTATGGGCTCCAGTAACCACTTAACACCAGGTGGGCTGTGAGCTCGTCCATCCATCTAAGCAATAAAAAATAAAAATAAAAATTCAGCCGGGACCTTTGTTCTAGGTTATTATAACCGGCATGTTGTTCTAAACGATGTCGCAGTAAACGGTTTTGACCGTATATGTATTAGTGGTATATTATTTGCGTGAAAGACGATATGTGTAAGAGGGGAGTGAGCGAAGAAATGGTATATGATAGAGGAATATGGAAGGAGAAAACATGCTACGCCGACTCCATATGACTGGGAGAAGAGCAGGAGAATGATGATATATTATTGGTTTATTTACATGTTTCATATACGAGCTTGATTTGACAAACAATTCTCTCTGATTTAAACTTTGATGTCTAAATTCTAAAACATTAATTAGTGTGCGGGTAATTGGGTTTAGGTAGGATGATTGATGTTATTTGAGACAATAATTAATTATTGCGTTGGTGCGTATAGGTATTCTCAAACTGTCGCGGTTTCCGGTTCGAGATTCGTTACTAGCAATTATGAATAACGTAAAATATATTGAGAGATGAAAAACTATTTGGCTTAAGTGACATTTCGCTTAGTACGCGACATTTATCTTTGTGAAGGTCCGTTTTATTTGATACTAGCCGTACTCGCCCGCTTCGCTGGGCATTTAAAATTAACATTCATTATTTATTGTCATTACTATTAGGGAGTTCAACACTCATATAAATATTAGCCTATCCATTAACTACATGTATTTCTACGTGGATACCAAGTTTCAAGTCAATCGGATGCATGGTTCAGTAGTTATAACGGAACATCCGTAAAAACCACTGTAGATTTATATATTAGTATAGATTAGAATTAAGAATTCGATGTTTTTGATCGAGCTTCAATTATGTTTACACTATACAAATAGCTGAAAAAGCTTTTTTTCATGATTTTTTTACAAACTTTAACCTTTAAATGGGTCTCCTAAAAATTTAAAAAATGTGGCTTTAATCAAATAGCCTTTGTAACCGTTGATTTGGTTGTGCTTTTCCTGGTTGATTTGTTCACTTAAAAGCTCAGATGGGCTCAAATCGTATATGCTATACTTTAAGCGGTTATTGGACCCCGCAGATATCAAAACGTGAATATCTTCTCCTTATGAGACTTGAGGGGTAAGTTTCAATTCGATTTTATTAGTGAGCAAGCGACAGAAATAAACTTTAAGTTCGACAAAATTAGCAGTGCGGTTTCCTTAACCACACATAACACAAGCTTATTCATTGCGTTTTTCCTCTCTAGATTGATAGGCAATTCTGTTTAATGCTATGAGCTTATCAGAGTCCCTGGACATCACTGGGGTAATTGTTGAGTAATGCCGCCGCCTCTCAAGTTTTAAAGTAGGTGAACCTCGTATTGTGCTGTTCACGGGATTGAAAATATGCAAAAACGTGTCATTAACCTAGCTAGTTAAGAATCAATTTGCGTGGCCTAGATCAACGTAACAAACGTAACAAAATGTTTATGAAGTCAAATGATGAATTTATGAAGCTTCACTTCAATGATTTGTTATGAGTGTATTCATCTTTTTTACTTTTTGTTTTTACATTCAAACGGATTTGATACAATTTATCGCTTTATACATAAAAAATAAAGGTACCTTTTTAACACGTTTCGTGATAAAAGTGTTGGCGTTTAAACTATTCAGAATTTATTTCAGGTTTCGTGACTTTAAAAATAATTAAACTATTATACTTTACGGTTTAATCTAACGTTTGTTATTTGTATATTTTTAAATAATTTCCGATATTCTGTATACTTTACGTGGGTAAGCCTCCCAGAAGATGGACCGACGAGCTATTTTTTACTGGTTGCTGGACGTCTTGTGAGTCCGCACGGGTAGGTACCACCACCCTGCCTATTTCTGGCGTGAAGCGGTAATGCGTTTGGGTTTGAAGGATGGGGCAGCCGTTGTAACTATACTTGAGACCTTAGAACTTATGTCTCAAGGCTCTATTAACCTCTTTACACCAGGTGTGCTGTGAGCTCGTCCACCATCTAAGCAATAAAAAAAAAATAGAGGTCCGCGGGGATCCGCTGGATGCAAGAAGCGCAAGACCGATCTTTGTAACAAGGCTTAGGAGAGGGCTATGTCCAGCAATGGACATCTGCGGGCTGATAGAATAGAATAGAGCAGTTTTGGTGGTCGCGGTCGTGTTAGTTTTATGTTTATTTTTCGACATTCAAATACATTGTTAGCTACCGCCGAACTTACTAAATAAAACTAAATGTTATATCTTAACATTAAGGTTTCTTTCACACAGTATATAACCTTTTGATAGTTTCTTGCAGCATTTTTGATAGTTTCTTGTCGCTCTCTTCTAGTTATCGAGAACAAAAACATCCATGGCGATGTATATTCGACCATTTAAAGTTGAGAAATACTTCTTTATTATACCTGTTTCACGTTAAGCTTGTACAAAGGTATATTGCTTATTGCCATTGTAGACAGACGAGCGTATGATTCATCTTATGGGAAGTGGATACCGTATCTCGTCGAAGTCAGTGGTGCCAGGGGCACAGCCAATCGTAAATGGATTCCCCAGCGTTAAAAAAAGGGGCACCGCCAAGCCTAATTAGAATATTAAGATAATTAAACATTTTAAGCATTATTACGGCTTTATAATTTTATTATCATTATGTTATTATCTCCGAAATTTCGACTATTTAACTGTTTTCGTGATCATTGATTGACTGTTGTTGTCAGTAGTGATAGTAGTCAAAATAGTCTTAATTACGACTAGCGGAAACTAAAACAAAATCTATGTAGTCATTAAAATACCAGCCGAATAATTAAAAGCTATACCTATTGTAAATTAATTTATAAAAATACACAAAGATTTTCAAAGTGCTGGCAAACCATTTTGTGGGGCTTGAGAATATTCGCAGTAAATTAATGTAGACACAAACTGCGTTACACCTCAAGATATTTCAGAGAATTTGCGCTATTTCGTCGTGTATATTTACAAGACAGCTTTAGAAGTTACAATGCTAATAAGAAATTCATTAAGGCATTACTTTGATTCGCAAATTTCGTTTACTGAAATGTTTCAGTGTTTATTTTAAGTGTTGTTTTTTTTTTGTTTCTACAAGCTTAGGCAAAGACATCACCTGTCTAAGTTTTAAAAGAGCCGAAAAGCAATATCCTAGT
The DNA here is from genome assembly GCF_030267445.1 of Bombyx mandarina. Lineage (NCBI taxonomy): Eukaryota > Metazoa > Arthropoda > Insecta > Lepidoptera > Bombycidae > Bombyx > Bombyx mandarina. The sequence continues at coordinate 6,436,442 of NC_143227.1, read as the reverse complement.
TTGGTATCCTTGTTTACGTTTCTGGTAACAATATGACAATGGTATCGCCGAACAGGTCTGGTGATAAATTTTCAACATGAACCCTGAACATTAAGTGTCCGTGGTCTATTGGATTAGATACTCGATACTTTGATACTGGTTAGTGACCGCCACGATTCCATTAGAAATTAGTGACTTGAGGGATTAATCTTTGTCGAATCACTACGTAGTATAAAACAAAGTCGCTTTTTCTATCCCTATATCCCTATGTATGCTTAAAACTTTAAACTACGCTACGGATTTTGATGCAATTTTAATAGATAGAGTGATTGAAGAGGAAGGTTTATATGTATAATAACATTCATTAAATAGTGGAGAAATCAATAATAAATTACAGTTTCCGAAGCGAAGCGAGGGCGGGTCGCTAGTCGATAACAATTCTTGGAAATGTTTATACCGTATCTGCGGATAAATTGCTAAATTTTATGCATACGCTACTATATGTAATTGAATATACAATTCGAAAGGGTACATCTCCGAAAATGTAAATGTTCAGGAAATGAAAAAAAAACTGATTATTTTCTAAGCAGGGTAAAATATAAATATTAACTTTTGAGGATATATTTAGTGTTAATTAGCAATTGAAAATTACTGGAATTATTATAAAATGGGTGTAGGTAAGCCTGAAATCTACATATATATGAAAAAACGTATTGACAAAATATGCGACATGTGCCCTTTTCGAAATTGCATATTCATTATAACAAACTAATTTTCATTCGAAAACTAATACAAACTTTTTCTTCGACAGGAACGCCCATTAGAATCATTAAATTCATTCGTTAAATGAAGCGAGACTGAAAAAGGTTTACCGAAGTCTAACTCTCTAGTGAATGTGGCGCTAAAAGGCCGTGCTCTCACTAATGATGTGAAAAGACAATACAGTGATGTGGCTTGCGGCGTTGGTGTGTCTACTCTGTCAGTCGGGTAAGTGATTCCATTTCATAAAAAAAAAACATATTGAATTGAAAATTAATTACTCGCAACTTTCTTTCTTTAACAAAATTAAATGAATTCGAATGTCGTAAAAGCTTCGACGGCGATGCCAAGAAGTTCTAAGCCCGTAAAAAGGGAGTGGTTTTAAGAAATAACTAAAAATACTATAATAACTATTAAAGTACTAATTAATAATAGCTATATATAGGAGTTAGGCTTGTAAGGTGCTATAATAGCTATATAGTAACTATTCCTTAAAATCGCATACAAACATATTTTTTAATTACTACACTTTATATACGCGTGTATATACTACGCATTAAAGTTTATGAATTTAGAATTCTTTCAGGAAGACTTCGTAGATTCTTGTTTCACAATTATCGATTTGTTTTCTAATTAGTTATCGATAAATCCAATTTATCGGAAAAAAGATGTGTGCAATTCACATAAAAGCATTCAAACACATATTTTGTCGTTGTTAAAGTACCTATAATTCGCCTCGGGCTGTTGAATTTTTTAGATGAGAAATTGTTCTTCTTCCGAGGGGACTGTGTTGTGTTACACGAAGTATAAATTGCTTTCTTTGCTTGCTTTTGCGTTATATTCGTATATTCCTAGTTTAATGAGCGCATTAGTGGCTACACTGTTGTATTTTCATACATTTTTTATTTATTTAAATGTTTAAAAATATTTTAACTTTTTTATTTGTATTCCTTAAGTTTGTCGAGTCTTAAAAAAATATTAAAGCAACTTTTACATTTCGTATACTTGACAGTTTCGTGATAACTGGCGACCGATCACCTGATTGAAGTGGTTACCGGAGCCCATATACATCTACAACATAAATGCTGCCAACCATCTTGAGACATGAGTTCTAAGGTCTCACTTTTAACTACGGCTGCCCCGCCCTTCAAACCGAAACGCATTACTGCTTCACGGCAGAAATATGCAGGGTGGAGGTACCTACCTGTGCAGACGCAATCGCAAGACGTCCTAGCACCAGAAAAAAAGAGAGAGAGAGACAGAAGAACTTTCGAATCATTATTATTTCTAACAAAATTTTCAACTTGATTACGTCAATAAGATGCCGAAAATTTAGTACACTTTACATGACAAACGTAAATTAGTTACAAATTAAGCGAAATTCATTGTCGCCAACAAAACCGTATCAGTCAAAATGACTGTATATCTCCTGGGTGATACAAATTTATTGTGTAATTTATTAGTCAGTCGGTCTAATTTGGATTACCTTAGTCCATTTGTTTGGCTGTCGCCGCGATGAACCCGCAAAAAGACCGGAATTAATGTTCAGATCAATGTCTATGTTCTAATTAAATTATTCACCGTGGACTTAATGATATCTATTTATTTCTATTGGTTGGAATATTATGTGTCCTTATAAAAAAAAATGAAACCATTACTTTGAGCTCACATTATAAATCAGAGATAAATGTAGACTGCTATTTATTCTAATATTAATAATTGAAAGTTTGGGCCTTTTGAATCTAATTAAGGAAGTGGAAGGGAAGAGGCCAACGAAGCGTAGTCCCATGCGCTGGACTTATCAAATTAAAACGACATTGGACTCCATTATCAATGTCGTTATCCACTGCGCAGAGGACCGGAAAGAATGGAGGAACACAGTCCGAACAAAAGTGCTCCGTAAAGGTTACGACCTTCGGGTCGGTCACTCAGGCACAGTGTGCAAGGAGGAGGAGGAATCTAATTAAATTCAGCACAAACTGGGCAAATCTCTGACGCTAATACAATAGCGGCATTGATCTAACAATATTGGCTGTATGAGCTAGATTCCTTTTACTTAATTAATGAGACAAAAATATTAAAACATCGCGCTGGCTATTTTACTTCTAGCACCGACATACGCCGCTTATCGAATCACGACCTCTTTGCTGTTTGTCCACAAGCTAACGTTTCTACGAATAACCTTCTAGATTTCACTCGCTCAGCTTAGAGCACTGCCTGTCTAATCTCAGCCGCACCGCGGCTATTTTGCATCACGCAGCGAGAACCACCTTGTTTCCGTTCTTGTTTGAAGCGTAGATCAGCTTCTATCAATGTGATAGATTTTTTTAAAGGATTTTGTGACCTGGTAACTGAGACCTTTAGGTCAAGTCTTATTTTAATTTTAATAATAACTTTTTTTTATATGAAAAATGATATTATGAAACGTAATGAAGTTGATAATTGTGAGACATGGCATGAAATGTAATGAAAACGAAATGAAATGAAATGAGATGAGATGATATGGGATGAAGTATAATCTCAGTAAAATGGTGGTCATTTACTGAGACTTTTTCAGTGGAATTTTTGGAAGATCCTGAGAAGTTACGTTCAGCGGCTTGTTTCATTTTCCCACATTTGTGCACTTTCATAGATACTAAACAGTTAATAAACCACCGTTATTACACATTTAATCCTGAAGAAACACTAAATAGACACAATAAAACAAATCACATCACTTCACTCCTCGCGTTCCCGCCAAAAATCCCAATGTGATAGAGATTATTGTTAAGTGAAGATCGGTGACCAGAAAGACAGTGCGCTCTTTAATGTTGGTTACAATGCTTCTTTGATGGAAATCATAGTGTGATTTTTTCTAAGAAAGATACTCAAAGTCCGAAGTATTACTTAGTTCATGTTAGATGATTAGGTACATAGCATTTTATTCGTTAGAAATATTATTTCTCAATATAAAAAACAAATTATTTCTCATTTAATATCGGATTAGCTAGATAAAATCATAATTTAATACAAAAACATGTACGTCATACTTATTATCATAGCTAAGAATTAACTATTCAAACCCTATTTCGTAACACCTATTTAGGCTACATATTCAATGCGATATTCCATTAATTAGACATGTATTGTGACAAATAGGGTTTCTCATTGTTTGATACAATAAGTAATTCCATTGTTTATTCTATTATATAATTATATTATGTTAAACAAATACATACGTGAGAAATACATGCTAGATGCAAACAACTGATTGTATTATTAGTAAATATGTCGAATTATTAATGACTATTAGCAAAAACGTAACCATAATAAAAGATGTGAGGCATAATAAGGATATGTATAGAAATATCGATGTCTTTTAGATTTTAATGTGACCATTGAACTTCATTTGACACAGGCTCAATGCGACGTTAAGTTCAAGGACTCGATCGCCGTGGCGATCAGATTACTATTTCACACCGTAAAGGACAGTGGATTACTAAAAGACCACAAATCATATTCTACGTCATATTACCGGTAGAGAACCAGCGTAAGTCGAGAAGTGTGGCCTTTCATCTCAAACACTGTTCCTTTACATAACGCTCAAAAAGCTGGAGCGTCATTTCTTGGACCCTATTATCGGTTCTTAACCCATCTTTACCTTTCAAGATCGATTTCTTTTACAAAAACCTTTACAGAATAACTAAAATTATTTTACTTCAATTACAACTTCAATATTGTAAGAAAGAGAAAGAGAATGTTCGCCGTATTATACGAAAACTAGATGATGACCGAGCTTTGCTCCTTTTTTTATTAACGCCATCTTGTTCTGTCTTTAAAGCGGTTAGTTGCCCTCAATTAAGAAAAATAGTATTATTATTCGCCAATAGATGTCAGGAGGAGTTGATTATTGAAAACACGAATAAAACAACATTTTCTGAAAATAAATCGTAACTAGATCGATTTATCACCCCCGAAATCCCCTGTATACTAAATTTATGAAAATCGTTGGAGCCGTTTCCGTGATTCAGATTATATATATTAATATATGTTAATATACAAGAATTGCTTGTTTAAAGGCATAAGATATTCATAAATATTGTACTCATCGTTGTTACTAAAAACATATTTGATTAGTATCAAAATACTTCAATCATAATAATTATCAAGACTAAAACGTGTCTTCAATGGCTTTCAACAAAATATTAATAAATACCAGTGAATTAGTAAACTAATCGTCTGGAAACGTTGAATATTAATGTCAACACCAGGTAGGCAATTACTAGTTGACAGGCAATAACTTTGTAGAGGTTTGTAATAATGATTTAACCGGTGCTAACTACGAATACGTGTTGTGAACTATGTAATAAACCATTGCAGCAGGTCGTTTCGCCAACACATGTTATTGAGTAAAATAAAGCTTCTTTTACGGTTTAGTCTCATCAATTGTCGTCATTTTATTTTCGCAATTCAAATTCTTTACAATTTCCGTGGTAACGGACGAAGGTCGTTTTTTTTTATTTATTGCTTAGATGTGTGGACGAGCTCACAGCCCACCTGGTGTGAAGTGGTTACTGGAGCCCATAGACATCCACAACGTAAATGCGCCACCCATCTTGAGATATAAGTTCTAAGGTCTCAGTATAGTTACAACGGCTGCCCCACCTTTCAAACCGAAACGCATTACTGCTTCACGACAGAAACGGGAGGGGCGGTGGTACCTACCCGTGCGGACTCACAGGAAGTCCTACCACCAGTAAAATCGTTTGCAAATTTGGAGCCAAAAACGAGTTATTTGATTTAATTCTCATCACCTTAATGTTACCGTAATTATAAGTACAGTAAATTTGTTGTTATAACAACAGGCACGTGGTCCTATAACTATATATTGGTAAACATTGTTAAATTAGGAGTCCGTGATGACCTGGAGCTTGACCTATCACGGCGAAATAATGCTAAAACCTGCCCCACTTGGGGACCTTAACACCTTAAGCAACGCTTCATTTAAATAAATAATACAATGACAATATAAAAATGCGGTATTAACACGTCAAACTAGTTTTAATTTAAAGCATTTGACATTAATTAATGTTTTTAGATTGCTCAGGAACAAAATGACACATACCTACACGTTTATTGTGACGTGATTTTCAGAGTCCATACACATATTACATTTGGTAGGACGTATTTCGTGTAGCAGCCGTTAAACAATACAATTCAGAATTCAACCTCATGTCAGGTGGCGTTGTTCACGTTGTAATGTCTGTGAACTCGACTTTTGGCGGGAATGCGAGATGCTAAATTGTGTGAATTTGATAATTTTGACTTTAGTCGGGCTTCAAAATGTAGTAGTGGTGGCATATTAAACATTTACCATCCGTGAAGGTGTACAAGTGTGAAAAATGAAACGAAATCGTGACTAGACATGCTTCTCGGTTTCATTCACAGAATCTATTGAATCCTCAGTAAATTCTTACGTTTTTTCTGAGAGTTAATTTGATTTCCTCTTATCAAACGAGCACGGTATTGTTTTACCTCTCACATTTAATTAAATTTTATTTCATTTCCCTAAATTACTGTAGTTTCATATAATTTTTACTTGGATTTGGTCTTTATTAACAACACACTTGGCTGTTTGGGCTAAGATTATTTTGCCTGCAACATGAATAAAATCACTAAAAATAATAAATGGACCGTGAATATGTACAACGTCAGTCAAATTAAAGTAATAAAAATGGCAATAGATTGGATACCGGAACTTATAATATACACATATAGAATGAATTCTACTTTGAATCATATTACGGAATTGTCATTTTTGAAATATAGATTAAAAAACATTCAATTCTGAAAAAAATATATTATTGACCGAATCCCAAATTTATTTACATTTTCCTTCGAAGGAACATCCGTAATCCAGTCAAGCCGGTGCTTACCTACGTAATAAATGAAATTTTGAAGGAAATGAATTTCAAGTGAAATACAGCTTATATAATATAACACTATAAAACCGCCATTTTTAATTATACTAACATAATATTGAAACTGCAAAGCGGAACCAACCCGAACTCGAATAATTTAACACAGTAAATATTGTACTGTTTGAACATTCTCTGACACTTACATTTCTCGTTGTTATTATACATAATTCAAAAACGGTATTGACCTTCTGTGTTAACTAATTTTAAAAAAAAACTAACCATCTTCGAATGATGCTACTGCAAGATGTAACGTAATAAGTTTTAGAAGGTTCGAGAGAGCATTAATATTAGGAACTTCCTAATAAGTTTTAGAAGTCCTAAGTAATTTAAAATTCAAAAGATCCTTACACCGTAAATTCAGATCTTTTGTTATGCCAGTGCGAGTAACGCCATCTATTGTCAAATAGCAAAAATTGGATGTCGAAACAACCTGAGTATCTCTTGTTCATTCTGCAACTTAACCCAAACACAACTCACCGAGTTTCTCGGATCCTCTTAATGGGTTGCGATTCGATCCGAAGCTAGAGCTAGAGTGAATTGCTAAGGCAAATGTTAGCAACAACTCCCACGCTCACCACTCACGGCATAGCCAAAATTATCCTTCAAGGCTACTGGCGATAAGCTAGGCATAAAAAATGTTCCGGAACATTGTAGACATAGTCGAAGCGACTGTAAAAGCATAGGCATTGATGGCAGTTCTATTCAGAGCGAAGCGATTTAAGAAAGCGAATTATGATAGTGGTAAGGTGCTAGACCATGATGGTGGTAATGATTAAGATGAGTTTTAATTAGTATTTCATTGGGAGTTTTATTTATGCTGAGTCATAGCTCGTATCATTATGTTGTAAGTCTATTTTTGAAAACAATGCGATAAGTTTCGTTCTACTAGATGGGTTACATGGAATTAATTTATAACAAAACGCCATACGACTAATAACATGTAATAAAATGATACTAGGAATTTGTTTGTTTTACTTAAGTCAACATTCCCGTCACAAACAATCACCTATCATAGTAAACAAAAGTGGGACGTGAGGAATTCCAAGAATTGAGCGTAATGGGTGCTAATATGACTAGATAGTCAAAACGAAGCTAGACCGTGATTCAATTACAATATTTTCTATTTTAATATGGAACAAGGACATGAAATCCCGAATAAATAACTCAAAGTCGAATAAAAATAAGATGTATTTTTGTAACAGAGTGCACCTTTTTCGTCGTTGGTCGCAATCCAAAGCTATTTTATTTTAAGCAGAGGTCAAGTGGGTGTTGGGGTGAGAGTTCGCGCATGAAAAGCGGTTGCGTTAGTAGGCAATAAGTAATTTCCTACCTATCCACTTTACTCTCAACTTATACCCTTTGCGAAGAGTTTTGATTAATATTTTATAGGTCCACTTGAGATACTAAGTTTTACCCAAGAAATTTTCAATTTGGTTTCAGGAAATTTGATTGGAGCTCCATCAAATTGTTAATATAAATCAAATTAAACGATTTCCGATTAATGATAATTGGTTTTTAAGAAATACAAAAGTACAGAGTCACTGTAAACAAAAAGGGAAGAAAAAACTATTTTTTCTTGCCGTAGACACTTGGTTTAAAATGATTAGCGAAGTTGATAAGTATCTCGATAACAATATAAATACCCGATAGTATTTATTGTTAAAGTAAAATCACTGTTAGAATACTCATTACAACAATACTCAGAGTTGTGTTAAACAACCTACATAGCACACGGGCAATAATATTTTCCATGAAAGAACTGTAATATAGGAGGCATCCTTTACGAATCTATATGGATCTATCATTTAAGTAGGTTTTTGATTTATTAATTTACTAGCGGCTCGCTCGGGTAGCAGCGCACGCGATGTAAAGAATATAAGCTCAGTAGGCTGTGTTTTCTATGGGTTAATTTACTCGTCGAGCCCTCCGTCGACAGCGACGGGCTCGGTGAGGACGGTGACCGGTGCTTGAGGTACCTAACAGCACCGTTAATTGATCGGGAGGATCCGTAATGACGTGCTTAGGGCGACGTCGACTGTTTACCATTCGGTCCACAGGATCGGGGATGGTGAGTTTGCGAGTTGACGTGCGTTTATTTAGTGAGTTCGAATTTAGATTGGCGCTAAAATAAACTAAAATTAATGCTATACTAAAATAAATAGTAAGCTGGTGTCAGAATGGTATCAGAATGAATCACTGGATTTCCACCAATCACCGTGTAACATGAAGTTAGTCATAATTTGTATTTCTCAATTGATGGACATCCCTTCAAACTGGAGTGCATGACCTAACGCCACTTAGCGGCAGTAATAGACAGTATTGTAGTACTCACTCGTGCAGGCTTATAAGACGCCTTTTCTGTTCCTTTTTTGTAGCAATCTTTACCTACCTTTAAATATCTAATATTTCGGCATTACTGCACCAATCATAGAATTTAATTTGAGACAGAAATAAAGTCGAAAGCTTATGTTCTAATAAAAAATATATATTAAAGAAGTAATCTACGAAATGAAAAAGCAACAAGAAATATATTATTCAGCGTAGGCGTTGTTTCTACGTGACATTGAATTTGAATGGTTGAGATTATTCTGTTATTTTATTTTCTCACTTATACAGGCTTGGAGAAAATCCGCGAAGTTTCCGGGTAGCTAACAATGTTTCGGAGATTTAACGGCTTAGCGTTAACGTTGAGAAACTATAGAAAAACAATGTGTTTTAAAATCCGTCGTTCTGCACAATGGAAAGTTTCTCAAGAACGAGATAGACTTATTTTAACTGATTGTGGCTGTGTGGTTTCGGAGCACAGACTCTAAAAAAGCCCTTAAGAGATTAACCCCAGAATTGGCAATAGCTTTCTGTGAGATTTTTAGCACTGGGAAAAAATGATCGGGCGATTACTGGGGGTATGGTTTATTTTAAGTCTGTATGGGTAGGTATCACCATACGGCCTACTCCACATTGAAACAGTCATGCGTTCCGGCTTGAAGGATAGAAGTGCCGTTTTGGTGTACAATTTCAATTTCGATCATAGTGTCATTGACCTGGATCACCATAGATTTCAATGTATGCGCCCTGTAGCCACTAAACGCCGAATGGACCGTGAATTCGTTCATTCACCCATCTTCGCTAGTAAATAAAATACTTACATACGACAGAGAGTAATGAAGTCTTTCGCATAGCATAACATGAGCATATGAACAGGAGCGACTCGTCTATTTTAGATATCGATAACTTTTTTTTTAACTATTGACCTATGCAAAGTTTCTACGCTTCGCATTTAGTGTTAACATTCTTTTTATTGTTTAGATGGGTGGACGAGCTGACAGCCCACCTGGTGTTAAGCGGTTACTGGAACCCATAGACATCTATAACGTAAATGCGCCACCAGCTTGAGATCTAAGTTCTACGATCTCAATATAGTTACAACGGCTGCCTCACCCTTCAAACCGAAACGCATTACTGCTTCACGGCAGAAATAGGCAGGGTGGTGGTACCTCACAAGAGGTCTACCAACAGTATGTCAGATGCGTGATGGATTTTCTCATTTTCTCTTAAAATTAAACATACTTCAACAAGAGCTATACCTGATACAAAATAATACACTATAACAATGAACCTAAAACTAAAAACCTTAAAAAAATATAACATTATAACTAAAATGTATTATTAAAAGCAAGGTTAGGCAAGGTTCCGAAGATACTGGCAGCGTTCCCCCTTTGAATAGCTAGACTAATCCTTTGTCCGATTCTTTGTCCAGCTCTTCGGTCTCCTGTGATGTCGACTAACTTTTTTGCTATTTCCTTAAAAAGCCTTATAGCGTTAGGACCCATGGACCAAGGATCTCGACACCATAACATGATTAACGTTAAGAAGTACTTTGAGTTAAGAGGGTACTGTGGCTAATTTGAGTGGATAACGTAATGGATGATAGTACCATGACAAAGCTCCCGTTGCAATATTTAACACAAACAATCAACTTTATTACCATCCATAAAACCATTAATGCATGTTAAAGCATATTTTAAAGGAACTATAACAACGTGAGCTAAGACCCTTAAGTAAGACCCTTCGTTTTTAGCGCCTGACAAAATACAGGGGTGAGTGTGGATACATATTTGATGAGAATCACCATAATATGATTGGATCTACCGCGTGTAACATCGCATTATAAAAAAAAAACCTTCTTATTTTAAAGGCATTCGTCACCGAATCTCTGAGGGATCGTAATGGGGCATGGTGACAGTAATAGCAATAAGAGAAAATGGATGTAGGGTGGTGCAAAGTACGAGTGTGAGCGGTAACGATGACGGTCTTTGTTAGGGAAACGTCGCAGTAAAGACTGCAGGCTTGTGGGAAAATATTTGATGACTCAAATGGTACGGGGAATTACGTTTTGCAGACGTCGCAGGATTATAGCATTTAATGTTAGGGGGAGAATTTCTTTGGGATTTAAAGGGTTTTCAAGGTATTTATATAAATTTATTTCAAGTAGGCGGATTAGGTGAGCGTTTGATTTATTATGCCTCATTTTCTTATCGCACTGATGGTTGAACGAACCCAAGACTTGTTTGGTGTTAATTTGTCACAGGAACCCAGAGACTTCACAACGTGAATTTCGCCAGCCATATTGATACATGAGTTTGAAGACGGAATTGTATTGTACTAAGGCTATCCTAACCATCAAATTGGAACGAAGGACCTTACTAAGTCCTTATCACATTTTCTTAGCCTTTACCTCTTCCAAATTCTTTATCGACGAATATAATCTTCATAAATTCATGTTTGCAAGTGGGACAGGATGCTAAGCTTGTTCTTCTTAAGGGACAGCAACGCACCCTCCTTATGAGGCAATGGTGATTTGTTTTCGGTGTGATCCCCCTATTGATGGGACTGGTCCCTTGTGATACGGAACTCCCGTCATAAAACGAGACTTAAGTCGAGGAAGCTATTCATAATTGCATTTCATTTGCGTTGTTGGGTCATTTAGGTAATGTCACAGCAGCGTTTTGAAGATGGAGAATTACATTAGCCTCTATTACGTTATTATGTACTTTTTTGTTGTTGCGCATAACACAATTTACCTCGTGAAGCATTTTTGCAGTAGAAACGGCTTGGTTATGTCCCTGGTATTGCTGATGTTTATGAACGACAGTGATTACTTGCCATAAGGTGGACTGTCTTCTCGTCTATCTACAAGAGCAATAAATACTGTCTACAAGACCAATAGCTACTGGTGGTAGGACCTCTTGAGAGTCCGCGCGGGTATTTACCACCACCCTGCTTATTTCTGCCGTGAAGCAGTAATGCGTTTCGGTTTGAAGGGTGGGGCAGCCGTTGTAACTATACCTGAGACCTTAGAACTTATGTGTCAAGGTAGGTGGCGCATTTACGTTGTAGATGTCTATGGGCTCCAGTAACTACTTAACACCAGGTGGGCTGTGAGCTCGTCCACCCATGTAAGCAATAAAAAATAAATGAATATGTGTTCCAACTTGCATTGTGGGCAATCGTAATTATATTATGGACGCTTTGACTAGCGTTAATGTTAAAATTTCTATCACTACTACACCGAAGCGGATAGTCAATCTGTCAATCTGCACCACTAAAACAGCCTTTTTTACAAGAGCAATGAAGTGCCAACATCTTCCCTTTAATGACTGATATGAATCGGACTTAGAGTACGTGGTCTATCAGCAGATGCTTGGGCTAACATTTAGTTCGTATATAATTGGCATGACTAAAAACAATTAGTTTACTTATTTTAAATAATTAACATATTAGTTAATTAAACTTCAAAAATAAGACAAAACTTTCATGTATCGTTTTGTCCTTATTTTGTCAACAGTTTTTCTTTTTTGTTTGCCTGGTATCTATTGACTATCAATATAAAAGAAGAAAAAAAAGACAAAATCTGAAAAGTATCCGAAACTAAACCTCAATGTGTCCGTGATTACGGTCGTTTTTCGATTGTGTATTTATTACTAAGTGGTCGCGCAGTAGGTTAACAAATTTGATTTCTTATTATAATTTTGACTGTAAACAAACTTTAATTATAACGCTTTTTATTAATATACTAGCTGACCCGGCAGACTTCGTAGTGCCTCAATCGATAAATAAAAGACCTAAACTTTTGTATAAAATAAACTTAAAACAAACAAAAGGAATCCGTCCGACGGGTGTCCCCTGTCAAAGGAAAAACAAAATTGTTATTTTTATTTAAATCCGAGCATATTCATATTTATCTACCTTTTAAACCTTCTCTGGACTTTCACAAATAATTCAAGACCAAAATTAGCCAAATCGGTCCGCCATTCTCGAGTTTTAGCGAGACTAACTAACAGCAATTAATTTTTGTATAAATAGATTTTTAATACGAATATGTTAATTAAAATTTTCATTTTTGTGTACCGTTTGAACTTTAACTAAATAAAAACTCACATACTCTGCGCGCAATGTATTCCAAAAAAAACCACATATTTTTAATTAACGTTGTAATATATAGATTCAACACGTAATTTGGAACTAACCGAAGATATAAAAAAAAAATCGATATTTTTTTTCTCTCGAAAAACTCATAGGTATTTTTTCATACAGTTGATTGAAAAGCAAACCGTTACGGTGTCAAAGGAAATTTCATTCAATTTAATACAATTTTTTTTTTCGTTTCGAGCATCCTTCATTAAAGTCACAACACAAGTAAATGAGCAGCCTTTCCTGGAAGAAATATGAAAGAGAAACGTTGTTTATTCAAATAATATCTTCAAAATGTATCATTTTATTTATTTACTAGCTGTGCCCGCGACTCCGTCTGCGTGGAATAGCGACGTAGGGCAGCAGTTTTAGGACATATCTTTTGGTTTATAAGCACCGTCATTTGGGTATTTAGAAAAATTTAATTTAAAGTAATGCTTCTCTATACACAAAATTACACGTATAGCCATCGGGGATCAAAGCATACAGGTTGCTAGGACTGCTAACATGTGACACAGCTACATAGCCGTGTGACCGAGTTGACTCTGTGAAAAGCAGTTAACACAAAGATCTACATCCACTACTTTTAGCATCTGACCTTGGGCTTTATTTATTATCATCACGAAACATAGGCTCAATGGAAACGCGATCGCCAGTGAATCGTGCTTCCCGATCTTCTAGTGTCTCCTGAGACCGATCATTTGCTGTCCGAACCCTCTGAGAGTTCAGATGGATTTCCTTATCAGTAAAGGTCTCAGACTCAAGCGATAGTGCATGAGCCTCGCGATCGGCAGTGAGTCGTGCTTCTCATACTTCAAGTGTCTCTTGAGCCCGCGCATTTGCTGTCCGAACCCTCCGAGAGCTAAGACGGATTTTCCTATTAGTAAAGGTCTGAGACTCAAGCGATAGTGTATGAGATTCCCGATCGATGGACAAACCTGAGTCTTGCCTCATGATTTCCTTCAGATTCCTGTGATTGAACTAATCTCATCCTTTTAGCATTTCTGCTGCACTGGGAGAGGTTGGATCTTTTTCGAGGCATTCTTACAATAAGTAGTTCCTACTAACACAACCTTGTTTGGTAAACACGTACTCATTATAAAGCATAACTTATCATAAAGCTAACGACAATAAATTAATGAAAACCACATTTAAATCGGCAGAGCTGTTTCTGAGATTAGCGTGCACAAACGCACAGACAAACAGATAAACAGACAAAAATTCTAAAAATCATTTTTTTGGGTTCTATTGCGTTCATAAAGCCCCTTATAACAGTTTTCCTGAGATATCTTCCATGTACAGACAGCGATCAGTTACGATTTTATTATATGTATTGATTAATGAGCATTGTTGTTGCGAAAATTTGTTTACAGATGACGATCACAATATGCTATTACCCATTGTCTGAAGAACCCTTTAATTGTCTTTTAGGACACTGAAAAATATCGAATTGTTCTATTCCAGGCCGAAACCATAGAATAAATTTCTTTGAGTCTATAAACTCATGTTTCAAGGTAGGTGGCGGCCATTCCCGTTTTGATGTACAAGTATTCGAGCTACCACTTAACACGGAATGGTCTTTGAGCTCGTTTACTGATTTTAGAAAACAAAAATAGTTGTATATTATTTTGTTTGATCACATTTATTTTTCTTAAAATACAATCTTCTTCATCGTTCCCTCACTTTTGAGGATCGCGACCACATGTGACTTTTCTCCACAATGTTCGATCATGGGTGGCATGGATCGCAAGACTACCCTAAATATAGTAGGTCTACTTTATTCACTGTCGTATAAGTATGAAATTGAAACGTAAGCTATTTATACAAAACTGATAAGCTGCTATAAAAGTAGATTAGGAATCTCAATCTTTTTAACCATGCAAAAAACGTAGCGACGTCATACGTAGGTATGACGTTGTGGTTTAGTGTATGTATCTATATCCCATTTTCAGCTATGCAACAGTAAATATCACTAAAAAAAAACAAAAATTTTGCTATTGCAGAAAGCTGTATTTGATTCACCACAGTCAGAATTATATGGCCTCAAGATGTTCGTAACTCTTTGTCCCGAATAACTTCAGTCGTAATGAAGTTTCATTTGACCGTGTTTAGTCGCAGTGTTTAGTCGCAGTTTAGTTCGCACGTCAATTTTGATAAATAAAACTTCAACAAGAATTTTCATAATATTCAACAATTTTGATAATAAATGGGAAACTCCCGGTTCCCCATTTTAAAACTAACATTGACGTAAAATAGTCACGGATGCCATTTTATATCCGAATCGTAAAAAGGAGCATTAATCGAAATTTCATGTAATTATTTTTATCAGAAATTTATCAGAAATTTAATCGTTATAATAAGTCTCCGTCCGTCAGAGTCCGTCAAGATAAGAACAGACAAAGATAAAGAAGAGACAAAGATAAGAAGAAAAGACAAAGAAGAGACAAAGACAAAGAAGAGACAAAGACAAGAAGCATAACCAAAATAGTGGACGCTCTCAAATATGCTCAAAGATTGAAGTTTAAGTGGGCTGGCCACGTAGCACGACTCGGGGATGGGAGATGGACATCTAAAGTAACTAAGTAACTGCATGGGACGGTCCACAGGGCAAGCGGCGCGTCGGTAGACCGTACACGCGTTGGGAGGATGATGTTAAAAAAGTTGCTGGACCACACTGGATTTATTGCGTAATTACTGGTGGAAGGACCTCTTGTGAGTCCGCGCGGGTAGGTGCCACCGCCCCGCCTATTTCTGCCGTAAAGCAGTGATGCGTTTCGGTTTGAAGGGCGGGGCAGCCGTTGTAACTAAGCTAAGACCTTGGAACTTGTCTCTCGGGGTGGGTGGCGCATTTACGTTGTAGATGTCTGTGGGCTCCAGTAACAACTTAATATTAGGTGGGCTGTGAGCTCGTCCACCCATCTAAGCAATAAAAAAAAAGAGACTAAACAAAATGGAAATCTTTGGAGGAGGCCTTTACCTGAGAGGGTTCCATACTGCATGGAATAAAGGGCTTTTTTATTTTTATTTTATTTTATTATAATAAAAGTCTGTACGAGCTCCATGTATTTTTGTATTTTTCATTGGTAAATCATTTTTGTGACTTTGCTTTTATCCGTTAATTTGTTATTGCAGTTTAGGTATTGTAGGATTATTCTGTGCATTGGAATACTTTTAATGAAGTTTCATAGCTACATATTTCTACGGCGGCTTGTTTTTGTGGTGGGTCAGACATGAGCAACTCTAATTACCCACTGTCGGGTAGGTTTATCTGTATTTAGTGCCAAGAAAAACAAAAGTTTTTTTTGTAAGGTTTGTCTAGTTTCTTAAGTTTTTGGAAGGCGTAGACATGATTAAAATTATTTTTACGATGTCAACTCCTTTTTTTTTTCAAAATAATAATTTTGTTTTTGATGTTGTGAACGTGTTACAGTTTTCGTGATTGCCGACGACCACGGGCTACGACACGACTGGCGGTTAGTGACAATAAAAAATGCGAGATTAAACCGTAAAAGTGAATTTAATGAAATTCGTCAAAGCTTGAGAGCATTTATAGTTTTTTGAACCTATCTATATCAAAACAAAGTTTCATTTGCTCGATTTCGTTTTGTTGTAGTTTTTTCAGTCTGCTCCGAATCCAATAATGGACCCCTTTTGATAAAGTAAACAAGGACGTATTTTGAAACACAACTGCATGTTTGTTCGGGCCTCTTCACAAATCACAAGGGAATCCCTGTGCGAAAATTTTGTTGTTCAAAAGTTTCTATTTTTGTTCTTGTTTTTTGTTTTCGTGAAATAACTTGTGGTACTACAAGGTACATTTGCCGACAATGTAGATAATGGTAAACGATTATCTAGTATACATTTTAGATATCCAAATGATACATTCAACTTAATAATCTGATGCATTTTTTTATTTACTGGTGGTAGGACCTCTTGTGAGTCCACGCGGGTAGGTACCACCGCCCTGCCTATTAGGTACTACCGTGAAGCAGTGATGCGTTTTGGGTTTGAAGGGTAGGGCAGCTGTTGTAACTATACTGAGATCTTAAAACTTGTGTCTCAAGGTGGGTGGCGCATTTACGTTGTAGATGTCTATGGGCTCCAGTAACCACTTAATACCAGGTGGGCTGTGAGATGGTCCACAGATCTAAGCTCTAAAAAAATCTAGTTATGAATAAACCAAGCAATACACGAACAAAATTTAAGAAAAACTCGTAGCTCAAGGATAAGTCTCTCGGTGTATTCGTATCGATGGAGCGACTGTGCCGGTGTGAAATTTTCTCTAAGGAAATACAGACGACTTCTTCGTTGAAGGAATAAACATCAACAATCACCATCTCGAAGCATTGGTACGAGGGGCAAAATAGCTGCTATACAACACAATTGAGACTTTGAGATCTTAGGGTAGGTACAGACACATCAGGGATGTCTATGAGCCAGCAACTACTTGATACCGAGTGAGCAGAGGCTGTTTAACTAACTAGAATAAAAAAATATAACTAAGCACTTAGGGTTGATACATTTTTGTTTTGGTAGTGGACATGACTATTTTTAAGAAAATTATAAAAATTGACAGAATCACTTGAATGTGAATTTAGTACATTGCTTGTCCAACGGGTGATATACTAAAAATTCAAACACATTATTTTCTTGAGTTGATTTAAAAATTTATATCGTCATACAAACGTAACACAGAATCTCATCCGATATGTCTCTCACAGTTATTTTCGTTTTGATAAATTGAAGTGATTAGATAAGTAAATCAATTAAGCCGGAGCAACAAATTATATTCATATGGAGGGTAGGCTGAAATTGCTCGTATCGGGAGGTGTGCAGCTAATCCAATTTCCGTTTGTAGATGTGATCGATCACACGTTATAGAGTTCCTAGTTTACGTGTGATGTCATATGTGATTTATGGCGATCTTATTTATACCGAGCGTGCTTTGAAATATATTGTGTTGATTGAAGAAGATGGACCTTTAATGTGTATTATCTGAAATATTTTCTTTTAATAAATATATGATCATCTGGCTTTAAACTAGGATACCCAGTATTAAGGGAAAAAAGTTTAAAACGTATACTTTTAAGCATTTAAATAAATACTTATTTATATGTAGATATTTAATACTCAGATGGAGAGCAAACAAATTAGTTTATCACACGAATCTTTGCTTGATATGAAGAATTGACCCACGACCTTTGGCCCAGCAGTTAGGGACGCTAACTATAGTATCACCAAGTCAGTCAAAATCATTGAGCAAAACATTTTTCTTACGACTCTATCTCAGAGTTTATATTGTGAGGTTTTCCACATTTAAGCCTGTAAACTAGAAAACCTGTAAAATAGACAAGAAGTACATATACGAGACGGACAAACTTAGAACGCCTAAAATAACTTATCAACCTAGATTAAGCTAGCTTAGCTGCGTATATTATTTATTTTTATTTTTTTAATCGTAGTCAATGTCACCGAAAGATAAATTCATCAGTTTCTTTTAAAATTGTACAAATTAATAAATAGCATAGCATTTAAAAACCAATTCAAGCAGATGAAATTAATTAAATTACCAAATAAAATAATAAATATCAATCCTGTACAGTTACAAAACAAACACGTTGGGAATAGTTGATTAAATACGATACCCAAACCGATTCAGTTTTTCGGTTTTATTTATTCAAATCACTGTCCTGTTTTTGGACAGCGCTTTCAATATGCGTAATATTTGATGAGTCTCTGTGGAAAACATTCAACTACGTTTCAACATTTGAATAGAAAATCCCCTTATGGTGGAAATGTTCATGGAAATTTCCATACTGCTTTTTTTCCTTGTATATTTTTGCACAATGGACCTGACACTCGTGGACAATTTTTATGGTGACGGAAGCCAGTTTTATTAATTCCTAGAAATATAATTTATGTCCGTACTTTTAGAAATCATATTTTTCAAGAGATATTCTAGAAGTAGACCTTCCAATTTAATCAAGGACACCACTATAATTAATTAAGTCTTAGTTGCGTTTTATTATTAAAATTCAAAAAATATATTTCTAGTTCTTTATTATTTAACAACAGCTAGATGATGGCCGAGCTTTGCTCGTTTTTTTTTTTTATAACGCCATCTTGTTGTGTCTTTAAAGCCCTTAGTTGCCCACAATTAAGAAAAATAGTATTATTATTGGACAATAGATGACGGGAAGAGTTGGTGATTGAAAACATGAATAAAATAACATTTTCTGAAAATAAATCGAAGCTAGATCGATTTATCGCTCCCGAAATCCCCTGTATACTAAATTTTATGAAAATCGTTGAAGCCGTTTCCGAGATTCAGATTATATACATATATATTAATATACAAGAATTGATCGTTTAAAGTACTTTAAAGGTATAAGATTAAGACGGAATTTGCCTTTTCTTGAATTGAAAGTGTCTTTTGTCTTCTAAGACATGTGGGTGTATATTGTAATGGTCTTTTGTTTAGTTAAGTTAATTTATTTACCAAAATAAAGTTTTTTTTTTTTAAATTATAATTAACAAACATTCTGAGTATTAAGATACTAGTTTTATTGTGCAAGAAAATGAAAAGAAGATATGCAACAATATGCAACGATATACTATCATTTAATTTTATTAGTGCTCGCGAATTTTGAGCTATATCTCATTGAGTGAAGATATCCTGATATAAATTAATAGTCTCCCGTATTCATACTGTTGATTAGAAAGCTGTATCAAATGCTGACGTCTCATATGAATATAATATGCCATCCCACAACTAATGATTCTAATCACTCACGTATTCCTTATACAGCTTTACGCTATTTCCGTAACAGCAACTTGATGTTGATTTCAGATATATCGTAATTAATAGTTTCTTTGATTTTTGCCAGCCGTAAATTAAATATACCATTAAATTTTGCGTTTATTAAATTAATTATACTATTCTAACATAGTGAATAGGTAGTTGAAGTTTTGTTGTAGTATTTAAGAAAATTATTCAAATATTGTAATTTGAAAAATCGCGCTGAGATTTTTTTATGATGGCAAGTACAGAATAAATTTGCTAGTTTTACTTTTTTTTTTTTAAAGGTTTTTTTTTTATATTCAGTAATATAATCATAACTTAAACTAATATCTTCGCATCGCGCATCTTCAAATTTGTGATTTTGCCTGTAAGATGTGCCTATAATCAATCTGAAATCCTGATATTATCATTGGTTGATTGATAATTTTATTATTTTGAATCCCTGAATCATTCAAAAACTATATTCGGAATTCAAACGTAACCTATTTATAGCAGTAATAAATCTTCAATACAATGAACGTTTAGTTAGGCTTCTAATTGCTATTGTCTTTTGCGACCCTTGGCTTTTAGTTCGCAATTAGAATTCCAACCACGATTGTGAGTGTGAGCCACAATGAAGATCCTGGTTTTGAATACAATAACAAAATTATCGGCACAATTTAACCGTAATATACGGGCTAGATGAAATGATACCAATGCCATTTTTTATGGTTTAGATACTTATATACCACTATGTACTGGAGAATATTTTTTCCAAGCCAATTCCTTCGGATTCTTCGAACTACAGTAATTCTTCTTCGTGTTGATATTCTTTTCAAACTCTGAAGATATTGTTAGGATATCGATTGCGCCTCTAAACACAGACTGAGTACATTTAAAGACGACGAATTGGGCTTCTAATCATAATATTGTCTCAAAATTATAACTTCTTTTCTACACATATTTAGTTTAGAATAGGTTACATTTTATGGTTTAGGGATAGGATAGGGAATTTGTTGCACTATTTTTTCTCTGCTTAGGACAACGGACGCCTTGGATGCAGACACACCACTAAAATATGTGGTCGAAGTATCTATTGTATGAATTTTAAGCTGTCCTGTTCTATAAAATGGAATGCATTACGCGAGGTGACAACAATCTACGTGGGCTCCCAGTACACCCTACGAGTAACATTCAGTCCACATTTTTCGAAGCATAATAATAAGTGTGAGGTATAGCCGGTTTTCCCAAATTTCTTTTCGTATATTTGTTATTGAAGATAATCTTGAGTGACCTGATCGCATGTTTAAGTATTACCCATCTGCGGAGGTGGTGGTTTTTCGAGGCTTCTTGGCCACAATAAGAAGCTAATTCTTATCTATACAAACACTATCAAAAATCATCTAAATACTTTTAATTGGACATAGTTCGTCACTCGCGATAAACTGGTTTTATCGTGGTCATTATTTGTGGAAAAACATATTTTTATTGTGGTCGGTTTTATGGCATTGACAATAACGTTGCGTGTATGGAATGTTTGTGTGTTTAATTTTACTTCAAAAAATTAATGGGAATAATCGCCTTAATTTAGAAATAATGAAGTTAGAGTTTTGATGGTAAGATATCAAGTTGAGTGACGTTGTGTAATCATTCAAAATCATGTTATTAAATAAAAATTTGGCGACATTTTGAATATTTCGATTAGATCTCCAAATTAAGACGGAATGCATTTTTTTTTGATGGGGGGACGAGGTCACCGCCCGCCTGCTATTAAGGGGTTACTGGAGCCCATAGAGATATACAACGTAAATGCACCACCCACCTTGAGACATAAGTTCTAAGGTCTCAGTACAGCTACTACGGCTGCCTTACCCTTCAGCAAATTATCGCGATGTCAATAAAATTTATTGTGCAAAATTCCACTATGGACGAACTAAGCTCTCTAAACCCTATATCAGAATTAGAAACAGTGAGAGAATCTGTAGTTGAAGCTTAATTTAAGATAAAACGTGATCAAACATAAAAACAGTTTCATTGCGTGTGTTGACGACATTCTCGCTCACGACTCGGTCGTGCGCGGACGTGCTTTCCGATCCGTGGCCCGCTTGCGAGCTGCGTCTCTGAACTCACAGTTGTGCTCGACAGTGTAGTGACCGTGAATACATCGTGCGTACAATTCAGTAGTGCGGACGTGCCGATCCGTTGGTCGCTTGCGATCTGCGTATCGAGGTCCATTTTTGTGCGCTAAAGTTTTGTAACCGCGAACCCACCCTTACCAACTGCCTTTTTCAAGGCAAAACCAATCGCTACGTTCAGCTTCCTGTGGCACTCACAGGCTAGCGATTTCCTAACCCTTCCCAAAAACAACAGTCTTTTTCAAGACTAGACCCCCGCTCGCGATTCTGCCTGCTGTAGCACTATACAGCCCGAGCGGGTTCCTTTCCTTTTCCCCGCCGATTGCCGTTTTCACGGCATAGGCATTCCCCCCCCCTGCTCCTTGCTGTCCTGCAGCACAGGGGGGTTACAAATCCTATCCGGGGCCTCGCCTTTCGGCGAGTTCAACAAAAGTCCCGGGGCCGCCCCCCCCGGGCAAGAAGACCGAAAATGCAGCAAGAAGAAAGTGTCAGTGAAAGTGCTAGTGACATTGTCGGGTTCCTCCGGGATAGGTACCCGTCAATTAGGGCCGAGTACTTAGCGTATAGGGCCTCCCGTGGCAATCCCTCCCCCCCGCGTCCGTCGCCGCGTATTTCAACCGTGCCTCGGAGGCACGCCGCGCGCCCCCCGCCGCCGCGTTAAGTTCGAGCGCACGTTTCGACGATGCGACTCACGAAGCGCCTAGCGCTACCCCCACCCCCGCGCCCGCGTCGGTTACGTCATCACGCGCTACGTCCGCCGCGACCTCGATCGTTTCAAGTTCAGGCTCCGATACCGAATCGGAGATGGATTTCGAATCTGCGTCAAGCCCTCAGCCTGGAACTTCGGATGGGTTCCAAACCGTAACGCGCGGTAAAAAGCGTACTCGCGCCGTGGAGTCCCGGAACTCCACGACAAAACAGACGAAATCCGCGTCCGCCTCTCGACCGAAAGTCGTAGTTACACCGGAGTCGGACTCCGCGCGCCGCGTAACCCCACCGCCGCGTCCCAAGCCCGCGCCCGCTCCCAAAGTAGCTGCCCCGCCCCCGCTGATACTTCAAGAGAAGACAGCGTGGAATCGCGTGTCCCAGGCCCTTCAGGCAAATAAAATTAACTACACCCATGCGCGTAACGTCGCGCATGGGATTCAGATCAAGGTCGCAACGCCGGGCGACCATAGGGCCCTCTCAGCATACCTCCGAAAGGAGAACATAGGTTTCCACACCTATGCTCTTCAGGAGGACCGCGAGCTCCGCGTAGTAATACGCGGAGTCCCTAAGGAGCTAGAAATAGACTACATTAAGGAGGATCTGACCGCTCAGGCCCTCCCGATAGTTAGTGTGCACCGGATGCACAGCGGGCGGGGCAAACAGCCCTATAATATGATACTCGTGGCGTTAGAACCCACCCCGGAGGCCAAAAAGAAGATCGCATGTCTCACGACAATTTGCGGCCTATCCGGGATCTCGATCGAAGCCCCCCACAAGCGTGGCACTCCCGGGCAGTGCTACAGGTGCCAACTCTATGGCCACTCGGCGCGTAATTGCCACGCGCGCCCCCGCTGCGTGAAATGCCTCGGCGATCACGCTACGTTAGACTGCGTTAGAGATAGGGAAACCGCGACCGAACCTCCCAGCTGTGTCCTATGCCTTAAGCAAGGGCACCCCGCGAACTACCGTGGATGTCCCAGGGCTCCGCGAAAACGCCCAACCCACCCAGCTCCGCGAACCGTCGGCCCAAAGACTTCGGCACCTTCAGTGCCGAAACCCGCCTTCGTGCCGGCTGCAGTTCCCACGGTCTCGGCGTGGAAAAAGCCGCTGCCGTATACGAAGGCGGGAACGGAAACCGCACCCCCGCCCCCGCTCGTGACACGCCCCGCGCCCCAGCCCCTGCTCGCACCTCGCCCCGCGCCCGCGTTCCGTCCCCCGCAACCCTCCGCCGTCAACGACTTCGCGCTCGTGCGTGACTTCGTCACCGCGGTCAACTTCGACCGTCTGCGATCGTTCGCAGACGCGATACGTAGGTCGGTAACCCCCGAACAGCGGCTCGCGGCCGCTTTCGATCACATGGACGTCTACGAGTCCGTGTCGCGTACGTTATAAAATCTTTACCGGTAACCAATGGCGCAAAAAGGTAGAGAAAAACCTTATTCCCTTACGTTAGCATTCTATAATGCTAACGGACTCGCGCGGCAACGCGATCAAATTTTTGAATTCCTCCGCGACAATCTTGCAGATATTCTATTAGTGCAGGAAACCTGTCTGAAGCCCTCGCGTCGTGACCCGAAAGTCGCGAATTACGTCATGGTTAGGAATGACAGACTCACCGCCTCCAAAGGCGGGACTGCCATTTACTATAGGCGGGCCCTGCACGTTGTCCCTCTCGATACTCCCTCGCTCTCACATATCGAGGCGTCAGTGTGCCGTATCTCGCTGACGGGACACCAGCCGATCGTCATCGCATCCGTTTATCTCCCCCCGGACAAGCCCCTCCTGAGCAGTGACATCGAGTCACTGTTCGGCATGGGAGACTCTGTCATCCTGGCAGGCGATTTAAATTGCCACCACACTAGGTGGAACTGCCATCGTACAAACGTTAACGGTAGGCGTCTCGACGCGTTTATAGACGACCTCACCTTTGAAATAGTCGGTCCCCCAACTCCAACATGTTATCCGTATAACATCGCGCTCCGTCCGAGCACTATAGACCTGGCATTGCTTAGGAACGTAACTCTGCGCTTGCGTTCCATCGAAGCAATGTCAGAGCTCGACTCAGACCACCGACCTGTCGTTATGCAGCTCGGTCGCCCTCACAACCCAGTCACTGTTACGAGGACCATGGTGGATTGGAATAAGCTGGGCACGTGCCTAGCCGACGCCGCTCCGCCAATCCTCCCTTACGGCCCGGATTCGAATCCATTCCCCGAGGACACCGTCGAATCCATAAACATCATTACCGATCACATCTCTTCCGCGATCATTAGATCTTCTAAAGAAGTCGATGTGGAGGACAGCTTCCACCGCATCAGACTGTCCCCCGATCTTAGGAATCTCTTAAGAGTTAGGAACGCGGCAATCCGGGCCTACGATCGTCTTCCCACGCATTCAAACCGGATTCAGATGCGTCGTCTACAACGCGAAGTCCACTCCCGCTTAAGCGACGCGCGTAACGATAATTGGCATAGTTATTTAGAACAACTCGCGCCCTCCCACCAAGCATACTGGCGACTAGCTAGGACTCTCAAATCCGAAACTACCGCTACTATGCCTCCCCTCTTACGCCCTTCAGGCCAACCACCGGCATTCGATGACGATGACAAGGCTGAGCTGCTGGCCGATGCACTGCAAGAGCAGTGCACCACCAGCACTCAATACGCGGACCCCGAACACACCGAGTTAGTCGACAGGGAGGTCGAGCGCAGAGCTTCCCTGCCGCCCTCGGACGCGTTACCCCCCATTACCACGGACGAAGTTAGAGACGCGATCCACAACCTCCAACCTAGGAAGGCACCAGGCTCCGACGGCATCCACAACCGCGCGCTAAAATTTTTGCCAGTCCAACTGATAGCAATGTTGGCTACAATTTTAAATGCCGCTATGACGCACTGCATCTTTCCCGCGGTGTGGAAAGAAGCGGACGTTATCGGTATACATAAGCCGGGCAAACCGACAAACGAAACTTCTAGTTACCGTCCGATTAGTCTCCTCTCGACGATAGGAAAAATCTACGAACGGCTCCTTAGGAAACGCCTCTGGGATTTTGTTACCGCGAACAAAATTCTCATAGACGAACAGTTCGGATTCCGCTCTAAACACTCGTGCGTACAACAAGTGCACCGCCTCACGGAGCACATTCTGATAGGACTAAATAGGCGTAAACAAATCCCGACCGGCGCCCTCTTCTTCGACATCGCGAAGGCGTTCGACAAAGTCTGGCACAACGGTTTAATTTATAAACTGTACAACATGGGAGTGCCAGACAGACTCGTGCTCATCATACGAGACTTCTTGTCGAACCGTTCGTTTCGATATCGAGTAGAGGGAACTCGTTCTCGTCCCCGTCAACTGACCGCCGGAGTCCCGCAAGGCTCCGCGCTCTCCCCGTTATTATTTAGTTTGTATATCAATGATATACCCCGGTCTCCGGAGACCCATCTAGCGCTCTTCGCCGATGACACGGCTATCTACTACTCGTGTAGGAAGATGTCGCTGCTTCATCGGCGACTCCAGATCGCAGTAGCCACCATGGGACAGTGGTTCCGGAAGTGGCGAATAGACATCAACCCCACGAAAAGCGCAGCGGTGCTCTTCAAAAGGGGTCGCCCTCCGAACATCACTTCGAGCATCCCACTCCGTAGTAGGCGCGCAAACACCTCCGCCGTTAGTCCCATCACTCTCTTTGGCCAGCCCATACCGTGGGTCTCGAAGGTCAAATATCTAGGCGTCACCCTCGACAGAGGGATGACATTCCGTCCCCATATAAAAACGGTACGCGACCGCGCCGCGTTTATTCTAGGACGACTCTATCCAATGCTTTGTAGTCGAAGCAAACTGTCCCTCCGTAATAAGGTAACTCTCTACAAAACTTGTATACGCCCCGTCATGACGTATGCAAGCGTAGTGTTCGCTCACGCAGCCCGCACCAACTTGAAATCCCTTCAGGTTATTCAATCACGATTCTGCAGGATAGCCGTCGGAGCGCCTTGGTTCCTTAGGAATGTGGATCTCCACGACGACCTGGAGCTCGACTCTTTTAGTAAGTATCTACAGTCGGCATCGCTGCGCCATTTTGAGAAGGCGGCACGACATGAGAACCCTCTCATCGTAGCCGCTGGAAATTACATACCCGACCCAGTAGACCGAATGGTAAACCGTCGACGTCGCCCAAAGCACGTCATTACGGATCCTCCTGATCCATTAACGGTGCTTTTAGGCACCACAAGCACCGGTCACCGTCCTCGTCGAACCCGTCGCTTGCGACGAAGGGCTCGACGAGCGAACTAACCCATAGACACAGCCCACTGAGTTTCTCGCCGGATCTTCTCAGTGGGTCGCGTTTCCGATCCGGTGGTAGATTCTGCGAAGCACTGCTCTTGCTAGGGTCAGTGTTAGCAACTCTCCGGTTGAGCCCCGCGAGCTCACCTACTAACGTTAGGGCGAAGCTGAAATAGCCTCTCAAGGCTATCAGCATAGGTAGGAAAAAAAAAAAAAAAAAAAAAAAAAAGTGTTGACGTTGGAGTAAATTGAAATTTCTTTGATCAAATGTCTAGGCTTTAATTTATTCTGTAAAGTAATCTATATTACTTTATTATTGTTAAAGTTGAAAGTAAAAATTGGAAACTACGAATAATATTAGACTGTATTCCAAAATAAAATGAATTTATTATTCATAATATAAAATGCCGGCTCTTATGTCGTCAGCAATAAAAACAATAGTAATTAAACGGGTAAAACAAGCAGAAATGAAATTCAAACATTCTAAGCATCTTGTACAATATCATTTATCTACAAGATATTCTCTTTGTTTATTAAAATTAATCTGTGTTAGTTCATGATTCACACACAGTCATCTACATCCTTCGCGTATCGGCGAAAGGATAGGGGTCTGACCGCAAAACCCTTTCATAGACCTTGTACAAGTAGTTCAAATAGAAAATCCTTCCCACATGCTCTACATATTTTCCTTCGCACATAATATAAGCTCCAGACGCTTCTGCCCTTAAATTTCTTGCTATAAATTAAAGCTATATTACAACTAAATATAAAATGTTTTCAATTCTTTGATAACGCTTAAGCTATTTTGTTTGTTTTGAAAATAGTAATTGTTAATTAAAATGTACTATTGTTGTTTGTAACTGAAAGAAATTCACTGACAAGAACAAAAATTCAAGAAACGTTTGTTTATTGTATACTTATTTTAATTTCTCTTTTGTTTTGTTAGGGTCATTCACTATTCTTGTAAGATGGTGATAGCTGTTTTTAACTAAAACGTTTCTAACTAAACCCAGTTCAGTATTTCTGGTTAAACAAACCCAATGGAAGAAATAGTAATAAAATGATAAGTAAACGAATAACCAAATCATAAATCGAAAAAGAAAAAGTAGAAGAAGCATATATCAATATTAGATTTTGATATGATATCTTTGCATTTTCGTAAAACCATTTTGGATTTATTTACACGTCCTCACAATATACTTTTACGGCTTCTAAATGACCAGATAGCTGTGTGGAGAGAATAGTGTCTGATTTATGAAGATCGGATTAACCGTACGCCGCAAGGCTGTAATGGCAAAATGAGTAGCTACTTATCACAATCTATGAAAGAATGCACGATAACGATGGCTTTTACGGTCTTTTTATTACGATATTCACCGAAATTATCATCATTTGTAGGGTTGTGATTCTATTAGACGCCAACATGAAGTACTGAGTTCTCGAGATAATATTTATTGGGATATTAACATTAGTAAAATCTGCGGATTAATTTCGCACAGCGAAACAAAAAAACAAAATATTAGAATTTTATTAGCCAAGATGATTTTTGCATAGTTCATACTCTAAATTCCCTTAGTGCTAATTTGAGACGAATATCTAGCCAAAAAATAACTAGAAAACAAATGTAACTAAACAATTACCTTAGAACTTAAAATTAATATTTTAATAATAAGGAACTTCGTTCCTATCCGGTGTTCCACGACAATTATTATTACAAAGGTTATTACAAAGTTAAGTCGTACAATGTGTGCATTACTAATAAAAAATCTTACGTTACGGACGTATTTTCCCGGTTAGGGTACCCCTCCGCATCGTCCCATAAGAAACTTCGTTCCAAAAACTTTATAAATTAATTGAAGAGGTATAGCATGTGAAATATTCGAATAACTTCTCTTTGAATATAAATTTAAAGATAGACAGAGTATATATACATTAAAACGTATCGTGTATTTACATGGCGTATAGATTTAATATTTGGATGTTTTGTGTAGCGGATATCATTATGGATGAAGGTCTCGACAGAAATATTTTGAATTGTATTTAAAAAATTCAAAAGAGCCTGCACGTGGCTGAATAAAAGTCTAAGAAAATATAAATGGATTGCGTGAGAGTCGATAACGATTCTGTCGATGTTTGATAAAGATGAATGGAGTAAAAAAGATAAAAGAAAACTTTCATTCTTTTTATTAGTTGCGATGTAAAAGCAAAACTTACAGTAATGTATGATGAATGTGATGTGAAGATGGTGCAGAAGCAAAACCAACAAATGCTGTCTTAAGCTTGGTCAATTTCATTTTAATTACAGGAATTTTAAAACTCCGGATTTTCCTGTATAATTAGTGAAAAAAGGACAACAATACCCAAACTAGGAAAAGCCTATGTCGTGTTCGTTTATTATATTCATTCCGTACACGTTATTAATGTTGTGAGCCGTTTGTATGGCATTGCTACTACCACGGAACATTTATTTCATAATTATTGAAGTTATACTTCTTTAGGCGCGTTATGAAAAATTGATGAGAGTGAAATTTTACGATGCGCGCGCACCGTGACACAAAATTAACAGAACGAAGTTGCCCACTAAATCGCTCATTACAATACGACCGACGTAACTTGGCGAGTCTGAATATAGCCGCAGGTGAACTTTCCGAACCGTACCGAGAATTAACGAATTTATACGATGTCAAGAAAAGGGATGTCCAATATGCGTGTTTGAGGATGTTGCTTAATCGTTTTTTTTTTTCAAATTGATTAAAATTTCAATAAAAAAACAAAGAAATAAATTTAATAAAAATAAACTATAATTTCTTACGCGCCTACATAAGTACACGCATCCTTTTTATATTTTTAACGTTTTATAAAAAAGTAAGGTGATCGTTTAGTTCACACAGCACCCACGAGTCTATTTTTTAAATTACCAGCTTGAGGCAAGTGGTCCAATATTGTTTTGATGCTAACGTTGAAAGCTACTGCTAACTCAGCAGGAGATTGAGTATCGTCAGCTTTCACTATCGCCTTTAATTCGTCGTTCTTGACCACGTGGTCCATTTTTAAACTAATATACCATGCCGGAAGCGTTCAAATCAATATCCAGTCGTGTGTTCTTTTGTAGTGTTTATTCCGTACACTTTATTAATGTTGTGAGCCGTTTGGACGGTTTGCTACTGCGACGGAACTTGTAGGTATTCCATAATTATCCGTATTCTTATCGTGTCCATTTTGATGAAAAAGATTAAAGCCAAACAAATTTAGTGAAAGCAACACACTAATCAATAAACAAATAACTGAAATTTAAAATATAATTCCTAATATATTTTTTTTAATAAAATTTATTTGTACTTATGATACACTGCCAGCTATAAGTTACATTTCAACTGACCAGTATTGCAAAACAGTAAATTCATACGTAAATGACGTATAAAATAATGAACGTAAAGTAATATTTTATAATAGATACAAAGAAATTTATTTGTTTGTCAACTGTTAGAAGCCTGATTTTCAAAGAAGTCTCTAATTAATCAACCAACTGTAGGTACTTTGTGAAACTTGCTTCTGAAACAATGAATCTAGATATTTATTTAATTGCTCGCGTCTGATTTTTTGTTTTGACTTGAAAATTTACAGAAATATTCCTGACACTTCGGGAATCGTTTATCGTCCAGTACTAGAGTGTATCTATGCTTGCCTAGCGTGTGTGTTCGAATTCAGCAAATCTTGAACATATGCTCACGTCGAATCAATACTGAAAGTCAAGCAGCGTCCATCGTCTCCATACCTATATATTAAATTGAAAATTGTAAAATAACTTAGAGTAATCTCTATTTGCGTTCGACAGTGAGAATTTTGCACCGGCTGCATCAAGTCCTTATCTATTCCCGCAATCAACAGTATCATTGACGTACAACAAAGCGAAAAATTGCCCAAATATTGTCTACGGTGGAACCGAAATGTTATTTATAAAAATATCAGTAAACTGCATCATTGAGTTCCTAGAATATAGTTACGTTAAAAGTGATCGTTTGAAGTTATAATAGCTTCAATCATTTTGGTAAACTATTTAGGTAGGTACTTTAACTCTTTGGAATATTCATCGGCACTTAAGTATTTTCAGGAATATCAATGTAACAATTTGATGATTAATGTTACGGCTTAAACGAGCTATACATTTTAAAATGTCTAGATTTTAGATGCTATTTTTATTTGCACAAACCCGTGTTATATATAGCTCTAAGCTTAAAAATTTTCTATCATTTCACTAATACTAGTGGTCACGCAGTAGTCGAAGTTCAACTATAATTAATTGAAATTATACGTTTGAACATTATTATCGTTCTATTGTCAAAGACTATTATTCTTCTATTAGACTTCTATTATTATTATTTATTATTATTACTCGTATAATCACAGATTTCGCCAAGACTACATTCTCAATCTGACCACAGACTGAGAGCAAGAACAAAACTTTGACAATATACAAAGAGTATATAATAATATATGTGTGTGTCGCGGCGCCTGACGCGTTTAGCACAGCAAGCTAGCCAAAACATTTACTACTACCGGCACCGCGCGCTGACAGCATTCAACAACATTCTGAAGATACCTCCCAATAATCATTATTGACACAAGACCTTCCTTTTTTCGAGAAAGGTCACATGCCAAGAATCATCGACGAACAATCACAACCAAACCATTGTATAATTAAAGCAAGTAGCAAGAATGCAATTGGTTTTATTAAAGAAACAATAAGGCCACAGTGTCTCGCGTAGACAGTGTGTGTGTGCGTGTGTGTGTGTCAAATACATGGTAGAGTGTGTAATATTTTTTTATTGATTTAATGTATTTTAATGGATAATTTGAAAAAAATAGCATTCTGCACTCCTTCACTATATTCTCTATAAGTGTTGGAAATTTCATATTCCTCCGTACGCCCAATTTTCGTAAAAAGGGTACAAAGTTTTTGCTTCACGTATTAATATATATGCACTTAGATTAAATTTTATTTTAGTCTTCCTTTAGTTTGATTGTTACACATGACACAAATATACAATACACAATATACAAATATGCCGCATATAGAGAACACCCCATTTCTCTATATTTGAAGTCGATTAAAATTCTTAACAAAAATAGAAAATTAAATTAAGCTATTTGATTTTTAAGTCAGACTGCCAAGCAATAGCCGAAGTGCCTACTATACAGTATAGCTTTTAACTATTTAATTCGTATTTTAGATAAAAAATAATACGTATAAGCGAAAAGTTAATATTTATAGCAGTTCCTGAGCTTTATTCAAATATCTTAATACTAAAATAATTCACAGTGATCGTTCAATCAATTCTCCCTGTCTACAGTCCCCGACATTGACCGTGTCTATTGAAAGCCCTGGAGGCAACCAAGAAACGTTTCAAAGCTAACATAGACATCGTCAATCATCTTGACAGCTGCCAATAACAGTAACCTTTCCTTTTTTCTGACGTTCGAAATTACAATACGATGACTCGAAGATCAATCGTTGTTTGAGAAGGTGTTTTTTAGTTGTGTTAGTAGTTTTTTGAAGTTGTGTTATAATGTTTCTTTGTATAATTTGGCGATTGTAATTTGAGAATGTTTCGTATTTACTAGATCAAGTTTTGTTTGAATTTGATGTTCACTTCGGGTGTTTTCATTTTATTTGTAATACTTTGCTGTATAAAATTTGTTTAAGTTTTTGTCTTTTGGGGATTTAAATGAGCATACAAGATTATTCAAAGTCGATCCCGCTTGGTTTTTTTTAGATAGTGTATCTTATTAGGACCTTAATTTACCCGTAGTAGTGGTACCCTCTCCTTAATCATCTCTTATCATCTCATATCATCATCATCATCTCCTTATCTCAAATTCTTCCAGCCCGCAATTCCCACCCTAAATTTACTAGTAGGTAAGCGGAATTTTTCTTTTCATTTACCTGATGTTAAGTGGCTACCGGTACCCATAGACATCTATATAAGTATATATATATATATATATACATGTAGATATATATATGTGTCATCTATATCTATACCGTAAATGCCACCACCCACCTTGAGACATGACTTCTAACTCTCAGTTCTTTATTACAACGACTGCCTCGCCCTTCAAACTAAAAGGCATTACTGTTCTACGATAGAAACAAACTGAGTAGGTCCAGCTATTTTTTTCGCGAAGGATTCCTTCCATTTGAACAGTACAACAGCCGATGTTATTAGTTATTACTCAATAATTGGATATTCGTTTTTGTGTCCAAGGTGAGTGAATTAATATTATGATGTTTACGATCTCCACATACATTTAATATTAATAAACAATGTTCCTAATACTGGTGTATTAGGCTCGACTGTATTATTAGGCATTCTCTACTCCATTATTGGACATTAATTGAAGCACTTAGTTCTTGGACCGCTTGGCGATACAGTGAATTTGGTCAAATAGACATAGAGTTAACTAGAACAGAATATTATTTGAATTTTATAATGGAATAAAATTTAGATTCCAAACAGTCTGTTCAAAAGCTTTTTATGACTCATATAAATATGATCACACATTCACGTGAGTAAGCGAACTCACAGCGCACAAAGCGAATGCCGTCATCCACATTAAGACATAAATCTGGTAACGACTGAACACAAGGTGACACGTGAGTTAGTTTATTCACCGAAGAAGTGAAATGAATTAAGAATATATTAGATGGATTTCTTTTGAGCAAAATTCGCACGAAGTCAATATTTACGAGAAAAAAAGAAGCTTTGATTCTGTTTTTTTTCCCTCCCTTCTTCTTATTATTAATTTACCCACACCACTTCCGAGTACTTGAAGATGAGATTTTATTTAAGAAACAAATTTAACCTTCCGACGACTGTTAGGTGGTTTTTTTTTTTGCTACATAAAATTAGTTATTGCTTATCACGAATGACAAGTGAAAACATTTCACGCTCTCCGCCTATCGCTAATTAAAATACACCGAATTATTGAAAACACGTAACCACCTCCGGCTGGTCCAGTTGATAGTACCATTTAGTTAACAGAAACCTCTCCTAGAATAGCGATTGGAAGATAGTTCAGTAATTGCTTATAGAGTAAATATACAAGCATTATTTTTTCTTTCATAATATACATGTAAGATGACTTTCACTGGACAACTAAAGTGGCGATAAAAGGTGATTGCATGCAGCAGAGATGCGAATGTTGCGATTGATGTGTGGAGTAACGAGAATGGATAGAATACGGAATGAATATGTTAGAGGAAGTCTGAAAGTGGCACTTGTGACAGAGAAGCTGAGAAGTGCGCGTTTGGGATGGTATGGATGGACATGTGATGAGACGAAATGAAAATGAGGTTGGTAAGAGAATGTTAACTATGAATGTGGAAGGATATAGAGGAAGAGGTAGACCTAAGAAGAAACGGATGGATTGCGTAAAAGACGATATGGGTAAGAGGGGAGTGAGCGAAGAAATGGTATATGATAGAAGAGTATGGAAAGAGAAAACATGTTGCGCTGACCCCAGATGACTGGGAGAAGGGCAGGATAATGATGATGTAAGATGACTTTCCGTTTATTGTAATATCTATAGACTTGTAACTTATTCTAAACTATTTCAATATCTTGAGGTCATCTTATTTAATTAGCTATGGAGCTCTGCATAAATGCTGTAAATAACCTGGAAAAAATGGCTCAATGAACTACTTTGTCGTGCTTTGAAATTGCTGACATCCCCGAGCGACGGTAATCACTCAGTATCAAGTGAGCTGTATACTCGTCTACCTAGAACGGCAATAAAAAAGTAGAGTTTTTTCTAAGTTAATACCAACCTGTTCTTTTAATCTGCCTAAGTCACTCGTTTGTCATACATTTGGGATCGAAGAATCAGACGGTCGTCTCTAAAGACTCCTCCAGCTTATACTGAAGTCTTTAGACGTCTCTAAAGACTCCTCCAGTTTGTACTGGAGTCTTTAGAGATTGTTGTTGTTTATAAATACATTTTTTTTCCTACCTAGCTGAGAGCCTTGAGAGGCTATTTCAGCGTAACCTTAACTAGTAGGTGAGCTCACGGGGCTCAAACCTGACGACGTTGCTAACACGAACCCTAGCAAGAGCCGTGCTTCGCAGAATCTACCACCGGACATACATACCCACATAACCAGGTTTTATTTTTCACTTGTGATTCGTGTTTTCTGTATCTCTTAGCCACATGAATAGTCGAAGAGAATAAGATATGGGTTGCAGCTTAAGGGTAAGTTACATTGATATTTTAATCGTATCTTTCAAAGTGGGATTTCGTAGAGATACTAATAATATATTATAATAGGTAAGCAATTTTCCCATTCTACCTAATAAACTGAGTAACAATCTTTCCTTAAGAGTAAAAATGTAAGCACAAAGAACTCATATAAACAATTACTAGATGACGACCGATCTTTGCTCGGTTTTTTTAATTTTTTATAACGCCATATTGTTGTGTCTTTAAAGCAGTAAAAATAGTATTATTATTCGCCAATAGATGTCGGGAAGAGTCATAAAGTTGATTATTGAAAACACGAATAAAACAACATTTTCTGAAAATAAATCGTAGCTAAATCGATTTGTCGCCCCCGAAATCCCCTGTATACTAAATTTTATGAAAATCGTTGGAGCCGTTTCCGAGATTCAGATTATAATAATATATATACAAGAGTTGCTCGTTTAAAGGTATAAGATATCACCTTGATAACTGTTTCGCGAAGACCCGAAAACTATGACCAGAACAATGCTTGTTTTACAAATGAAAGCAGATGCTGATGAGTGGTGCTGAAACGTGGACGTTTCTAAGAATATTTAATTTTGTAGTGAGCTTGGCAGGGTGGGGCGTGAAGTATTCGGTCTGAAAATTCTCGTTGAGCAATCTAATAAAACGAATTGCTTTCTTTACCGAGAAGTTTCGAGAAGTGGAGCGAAATTTTCAATATTTTTTTTTCCGTCTGAACAGCCTATTCCGCCACTTTAGGCTTTTGTAGGATTGCCAAGTTTTAAATATATACACTGTGCTGAGAAATCTTAAAAAACGTTTATAATATTTTAAGCAGCATTAAGGCTTATTGTTTGTTGTGAAGGCCAGAGAAACGAAGCGGCTGTTGATTTTCATTTTCAATGGTAAAGTACCGATTTTAGGTTTCAAAATTGGTAGTCGTCGTGGCCTAAAACATAAAATATACGGCGCATTCGTATCTAGCGATGCAACGGTGTTCGGATCCCGTAGGCAAGTACCAATTATTCTAATGAAATACGTACTACGTACGGTACGTACTTGACAAATGTTCACGATTGACTTCGAAAGTGAAGGAATAACATCGTTTAATAAAAATTACACTGGAAAAATTATAATTTGCGTAATTACTGGTGGTGATACGTGTTGTGAGTCCGCACGGGTAGGTGCCACCCCACTACCTATTTCTATTGTGAAGCAGTACTGCGTTTCGGTTTGAAAGGGGAAGCTATTGTAACTACACTGAGACCTCAGAACTCATATATCAACGTAGGTGGCGCCATCTACATAAAGTATATTATATATATTAAGATAATCACTTAACACCAGCTGGGCCTGGAACTTGTGGGTGGATGGAACTCGTCCACTATCAAATCAATAAAAACATAAAAAATAGAGGCAACTCAATTAGTTTAATCAGTGACGTCTGTAACAGATGCTGCCCCTAACGGTATTACTAATAATTGGTCAGTGATAACTGAAGTACATTACCAAAGTATT
This sequence comes from Bombyx mandarina, assembly GCF_030267445.1. Lineage (NCBI taxonomy): Eukaryota > Metazoa > Arthropoda > Insecta > Lepidoptera > Bombycidae > Bombyx > Bombyx mandarina. Next base: position 6,399,606 of record NC_143227.1, on the reverse strand, counting down.
GGACAAAACATTATTAAGGTATCTTATAAATATTGCATATATTGTTGGTATACTCTCACAGCTTCTTACCAAATGGAACCAGCATTACTGTGGATGCGTACTGTGAGGAACTAGACATAATGATACAGAAGCTTGAGAATTTTCGGGCAAATTTCTTTAATCACTTGTCCCCACTGCTCCTACACAACAACCATCGACCCCATTCGGCACAACAGATGGTCTCCAAAGGTTGGAAGTCTGTGTCGTTCACGGTGCTTACCAGATCTTGCGCTGACAGACTTCTACTTTTTCTAAAGTTCGGACGACTTCTTGCCAGGAAAAAATTCGATATCCGATAGGCACTTCAAAATCCCTTTGAAGAGTTTTTTGACACCTGACTTCTTCAACACGGGCATTGAAAATTAGGCAGCGACTTTGCTCTGACCCTCGCATTGCTGAAGTCCACGGGCGACGGTAACCACTCACCATCAGGTGGGCCATATGGTCTTCTGCCAACAAGGCCAATAAAAAAAAGCCGCCACTGCTACTGCGCTGTCAGATATACATCGATACCATGAAAGCATATTTTGAATGATAGAAATTAAAAAGTATTCAGACTTTAATTTTCTGTGTACTAAATGGCTGATTTCGTGTGTAAAGATCTAATATATTATTATAATATTATTAAAATATCTGGAATCTATACTATCTATACTAATATTATAAAGAGGAAAGATTTGTTTGTTTGTTTGTTTCGAATAGGCTCCGAAACTACTGGACCGATTTGAAAAATTCTTTTTCCATTAGAAGCCGACATTGTCCCTGATGAACATAGGCTACTTTTTTTTTTTTTTTTTTTATTTATTTTTTTGTTTCATGTGTGTTTTAATGTTTCTGAAGCGAAGCGAGGGCGGGTCGCTAGTATTTAATAAAGTGAAGATTTCGAATCCAAATATCGTTTTGTTTCAGATGAATTTATTAAAAATACCAGTCACGGTTTTGAAACTTTGTTTCTAAAGCATCATCTGAATCTTTGTTTATTTAGCTGTTTCTTTGAATTTAGAACTTTCCTTATACAAAGATTTTCGTAATCAACGTAAAATTCAGATTTTGAACATTAAATTGTTAAGCCGTAACAAATGTACGCCGTACTAATTTCTTAAAGGTTTTTGTCTTGCTAATTAGAGTGTTTTAATATAGCCTCTCGTATCGCACATTATATTTAAGCTATAAAATGTATGTTTAGGCTTATTATGAACCTATGTATCAAGCATTCTGTAACGAAAAATTTTCTTAGACGGTGATCTATACTAATACTAATACTAATCTATACTATAATATTATAAAGAGGAAAGATTTGTTTGTTTGTTTGTTTCGAATAGGCTCCAAAACTACTGGACCGATTTGAAAAGTTCTTTTTCCATTAGAAGCCGACATTGTCCCTGATGAACATAGGCTACTTTTTTTTTTTTTTTTATTTTTTTTTTTGGTTTCATGTGTGTTTTAATGTTTCCGAAGCGAAGCGAGGGCGGGTCGCTAGTCATTCATATACAAAGACAAACAATACCTTTTGTCAACTGATTTCTTTGTGTTGTAACGATTGACATGGTATATCAATAGGAAATAGAAGAAACAGTTTTTTTTTTAGGTATTATTAGAAACATTTTCTATAGCAAAACAAACGATAAAATAATCATATTAAATAACCATATCGGTATTCCGTGATCACAAAAAATGTAAAGTATTCGATTCGATAATAAACGCGAGATTATACCGTGAAAATAGTTTTACCTAAATACATATATATTATTATTCAAATCTTGAAATGCCAGTGATTATAATCGTACTTCGACCATAAGATAATATGTTGTATATAACCAGTCTAAATATTGGATGTCAACATTTTAATGAAAACACTCAACTATGCAATTTTGTATTCGATATTGTGGCTCTTTCACCATTCTTTCGGTACAACGAAAATGCTTCCGTATTGAATTCGTCGTGGCCACTCTGTTTTATTTTCCTGCCTATTCGTTGGTAGTCTATGGGGCTATTTCAGCTACGCAGTGACGGGTGGGTTAGCCCATGGGGCTCAACCTGACAAAGTTTGCTAACACTGGCCCTAGCAAGAGCAGTGCTTCGCTATAAATATACCATATTTTTACCTCTTGTGAGCCCACACGGGTAGGTATCATCACCCCGTCTATTTTCTGCCGTGAAGCAGTAATGCGTTTCGGTTTGAAAGAGCGGGGCAGCCGTTGTGACAATACTGAGACCTTAGAACTTATAGCTCAAGGTGGGTGGCGCATTTACGTTATAGATGTCTATGTCCAGTAACCACTGAACATCAGGTGGGCTGTGAGCTCGTCTACACATCTAAGCAATATTTTTTTTTATCGGGATCGCCACTCACTTAGAAAATCCAACGAGAAACTCAGTGACTGTGTTTATAGGAATATTAATAACTGCCTTAAGCTGTAGGCCTTCTTCGGCCTGTGCCCAATAACACAGTTAAGTTTCTTTAAGTTCAACTCACCTTTATCATAAGTACTGAGGCTTTCAATCGGAAACTTTTTGATGTTGATTTCTATGTCGGAGACAGTCGGGCAGGCGTTAGCACTACTTCTACTCCTAGCTTTTAATTCTAGAATTTCACAAAACGATCTTCACACCCATATGAAATCTTCTAAAACATTTTACGGTGGAACAAACAATTCTGGTGAACTTCAAGCAGATACTTTCCATGACAACCCATATCAATTTCAATGTGTCGAAATATTTTCGTTGAAAGGGAAAGAAACATTCGGAGGCCTCTCGAGATGGACATCTGGAATGACAGAGGTTCGTCCCACTATCTTTTTGTTGGCTTCTCTCGAATGTAATAGTGTTTCTCTGTAATACGCGGAACTGGTCAAATGTAGAGATAAATAACATATTTTGTTGCTCCAAAATTGCGCTCTAGTATGAGTGCTGATTACAGCGAGGCCCAAGAAAAGTTAGCGATGAGTGTTGCCATGTGGTGCTGTGACGATTCTCCTCCTAATGAAACCCATAATCATCCACCTAATGAGGATACTGTAAAAACGGGTTGTCCGGATCGAAATTAAATATTTAAAGTGTTTATTCATTTACGAATAATATAATGAACGATCTTATTTCTTAAATATACTTCTTGCGCACAAGTTAATACAATCAGATGCAGAATAAATTGGCTATCGCAAAAATCCAGTTCAAGTTTATACTAAAACTACCCTCACATTGACTGCGCGCATCCATTGTCAGCATAATGTTTTTATTTCCATTCTCTTCGATAAGTAGACGAGCTTATGACCATCTTACTGTTAAGCAGTGATAAGTTTTTATGGAAAAGCAGTTGTTTGTTCTACTGTCGAATACTTACACGCAAATGAAGCTAAAAAGTATACAATAAGTATTTTTATTTAAGACTAATATAGGTATATTGCAATTCACATGCATTTATATTGAAGGATCGTGACAATGGTTCAATTTAAAAAACGGTGGTTAACGAAATTGTAGAGTGACAATTATTTGTGCAAAAGATGTAACCAATGATTATGTAATTTTTTATTGGTGATAGGACCTCTTGTGAGTCCGCGCGGGTAGGTACCACGGCCCTGCCTATTTCTGCCGTGAAGCAGTAATGTTTTTCGGTTTGAAGGGAGGGGCAGCCCTTGTAACTATACTGAGACCTTAGAGCTTATATCTCAAGGTGGGTGGTGCATTTTCGTTGTAGATGTCTATGGGTTCCAGTAACCACTTAACACCAGATGGGCTGTGAGCTCGTCCACCCATCAAGACATTAAAAAAAAACAATACCATCTATAAATTATTTATAGTAGGAACTATTCCATTACTAAAGCCATAGATAACGCAACGTAAATGCCACCATTCACTCTGGAACATCTGATCTGTTCCCTTTAGATTTGTGATAAGACTCGTCCTACCAAGCAAAACACAATGCCAATTGCTTGACGTCATCAATAAATGGAACTCCGGCATCTACTAAAGCACGCTTCTTATATGCGTTCCCGTCTTTGCGTTTAATTATTGCAATAAGACATCAATTGCTGAATATTAAACTTATCTATCGAATTATTCCATACTAGCGGCCCGCTCCGGCTCCGCTCGGGTCTTTAACAAAAACTCGACAATATTTAACGTTGTTTTATTTTTTTAAATAAAAGGACACTTATTGCGGCATAACTATAATAGTTAGACATATGCTGTCGCGACACTTTTTGTAAATAATAATGTGCTCTACAAAGTTGTAGTACATTATTTTATTCTATCATTAATAGTTTTCGCAGGGCACGCGATGTAAAGAATATTTTAGGTAATTTTTTTACATCTTGGGTTACATTATTGGAGTTTTAGTAAGGATCCCTCATTTTAAAAAAAAAAGCCTATTGCCTATGTCACTCGGGAATAGTGAAGCTTCTAAACAGTAAAAGAATTTTTCAAATCGGTTCGGTAATTTTGGAGCCTATTCAATACAAACAAACAAACAAATCTTTCCTCTTTATAATATTGTATTATAGTATAGATAGATTAAATTGACCTCAACGATTCCAGAAATTTCTAGACGTGTAATCTAAAGATAATTTGCATTTAGCAGGCATATCGGCCGGCGAGGGCGGTGACGGCGAAGATTTGTCCGTGACTACGACAGTCGACTACAGCAATGTCACTGGCACTACAGAGTCTGTTGGGCAACCTTACTTCGACAACTCAACAAAGCGAGATTACACAGCAGCTGTAGGTCAGCCGGCTTATCTACACTGTCGGGTCAAGAACTTAGCTGACAGAGCGGTGAGTCATCTTCAAAAGATGTTTTCATGTTTTTGTCTACAAAAACGTTGACCTGGATCCAGGTTTTTTTTATAGTGAACTGAACCTATCACTTCTACATGGAACAGAGTTCATTTCACACAAGCATAGTAAGCTATCGTAATCTATCTATATAATATATAAAAATTAATCGCTGTTCGTTAGTCTCGCTAAAACTCGAGAACGGCTCGACCGATTTGGCTAATTTTGGTCTTGAATTATTTGTGGAAGTCCCAAGAAGGTTTAAAAGGTAGATAAATATGAAAATTCTCGGAATTAAGTAAAAATAACAATTTTGTTTTCCCTTTGATGTCCCCCCGTCGGACGGATTCCTTTTGTTTGTGTCTTTTATTTATCGATTGAGGCACTACGAAGTCTGCCGGGTCAACTAGTTTATTATAGATTTTCCGATATAAGAAACAGTGAAGAGAAATGTAGGAAACGAATACAAATAGTAGTAATAGTAGTAATATTAGTTCATCAATAGCATCAATAATTGAACGTTAGATCATTTCGTTTTTAATTTTTTTTAAATCGACAATGTAAATTTTACGCAAAATTTAACGTAGGTTCAATTTTTCTATATGACGAGAGAAGTTTTGATAGCTCGATAGATACATAATATTTAAATATTCATTGAACGTAAATGGTGTTGTTTATTGCAATAATGTTGTTTATATATTTTTGACTAAAGATTCTACTTTAAATAAATGTAATATATAAATGAAATCTGCTTTTTTAAGTCATGCAGGGTAAGGGCCGACGCAAGGCTTCCCTTAAAACGTAAATCTTTTGAGAAAATCGCGACATCGTCCGAACCTTTTATGACAATGAATCATCTTTATAAAAATTATGATGTCAAATAACGGGTTCTTACCACGATTATGTTTACCCGTAATCATGGCGCTTGTACCAGCGTCACAAAAAATTGGGAACTTAGTAAACGTAACGATCATGGTAAAATGTAGATTGCCGGTAATATTTAAGCTTATTGGTAATGAATCGCCATGCTTATTAACAACTGATTAAATTCGATAAAAACTTGGGGTAGCTCATTTCAACTATCAAATTATGCGGCAGCAATGGTGGATTCAATGCACCATACCAGAAACCTTCCTAAAACACAAAACTTCAACTCGACTAACAACGACAAAATTGCTATAGGTACTTAAAATTTTACTTTAGCATTTTAAAAAGTAATGAGCAAATATATTCACAAAGATTCATTTTTGTGCTTATACCTAGTCAGGTCATAAGTATTGTCACACAGTAAAAACTTTTCTTTTAGAATGCTGGCCACAAAAAAGTTTATTGAATTCTTATTTCGAATTGTTCATGAAAATAAAAATGTATACTTTTAGAATTTTTACTCATTTTTAAATATGGAGTGGACGCTTAAAGAAGACCGTGTTGCAGTTATTGCGTTGCATCGTTATGGTTACGCGCCAATTCTAATTTTTAACATACTGAAAAATTTGAATATAACCAAAGATTCGTTTATCGTACCATCAAACGATACATGAAGACTCTAGTGTAGATGACAGGTCAAGAAGTGGTCGCCTCGATCTGTTAGGACTCCAGCAGTGATAAAAGCTGTGAAGGCGCGAATTCAAAGAAATCCAAACGTAAGCAGAAACTGTTGGCCTTCAGATGGGTTAAGCAGAACACGGTGAAAAGGGTGTTAAATGAAGACTTAGGCTTTGGCATATCGAAGAAAAACAGGACATCGTTTGAATGCTCGTCTAATGGACCTGAGACTGAAGAGATGCCGCGCTTTGTTGAAGCGGTACGCGGAAAAAAAATATCGGGAAATTCTTTTTTGGGATGAAAAAATTTTTACCGTAGAAGAGAGCTACAACAAACAAAATGATAAGGTGTACGCACACAGTAGTGAAGAAGCGAGCAACCGTATTCCGCGTGTCCAACGAGGTCATTTTCCATCCTCGCTCATGGTATGGTTGGGAGTTTCTTATTGGGGCTTAACAGAGGTACATTTTTGTGAGAAAGGTGTAAAAACGAATGCAGTTGTGTATCAAATACAGTCCTGACGAACCTTGTGGAACCTGTTTCTCATACCATGTTCAATAACAGGCACTGGGTATTCCAACAAGATTTGGCGCCAGCTCATAGAGCGAAGAGCACACAAGACTGGCTGGCGGCGCGTGAAATCGACTTCATCCGGCATGAAGACTGGCCCTCCTCCAGTCCAGATTTGAATCCGTTAGATTACAAGATATGGCAACACTTGGAGGAAAAGGCGTGCTCAAAGCCTCATCCCAATTTAGAGTCACTCAAGACATCCTTGATTAAGGCAGCCGCCGATATTGACATGGACCTCGTTCGTGCTGCGATAGACGACTGGCCGCGCAGATTGAAGGCCTGTATTCAAAAGCACGGAGGTCATTTTGAATAAACTTTAGTGTCATAAGAATCTATGTTTTGTTAAGTTCATTTTGGTATATGAATGGTTACATAATGAATAAACTTGTTTCAATTATTTTACATTAAACATGTGACAGAATTTATGACCTGACTAGGTACATACTTCACTATACGTACAGTAATTAAGTCTAAAGTGAAAATAATCTGATTAATTAATAATTTAAGTCACACGAATTATGTAGGGCAAACAGTAACGCTTAAAATCAAATTATCATCAAGCAAAATTATGCTTTAATCTGATAATGCAAAGGACTATCATTCTATAAAATAACACTCGCATGGAAAACACGTAGCGCCCGTGAAGATTAAAGAAAGTGTCATTGTGTAAGTAAGTAATTACCTACTTTATCGAAATGAGCGACTACGTTTTGTGTGAAGTGAAAGTTTGCAAGAAACGGCGAGATAAGGGAAAGTCATTTATTTTAATGAAAAATGTAAGACGGCATTACGACGTAACCCGGGGACTTTTTTTTACCACGCATTAGATTGAGTTTTTCAAGGAATTAAGGTGGTTTACAAACATTTAATTTAAAAGTAGAATGAAATCACGTTTTTGTCATATTCATCGTCGAACTAAAAGACAAGAAGGAGTTTGGAATTTTCTACGAGACCACATAAGATAAGGGTGATTGTTACTTGAAAAAAAAACAGAACGAGGATTGTTAGGCTTTATTTACTGAAATACTCTTAATTTTGCTGTGCTTTGCATTTGTGGATTACAAGAAAGCCTTCGCTTTGATTGAGACTTGAGCTGTACTGTAGTCTCTTTAATGGAACTAAGGAGACTTCTGATACACCGGTACATCAAAGTTTCTGTACGGTAATGCCACTGTCAGTCCGATTATAGTACAACTGCTAAGTAACTTTATATAATACAATTCGCGCAAATACTATAATAGAAATAATTTGGATACGATAATTAATTAAGTGAAAAAAATTATAAGAGCCTCATGAAGAAGTAATGTAATCACAAAGTATTTAAAACTGATATTTCCATACATTTTCCGTAGGTACCTAATTGCTTATTTAGGTACTTGATTCGTTTATTAGTTTTATTCAATACGTTAGAATGCTTGAATTTAAACAGTAATATTACCTACTCATTGAGTTTGGATCGTCTTTATAAATGCTTTTTAATCTATAAAAATGAATCGCTGTTCGTTAGTCTCGCTAAAACTCGAGAACGGCTGGACCAATTTGGCTAATTTTGGTCTTGAATTATTCGTGGAAGTCCAGAGAAGGTTTAAAAGGTGAAAAAATATGAAAATGCTTGGAATTATATGAAAACAAACAATTTTGTTTTTCCTTAGATGTGTCCCCTTGATGTTTTATTTATCGATTGAGGCAATACGAAGTCTGCCGGGTCAAATAGTTTGATAATATATTTTTACGTGCGTATTATCTGTGTACAATAAGAATTTTCTAAAATGTAACTATACAAGCATGGTTTTCTCTTGTGTTAGTAATATTGAAAAGCAAAAGTACACCGGAACCTCGGTTTGAACACACTTCGACCAACATTGGAATCCGGAAATGTAGATACAGGAATCACTAATCACAAGATCAACAATACTGGTGGTAGGATCACCAGGTGGTAGTTTTTACTGGTGGTAGGACCTCTTGTGAGTCCGCGCGGGTAGGTACCACCACCCTGCCTATTTCTACCGTGAAGCAGTAATGCGTTTCGGTTTGAAGGGCGGGGCAGTCGTTGTAACTATACTGAGACCTTAGAACTGATATCTCAAGGTGGGTGGCGCATTTACGTCGCAGATGTCCACGGGCTTCAGTAGCCATATAACACCAAAGCACGTACACCGACCTAAGCAATAAAAAAAAACTAATAATTAAATTAGAAAATGACGCAGTCTATATTAAGATTATGAATGCGAAAGATTGTATTGATTTAAGTTACTTGACCACACAAAAATAACGGCAGACCTGTATGAAATGTCGCTAGAGATATGGTTCATTACCTGGATTAACACATATTGTCTTATGCGACCTGACCCGGGCAACGTCGACTATATTTTCTACAATAAACACGGACGTATGTTCGTACAACTCGACTGGTAGTTTGTAGACCAGTGAATGACACAAGCAACATTAAACCTCCGTAAAAAGCAATAAGGTTTGTTTTCTTGGAATTACAAGTTTAATGGCACGATTAGTATAAAATAGTACTACGAATAAAAAAAATTATATGTAATTTTCCAGATCGACAACAAGCTTAAATTGTGACACAAATCTTTCTTATTCGTGGATGTACTTTATAGTACAGGCGTTATTATAAATAAGTGTTGTGTGTTCTAATAAATACGTACCAATTGTAAGGGATCGATTTAAATTTATTTGAACAGGCTGTCGTGGGTCACATTTTGGTATTGGGATTTTAAGGTCATGTGTATATCTTTTGAGGCTTTTGCAGAGCAAAATGTGCGTACCTGCGTAATTGCCGGTGACTTGAGGGATCGCTTATTAGCTTGTAATGATTGTATTAAAAAGATATTACTTTGAACGAATCTTTTTCTGACATATAGAAACTCACCCTAGCTCAATTAATATATATATATCATAAACGATTTATTTTAAACTAAAATAAGTTATATATAAATTTATACTTACTAATATTTTTCCTTTTTGAATCAATCATTTTAAAAATAAAAATAATATGAATATCGATGTCAGCCATGTCGATAAGTCGGCTAAAGTACAAATGAATAGACAATAAAAATGTTGCCCGGAAAAAAAACTGTAAAAATAAATCTGTTGTTATTTTGTTAAAAACATGGCTTAATCTGGGCAAAAAATTTATGTCCAACATTACAGAGCAGGCATTAAACATAATACTCCTGACGTTGACCCAACTCAGCCGAAACGGTAAACAACTCTTTTATTCAATTTACTTCAAGTAGTACTATATTATTTAACTGGCGAGTCACATAGCTTATATTATAATATGATATTGCATAGACAGGCGATACAACTCACGGCGCATCCGATGTTAAGGACTTCATATATATCACAATGCGAATGCAAATATTCAACATGAGTTCTACATTTCAATTATATAGCGTATAGGCCTTTTTCATGGCCCACCTGATGGTGAGTGGTTACCGTCTATCATGGAAGTAAGCAATACCAGGGACAGAGTCCAGCTGTTGCCTACTCTTAAGTACTTTCCACAAGCTTAGTATGTTGAAGGATATGTCATAGCGCTCGGGAAACAACGTAGAGGGGAGCTCATTTCAAAGCCAGATGGTACGTGGCAGAAAAGATATCTGGAAACGCAATGTGGATGAACGCAATGGTTCAAAATAATTTGAATGAGCTCTATCTACTCTGGCGACGAGCGGTGCGATGGTACAAACGAGATGATGGGATCATCTTAAACAATTCTTCAGAGCACTCCTCACGGAACGTACGGTACAGAGGGAACCGAAGTCGCTCCGCAGAACCAGAGGTTCCAAGCATTCCGTGTGAATGGGATTATCGATTCTCCCGTCAACCAGACCAACTACCATCAGCTTCTCTAAGTTATCGAGGCCTCTACAAGCAACGTAGCCGAAGCACGACAGAATACGTTGAAAGCAGATCCTGAATTGGATAATAAATGAACAACTCCAACAGAATCTAGTTCGGTAACTAGCTACTCACCGCCCGTGTCGCTTATGTCGGACACGCGACTTGAACACGAACGTGAAATTATTCATAACGTCAGGATTGTAAAAAATGTATGTACCTACGCGAGATTAAAAACGTAACTTTTGTTTTAATTATAAGCTGCGGTTCGTTTTTTGCGAGGTTCGTACAAATAAGAACATTGTTGCTACTCAAACGTTTTGCTAAGGCTTGTTTGGTTTCGGCATTCAAATGAATAATAAATGGAATCTCGACTTCGTTGAACATTATAATTGATTGCTACCAAGAAAATATTATCAGAAATGAAAACGTTCACGAATTAAGGGTTTCTAATAAGCTATGATATTTTTTTAAAAATACTCTCATAGTACGCTCATAATGACATGGCACTGAGACGTGGTCGCTCACAATGGGCCTTATGAGAAGACTCAAGGTCACCCAAAGAGCAATGGAGAGGGCTATGCTCGGAGTTTCCCTGCGAGATCAAATCAGGAATGAGGAGATTCGCAGGAAAACCATGGTAACCGACATAGTCCAAAGGATTGCGACATTGAAATGGCAGTGGGCAGGACACATTGTTCACAGAGCGGATGGCCGTTGGGGCCAAAAAGTTCTTGAGTGGCGACCGCGTACCGGAAGACGAAGCATGGGTAGGCCTCCCACAAGATGGACCGACGATCTATTGAGGTTCGCGGGGATCCGCTGGATGAGGGAGCGTAGGACTTGTCTTTGTGGCGAGGCTTGGGGAGGCCTATGTCCAGCGACGGCGAGCCTGTGGCGCGCATTGTGCGGTACCGTAGGTTTCGTGGAGTCGGAGTGGTGGAGCTCGATGGGGTTTAGTCGGTAGTCGGTTTTGCGGGGCGGGTTCTGCGTGGTAGACGCCGCGCAGCGCCTCGCGCGCCTTTCTCAAGGCGTAGTCTCCCGGTAGGAATTGGAAGAAGAGGAGGACTTTGGTCTTCCTCTTCTCCCCCTTCTTCTCTGGAGGCGCCGGAGTCCGACATAACCCGGTCTATTACCCCTCTCGACCGGGTATCCGTAAATGGAATCCCCAGCGTTAAAAAAAAAAAAGGCCTATGTCCAGCAGTGGACGTCTGTGGGCTGATAAGAAGAAGAAGAAGTACGCTCATTGATTAACCAAGTATGTATGCTTCATGGTAAACAAAAACCACAAAAAAAAACATTAAACACAAAAATATAGTCTTGACGCTAAAAGTGATACCTTTTAGACAACCATAACATGGAAAAAATACACCAAAGAAAGTATTACAATTACGGGTTACTTATAGCTTAGAAAAAAATTAATTAATAAATTATCAAGGAATAAGCTTTTTTTTTGAAGGACAGATCATTTGTCGTTGTAGGCCTTGCCAGTTTTATTTAGCCCTAACAGCTCAAGGGTGGCTGCTTCACGAATGCATCTACTACCGGATCAGAATCGCGACCCGATGAGAAGATCAGGCAAAAAACTCAGCGGGCTGATGTTATGGGTTAGATTTCACATTGAACTCTTTGTCAGGTTTCACGAGTATGGTATCAAGGTCTCTAGGTCTGTATTAGAGCCATGTATTAGAGCTGCAAGCATTTAATAACTGTTGTAGAGGATCGGCCTTAACGAATGCTAGTTAAAACCTAAAAAATAAATATATATATATGTACCTGAATTCTCAAAATAATAGATTACATTTTACCAAGCACGTGGGACATTCACCAATGAGGGAAAAACCAGAAATTGAAATACAAATTACCGTACAATAAATCGACCAAACTATCTGATCTTAATGTACTCTAATATATCATCCATATTTTGTAAGAAAGGTCAAAAGGCAAAAGATGGCCATGTTTCAATCAACTCAATGGAACGAAATGTTCACGGCTACTAAGATAAATAGCGTCTGGCCACTACACTAAATTGAATTACGCAGAAAAAGACGTTGATTTCTTCATGAGTCCTTTACGTCGGATACGCCTTTTATGAAACTAATATCCGTTGATTACGGGTTTAATTACGGCGAATTTTAATTATGTTTACTTTGAGAGCAGCTTTTCAAGAGCATTTCATAAAATGTAATTAATATAAATATTCTTTAATGACTTAATGGCCGTGTAGATTTATTCCCACTTTGATCAGTGTAAATTACTAATGCGAAAGTTCGTATGGTAGGATTTGAATTGAATTTCGCAAAATATTTTTTTTTTACTTATAATTTAACAAACGTGGTTCTTTTCCTCTGCTTTTTTTTCTTTCTTATCTATGTCTATGCCTATGTATTGTCTATCTCGAGGCTTCGGGAGGCCAGACTGCAAACGATTGATGATCTGTGAACTTGTCAGCACTGGTATCCGTTGCGGGCGATGAACTTCAGGCAAATCGATGGGTTCGTAAATGACCACCACGTGCGACTGCCATCAACAAGAAAATGAATGGCTTGACGTTTGCCCGCCGAGACAAACGCAACTCTATTCGTTGCTACCCACTCTTAATTAAAATTACCATTTAGCCCGATAAAAAATGATTAATTGTTAACAAAATAACAGAATAATTATTTACCAACGATTAAAAATAAAACAACATAAATTTTGCGTATCGAAATTAACTTACCTTCAATATTTGAAAATGTCGCGCACCGTCATGTATTCAAAGAGCTGAATTTATTTATAATAATGAACATTTCTGGGAATCTTCAGATTGGCAAAGCGGTGTGATCCTTTGAAGTTTTAGTAGCGTTCGGAGTAAAGCTAAGTCAAGGATCGGCCAGCAAATCGAATCGGATTTGTACTAGTAAAAAAGAAACATTGCCATTGTTTTTTGTTTCTTTTCACTCTAATTTGAAAGTCGTCGTGGCCTAAAGGATAAGACGTCCGGTGCATTTGTATATAGCGATGCACCGGTGTTCGAATCTCGCCGGCGGGTACCAAAAGAAATACGTACTTAACAAATGTTCACGATGGACTTCCACGATGAAGGAATAACGTTGTGTAATAAAAATTAAACCCGCAAAACTATAATTTGCGTAATTACTGGTGGTAGGACCTCTTGTGAGTCCGCACGGGTAGGTACCACCACCCTGCCTATTTCTGCCAGATGCAGTAATGCGCTTCGGTTTGAAGGGTGGGCCAGCCGATAAAACTATACTGAGACCTTAGAACTCTTATCTCAAGGTGGTGGCATTTACGTTGTAGATGTCTATGGGCTCCGGTAACCAACTAACACCAGGTGGGCCGTGAGCTTGTCCACACATCTGAGCAATAAAAAACCTGATCCGGTGTAGTGCTTACTCATTAGCGCTACGGTCGTCTTAGACCATATTTTCTTCCAATCAAATTAAAGTTAATTGACGTTAGAGCATAGCATTACATTCGTAGCACGCGTTATGTATTCTCTTCAAATCATAATTTCAGTAGGGCGCTGCGAAGAAAATCTCTTAGAAACACAATATTAAGGCAAGCATGCGGATGTACAAATGTAATAATCTACATAATAACCTCATAAAATTACTCTAGATGACATACCGGATGTATTTAGGCTACGGTCTTTGTGCGTAAGCATATTAAATACTACGCATTAATAATTTATGTGATGATGACATCATGATGATTAAAACAGAATGACAGCGTCATGCTTATTCAGTCTCAAATCAAATCAAATCTAATGATCGTATCAAAGGGACATTTATTTATTTTTATTTATTTATTTACTTCTAACTTTCTATACTTGACAGTATAACGGCGGACTTCATGCCATAGGCATTCTCTGACAGTCTACCACCATATGGGAGTGCAGAGATGAACCTTTGTAGGTGTAGTGTGATAGTGATATTACTTAAACATACGTATATATATAACATACAGAACATTTATACATACAAATACTCGTACTTAAATAAAGACTTATACATAAATATATACATATAAAAAAATATATAAATAAAATTAAATATCAATTAGATGCCTTTTTTTATTGCTTAGATGGGTGGACGAGCTCACAGCCCACCTGGGGTTAAGTGGTTACCGGAGCCCATAGACATCTACAACGTAAATGCGCCATCCACCTTGAGATATAGGTTCTAAGATCTCAGTATAGTTACAACGGCTGCCCCACCCTTCAAACCGAAACGCATTACTGCTTCACGGCAGAAACAGGCAGGGTAGTGGTACTCACCCGCGCGGACTCACAAGAGGTCCCACCATCAATATAAATATCAATTAGATGACTCTGCTTACTCTCTGGGGAACAGTTCTCGAACCCTCGTTTTAAAGGCTTCACGTGTATAAATAAGAACACTTACACGTTTGCGCCAGTTTGTAGCATCTTTCCATTTTGATATGCAATATGTTTCCTTTTAGTCGTATTTATAAAACAAGATGATTTGAAACAGGTGAAATAAGCCGGCAGGGGGGTGGATGAGAGAAGCCGAAGATTGTGCTCAAGGGTGAGCAATTGGAGAGGTCTGTTTCCAGCTATAGTAGTAGTCCAGTAGACTACTATAGGCTGATAATGATGATGATGAGTTCTAGTAAATACTTAAAACTATGTGGGCCATAATCTCATTCACCTGTCTATCCAAAAAAAATAGACATTCAAACCCGCATTACTATTTCATGGCAGAAATTGACAGATAACAAAAAACAAAAAAAAATATACGTTAATTTTTAATGAGGCTGGTGTAAGCAAGCCCGCGTATGTACATAGTTACCTCGCCATGTCTACACGAAAATTAAAAAAAGAATATATTACAACAAGTTGGCATTTTATAATACATATTATAATGAGTCGTCGTGGCCTAAAAGATAAGACGTCCGGTGCATTCGTGTTGAACGATGCACCGGTGTTCGAGTCCCAGGCGGGTACCAATTTTTCTAATGAAATACGTACTCAACAAATGTTCACAATTGACTTCCACGGTGAAGGAATGACATCGTGTAATCAAAATTAAGGCCGCAAATTAAAAATTGCGTAATTACTGGTGGTAGGACCTCTTGTGAGTCCGCATGGGTAGGTACCATCACCCTGCCTATTTCTGCCGTAAAGCTGTAATGCAGTTAAGGGTGGGGCAGCCGTTGTAACTACACTTGAAACCTTAGAACTTATATCTCAAGGTGGGTGGCGCATTTACGTTATAGATGTCTATGGGCTCCAGGAATCACTTAACACCAGGTGGGCTGTGAGCTCGTCCACCCAACTAAGCAAAAAAAAAACATAATAAATGTTATTACTTTTATAATAGGGACGAAATTCGCGTTGAATATTTTTCATAACCGGAACGTTTTAGTATCGAAACGCGAACTCGTAACATCTTTATAATCCCGCAGGCTTGTTATTTAATATCTCTAATATTTCCACTCTTTCACGTTCTCGCACAAACGCGTTCTACGTAGTTGAGTGTGCCGAAAAAGGTCAACCGAACTGTAGCCGAATCTCTGTGTGCCGGTAATTTATGATCGAAATGAAGAGGAAACGTGTACCATTATTATGTTGGATTCTCGACTATATTTTCAGGAAACTGGCCTTTCTACACTTGGCAATTTCGTTCTGCTTTGTCTTATATTCCTTTAATGGCTAGCTTTGGAACAAATTTTTTTTATTGCCTTTGTAGCCAGACGAGCGTACGGCCCACCTGATGGTAAGTGGTTACCGTCGCCCATGGGCTTCAGCAATGCCAGGAGCAGAGCCAAGACGCTGCCTACTGCTTAATACTCTCCATAAGCCTCGTTTGAAGAAGGACATGTCATAGCGCTCGGGAAACACCGTGGACGGGAGCTCGTTCCTTAGCCGGATGGTACGTGGCAAAAAAGACCTCTGGAAATGCACTGTGGATGACCGCAGTGGCTCCAGGTAGTATGGATGAACTCTACTCCGGTGGCGGGCGGAATAATCGTTTAATACAAGGGCAAGAGGAATGTTCGGGATATTTGCTATCGATTGGTGTGAATTACGAGACTTTTTTAAACCATTGATTCGAATTGAGTATGCAATGTCTTTTATGTATGCTCTTGTTTTGTTTTAAAACAAAAAAAATTGTGGTTTGTTTGAGATTAAAACATTACATATTTTTAAGGTGTACAACCATCTTAAACCATTTTGAGTAATCTGTTAGTTGTTGTTAAAAAATATATATCTAAGCTAATACAAAATGACAGATAATACAGACATGATTGTCTTGTAAATAATTTTTCCAAATATTTTTTCCGGTCAAAGTAGCGCTTAAGAAGTAGGTTTGCAATGCCTTTGAACAAATCTTGAAGGGCTTCATCCCAACGCATTTTACATAGCTACAAATTAAAAAAAATACAAACGTGACTGCTTACACGTTTGACATGTGTAGTTTGAGACTATTTAATTTTTATCATTTGACTAAGGAAGAATTCAGGTACCTCTCAAATAAAGGCGCTATGAAGTAAACACTGTAAAAAGTAATTACTGGTGTTAGGACGTTTTGTGAGTCCGCTCGGGTAGGTACCACCGCCCTGCCTCTTTCTGCCGTGAAGCATTAATGCGTTCCGGCTTGAAGGACGGGGCAGTCGTTGTAACTATACTGATACCTTAGAACTCATATCTCAAGGTGGGTGGTGGCATTTAGGTTGTAGATGTCTATGGGCTCCAGTAACCACTTAACACCAGGTGGGCCGTGACCTTGTCCACAAATGTATACAATAATAAATAATAATAAAAAAACAGACACACACACGCACACACACACAGAAAGTTACAATATTATGTGGCAATTTAAAATCTGAAATTCAGTAAAGATTAATTATAAGAAATTGTTCTATTCATTGTTAATTAATGCCCAAGGCCGATAAAAGAATTAAATTAAATTTAATATCGGTTTTTACCGATTTTATTTATATATATTTTTTTTAAATTCGATGTCTTAAAAAGAAACTTTTTGGACATTATTAAATTTTCATTAAAATGTTAAAACTGTTCGCCGCCATGATACCACGACCGACATGACGATTTTATAAATATGCATCAATAGTTCTCCTTGTAATCATGCAAGATTTATGTTCTTCAAGTTAAATTTCACTTAGAGAATAACTTTTAATAATTGTCCGTGTTAAATTAAATATCTCTAAAACCTACATCTAGTTATTGTAAATCACTTTATTAATTAGCCTCCTCGAGTACACAACATTACGGCTGGACCCGTTATTAAAAGCCATAAAGATTGATTTATAGGATGTATGCGCGTTAATAAATTTTAAAAGAATTACTTGGTCTATTAACGTTGTATGTTAAGTGATTTTTTTTCCCATAAACTGATTGTTTTCAATTCCTTTCGAATGCACGATTAGCTTTGTTAAAATATTTAGTATTCGAATTTCAGAATACAATTGTATTTTGTGCAATAGTTACTATCCATTAGTTTTTTTGTTGCTTTTGTAGGCAGACGAGCATACAGCCCACCTGATGATGAGTGGTTACCGTCGCCCATAGACTTCAGCCATGTCAGGGGCAAATCCAAGCCACTGCCTACAAAGGCAGTTAGTTTGAAAATAGCATTTTATTATCTATGAACTCTATGATGTCTATGAACTCTGATAAATTACTTAATATCAGCTCGAACGTGAATCGACCCTAAGTCTACAAAATAAAAACAAATAAATACATTAAAAATTAAAAAGCAATTCAAAAATTTAATACATAATTTTCTGCCCTAGTGATCTAGTTTAAAGTAATAAAAATATAAAATTCTCATGGATACACGAAACGCAGGCAAATTCTCAAATTAACATTGGCATATATGTATATGTAATTTTTAAGATACTGCTGTAAAAAAACTCTCCACGAGACAGGCAGTGCCTAGTGTGGAGAGTTTTTAGCAAACTGTTATGTGTAAATGTATCAAGGTTAATAAATAAATTATTATTATTATTATTATATTACAGTATGCACTAGGTTTGTGTTCCTAATTCCTCTTTCCTTCTGCGGGCCTACTGGAAGAGATTTCAACACGAAATAAGTAGTGCCCTTGTACTCTGTATCCTATTGTCGTGTTTCTTCTAACACCTGTGTGCACAAAATATATTAAATAAAATAAATAAATTAAATTGAAAGTATTAGAGTTATAATATATAGATATAGATACAGGTCATGCTAATAAAGCATTTCAAAGTGTGCGTGTCCCGATTTACGCAGTTATGAGATTAATTAACATCATAAACTCGAATTCATAACTGCAGATACCAAAAGAACATAATGATTAAATAACAATATTAATAACGAACACGAATCAAGATCAAAACACCAAAACCGACAGTAACTAACATTCAATGTTTTGAATGTCAATAAAACCCTTTTTAATGAACCGTATTTGGGAGCGAAACTAACCCTTCGTAATCCTGACCCCAAGTATCGGTGTAAACATTCAAATAATTCAGTTCGGACAGCTTCACTCGTACATTGTCAAATTCAATGTTTTTCAAAAGATTATTAATATACTTTATAATATTAAAACAGAGTAGAACATAATAATATGAATTCTTTATATATATATGTAAATCGGATGTCATAGAAAAGTTTCAAGTATAACTTGGTTCTGATATGTCGTCCATGCTCCAAATATGAACATCGGGCTTATATAGGTACTAGCTGACCCGGCAGACTTCGTAGTGCCTCAATCGATAAATAAAAGACCTAAACTTTTGTATAAAATAAACTTAAAACGAACAAAAGGAATCCGTCCGACGGGGGACACATCAAAGGAAAAACAAAATTATTTGTTTTTATATAATTCACATTTATTCACCTTTTAAACCTTCTCTGGACTTTCACGAATAATTCAAGACCAAAATTAGCCAAATCGGTCCAGCCGTTCTCGAGTTTTAGCAAGACTAACGAACAGCAATTCATTTTTATATATAGAGATTTAGTGATGCAACGCTCAAATCCATACTAATATATCTAAATACATACTTACTCGTAAAATACTTATAGATACTCGTAACATGTAGTATGTATAAGTAGCTACTATAGTTACTTATATTAATCGTGTAACTTAGAGTTTGATCTCGTGCCTACATTAGACACAACTTGGGTTGCACTTTCTATTTTCTGGTAACCCGTCAATTTTCCGTGAGTCCTGAACTCTTTCTATTCTATAAAGATAGTATTAAAAACTAATGATTTGGATAATGTATGTACATTACAAGACATTCGTCCCGTATAAAATCCAGTAGTGAAGAATACAGTCATGCGTTTCGGTTTGAAGGGTGGGGCAGCCGCTGTAACTATACTTGAGACCTTAGAACTTGTGTCTCAAGGTGGGTGGCGTATTTACGTTGTAGATGTCTATGGGCTCCAGTAACCACTTAACACCAGGTGGGCTGTGAGCTCGTCCACCCATCTAAGCAATAAAAAAAAGTATAGCGTATAATCAATAGCTGAAACTAAATTAGATTGACTGATTAATTAATTAACCGATCAAAAACGAGATACCAAATCTAAAATCAAGTTTAAATTCAATTCTTTAGGATATACTAGCCACTAAAGCAACAGGGAGCTGTAAACTGAAATTTCTGAAAATTAAATTAAAATCTCATACATATTACTTAATTTCAGTCTCTTCGCAATTAATGTGTGAAAATGACCAAATTTCTCTTGTTTACCGTAAAACATTACGCCATTACAACGACAATTAGCGGGCAGGTGCGAATCTTTTATCCCCAATTCAAACGTTAAGCTAATGACAGAACACAATATCCGTTTGGGGAATGAATTATTAAGGAATGTAAGAAAACCTTTAAGAATATTTGGTGTTATGCCAATAGAATAGCAATTTGACGTCGGCTTAAAATAAAAGCATACCAGACATGGCGAACTAGTTTTTTTCATTGATGGATTATGAAGCCAACTTGCCTTTGATGTTTTGTCTACAAACAATAATATATACTTATATATATTTATAATTACCGAGAGTCATTTTTACACGTCGAACAAAGCAAACGAATGTTTTAAGCAATACTATTTTTTTTTTTTTTTTTTTTCTACCTAAGCTGATAGCCTTGAGAGGCTATGTCAGCGTAACCCTAACTTTAGTAGGTGAGCTCACGGGGCTCAACCTGACGATGTTGCTAACACGAACCCTAGCAAGAGCCGTGCTTCGCAGAATCTACCACCGGATCGGAAACGCGACCCACTGAGAAGATCCGGCGAGAAACTCAGTGGGCTGTGTCTGAGAGTTAATTTACTCGTCGAGCCCTTCGTCACAAGCGACGTGTTCGACGAGAACGGTGACCGGTGCTTGAAGTACCTAAAAGCACCGTTAGTGGATCGGGAGGATCCGAGATGACGTGTTTTGGGCGACGTCGACTGCTTTCCATTCTGTCCGCAGGATCGGGAATGTAGTTACCGGCGGCCACGATGAGAGGGTTCTCGTGTCGTGCGGCTTTATCGAAGTGGCGCATGGACGCCGACTGCAGATACTTACTGATGGACTCTAAGTCCAGGTCGTCATGGAGGTCAATACTATTAGAGTTGTAATTTTTACGATATCGATGGTGTATGGTTCTCAGCATTATATTGTATGGGTTTCCTATATATTGATCATTCATTTTACTGGTGGTAGGACCTCTTGTGAGTCCGCGCGGGTAGGTACCACCACCCTACCTATTTCTGCCGTGAAGCAGTAATGCGTTTCGGTTTGAAGGGCGGGGCAGTCGTTGTAACTATACTGTAACTAGACCTTAGAACTGATATCTCAAGGTGGGTGGCACATTTACGTCGTAGATGTCAATGGGCTCCAGTAACCACTTAACACCAGGTGGGCTGTAAGACCGTCCACCAACCTAAGCAATAAAAAAAAATTCAATGCTTTTGATACACTTTTATCCCAGACTCATAACTATAGTAAAATTAAAGGCAGGTAAAAACCATGACCACGAAATCTGTAAATTTTGAAAACATCGGAATAATAATGACAAATATAATGCTAGATTTTTCCATAAAAGTAATTTTAATTATATCATTAGCTTGTCCGTTAAACCTCTAGAGAATGAGCTAAAGTACTTCCAAAGGATAAACGAAGGAGACAGTGAAAAGCTCTGAATAACAACTTAAGAAGCTTTCGCCTTGGGTTAAAAGGTCTGTTGTATTAGGTGGTCATTCTTGACACGGTCCTAGTGGCATTGGTACTTTAGGCTGTAAATATCTCCATTAGCAAACTACTTGTTGCATATCGTTTTTAAATTGATTTCGCTAGTCCTTTTTCTGAGAAAAATATTATTTTCATGATCATATTTGATAAATGTACTGTAGAAATTATATAAAATACATCAGATATTACTCATATACAGATATTCACATCACTGAAAACTGCTACTACGAAGGAATTTATTGAACTAATATTATAAACGCACAGATTCTGGGATTGGATGAATGTTTATTAACTCACTGGACGGATTTAATTTAACGGCCGTCTGGTGTAGTGGTAAGTGACATGGTCACTACACAAGGGGGTCGCGGGTTCGAATCCCGCCAAGGGAAGATATTTGTATGATAAATGTAAATCTCTTTTCCAGGGTTATGGATGTATATTAAATATTAAAATATATGTATGTGTATAATAAAAATCTTACATTTATTTCCGTTATCTGGTACCCGTAACACAAGTTCTTTACGAACTTAGCACGGGACCAGTTAACGTGGTGTGATTGTTATTAAATATTTATTTATAAAAAAAAAAAAAAAATATTACTAATATATAAATCTAAAAACTATACTAATATATAAATCTACAGTGGTTTTTACGGATTTTCCGTTATAACTACTGAACCATGCATCCGATTGACTTGAAACTTGCTATCCATGTAGAAAATACATGTACTTAATGGATAGGCCGATATTTATATGAGTGTTAGAATCCCTACACCAGTTGCGGGGGCGTTAATGATGAGAATCTTTGTGGGGTTGAGAAATAATAACGTTAATTTTAAATGCCCAGCGAAGCGGACGGGTACAGCTACTAGCTTATATTTTATGTCTAAATTTTATTAAGTTACTTTTGATTAAATTAAAATGTATCACGTGACAGTTGATGGGAGAAGTGTATTTGGAAAATTGTTTTCACATCTTTTAAATTGAATCACGAAACTTCTTCCACCGAGGAACTTACACGATCAATCGTAAAACAAAATCTTTGGCTGGGGATATCACTAAGCAACATCCAACTAAATGTAAGCGCAATAAAATGTTATCACCGCTTACAAATGTACACCAACTGTCATGAAAAAGTACATGGATATAAAAAGGTGAATTAGTCTTTATATTTATGTGACATTTTCACCAACTCAAGTTCCCTGATTTGGCTCACTAGTACCAGCTTCTAATAGGTATATTATTGTACTAATATGACTTAATAGATATAATATCTCTATGAGTATATTTTTGCTCAGAATGGCAGTCCAACATAATGGCTTCAGCATTCATCATCATCATCAGCCTGTATCTCTTCAGTGATCGAAGTAGGCCCACTGTCTGCAATAATGAATGGTCCGCCGCATCCCGCATCAAATCTCTTCTCGTTCATACTGTCACATGTCATCGATACACTGGGAAGGGGGACGCCCAGCGCTGGCATAGCTAGGCTTTGGCATGTTACTATTAAATTTTAATGTCGTGAAATGCTTACATGTCCTGTCCTGTTTTATTGAAGTTGAAACTCCTTTCACAGTTTCATAATTAGAAATTCATATTGAAAATGATCATCGACAATCATCATTAAAAACAAACAAACATAAACATCTCTAGGATTTAGTAAACGAGCAAAATATGAATGTACTCTAAATATAAAAGTCGATGTGTATGTATGTTCGCTATATTTTCCAAAACGGCCAGACCGAATTCGAAGAAATTATCAAGAATTTTTTAGTTTAACCTAGCGGATGATCCTATTGTGGTTCAAATTTGGTAGCGATCGGAAGTCAAATCAAAGGTCGGCCACCACAGCGGCGTGGTTTGACTAGTAATAAAATAAATTAACCTCATTACTAGTATATAAATTGATAGTCGCTCAAATGCAACTTCCAAGTACTAAAACTCTGCAAATCCCTTACGTAATCGCATCATAAATAATTGAGTAGAGAAATCTCACATTTTGTGGAGTACATGGTTTATGATATCACTTATTATATTATGTCTAAAATGTTACGTCCATGATTCACATTTACTTCAGCGTTTCACGGTAAATTTGACTGTGCGTTGCTAAGGATATATATAATGTTATCCTCAAATGACACTTTTTAGGTATATTTATTTGAGAAATGAGTGTATATTCTTCCTTAAACGTATAATATGATCCATGAATTATATACCAAAATCAATATATATAAAAATGAATTGCTGTTCGTTAGTCTCGCTAAAACTCGAGAACGGCTGGATCGATTTGGTTAATTTTGGTCTTGAATTATTTGTGGAAGTCCAGAGAAGGTTTAAAAGGTAGATAAATATAAAAATAGTCGGAATTACATAAAAATAACAATGTTGTTTTTTCCTTTGATGTGTCCCCCGTCCTTCCTTTTGTTTGTTTTAGTTTTAAGTATATTTTATACAAAAGTTTAGGTATTTTATTTATCAATCGAGGCACTACAAAGTCTGCCGGGTCAGCTAGTAATATTATAAAATATAATTTGCGGAACTACTTAAAATAAGGCATTTGTAAGCCCGCACGGGTGTGTATCGCGGTCTTGCTCATGTTTTCTGAGAAGCAATCATGCGTTCCGATTTGGTGAATCGGAATCCGTCTTTGATATTATCGTCGTGTCTAACAATACAGACGTTTCATTCCAGTGGCTCAATGAACGAATCACTTCACAAGCGACCCACTTTCCCTTGCTACTGTGGGAGACAGGTTGCGAACAACAGCCGTTTTAGGCGAGAATTTTTTTTCCATCCTCGCCTTTACGATAATCCAGTCTAAGAGACCGTAAAGACGCTTTTAAAGCAACCGCAAACGGTTCGTTAATGGATATTCAATATCTATAAGTGTGTTTATTTGCGGAAGATTCGGTTCAAGAGAATGACCCTATTTGGAAAGTTTATTGTCTTTAAGAAACCTAACCAATGCTTCAGTGAGTTTCTCGCCGGATCTTCTCAGTGGGTCGCGTTTCCGTTCCGGTGGTAGATTCTGCGAAGCAGTGTTCCTGCTAGGGTCAGTGTTAGCATCACTCTGGTTTGAGCCCCGTGAGCTCACCTACTAGTTAAGGTTACGCTGAAATAGCCTCTCAGGGCTAACAGGTTAGATACGAAAAAAAAAAAAAAAACGTGCGTGGGATTGCATAGATATCTGTTTCTACCTCTGTCTTCAAAATTTGGTTGCTTCAATCTATTATATCTTGTGATCTTATGGCCGCTTATATAACGCACAAGAGTATTATATTTATTATAGTATCGATATATTAATACGTGAAGCAAAAACTTTGTATCCCTTTTTACGAAAATTGCGCGGACGGAGGCGTATGAAATTTTCCACACTTATAGAGAATATAGAGAAGAAGTGCACAATGCTAATCTTTTTTAAATAATGCATAAAAGATACATTAAATCAATAAAGAAAACATTACACACACTACATACCATGTATTTGACGCACACACGCATGCATACTATTTATTGTCAAACTTTTGTTCTTGACGTCTGTTGTCAAATTGAGAAAAGATTAAATATTTTTGTCTTTGTTAATATTACAATTTCAATTAATTATAGTCGATTTTCGACTACTGCGGGACTCCTAGTATATAATGTAGTATGAGTATTAGATTCGTCGAGCTTGCGAGCGCGTTATTGACTTCATCAACAATAGTGTTTGTTGAAATCTATCGTATTGGGGAAAGTATTTGTTTCTATATAAACTAAGTAAACGTCAAGTTAATGTTAACTAAAATTCATTTTCTTTTCGTTCTTAGAATCGATTCTGATCCATTTCATATCGATTATTGAAAAAATAATAATTGGGAAATGTATTCCTAAAAACTCCTCTAGTAAATCTTTAAAGACACTTTTTTTTCAAGGATTAAAAATCGATTTCTTCTTATAGCTATCAATGGGCAAACATGCTCACGAATTGAATGGCTATCGGAAGTAACAATCGCTTCGAGGTTTCGTCGAATTCTCAATAATTTTAATGTTTATCTTATGTACCACATACAGAGTGGGCAAACTGGAAAGCATGAAGGCTTGCGCTAAATATAAATATAATATACACCTTACCCATGAAGGCGTTTAATACGCCATACAATATATTTGGAGACAGGAAGGACTGGAGGAATATAGTCCAAACAAAAGTGCTCCGTAAAGGTCACGACCCTCAGAACGAGAAACACGACACAAGGAGGACCATACATTTTATGTGTAAGATAATTAAATTACATTAGAATGCTTTTTTTTTATTGCCATTGAAGGCAGACGAGGATACGGCCCTCCTGATGGTAAGTGGTCACCGTCGCTCACGGACGTCAGCAATGCCAGGGGCAGAGCCAAGCCGCTGCCTACATATTTTTTATTGATTTTAAGTAATTGTTGACACATCACTTAACTCTCTTATGATTTACGTTTAAAAGTAGGTAATGCTTTTTATGCGGGAGCAGTTCCTTCTCGGTCGTTTATTTTCATGACGTCATTAGGACGAGGAAAGCGGTAAAGCTTAGAAAAGGAAAAACACCCGGAAATTGATGGAGCCCTCCTTATTAAAACTATATTACTACGGTTGGACGCGTCTCTGTTTTCCTAAATATTACGTGTAGATCTTATAACTTAAAACTTTTGTTCTTGACGTCTGTGGTCAATTTGAGAATAGATTAAATATTGTTTATTTTTATTAATATTTTTTTATAGAGTAGCCTTGGCGAAATTTGTGATTATAGAAGTATAAAATATAATCATAATAGTGTAGAAACTTACAATTCCAATTAATTATAGTCGAATTTCGACTACTGCGAGACCTCTAGTATAAATAACTGGTTTAACTGGTGGTAGGACCTCTTGTGAGTCCGCGCGGGTAGGTACCACCACCCTGCCTATTTTTGCCGTGAAGCAGTAATGCGTTTCGGTTTGAGGGGTGGGGCAGCCGTTGTAACTACACTTGAGACCTTGGAGCTTATATCTCAAGGTGAGTGGCGCATTTACGTTGTAGAGTCTATGGGCTCCAGTAACCACTTCACACCAGGTCGGCTGTGAGCTCGTCCACCCATATAAGCAATAAAAAAAATAAAAAATATATATTTAGGAAATAATTTAATTCAATAATAATGTGAAACGCACCATTACCCGATCTGATGACCTCGAGCACTCTGCCAAGAGCGCAAACAACTAAGAAATCACACAATATTTCCAGAGAATTTAATCCAAAACAAATTAAGGCTATACGAGTATATTCATCATACCACGAGCGAGTGTGGCCATTCAACATCAAGTGGTGGTTGGTGAACAATTAAAATAAAAAAAACTTAGTTTTAATGTTGTATGAAACAGGTTCAAATACGTTTTTGTTTTAAGAAATATGTAATTTGTTTATTATAGTTAGTGATTCCGCTATTTGTTATTACATGATTTGAATAAATTCAATCAATTCAATATATTGATGGACTTTTGAGAATTCATTGAAATACTTAATTTTCAGAATTTTAAAGTGGCACGCATCATTATAGAAATACAATACGATTTTAATTGTACAATTTTCTTAACTTTTTTTTAATTTATTTATTTATTTGTAAAGCCACACTAAATACTACATTAATATAGACTATATGTGTGTTCGATCATCTGAAATAAATTGTATTTGATTACAGCTATTCGATAACAACAACAAGAAGAAACCATGATTTGTACCCAGTAGACTTGAATAGGACGATATACATAGGCTGCACTAAAAGTATCGGGATTTTCTTTTTTTTTTTATTGCTTAGATGTGTGGACGAGCTCACAGCCCACCTGGTGTTAAGTGGTTACTGGAGCCCATAGACATCTACAACGTAAATGCGCCACACACCTTGAGATATAGTTCTAAGGTCTCAGTATAGTCACAACGGCTGCCCCACCCTTCAAACCGAAACGCATTACTGCTTCACGGCAGAAATAGGCGGGGCGGTGGTACCTACCCGCGCGGACTCACAAGAGGTCCTACCACCAGTAATTACGCAAATTATAATTTTGCGGGTTTGATTTTTATTGCACGGTGTTATTCCTTCACCGTGGAAGTGAATCGTGAACATCTGTTGAGTACATATTTCATTAGAAAAATTGGTACCCGCCTGCGGGATTCGAACACCAGTGCACCGCTCGATACGAATGCACCGGACGCCTTATCCTTTAGGCCACGACGACTTAATGGAATATTTCCACTGTTCCTGTCATATTAAAATCTTTTTAATTGAAAACTCCTTGGTTTTAAAAATCGAATACCATTTATTTATTTAAAAAAAGATTCTCGGTCTTGTCACGAGGTTTTGTCAAACTTGTTTAGTCAATGAGAAAATGGAATTGACTCGAGAAAATTCAAGAGCGATGATTTATTATGACTTTCGAAGTGGTTTAACACAAAAACAGTGTGTTGACCGGATGATTTCTGCATTTGGTGATGAAGCCCCATCCAAAACCACAATTTATCGCTGGTTTGCTGAGTTTTAACGTGGACGTGTCAAGCTCAGTGATGATCCCCGTCAAGGTCGTCCAAAAGCTGCAGTCACCCAAGAAAAAGTTGATGCTGTGCGTAAGCTGATTGAGGAAGATCGACATGTGACATACCGCGAAATTCAGGCAACTTTAGACATTGGCGTGTGTCAAATACAAATAATCTTGCATGAACAATTAGGTGTAAAAAAGTTGTTTTCCCGATGGATCTGTGAAGAGCAAAAAGCGGCTCGCGTTACTTGGTGCGTCAGAACTCTTGAAAGATTCCACGCAGGATCCTCAAATGCTGTATACAACATTTTATCAGGTGACGAATCCTGGATATACGCGTACGAACCCGAAATAAAAAACCAGTCACGAGTTTGGGTGTTCGAAAATGAGTTAAAGCCAACAAAAATTGTTCGTTCACAGAGTGTTGCAAAAAAAATGGTGGCCACGTTTGTCTCCAAAACAGGCCATGTTACGACTACTCCTCTTGAAGGACAAAGAACGGTTAATGCAGAATGGTATGCTAGCATTTGTTTGCCACAGGTCGTTTCTGAACTCCGTAAAGAGAACTGCAACCGCCGCATCATCCTCCATCACGACAATGCGAGTTCTCACACCGCGCACAGAACAAAAGAGTTTTTAGAGCAAGAAAACATAGAATTATTAGACCATCCGCCGTACAGCCCCGACCTAAGCCCTAATGATTTCTATACTTTCCCTAAAATAAAGAACAAATTGCGTGGACAGAGATTTTCATCACCTGAAGAAGCTGTGGACGCCTACAAAACGGCCATTTTGGAAACCCCAACTTCCGAATGGAATGGTTGCTTCAATGATTGGTTCCATCGTATGGAAAAATGTGTCAAATTTAGCGGATAATACTTCGAAAAGCAATAAATACATTTTTAAACGGTTTTTAAACGGTTTTATTTAGCTCGACTCGTACGGAATTTATTTGTTTATTTATTTGGGTCAAAATTAGAAATTTAAATTTAAGCACCTTCCCGTTGTCAGATTGATCTGAAATTCGGTACACACATTTAATTTAGATGACAATACAATATAATAAAATCAATAACATTATAAATCTAAGATGGCCGCCGATACAAAATGGCGGATTACATATTTTTCCGTAACCCCCTCAATATGGGTATCAAATGAAAGGGCTACACTAGCAAAACACGATGATTATGTCAAAATTTAAAATTCAAGATGGACGCCGTTCCAATATGGCGGACTAGGTACATATTTTTCCACAACCACCACAATATGGGTATCAAATAATAGGACTACACTAGCAGAATACTGTCATTATGTCAAAATTTCAAACTCAAGATCGACGCTGTTACAAAATGGCGTATTAGGTGGGGGCATGATTAGTCGTGTCGAGAACAGTTGCGTCCAAGATTTGTGTGACGTTAGAGGGGCAGATAAAAAAAAATAGGTAATTAGATATCTCGTTAGTAAGCGGTAGCTATACCACCCAAGTTAAGGTAATAGGTTAAAACGTGCCGAGGACTGTATGGCATTAGGGTGGGTAAAAATATAATGTCGTCAGCGCTTCCCCCTCAAGATTGGGCGTATCTTGTTGTATATTAAGCCTTGCCCCTTTACTGGACCTCTGGGGGGGTTGACCATCAAGATGCCCCTTAATCTTGGGAACAACATGGTAACAATAAATAAAAAAGCACATAATCAAATAAAAAAGCACAAAAAGCAAATAAAAAAACGAAACTGCTACACAACGAAAAAGAGGGCTCGAAAAGACAAAAGAAAAGTATAGAACGAAACGTGCAAAGGAAAGTGAAAATGAAACCCATAGTCGACTACAGAAACGAAGAGAACGGTTAGCAACAGAAACACCTGAGCAACATGATACCATGATGATGAAGTCGTCGTGGCCTAAAGGATTAGACGTCCGGTGCATTCGTATCGAGCGATGCACTGGTGTTCGAATCTCGCTGGCAGGTACCAATTTTTCTAATGAAATACGTACTCAACAAATGTTCACGATTGACTTCCACGGTGAAGGAATAACATCGTGCAATAAAAATCAAAAACCCGCAAAATTATAATTTGCGTAATTACTGGTGGTAGGACCTCTTGTGAGTCCGCACGGGTAGGTACCACCGCCTTGCCTATTTCTGCCGTGAAGCAGTAATGCGTTTCGGTTTGAAGGGTCGGGCAGCCGTTGTGACTAATACTGAGACCTTAGAACTATATCTCAAGGTGTGTGGCGCATTTACGTTGTAGATGTCTATAGGCTCCAGTAACCACTTAACACCAGGTGGGCTGTGAGCACGTCCACACACCTAAGTAATAAAAAAAAAAAATCCAGGTTAATAGCACAACGTGAGAGACAAAGGCAGCTGGTAGAGTCAGAAACACCTGAGCGTCATGAGTGCAGGCTAGCATCACAACGTGACAGACGAAGAGAGCTAATAGCGTCAGAAACACCCGAGCGTCATGAGTCTAGGCTAGCATCACAACGTGACAGACGAAGAGAGCTAATAGCGTCAGAAACACTTGAGCGTCATTAGTCCAAGCTAAGATTACAACGTAACAGACAAAGAGAGCTATTAGCGTCAGAAACACCTGAGCAACTTGAGGCCAGGTTAACGGGACGGCGTGAGAGACGAAAGGAGTTAGAAGCTTCAGAAACACCTGAGCAACGCCACGACAGGTTAAATAACCAACGTGAGCGTGCACAGCAACGCAGAGCTGAAAATCATGTAAAAGCGTTTGAAAATGCCATTAACACATCGTGTATACACGTTTGTGACATTTGCACGAAGCATTGTTATCCTAACCAAATTCATACTGTACGTTACAACACAGCTGCTTTAGGATATCTACCTGCAGAACTGTCTTCAAAAACAACATTACTTTTATGTTCGCGCTGCCAAACACATGTGACCAGTAATAAAACAATAGCACCATCAAAGGCGTACTGGAATAATCTGGATTCAGGTTCAATACCAGATGAGATTCAAGCGCTGACGCAAGCAGAGCTGCGATTGCTGTGTAGAATCATCCCGCTTGTTAAAATCGTAAAATTTACTGGGCTATACGGGCAGTACGGTTTCCGCGGACAAGCAGTGTTGTTTGCCCAAGATATCTTTGAGGTCAGTGAAAGATTACCTAATATGCTTCCAAGATCTTCCAGCCAGGTGGGTATCGTTGTAGTTACAGAACGTTTGGAGAATTTGAACATCACAAGAGAATTCACAATATCTCGCGAAAAAGTCTACAGCGCTTTAAGATGGTTAACTCAAAATAGCCCGCTTTATAGAGATGTACGCATTGACGAAAATGTCCAGATTAGTGAACAAGACTTAATACGACTTAGTGTGGCAGATATACCTGAAAACGGTGAACCTGAAAGAATTGAAAATTCCAAATGTATTCATTAGTATTAATGACGTTGCTAGAATTATTCGGGCTTCATGGCATCAAGGTGACCACAGCGTTTTCACTTCGGGATTTGCCGGCGTGCAATGTAACGGCATGCACGTTATTTACCCTAAAGCCATATAGTTTCCAGCAAAATTCAATTATGGTACAGCTGAAAGAAGGATGTTTCCCTTAGTTTTGTCATGGGCATCCACCGTCCATAAAATGCAGGGCAGCACCGTCGACCATGCAGTAGTATATTTGGGCTCAAAATTGTTTGACAAGCATACGTGGCTCTAAGTCGAGTCAAGTCTCTGGAAGGGCTATGTATTGAGGAATTAGATTGTACTAAATTATCAGGTAAGAAACCATGCAATAATGATGCACTGAATGAATTAAATAGAATGAGGAATATTCGGTAGACAATTTCACTAAATACTAAAAACAAGAAAATAAAAATCGGTAAAAAAACTTTTAAGTTAAACCGGTTTTATTTTATGTGCACTGACAACTACAAAATAAATAAATTGTTACTTACCTATCAACCTACGTAGGTGATCTCGGTCATTAATATCTCTGATGGTAGTGGTTGTCATAACATGAACCATGTCAGCGGCCGAAAGGCAGTTCATGAAAGAGCACTAACACCAGGGTTTGCTTGGTAGGTAAACTAAGCAGCCCACACTATAACAAGTAGGTATTTTGACCTTCTAGTTCAGAAATATTTTAGTACTACGCAGAATAGCTTTCAGGCATATTAGACTAAAATAAAAACGTGGGGCCCCTCTGAAATCATACCTATGGCAGAGCATATCTTATACTTTGGTAGATCATGAGCTCGGCGTTCGCTGGTGAAGCCGCCACGGCTGGTTATTGATGGTCAAAACCTCCAGTTACGATTATAGTAAGTCGATTCAGCGGACCCTGGACTCCGGAGCTATGAGGTTTCGGATGCGACCGGGATAAACCGCTAGGATGATGATGATGACGATTATAATAAGTCGATGCAATCCATACTTAGTATAGTAGAAAGTAATACAGAAATAATAATGGGCCCCACGTTTTTATTTTAGTCTAATATGCCTGAAAGCTATTCTGCCTAGTACTAAAATATTTCTGAACTAGAAGGTCAAAATACCTACTTGTTATAGTGTGGGCTGCTTAGTTTACCTACCAAGCAAACCCTGGTGTTAGTGCTCTTTCATGAACTGCCTTTCGGCCGCTGACATGGTTCATGTTATGACAACCACTACCATCAGAGATATTAATGACCGAGATCACCTACGTAGGTTGATAGGTAAGTAACAATTTATTTATTTTGTAGTTTTCAGTGCACATAAAATAAAACCGGTTTAACTTAAAAGTTTTTTTACCGATTTTTATTAAATAGTAATGTTGTGTCACTTCGTTGATTCCCGAAATTTTCAGTGCCGCCCGCCGTATTACGACGCAAAGGAGATTTGCTATCCATAATCGACTTTTCTTCGAATTATTGACATATTAGTAGCGCTTTCTCGTAAACACCGCCAAGTTTACGAGCGACCTCAGTGTCAGCTTCACAATTTTTATAACAGTTTATCACAATTATAATACGTCATTATTTCGTGTAGCCCTTCATTTTTAATAATCGGAACGGAAACCTAAACAAGGATATTTTGATAGTGCACTATTATTGAGACTCCCAATTCAAGGATATAGAATATAAATAAATACTAAGATTGTACAGCGGATGGACTATGATGTATTTTAAACAAAACAAAAAATAACCTTACACTGAATATACTATATTCAACGAACCCATATTTTAGTATTCGTGGAAACCAGCCAACACATTCGAGGCTACGACATCGAAATGTGAAAACATAAATTGTTTTCCTGGTGGTTTTTACCAAATAATAAAATACTTTGTAGTTTGGAATTTAAAAAAAAAGCTAAACTGACATCGGTTAATACTAATGATTTCGCGCTAAATTAAGCGCCATAAATGCGTTACTTTGTGGTTGGGCGTATTATGACCACACAGGGCTTCCACAATCCTGTCTAATTAGAACCAGTCATGGGTCCCAATTTGATCCGTTTTAATATACAATTAAGAATTAAACATGTCGCAAGTGGACCTTTAGATAGTTTAACCGTGTAAGCAATTTGAAAACAAGCAACATTCAAAGGAATATTAAACAAAGACGAACAAAAGAAGAAGAAAAAACCCTAAAAGGAGTATTCTTGAAAATATATAAGTAAAAATCCAAAGAGATTTAGTGGCAGCGGAACTTGATACGATCGGTTAGTGGCTTAGCAGCTCGTAAGTAGGATTTGATTTAGCTACGGGCCCATTGTAAGTGCAATAGGAAATGTCGCGTGCCGTCGGGGTCGTCAAATAAAGCAAAGGGAATTGGGTCGATGTCCCCAAAGTCCGAAATTTGGAACGAAGCCAACCGATCCTAGTACTCGTTTATTTGAAACACACCAGGACGATTGAAGACGTGACTTTACGCAACACGGTCAGTTTAAAGCCGAAAGAAGAACGTGAAAAATCAATTTGGCCGTGTTAAAATTCCTACTATGTTTTACTATATCGGTGAACGACCCACCTATAGTTACAAGAGTCCGTAGGCATCACAACGCAAATGACGCTATCCACCTTAGACATCGCTGTATAAAGAACATAAAATATTTACGTAACTGTTGTGGGTAACTTGAAAAACCATCAAATCCAATCCATAGTCATAACGCAATACATTCAAATTCATTTTAACCGTACCCAAACATAATGCTTAGCATTTTCGAAATGTTTTTATCGTTTCGAATTACCATGCAAGCCGATTTTCCGTTTTTATGAACGGACACTTTATGACGTATACGTTACGGGGGTTATTGTCCTTCGGTTTCGCAGTGACCATCCGATTTTTAGGGTTAGTAAACAATGAGCGCGTAACCCGCAGTAGGAATTCGCTTTGTGATTATTAAGAGAAAATGCATGCTTCATTTAGTCGATACAGACGTATGCCCAACCTGCCCAATATTTCGATGTTTTCTCATTTTCACGCCAATCTCTGTTAAATAATTTGGTAGTATTAAAATGGAACGGGGTTATGAAGAGCTGCTGTTGAACTACTTTTGTTCGTCGTCGTAGTTGGCGATATATTGACCATGTATCCGGCCATTGATAGATATACTGAAATATCCCTTGTTTGTGAAAGATCCGCCTTTCCATGTAGTAGGTATTTGGTAGACCTAAGCCCTCCTACACATACACCTACCACTTTTCGGGTCAATTGTCCTGCTACAGTAGTACACATAGGGTACACATAGTAGGGTTGATGCTACGGTCATTTTGTGGTCACCGTCATCGAAAACCAATATGTAGGTACTAAAACATCAAAACCGCGAAATAATTGGAACACTGGGGAGACCGGAGGGACTTAGCTTCTCTCTGTACTTTGTACCGTATGTTCCATGGGGAGTGCTCTGAGGAATTATTTAAGTTGATTCGATCATCCATCGTTTTTACCATCGCACCGCCCGCCACTGGAGCAGAGTTTATGCACAGTGCGTTTCTAGAGATATTTTTTGCCATGTACCACTCGACTTTGGAATGAGCTCCTCTCAGGTGTTTCCCGAGTTCTATGACTTGTCCTTCTTCAAACGAGGCTTGTGGAGGTTACTTAACTGTAGGCAGCGGCTAGGCTTAGCATTTATGAAGTCCATGGGCGACGTTAACCACTCACCTTCAGAGCAAAAAAATTAATCCGGAGATAACAAAAGATTTTATCGAACTATTTCAAAATATTTGCTTATCTAACTTCGTTAACGTTGATTCAGTTGAGCATGAGAAGCTAGGTAACAGATTTTAACAGAATTTGGTATCATTTTCTATCTGACTTCTGACATCTGACAGTATATAAAAATAATTTCAAAAACTTTTATATGAAATGAAAATCGTTTCTTTAGTTGACTTATTTTTGTTATTTTCTTCAATATACAGTTTTTTTATTTATTGCTTAGATAGATGGACGAGCTCACAGCCCACCTGGTGTTAAGTGGTTACTGAAGCCCATAGACATTTACAACGTAAATGCGCCACCCACCTTGAGATATAAGTTCTAAGGTCTCTGTATAGTTACAACGGCTGCCCCGCCCTTCAGGCCGAAACGCATTACTGCTTCACGGTGGAAATAGACGGGGTGGTGGTACCTACCCATGCGGACTCCCAAGAGGTCCTACCACCAGTGATTACGCAAATTATAATTTTGCGGGTTTGAGTTTTATTACACGATGTTATTCCTTCACCGTGGAAGTCAATCGTGAACATTTGATGAGTACGTATTTCATTAGAAAATTGGTACCCGCCTGCGGGATTCGAATACCGGTGCATCGCTTCATACGAATGCACCGGACGTCTTATCCTTTAGGCCACGACGACTTTTTAGGCCACGACTACTCATACATACATACGCCTCCTTCTAGTGTTTTATCATATGTATATTGACGATTTTTTGTGATATTAAGTAATAAATATTTTGATCTTGTGTTTTAGATAAATATTAATTATATTTCCAAATTATATGCATTACGTGCTTATCTTGGTTCGCACATTCTGTAAGAAATAGCGCATTAAATCGGTGGAGTTAGTCTGGTATACTAACTATTGGTGTTTCAGAGATGTTTCTTGCACGATACCACAAGCGTAAATGTGTAATTTAACATATTTAGCCGTAAAAAAAATTAGGCGACTGATACTTTTATTAAACTATAACACGTTACGCATTATAATTTTTTCCTTAAAAACAAGCCATAATTTAAGAAAAGATTACGAAAGCAAATTCCTCCAATGTTGATCCAATTCGAAATAAGAAGACGACTCCCGATTTCCCACGAGTGTAATTATGTGTATGAGCTCCGTGCCATATTTTCGTATTGAAGAAACTGAACACGTGATTAAGTATAGATTACAAGACAGGAAATTACTAGAGAAACGATTGCTTTATTGGATTTTCCCTTAAACTGACTTTGATCAGAACTCAATGTGATTTGATATTAAGAAGGAATCCTCAGTTTCTGCGTATATTTGTCTTGCTTCTCAGGCTTAAAGCATGCTAGGGCTCACCATTCTGCAAAGTCGGTTGGGAAGTAATCAGACTCCCCTTTTGAGGCCAGTTGTTCTCTCAATTGAACTGAGATGGACCTCAGGTTAAAAGGTGAGCTGGAGTATTTACATTGCGGCTTTATAACCGCCCCGATAACAGTTACAAATCACCTGATTAATAAAGGATTTGCTAACTCAAGCCTTCATGCGGCCAATGATCGGAGGCGCTGGCGGGACATCACAAGGAGTAAAATCATGTCGAATTATAATGGTCACGACCCTCAGCAGTGAGGAAACGACGCGAGGAGGAGGAACTCAAGCCTTCAACTATACCCTTCCGAATTTGAATGTGTTCTAGAACATACATGAAAGTTTCTTTAATCGTAGACAGAAATTTTACAGATAGACATTGATTATCACGAAAAATATATCTCAACACATATAACAATCGCCTATATCCAATTATTTTGTGCAATTTCATACAGTTTTTCAAGGGAAAATTTAAAAATCCGTATATGGTTAATAAATGAGTCAAAACAAGCTAAGTACCACTTTTCTCTTTTGGTCAACCAATTTTACTTACTGAAATCTGATTACTTAAGTTAGAGAGTAGCAAATAGGTGTCTCTGGTCTCCGTTAGATCGAGTATTATTAAGTATAGTTTAAGTTTTATATATGGATAAGGTGATCTGTTGGATCTCCTAAACTTTACCAATATTGATCCACAGACACAATAAACACAAGTGCTATAGAGATGTCACTCAACTGGGAATTTATTTTGTACTTACGTAATACAACTTTTTTGTCTGTCAGTTACGAAACCACCAGAAACTTTGTTTTCGCCGCTTGTTATTTATCTTCTGATCAAATTAGTGTGGGATTCGAAACGACTTTTGCTAACTCTCTCGGGAATTCTAGAAATTCGGTTTTGTGATCATTGTGATTAGGAAAATAACTTTTAATTATATAAATATAATCTAATTTAATAAATAGTCCCCGTGGTAATGGAATGCAAAATAGTTTGAGGAATACGAAGCGGAATAGTTTGTTTGATAATCCAGCTTTCGCTTCGAAACGAAGTGACGAATTGAGGTGAATTTAAAAAAAATACTACCGGATTGACATGAGTTTTTAAAAGGCTACCTTTTATCTCTAAAAACATCTCATTACCACGAGAAACTACATACATTGACTTTTTTTTACTAAACGGGCGAAGCTGCGAGTACCAGTTAGTAATTTAATAAATCTGAAAATTTGTCATAAATGTCAATAACGCTAAAATGTCTGAAATCATTGTAAGGCCCTTCGTACACAAGACTACGCAAATATTCGATACTTATGTTGTAAACGACATTAGTATCAAGTCGTGAGTATCGAGTAGCGCACGATCCGTACACACGACAATGAATCGCAAGACGCGATTTGCCTATTTAGTCAGTATACCATTGGGGGTTGGTGGTTCCCGCTTCCGTAGGTTTAACCCGCGATTCCCTACAAGTGACCCCTGGGTGGTGCTAAACGGGAGCCGAAAACATAACCGGTGCTAGGACCT
Organism: Bombyx mandarina; assembly: GCF_030267445.1. Classification (NCBI taxonomy): domain Eukaryota; kingdom Metazoa; phylum Arthropoda; class Insecta; order Lepidoptera; family Bombycidae; genus Bombyx; species Bombyx mandarina. The sequence continues at coordinate 6,361,056 of NC_143227.1, read as the reverse complement.
AGTCCGACTGGCTGGCGACGACCTTCCAATTAGAGTCCGCCGCCAAATAGCCTAGCTGTGTTCCGACGTGTGGGTTGGAGAGCCAGTTCTATTCCTTCCTTTTCCCCTTCCTTGTTGGGGATGAGTCTTGGTGACGCCTGGAACTTGCGGAGCAAACGTGCGTGCGAGCTCACGGGACGTGATTGTTTGACGGGGGTATAGGGAGACCCAGTGAAACGGTACCCGCTGCCGCCCGCCGGTCAGTAGGGGACCTGAACCCGGGTGTCTCTACTAAACTCCGCCCCGGGAAGCTGTCCTGCCAACCGGTGTAAAATCCTGTCGTGCGGTCGTCGTGCCGGAGTCGGAGACCGGAGTGGATCCCGGCGATCGCACGCAGAGTGGACTGGGGGCCCTTCCATGCCCTGCGTCAGTCTCTCACGCAACCCGTGGTCGAGCACGTACTATGTTCCGCGCTTCATTCAGGTGTTGCCTCGATCTCACCTCCAACATCCTACCTCTCCTAATCCTACTCTCCGAAAATTTAACATTTATGAAGTCAACGAAAAAAAAAGAAAAGGATTTCACAGGCGGTTCCCCATTCCACATTTAATGTGGATTTCAGCAATGTCAGGGGCCTACATAGCAACCTTGACGCCGTACACCACCACCTTGAGACGGCGCAGCCTGCCCTGCTTTTTTAACGGAGACGCAGATATCTGCTCCGGATGATACCCCATACCTTGAATACCCCGGCTACGTATTGGAGCACAACTTCCTGCGTAAAGCCGGGGTGTGCGTATTCGTCCGGGCTGATGTCTGTTGTCGTCGTCTTCGGGGCCTCGAACAACGGGACCTGTCCCTCTTGTGGCTGCGCGTAGATCACGGGGTCTGTATCCGAATCTACGCGTGCCTGTACAGGTCCCACAGCAGTGATGCAGTTTCAGCTCTGTTTGAGCATGTGCAAGAGGGGACTAACCGCGTGCTTGAGCAGTACCCATCTGCGGAGGTGGTAGTTCTTGAAGACTTTAACGCTCACCACCAAGAGTGGTTGGGATCCAGAACCACTGACCTCCCGGGTCAGACTACCTACGATTTCGCCTTGGCCTACGGCTTCTCCCAGCTGGTGATACAGCCCACCCGTGTCCCAGATATCGAGGGGCACGAGCCTTCTCTGTTGGACCTTCTGCTGACCACAGATCCGGCCGGATACAGTGTGGTGGTGGACGCTCCGCTTGGATCGTCTGATCACTGCCTTATTCTTGCTGCCGTACCACTCTCTCGTCCTGATCGTCGAACGACGACCGGGTATCGAAGAGTTTGGCGGTATATGTCAACAGATTGGGATGGATTGCGTGAATTTTACGCATCCTACCCATGGGGGCGGTTCTGCTTTTCCTCTGCTGATCCTGACGTCTGTGCGGACCGTGTTAAAGACGTGGTGCTCCAGGGGATGGAATTGTTTATTCCCTCCTCTGAAGTGCCCGTTGGGGGTTGCAGCAGACCCTGGTATAACAATGCCAGTAGGGATGCTGCACACCTCAAGCGGTCCGCATACGTGGCATGGGATAATGCCAGGAGACGTCGAGATCCTAACATCTCAGGAGAAAGGCGGAAATATAACGCCGCTTCCAGGTCCTACAAGAAGGTAATTGCCAAGGCGAAGTTGGAGCACGTAGCTAGATTTGGCGAGCGATTGAAGAGCTATCCCTCCGGGAGCCGTGCTTTTTGGTCGCTCGCCAAAGCTGCAGAAGGAAACTTTTGCAGGTCTAGTCTCCCACCACTGCGCCAGTCCGATGACACTCTGGCCCACAGCGCGAAAGAGAAGGCTGACCTTCTGGTCAAACTCTTCGCCTCGAACTCGACTGTGGACGACGGGGGTGCCACACCACCGAACATCCCCCAGTGTGATAGCTCCCTGCCGGATATCTGCTTAACACAGTGTGCCGTCAGGCGGGAGCTCCGACTTCTGGACGTCCATAAGTCGAGTGGGCCAGACGGCATCCCTGCAGTGGTTCTGAAAACGTGCGCCCCTGAGCTGACACCTGCGCTAACGCGTTTGTATCGCCTCTCTTATTGCACTAACAGGGTTCCGTCTTCATGGAAGACCGCCCACGTCCACCCTATCCCCAAGAAGGGTGACCGGTCGGACCCATCGAGCTATAGGCCTATCGCGATAACTTCCTTGCTTTCCAAGGTGATGGAGCGAATAATAAATACACAACTCCTGAAGTATCTTGAAGATCGCCAGCTGATCAGTGACCGACAGTATGGTTTCCGTGACGGTCGCTCAGCTGGCGATCTTCTTGTATACCTTACTCACAGGTGGACTGAAGCCATGGAGAGCAAGGGCGAGGCTCTTGCTGTGAGCCTTGATATCGCGAAGGCCTTCGACAGGGTCTGGCATAGAGCACTTCTATCGAAGTTACCATCTTACGGAATCCCCGAGGGTCTCTGCAAGTGGATCGCTAGCTTTTTGGATGGGCGGAGCATCACGGTCGTTGTAGACGGTGACTGTTCTGATACCATGACCATTAACGCTGGCGTTCCACAAGGTTCGGTGCTCTCCCCCACGCTTTTCATCCTGTATATCAATGACATGCTGTCTATTGATGGCATGCATTGCTATGCGGATGACAGCACGGAGGATGCGCGATATATCGGCCATCAGAGTCTCTCTCGGAGCGTGGTGCAAGAGAGACTATCAAAACTTGTGTCTGAAGTGGAGAGCTCTCTGGGGCGAGTCTCCGAAGGGGGTGAATTGAACTTGGTTCAATTCAACCCGATAAAGACACAAGTTTGCGCATTCACTGCGAAGAAAGACCCCTTTGTCATGGCGCCGCAATTCCAAGGAGTATCCCTGCAACCTTCCGAGATTATCGGGATACTTGGGGTCGACATTTCGAGCGATGTCCAGTTTCGGAGTCATTTGTAAGGCAAATCCAAGTTTGCGTCCAAAATGCTCGGAGTCCTCAACAGAGTGAAGCGGTACTTCACGCCTGGACAAAGACTTTTGCTTTATAAAGCACAAGTCCGGCCTTGCATGGAGTACTGCTCCCATCTCTGGGCCGGGGCTCCCAAATACCAGCTTCTTCCATTTGACTCCATACAGAGGAGGGCCGTTCGGATTGTCGATAATCCCATTCTCTCGGATCGTTTGGAACCTCTGGGTCTGCAGAGGGACTTCGGTTCCCACTGTATTTTGTACCGTATGTTCCATGGGGAGTGCTCTGAGGAATTGTTCGAGATGATACCAGCATCTCGTTTTTACCATCGCACCGCCCGCCACCTGAGTAGAGTTCATCCATACTACCTGGAGCCACTGCGGTCATCCACAGTGCGTTTCCAGAGATCTTTTTTGCCACGTACCATCCGGCTATAGTATGAGCTCCCCTCCACTGTGTTTCCAGAGCGCTATGACATGTCCTTCTTCAAACGAGGCTTGTGGAGAGTATTAAGCGGTAGGCAGCAGCTTCGCTCTGCCCCTGGCATTGCTGAAGTCCTGGCGACGGTAACCACTCACCACCAGGTGGGCCGTATGCCCGTCTGTCTAAAAAGGCAATAACAAAAAAACAAAAAAAAACATTATTATTACCATTCATTTAGCATCAGATATTACTTGTTGTATTGTTTGTGGCTTAGTAGATACGGATATCTGGTATGCTAGATAATTATCCTAGATCACAACAACAACGTCGGTAATCCAGCTTACAACATCGGCTATCATAATAAAATATACACAAAATTCGTGTAAATACCTAAAATAAAAGCTTAATAAAAATAATATACTGCCAAAAAGTGTTTTTTCTTTACAAAATTATGTACTGACTATGTTTAAAACTATAAAAATATACCAATCTGTTATATTAACGGCCTTTCCTACTGTTACCCAAAGCTTTTCCTGTTATTCCTTTTTTTGAATATACCTTTAATATATAATTATATAAACAAGGATATTTTTCCACCTCAGAAACATACTTAATATAAAAAAAATGGTCCGCCATCTCTGAAATCGCCGAGACTTATGTAGCGGAGATCTCGACCGGCAGGTAGCGCGCGACTGGCACGACGCGAGTCGCGGGACGAATGTCGGCGACGCGACTCGTGTACGAACCTCAATTGATTTGTATGGCGGTAGTCGCTTGGAGACTAAAATCGTTGAGTATCGAAGATTTGCGTAGCCTTGTTGTACGAAGGGACTTATTTTACGCAAATATATGTAGTTTATAAACAGAATTCTCCTTTTCTTCTTTATCCCACGGGTGGGATAAGGTGGAGAAGAGAGAAGAGAAGAGAACTAGGTGGGTCGGCACAGCTAATTTTTCTCTTCCATTCTCTTCTATCAGCCGTCATCTCAATACTCACTCCTCTCTCTCTCATATCGTCATTCAAACACTCTATCCATGTCTTCTTCGGTCGACCTCTTCCCGCTCTATCTTGCATTACCATTTCCATACATCTCCTAGTCACATGTATCTTCTCTCTACGCATCACATGTCCAGACCACGCTTACCACAACACAGCCTATAAACAGAATTAAAACATATTATACTTTTTATCATAACATAAGCCTAGCAACGCTGGGTATATCTGCTAGTATGAAATGACCGTGAGCTGTTTACAAATACGAACCACAGAGAGTGACACAAGAAACTTTTTATCGCGGGAAAATGCAATTTGCAAAACGCTAGTTCACTTCTAGTATAATTTAATGTTATAGCGATATTTAAATATTATGTATGATAAATAATAATTATAAATAAATAAATATTTACTAACAATCACACCACGTTAACTGGTCCCGTGATAAGTTCGTAAAGAACTTGTGTTACAAGTACCAGATAACGGAAATAAATGTAAGATTTTTATTATACACATACATATATTTAAGATACATCCATAACCCTGGAAAAGACATTTATATTTATCATACAAATACCTTCCCTTGGCGGGATTCGAACCCGCGACCCCCTTGTGTAGTGACCATGTCACTTACCACTACACCAGACGGCCGTTTAATGAATGAAATACTTATGAAGTATTATTATAGAGATGTAGGTATATTTTTGTAAAACCGATCTATTTTTATTCTGATGTCATTTTAGATAAATGTAACCTAACTTTGTGATATTTGATCTCGTTCTGGGGACTTTTACGTCAACAGAATCCATTTAAACCAACAATAAATAAGGTTTCAAAAGAAATAACGTAATGCTAACAAAAACGAACCCCAAGAAAGCCTCACGTGAACGATAAAAACGAAAAGATACGTGACGCTTTCAGGATGTATACGAAAAAACGAAATTTTATTAACTCGAGTCTTAAAACTACAGGAGCAAAGTCCAAAATAGCTTATGCAATTATTCGGAGACAAACTTAGAACAAGCCAAATATTTTATACTAGCGATCCGCCCTCGCTTCGCTTCGGAAACATTAAAACACACATGAAACCAAAAAAAAAAATAAAAAAAAAAAAAAAAAAAGTAGCCTATGTTCATCAGGGACAATGTCGGCTTCTAATGGAAAAATAATTTTTCAAATCGGTCCAGTAGTTTCGGAGCCTATGCGAAACAAACAAACAAACAAATCTTTCCTCTTTATAATATTAGTATAGACTAGCGATCCGCCCTCGCTTCGCTTCGGAAACATTAAAACACACATGAAACCAAAAAAATAAAATAAAAAAAAAAATAAAAAAAGTAGCCTATGTTCATCAGGGACAATATCGGCTTCTAATGGAAAAATATTTTTTCAAATCGGTCCAGTAGTTTCGGAGCCTATTCGAAACAAACAAACAAACAAATCTTTCCTCTTTATAATATTAGTATAGAAAACGACACGATTCTTTTTAATATTTTCTGTTCATTTCGCGTAGACTTGTTAAAATAGATTACTAGAAAATCACGAGACGTGCTCTAGGCTTTTTTGTAATAAAATATCCTTTGAAGAGCAAGGCTTCGAACGTGTCCGGATATAACCGGATAAGCCCCTCAATAATAAACTAAATCGATAGGATCGAACTAATTCACCACGAACTGTTTTATATTATAACAAATGAGAATTCGATTATGATTCAGACCATGAAAAAATAGGCCTTTCATTTTTTGTTTTATGTTTTTATTTTCTTAATTTGAGTTATCCGGTAGCTATTTATATTAAACATGCCCTGCCTGTATCATCCAATACAACGGGAACACTTCCATCTACGATACGTTAATAATGACGTTAAAGTTGCATTCAATTAATGGATATGGTCTTCTTTGTAACAGACATTACGTGGTGAGCTCACGGTATTCAAACCTGACGATGTTGGTAACACGAACTCTAGCAAGACCCGTGCTTCGCAGAATCTACCACCGGATCGGAAACGCGGTAGATTCTGCGAAGCACGACTCTTGCTAGGGTTCGTGTTGGCAACATCGTCAGGCTCAAGCCCCGTGAGCTCACCTACTAGCCTGGCGACGCTGAGATGGTCTCTCTAGACCATCAACTTAGGTAGGAAAAGAGAAAACGATTCTATCTATCTATTCAGGCTTACTGCATATTCTTTTTTGTGTTCAGAGGAAATTGCATGTTAATCGCAGTAAGACCAAGGTAACGTTAACAATAAACTAGCCTAACCTGGATGACCTCGAGCAAGGACGGTGTTGCAAGACATATCCTACGATGTGTCTTGTATCTGCTCCCTCCACAATAGATGATCACGACCACTCTGCCAAGAGTGAAACGATTGTGAAGATCTTTATGCATCGTAGCGCATGACAGCTTTGCCGCAGAAATAGACAGTGTGATGGTATCAATCCGTGTTGGTTTAAAATACGCCCTACTAACATCATTTACGCAAAATATAATGTTTGCTGTTTAGATTTATACTAGTGGTCACCCGGTAGTCGAAATTCGACTATAATTAATTGAAATTATAAGTAAACTATTATGATTCCATTTTCAAAGACTATTATACTTCTATAATCACAAATTTCGCCAAGACTACACTATAGAAAAATATTAATAAAGACAAACAATATTTAATCTATTCTCAATTTCACCACAGACGTCAAGAACAAAAGTTTGACAATAAATAAATAGTACGCATGTGTGTGTGCGTCAAATACATGGTAGTGTGTGTAATGTTTTCTTTATTGATTTAATTTATTTATTTATTTATTTATTTTTATTTATTTATTTATGTACACACAGAAAACAAGACACAGTACAGAGTAATAGGAAAATTATGTACAAAGGCACTGCTTATTTCTTTGAGAAATCTCTTCCAGCAGACCTGCGAGAGGATAATGAGAATAATAATAAAAAGTGATAAGTGTGTGTAGAACAAATAACACATAACTAAAATAACAAACACAAAATGAGAATTATAGCACATACACATAGCAAATATTATAAGTAACACAGTAACACTCGTATATGCGAAGAGTATAGAACCATGATCATTCGGTTGATGAGAGATAAAATTGTTTAATGTATCTTTTAGGCATTATTTAAAAAAAAAATTAGCATTGTGCACTTCTTCTCTATATTCTCTATAAGTGTGGAAAATTTCATACTCCTCAGTCCGCGCAATTTCCGTAAAAAGGGATACAAAGTTTTTGCTTCACGTATTAATATATAGATTACACAACGTGATTCCTTCATTTTAGAAGAACGTGAACAATTTGTGAATACGCGTTACAGAAAAAAAAGGTATAGTACCATACCGGGATGGTATCTTCATTATCATCAGTCTTTAGGTCACGACTACTTACTACTACTAAGTAATTTTTCACTTTTAAATTAATTCTTTGAGTCTGATATATCCATACCATTTTCTTCTTGTTTTTGTAAATAAATAGCTGTGATGGTGCGAGTAACCCAGTATGGTAATATAGCTAATTACACGATTTACAGCAAATCTGTTAGTCACGCAAAGTCACGTTTTGAGTCCCGGAAATCCAGGGTGAAACCTAATCCTAACAATACGCCACAAAAGACCGTTCCATATATCGTGATAATTAAAATAAACATAATTAAGTATTGTTCGAAACACATACTAATATAAATGAATAAATAAAATATAAATAGCTTATGAAACAAAATCTAACGTATAGTGGACATAAATCAAACAAGGAGACTTGACCCGAAACTATTTTTCTAAATAAAACGAGCCGAATCGCTGAAAGGTCAGACGTGGGCTCGTAAATGGCCCAATTTACACCTGGAAAGATTTCTGCAGACTAAAAGGACTTCTGGAACTAAATTGCTGTTTACGGTATGAGTTATTGGTAACGTGCTATAAATTTCGACTTTTTATACCTAGTCTTATTCGAACACCTGAACTTTGGAAAACGAATATAACAGCCTAACATAAAATCTATATATGTATATAACAATGAATTGCTGTTCGTTAGTCTCGCTAAAACTCAAGAGCGGCTGCACCGATTTGGCTAATTTTGGTCTTGAATTATTTGTGGAAGTCCAGAGAAAGTTTAAAAGGTAAATAAATATGAAAATGCTCGGAATTAAATAAAAATAACTATTTTGTATTTCAAATAAAAAAAATTTTTATTCAACATAAATGAAAGTACATACTTGTTGAACGTCAAAAAGAACTACCGCCAATTCACAAAAACTAGCCTACATAAATATGAAAATTCTCGGGATTAAATAAAAATAACAATTTTGTTTTTCCTTTGATGTGTCCCCCGTCGGACGGATTCCTTTTGTTTGTTTTAAGTTTATTTTATACAAAAGTTTAGGTCTTTTATTTATAGATTGAGGCACTACGAAGTCTGCCGGGTCAGCTAGTGTAATATAAATTTTGCTTGAAAAAAATATAATTACGTAGATATATTTTTGTACTTCTCAATAGTAGGATTTTGTTCTTAAATTTCGTTTGGAATGAAACATATGGAAACAGTGCGCATATTTGAATTCTGAGTATACTTTTTTGTTTGGATGGATATTTTGTTTTCTTCATATTTAAAAGGCCTTGATTATTAGGATAGCAAAGTTCAATGTTGGAAGATTTTAACTCAATTACTTTGGAACAAAACTTTATCTTTTTTTAAACTAGATAGCTAGTTTTTGCATTTCAATAATCAGATTGTGGTACTTATCCGTGCACATAATAACCGGATAAAACGTCCGGTGCATTTGTATCTCGCGATGCACCGGTGTTCGAAGCCCGCTGGCAAGTACCAATTTTTCTAATGAAATACGTATTTAACAAATGTTCACGAATGACTTCCACGGTGAAGTAATAAAATCTTATAATAAAAATCAAACCCGCAAAATTAAAATTTGCGTAATTATTGATGGTAGACCGTATTGTGAGTCCGCACGGGTAGGCACGACCACCCTGCCTATTTCTGTCGTGAAGCAGTAATGCGTTTCGGCTGGGGGGGGGGGGGGGGGTAGCCATTGTACTACGGAGACCTCAGAACTCATATCTCAAGGTAGGTGGCGGCATTTACGTTGTAGATGTCTAAGAGCTCAGTAAACAACTTAACGTTAGGAGGGCCGTGAGCTCGTCCACCAACCTATGCAATAAAAAAAATTATAATAAAAATGCAAATGCAATTTTAAAACCCGAATATATTCCCTACCTGAAAGTGGTATATTATGTCACATACATCATGTTTTGTACTAAGAACACTTCAAGACGACTAAATATCCAAAATAAAATCATATTCTATAGTAAAAATGTCAAAAGATTCCCAATATATCCCCTACCCATATCCAGAAGCCCAAATTTCGTATCCTTAACATCCCAGCTTTCAACCGGGCGCGCAGTGAATGTCATTTTTTGATAAGAATCTCGTCGGATACAGCGTAGCTATTTGCAATACGTATATATACTTACAGATCTCTGTTCATGTTCTTATAGACAAAAACCTTTGCTCACACGCCAATTCGATATTCAACTGTTGTTTACTACTTTTATTTTTTTATTTCTCGAGGTAAACAAATTAGTCCACTGAACACTTGGTATTAAATTGTTATTGTGTTACGGAAGTCTTAGTCTTAACATTGTATTACCACCACCCACCTTGAGACACGAGGTCAAAGTCACAATTTTATTGATAGCAGATGTTCTACATTTCAAAGCGGACAAAGGCATAACTGGTTTGCAACAGGTAGAATGGTGATACTTTTTTTTCGGGTTGCGGCCACTCCACCAGAAATCCACAGAATCACGAGTGACCTCGACGATGGCGGAATAACAAGTGCTTTAATAACTCGAAAAAAAAAAGAATTTCACTGTAAAATTATACAGTATGAAAATACCTACCTGTGTTGCTCACCGACTCCTAAAAAAGAGAGAGGTAACTTATGAACGTCTGGTTGAAAAATAATTCCTTTTGCTATACCATTTTTTTACTCCATTTTAGAAAAATATATCACTATTTTATTTGAAAATATATAAAAAATGTTTGCATCTTAAAATTGACGGAAAGCTGAACCGATAAATAAAAGCTTGTGTTTTATTGGTGATCATGAAGTACCTCAAAAACCATTGTAAAAAGATGTCGGTTTTTGGATTCGTGTATCTTTTTTACACTTTTTTCGGTCTAGCTCCTCTGCTCGCAAACAAAATTGGCGATAAAGAACTCTGTTCCGATTAGGCGGTCACAAAATATAAACCAAAGACTTTTAAAAGGATACTATGCTTTTGGCATTAGCATTAAAATTCGGAACAAAGCAGACTATTATTAGTCAAGGTAGTAAGCAGTAAGAGCCACATTTCAGAATGATGGCATAAAGACATGCTTAACGTCAATTATCCCACGACATGTACTTGAGTGTGTGGATAAAATAACGTGTTAGACAACAGCTCGTTCGAATTCAAATATTTTTAATGGACATTACATACTTACTTCATATCTCAGCTTTTGAACACTCTTGAATACTTTTGAGACGATTTGTTGATTTTTTCAATTAATCACGTTTTAATAACCTTTAATTATAAAAAACAGATTTCGTTCAAAAAATGTTTCGAGGAGATTATCCTTAGTGGTTAAATCTTCAAATTTGGTTCTAAATGCTTTTAAAATGATTATCTTCGTATACACATGTAAGTCTGTTAGTATTTAACAAACAAAATACGCAATAGGTACTCGTCTCGCCGCGTCTATTCCCCGAGAAAAACCTTTGTGGTAAAATTTAATTAACACGTAAAGGGTTTCATAAGGAACCGAGACAATAGACTTACAGTTCTTTAAAAGTACAACTGAAAATGTTTAATTAAAGGAAATTAATTTGTTCTCAAAATGCTTGGGGGCGACAATCGAACTTTTTGAACGTTTGTTTTACAAATAGCTCATGATATTGTTCATGTGACTTTAAATTGGAAAATTCTGAGGGAAGAAATGCTCAACCAAGAACCTTAAAAAAAATCCATTAGCCGTCTTTGTTAATTTATGTGGAAACAAACATCCAAATAATACATTAAATATAAAAGTGTAATATAACCAAAGAAGTTATGGCATGCGCTTCTTCAAACTAGGCTTGTGGAGAGTATTGAATGGTACACAGTGCCTTGGCTCTGCCCCTGTCATTGCTGACATTCACGAGCGACGGTAACCACTTACCATCAGACGGACCGTATGTTCATCTGTCTTAAAGGGCAATAAAAAAAGTTTCCGTCATTAACAATACGTGAACAGATAGTGGATACATATTATTATTAAGTGAAATAACTAACATTCATGATATAATTTACAAATCAGAGCTATATGGAAATAAAAATTCACCCAATAAAAATAAATCTACAAATTGTGCCTAAATCATCTTACGTAGATATTTAAAAAGATGTTAACACCGAATCTTGAAGGCTAAATGCAAAATTATTATTTTGGTTTAAAATTTCGCAGCTATATTTTTTTTTTTTTTTTATATTTACTAACAATCACGCCACGTTAACTGGTCCCGTGATAAGTTCGTAAAGAACTTGTGTTACAGGTACCAGATAACGGATATATTATAAATGTAAGATTTTTATTATACACATACATATATTTAATATACATCCATAACCCTGGAAAAGACATTTATATTTATCATACAAATATCTTCCCTTGGCGGGATTCGAACCCGCGAGCCCCTTGTGTAGTGACCATGTCACTTACCACTACACCCGACGGCCGTTAACACACACGTTACATACACACACTATTAATTAGGCTCATAATCTTGGGTAGATTACCCGACAGCATTCCCGTTATCATGGCACTTGGAACACGAAATATCCGGGAACTAATAAAATATAAAAATCGTGATCAGAACTCGTTAAATAATTATGTGTAATATTTTAAAAAGTTTATTTTCCTACTATGCTCGTCACGTCACCTAAAAACTACTTGTAATACTTGATTAAGCCGTCTCGAAATAACCAGAATTTACGAATTGTGAAAACTAAGGAGAATCTTAAAGGTTAATTAATACTGCTACAAAATTTCTCGCGATGGGCTAAAATGGATAGAATTCCAATTATATCTCTAAGCTCTAAGCTATCATAACCCAACCAAACCATTCATCGGCCTTATGAATAATTGTCACAGTTGAACACCCCTGAGTCTTCGTGGCTTTAATAGCAAAAGCCATTATTCTATTTTCACTCTTGTTGCTGACAAAGTGTTTGGTGGAAGGTGATTATCGCTGGCCATGTACATTAGAAATGTCAGAAGCACAACTAGGTCACCTCTGTTCTTTAATAACTTATTATGTGAGTGAGTGAGTGAGTAGGTGAGTAATAATCTCTCCGTAGTTCATCGAGAATAGCAAAAATGTATTGTAATATTATAATAAAAATTAAATTATTTAGAATTTAAATTCTAGAAATTATTAAAAACGTTATTTAATTGCGATCGGAAGGACATAAATGTTACAACAGCTCATAGACTCTAACGCAAAGTCAAGAATAGCTTTTCATAATTGAATATGTGAAAATTATGTGAATAGATGAGAATAAAGAGGGCTATTATTAAATTACTTCTGTTCAATATATATTTCAATATAATATACAATAGCATACGATACAATTCAATATATATACTTATTATTCAAAAATCTGGTTCAAATCTCCAAACTGTATTCCGAAATTTTAATTAGTAAAAAGTACATTTACTTTCACTACTATTTGGTCCTATTTCTGTGCGTCGAATCTTCCTTGTTGAGCATTTGGTTCTTCGTCTACTCATTTTTTTTAAGTAGCGTTACATGGTTTTGTCCTTGAAGCCTGGGAAATTAAAAACATGTTCATTTTGAAGGCTGTCAAAGCACACACTCCTGAAGCAAACACTATAGGTTTGGTGAGATAACAATACGAAAAAAATGGCATACCTACCAAGAGTCTACAGACTTCACTAGGCCACTGCCCCAACTAATTGAAGCCAACCAACAAAATTCAAAACAGAACGCGGCCTCTCAATTCTTTATTAAAAAAAACGGCAACTTGCCAAATTCCGTAACTAAATAAAATATTGAAAAAAGTCCAAACACTCAACCTCTTTTCGCGAAAACGTAGCCAAATATTCAGATCTCCAATTGTAACTATTTAGTTTGAAACTTCGGTTTTCCAAAGGGATAATTAAATTCGGTTTCTGACAGAGCCACTGAAGACAACAAGGTCAGAGTTTTATTGAGATTAAGACTGTTTGTAATAAACGTTGTAATTAATTTCTGAACTAATCTTGCTCTAAACGAAGCGAGACCCGTTAGATTTAAGATAATTCTGCGAAGATCCAATAAAGGTCTGAAAACCGTTTCAGAGCTGTAAGATTGTAATTAAGCACTCATTTGTAATTCGAATATGCAGCTATTGCCTTAAACGATAATCAACACAGAAGATCATAAACAAATAGTGCGCACATCTAGTACATAATTTCTAATCATATTTAAGATACCTTCTTATCTAAGGTAACATCTTACTAGCTATTGTTGTTTTTCTTGCATTAAACTAGTGAACAGGCTTACAGGTTATGGTGGTTATTGGTTAATCGGAGTCTATAGACACTGTAGTGCAGGTTGCTTCATTCACCTTGAGATACGAAGCGCGCTGAAAATTTTATTGTAGGTATCTACAACAGCTATCCCACCTTAAACTATAACCTTTCAAGGGGGGTGCAACCGTTGTTCTGTAAAACTGAGACCTAATCATATCTCAGGGTAGGTGGCGGCATTTACGTTGTAGATGCCTATGGCCAAGAGCTCGTCCACCCACCTAAGCAATCTATATGTATAAAAATTAATTGCTGTTCGTTAGTCTCGCTAAAACTCGAGAACGGCTGGACCGATTTGGCTAATTTTGGTCTTGAATTATTTGTGGAAGTCTAGAGAAGGTTTAAAAGGTAGATAAATATGAAAATGCTCGGATATAAAAAATAAAAATAACAATTTTGTTTTTCCTTTGATGTGTCCCCCGTCGGACTGATTCCTTTTGTTTGGTTTAGTTTACTTTATATACAAAAGTTTAGTCCTTTCATTTATCGATTGAGGCACTGTGAAGTCTGCCGGGTCAGTTAGTAAATATATATATATAATGCTTATAAAAGAGTGTTAATTATTTAAGGCTGCTCGTTTTCCGACAGTTATTCGTTCCACAAATAAAACACCCGGTAAACCGTACTTCTGTCACTTCGGACATCGCAATAAATCTCGAAACAGAATTTCACGAGATCCAATCAATGACGGTCCAATGAAAACGTGATCGATCAATTTAACCTTTCAAAACCCGTTCAGTTTTACCCCAACGTTGTGTAATTAAATCAATTTGAATTTCGTGGGCAGGTGTCGTGGATTCGGAAACGGGATTTGCACATACTAACCGTCGGCGTGCACACGTATAGCAGCGACGCGAGATTCGCGGCACTACACACGGACGGGTCAGACGAATGGACTTTACGCGTCGCCCCAGCGCAGCCGAGAGACTCCGGCTCGTATGAATGTCAAGTGTCCACTGAACCGAAAATAAGCCTTTCTTTTAGGCTCACAGTTGTTGGTATGTATGTTTCATATAATTTACTAGTTAGTGCCTCTTGTGAATCTGCACGGGTAGGTATCACCATCCTGCCTATTTCTGTCGTGAAGCAGTAATGCGTTTCGGTTTGAAGGGTGGAGCAGCCGTTGTAACTATACTGAGACCTTACAACTTATATCTCAAGGTGGGTAGCGTATTTACGTTGTAGATGTCTATGGGCTCCGGTAACCACTTACCACCAGGTTGGCCGTGAGCTCGTCCACCCATCTAAGCAATAAAAAAAAACTCAAAATATCTAAATAAATCGGATGAGAGGATCCTACAGTGGTAATCTCAATAGATCTGTTATTACCTAATCCATAGATGTAGAATATTTTCCTCCATTATCTCGTCCATAACTTCGATATTTTGTTTCAAAGTCAATGTAAGCACGTGAATTAACAAGTAATCAATTTTTTTTGAGATGTTTGATCCTGAATACATCCAATATGTCAATTAAAAAAAATTGGATATGAAAAAAGCCCGTCATCTAAAGTGACTATACACATAGGTTTTTTGATTGCTTTGATGGATGAAGCAGCTAATAGCCCACCTGGTACTGAATACTGAATATTTATCAGTGCCCATAATTACGACAATGTGAATTCTGTCACCCATTCAAAGACTTGAACTTTATCTTGACAATAGACATCGGCACAAGCGTTCCTTATTACGGCATAAGGGTATGAATTTCATTCATAAAAATTCGACACGAATGAAGACGTGGATCACGTCTCTTACCACGCTAATGACGTGCTTTATGAAAACAATGAGCTCGTCCATCCATCTAAGCAATAAAAAAAAAAAAAAAAAAAAAAAAAAAAAAAAAAAAAAAAAAAAAAAAAAAAAAAAAAAAAAAAAAAAAAAAAAAAAAAAAATTAATAAAAAAAAAAAAAAAAAATCTCATCAACCGAATGAGCATTGTTCTATACTCTTCGTATATACTGTGTTACTTATAATATTTTGTATTCAAGTTTAACAATATTTGCTGTGTGTATGTGCATTACTATAATTTTCATGTTGTATTTGTTGTTTTAGCTGTTCTACACACACTCATCACTTTTAATTATTATTCTCATAATCCTCTCGCAGAAGAGATTTCTTAAAGAAATAAGCAGTGCCTTTGTACATAATTTTCCTATTACTCTATTCTATGTCTTCTTTTTTGTGTGTACATAAATAAATAAATAAGTGAATAATAATTAACTTCAAAGGTCTCAAACTCACACTTTCAACTAAAAATAAGTCCGCTCTTCAAAAAAAACATTTAAATGTATATTATATAAAGTTTTTGTTACAGTATCAAAGGCAGAAATACTGTCGGGACCAGAACTCTTTGTGCGAGCCGGGTCCGACATCAATCTGACATGTATCGCTAGACATGCCCCAGATCCGCCAAGGTAAGCTCTTAACTCAAACGCGAGCACTTTGAAGCTAGCTAGGTAGATAAAAAAACGGTGTCTTGAAGATTATTTTATAGTTTTTTTTTTTTTTATCTTTTAGAATACTAAAAGACAGACTCTATTTGAAAGGCCCGCGCTCACATATTTTGATAGGACCTCAAAACATTAGAAGATCATGTCATTTTACTGGTGGTAGGGCCACTTGTGAGTCCGCGCGGATAGATACCACCGCCCTGCCTATTTCTGCCGTGAAGCAGTAATGCGTTTAGGTTTGAAGTGTGGGGCAGCCGTCGTAACTATACTGAGACTTTAGAACTTGTATCTCAAGGTGGGTTGCACGTCTACGTTGTAGATGTCTATGGGCTCCAGTAACCACTTAACACCAGGTGGGCTGTGAGCTCGACGACCCACCCATATAAGCAATAAAAAAATTTGTGTTTTTAACTTTATTTATAATCTTGTAAATAGACACCAAGCAATCTTCACAGTTTGACAATAACACATTATTTTTTTGTCTAAGAAATTACTTATAGAGCGAAAAATATTGTTCTTTTTTTCTTTTTATAGTTTGGGTAGGTGGAGGAACTCACGGACCACTGATATTAAGTGGCTCCAGTAACCATTTAATACCAGGTGGGCTGTGAGCTCGTCCACCTATCTAAACAATAAAAAAAAAAAACAACGGCTGCCCTACTATTCATACCGAAGCTACTAAGCACATTACTGATTCACGGCAAAAATAAGCGGCGCGGTGGTATCTACCCATGCAGGTTCACAACACGACTTACCACCACCAGTAATTATGAAAATAGTAATTTTGGAGATTTTTATTTTTAATTACACGATGTAATTCCTTCACCGTGAAAGTCATTTGTGATTATTTGTTAAATACGTATTTCAATAGAAAAAATAGTACCTGTCTGCGGGATTCAAACACCGACAGCGTTGCATCGCTCGATACGAATGCACTAGGCATCTGTTAATTGAAGAAATGATTGACATTGATGAAATGATTGACATTGAAGAAATGTCAGTACAAAATATGAGATACAGACTAAAAATAAGAGACACATATGATTTAAAAAATGCTTTATGGAGGTCAGTTGGAGGACAGTTTGAATTCAAAATTAGAAGTGACATTTGATTCTCAATACACATATTTTATTTGCAGAACAAAGATTTGATTTATAGGCCGACCCGCTGAATATTGACTAGTATTGATACGACTGCATCATCTTGTAATTTCTATTGAGTCTCCAATCATATTTCTCATATCCCCTCCTATAAAATAAGCAAAGACACCTGATCTTGTGTCAGTTATTTGTTCTTGCAGAAGATCAATTAATGAAAAGTTTATCGACGAGCAAATCTACTTACTTGTACGACAAACGGGTAAATAAATTTGCTTCATATCACTTCATTCGTGATTTTTAACTGAAGTACTTCATTTAAGAATCATGAAGATTACCTCGTGAATAATTCAGTGCTACCATCAATTAAGTACAAGATTAATTTGGGGGAATTTTCTCATGTATATTTCATATTAAAACTCATATATGCGTAAGCATTGAAATATAAAATAAATCAAAAACAAACCGTGATTAAATTTATCACTAACTAAAACACTTAATATATTAAGATTTATCTATATATTAATACGTGAAGCAAAAACTTCCGTATTCCTTTTTACGAAAATTGCGCGGACGGAGGAGTATGAAATTTTCCACACTTACAGAGAATATAATGAAGAAGTGCACAATTTTTTTAAAATAATGCAATCGTATGGGGAGTCTTTTTATCTCTCCCGTACACTTTCGTCTTACGCGATGACGTGAAGCAATTATGTGAATCTTCATTTTCTTACTTGGCGGTTAAAGGGGATGGCCCATTTTCGGCCCAAAGCGGACAATAGATTATAGAAAAAATACTTAGTGCATTAATTTTGTCATAAATAAATATGCATTTACTTTCTTGCAAATAAGCGCCACTATAGTTTACAATAAGTAGTTTAAAAAAAGTTACTCTATTGAAAAAACAAGGATTTTTATTTTTGCGGGAAAAATATTGCCAGCTTCAAATCCTTTTACGTATGAAGTAAATATTTTGAATATATAAATAAAACATATAAATAAATCATTTTAAGGATTATCATTAATCAAACGATTTTAATGGATTTTATGCACATAAAATAACATCGAAGACATACCCATTGGACTTTAACTTGTAACTATACTTGAGACCTTAGAACTTATATCTCAAGGTGGGTGGCGCATTTACGTTGTAGATGTTTGTGGGCTCGAGTAACCACTTAGTAACACCAGGGTGGCTGTGAGCTCGCCCACCCATCTAAGCAATAAAAAAAACTTTACTAGTATTGTTATTTAAATATGTACAACTAAAACAAAAACATAAAAAACAATATGTACTCGTAAAAAAAGATTAAGATATAAATCAATTATCGGTTATTTAAAAAAATAATCGATATATGAATTTCATGTAATTATTTTTCTTTATACTGACAACACTGAATTTAATCTGACTGACTGACACTTCGCTTGCTGCTTGTGGTGTTGTGCTTGCGTACAAAATGGATGTGTTTTGATTTTTCTTCGATTTATTTTACTTTTATCAATAACGTTTCATACTACGACTAAAAAACATTGTGTGAATTGTGGTTTTACCCTGACCGAGATTTAAAACCGTGTATATGCTCTCCTTTGCTATTTTTAGATGATACTAATTGTGTATGAAGATGAAGAAAATATAGATATTTAAAGAATTAAGTGTGTTTTTATACCCTATTGGATAAAAATAAATTAGGAACATCTTAAACATTAAGAAAAGAAAAGTTCTTGAAGTATCTCACAATCCGACACTTATTTATATAGAAAATTAACCTCAAAACGAGTTTTTATTTTTATTATATTTTTTATAATAGTGGCGTCAATTTCAATATATTTTTTAGATATCCAATACATTTAAGAATTTGAATCAGTACATTTTTATAGTAATATTTGATGTCCATCTTGGGCCTAGCACACTATGGAGAGTGGGCAATCCCCTTTACCGTGAGATTTCAATTTTTGTTAATATCAATTCTCAGTTGTAATAATACGAATTCTGTGCAAATAAATATGCAATATATGTTATGTTTGACCCCTACAGTTGTCTCTAACCGAGAACTATAAATTTTTTATAACATAATTTATTTATTATAAAAAAAAGAACACAATATTCCTAACCTAAAAGTACATGTTATTATCCGCAACATGCTTCGTCAGATTACAGAAATAAAGTTATCAGCAACATGCTTCGTCAAAACCCAGAACTGTATCTATATATTAATACGTGAAGGAAAAACGTTGTATCCCTTTTTACGAAAATTGCGCGGACAGAGGAGTATGAAATTTCCCACACTTATAGAGAATATAGAAAACAGGTGCACAATGTTAATAATTTTTTTTAATTATGCCTAAAAGATACATTAAATCAATAAAGAAAACATTATACACACTACATACCATTTATCTGACGCACACACGCATGCATACTATTTCTTGTCAAACTTTTGTTCTTGACGTCTGTGGTCAAATTGAGAATAGATTAAATATTGTTTGTCTTTGTTAATATTTTTTATAGTGTAGCCTTGGCGAAATTTGTGATTATAGAAGTATAAAATACAATCATAATAGTTTACAAAATTACAATTCCAATTAATTATAGTCGAATTTCGACTACTGCGGGACCTCTAGTATAAATAAATATTATACATTTTGTTAATTTGTTCGTTCTGGATTCTCAACGATAATATTCAAATTTGAGTTCTCTTGAACACGTATTAAGTATTTAGAGAAGACCTATTAAGCAAACAGTGCGGTTACCGTGAAATCTGTAATCACAGTTATTGAACTTTAGAAAGTGTACCCTTTGCACACCGTAGGCTCAGAATAAATTTTAGCTAGAGCGACATGCCAACATAGTTTATTATTCAAATATATTCGTTCTGTGAGAGCTTGTGTACTTGAATATAGTCTGTAAATCGTCTATTTCATTCCAAGCAAAGTTTAATATCAAGCATATAATGGCCTTAGTAATTAACGTGGTGGAACCTGAGAATGTTTGCAATGGTTTACGTATTCTGTAGCTTCGAATATGATTGAAAGAGATATAACACGCTCACTATGAGTAGTTGATAAAATCCATTAAGTATACAATAATAAAGTCCGCTAGCTGTTACTGAATTCATAACTCTAAAAAGTCAGTATGACTTAAATGTTACAATAACTTACAATCTACAATAATTCTAAGTTATGCTATTTTTGCCTCGAAAAATTCAGACATATTTTTTTATTACCGATCGCACGACCCAAACGGTAAAGTGCTTAATAGAGAGCTATTCGGCAACATAACGTGAATATTCTTGCCTTGAGACATGAGGCCTCGCTTGATTGTACCTACCTACCTCTCCGAGCTTACTTCCTACCAGTAATTACGAAATTTTAGTGATTTTGAGGTTTTATTACACGATGCTATTTCTTTGCCGTAGAATTTCTTCGTAAGCTCTTGTTAGGTACTATATACGTAATATATGGCAAATAATGCTACGAACCTACATAATTTGAACCTTGATATAGCCGCATCACTTAGGCCATATATTATCCTTCTTCACATTTTGGCAATAATAAAAGCAATCGATAGCATTTATTACCTATGATGTTGTTTGTTCTTTCGGAAACTACCAAAGTTGTATCACATGGAGTAATTGTTTTCGTAATACCTTTTATAGCCAAACCGTTCGCTGCTGGTGCAAAGTTCATTCACACCAGCTACGACTGCATTCATACATAGTGTGATTCTAGAGATGGTAATTGGCGTGTTGGTGTGAATGTCCTATACGCTATGACACATCTGTCGTCGAACGAGGTTTCCAAATCACTTTTAAAGGACAGCGGCTTGGCTATGCCTTGCCTTAACTGTGCTTGGCTTTTTACTGGTGGTAGGACCTCTTGTGAGTCCGCGCGGGTAGGTACCACCACCCCGCTTATTTCTGCCGTGAAACCCGTAATGCGTTTTGGTTTGAAGAGTGGGGCAGCCGTTGTAACTATACTGAGACCTTAGAAATTATATCTCAAGGTGGGTGGCGCATTTACGTTGAAGATGTCTATAGGCTCCAGTAACCACTTAACACCAGGTGGGCTGTGAGCTCGTCCACCCATCTAAGCAATAAAAAAAAATCCCTGACTTTGCTTATATCTGTAAATGTCGGTAACTCATCTCCATCAGACATATTGGTGTTTGACTTCCATAGAAATAAAAATTACTTAATTTACATTTAGTTTGGAACAATAATATTTGTGGAATTATTACTAAAGAAAGTTTGTTTGTAGACGCCGTTTTTCTGAAAGTCGTAGGATCGGAGTTCGAACTATAGCCATCAACTGAATAGTGTTTAGTATTGTAGCTCAATTGAGTAAATTCTATGCCATTTGAACTATTCAACTAAAGTCGTTTACGTGCCGTGTTTTATATACCGTATTAACTTGTTACAGAGTAGACAATTTTACATAGATCGCTTTGTTTATTTGTAAATCTGATTCAAATTGAATTTATTTATGTAATAGCTTAGTCAAAGTTGTTCATTCGTTAATTAATATTGTAAAAGAAAACCAGCACATACAAATTTTTTTTTGATTGCCCTTGTAGGCATACGACCACACGGTCCACCTGATGGTGAGTGGTTACCGTCGCCCATGGACTTCAGCAATGCCAGGGGCAGAGCCAAGCCGCTGCCTACCGTATAGAGATTAAAGATTAATTGTCTTATGATTTACATAATAGATTTAAGATAGATTCATGCGGGCCGGATTGAAGGTCAGCTGCTGTACAATATCACTAAGATTTGGACTTCATCTCAAAGCGTACGTGGCTGTATTCAAATTGCGTTCATTTCGTAGCAGCTAAGTCGTGAACATACGTGAACATGTACATTAAAAAGACACTTGCGGTAAGGGTGTAAAAAATCTTTATTTTCGTCGTCTACGTAAAGGTGCAGATAAATTTAATATTGGATTTTATTTTATAAAAAATAAAATCCAATATTAAATTTAGACAATAACAAACAAACAATTTAATTATATAAATAAAAATAACAATTTTGTTTTTCCTTTGATGTCCCCCCCGTCGGACGGATTCCTTTTGTTTGTTTTAAGTTTCTTTTATACAAAAGCTTATGTTTTTTATTTATCGATTGAGGCACTACGTAGTCTTCCGGCTCAGCTAGTTTTTTTAACAAAATTATTAAACCAGAAATCCCTTGCGTTTTTATACTGACGTGTATAAGTCGTTGCGATGCATGGTCTTATACGTTCTTAAATGTCCCTCTCGGCGACTGCAAAAGTTAAATAGAGCCACTTATCCACTAAAGCCTGCACGTGGATATTATGTCGTAACTTAAAATTATCTCTGCGATGTCTCATTTTCAAGATTTAGGGCTTTTGAACTGAAATTTCTGTTGTACGCTGAATATTTTTTAGGTACTTTAAAGACTTTTTTGTTTTTAATATCATAACAATTTAGCCGGACCGAACATGGACCGAATTTCGCACCAATATCTCCATTTTTCGAGAACTCGGCATTAAGCAGCGTCTTTCGGCGCTCGTGCATGGACGCATACTATCATTTTTTGGACATGTCTCCCGGCGAGGAAATGACTCCATAGAGCGCCTTGTCGTTCAGGGCAAAGTAGAAGGCACCAGACCGCGTGGAAGGGTGCCCATGCGATGGACCGACCAGATCAAGTCAGCAGTTGGCGGCTGTTTGCATGAGTGCACCAGGCTCACCACAAACCGGGAGGAGTGGCGATTGCTCATGAGGCGCATAAAATTTGCCCACAGCAATGATGCTGGATGACGACCACGACCGCTCTGACAAGAGTGATACGACATACGAGAACAATTTAGCAAAAGATACGGATAAAATTGCTTCCCATTATCAGCGCGGAGTAATAGCCTACATGTTTCTCCCCCAATTCGTAGCTTGACCTACGGATCGAGTTGATATGTTCTTATCCAGTATTTGTTTAAAAATACACAAACGTGAGATTATACGTTATCATACTAGTTTTGATGTCGTGTTAGTTTTTTATGAAGACTTTATAAGAGAAAGTAGAATAAAATATTTGCGAATCGTCAGAAAGCATTTAGGAAAGTCCTCACGTATCCAATTCATTATAATGAGTTTGAATCCAGCTTATTCTGACGACCGTACTGTTTTGATGAGATCAAAACCTTGACAGTTCAATGTTTTCGAATTAAGCGCGAGAAGCGTCAACTTAAAACTACCATTAAGGTTTTATCTCGCACTTATCATTTTGACTATTTCGGGCTTCACGAATAATTCGCAGTTTTCGTAATCACAGACTAATTCTGTCTACGACTCGGAAAAGCCGAAGAAAATGCTAAAAGCATTTATTTTATTTTATTAAAAGCCTTGTAGAAAATATAAGCTTAGCTAATATTAAGAAGCTATTGTATTCTACAAATATCACAATAGAAATGAACCTGATCCAATCAAAATGTAACAAGCATTGGAATTGTGGAACAGCAATGATGGCACCGATTTCACCGAGTGCATACATGACTACAATACATTTATACGAACAATTTCCATCATTAAAACAAATTTATTTTGCGCAATTGTTGGTGGTAGAGCGTAATTTTAAGGCCGTCATGAGAACCATCACTACCATCACCAGCCGCACCATCCTGCCTATTTCTGCCACTAAGCAGACACGTTCAATATAGACGGGTAGGGCAGCCGTTTAAATACTACAACTGAGATTTCGACCTTATGTCTTTAGTTGGATGATGGTGCCTTATTCACGTTGCAATGTCTATGTGCTCCGGTAACTCTTTAATATTATCATATGGGTCGTAAGCTCGTCCAATCATATAACCAATAAATAAGTAGATATTGCTTAGGCTAGGGATCATGTCGACAAGTGGAAGGCTATTTAGTGTAAGCGTCAGTTTTGCAAGTTTACATGTGAAACCATTTAAACTTTAATATTTGGACAAAATATTGAAACAGAAAAAACCTCTTCAGCTGTATTAATGGAATAAACTTAATTCAAGTTCAATTAAAAACATCGGACTGTTGATGCTAACACGAAATATATTTTTTTTTATTGCTTAGATGGGTGGACGAGCTCACAGCCCACCTGGTGTTAAGCGGTTACTGGAGCCCATAGACATCCACAACGTAAATGCGCCACCCACCTCGAGACAAGTTCTAAGGTCTCAAGTATAGTTACAACGGCTGTCCCACCCTTCAAACCGAAACGCATTACTTCTTCACGGTAGAAATAGGCAGGGTGGTGGTACCCACCCGCGCGGACTCACAAGAGGTTCTACCACCAGTAAACATAAAAAAAAACATAAAATGTCGCGTATTAAGCGAAATGTCGCTTAAAACAAAAACCCTTTCACATCTCGATATGATCGCTTTTCAGGGACAAGTAAACGTAACTAAACAAATTATTGATGTAATAATTTATTTGTGCAGTTTCATATACTGGTATCGAGGGTCCAACGTAGTGAATTATGCTCAGCGAGGGGGCATCAGCGTGGAAACCGAACAAAGGACTCGCACGAGCCGGCTTCTCATAGCGAGAGCCTCGCCACGGGATTCAGGAAATTACACGTGCGCTCCGAGCAGCTCTGGTATGTACTTGAAATTGGGTAGCTTAACCTTAATTTCAACTTTAACTCCTTAACTTTAGGATTAAATTTAAAAACTTTGTACAAAACATTGTGACGATTCATACGTAACTATCACATCGTCTTCTCGCATTAAAACTGTATAATTTCAAAACTTACTAATTTTACAGGAAAGTGTTTTAAAGGTTTAGGTACATGTGGTATTTTTAATATTAATCATCTTTGCAACATTATTTTTTTATTTTTTACCAGTTAAATTATCTGTCTTTTAAAGTAAGATAAAATTATGTATTAATTTTGTTAATAGTCGTCAAAACATAGGACAAGTAAAAAAAAAAAAACTAAAGCTAAACTAACGCTCTTTTGACAGTATTTATGAGAAAAATACTGGTGATACCACATTATGATTCCGCATATTAACTCAATTTCGAATATTTTTGAAAATGCACTTTTAATGCGAAAAGACGACATGTCATTTGAGATTGCACAATGATTGCATAATCTCAATTCCTAATTTCGTTATCTAGTTAACTTCAATAGGTTTTGTTTTTCGGTGCATTCTCTGTAATCCGACCGTAACTACCGTGTACTCAATATTGTACTCTATTTAAATACATACATATCTTCAAGCATCCTTTACCGTGTTTTAATCAAATCTTATCCGAATGACTTTTAATACAGTACACGTAACACGAACACACATACAACAAAACAGCAAATAACAATTTTTTTAGCGTCTTTTTTACTTTTTTCTAATAACCGAAATAAAATCTTAAGCACTAAGCCCCTGTCTTCAATATTAGAAATAAAAAAAAAGCAAAAAAGATTAACAATCTTTCAGGCAGCGTAACAAAAATCATTCACATTGAAACCGAAAACATTTCCGCAGCATTATCTCCGCAGTTGGAGACGATTTGTCTTGTGTTTTTTTTTTTTCGTTCCCCCGAAACCTGAATCAACGTGTTTCGATACACTGTTTACTTTTTATTGGCTATTCGTATTCCTTTCTGCTCATTCACATAACTCAAGTAATTCGAACAAAAAAAAAACGTGTCCGTGAAAATTGTCACCCCTAAAGTTGGCAAACGTGCCTCGTTTACAAACAGGAAGGGTTATCGTTGCCTTCTCTGACCCCTTTTATATAGTAATATCGACAAATCAATACAGTAACGTATGAGTTCATTTCCATGCCACTTTACTGGCCCATTTTCAATTTCCTCGTAAACAGCTTTGAACAGTTTTTAAACAAATTCTTTTGCACATGAAAATGTTTATAGCAGCTATCATAATTTCAACAAAGGAACTGTTTGTTTTACATTTTACGTTTTTTTTATTTATTGCTTAGATGGGAGGACGAGCACACAGCCCACCTGGTGTTAAGTGGTTACTGGAGCCCATAGACATCTACAACGTAAATGCGCCACCCACCTTGATATATAAGTGTTAAGGTCTCAAGTATAGTTACAACGGCTGCCCTACCCTTGAAACCGAAACGCATTGCTGCTTCACGGCAGGAATAGGCAGGGTGGTGGTACCTACCCGCGCGGACTCACAAGAGGTCCTACCACCAGTGATTACGCAAATTATAATTTTGCGGGTTTGATTTTTATTACACGATGTTATTCCTTCACCGTGGAAGTCAATCGTAAACAATTGTTGAGTACGTATTTCATTAGAAAAATTGGTACCCGCCTGAGATTCGAACACCGGTGCATCGCTCAACACGAATGCACCGGACGTATTTATCCTTTAGGCCACGACGACTTTCAATACAGTTTATCTTAGAAGACTACGTCCTGAGTGTGCATATAATGACCGTTTGTTTAAAATTAATCAAGCTGAGATTTAATTTCTGGAAAATTAATTTTCTTTAAACAGCATTTTTCTTCGAGCTTTGCGAGTCCTAGACATAATCAAAATTGCTTTTATGGTTTAATTCTGCGGCTATTTTTTGTACAAGTATTATTTCCAACGTTGCGAATACTTTACAGTTTGCGTGACTGACAATTAATTTATTACTCTTTTTTTTTATTGCCTTTGTAGGCAGACGGGCATACGGCCCACCTGATGGTGAGTGGTTACCGTCGCCCATGGACTTCAGCAATGCCAGGGGCAGAGCCAAGCCGCTGCCTACCGCTTAATACTCTCCACAAGCCTCGTTTGAAGAATAATATATAAGAATAATATCTCCTTAATACTCATCGATATTTAATATCGTGTTACATAAAACAAATAATATATTCGAAATTAAACCGTAAAAGTGGTTTTAATTATATTCCTTTAAACATATTTTTTTATGTACTCTATTTAAATACATACATATCTTCAAGCATCCTTTACTGTGTTTTAATCAAATCTTATCCGAATGACTTTCAACACAGTACACGTAGCACGAACACATACAACAAAACAGCAAATAACATTAAATAATAAAATAATAAATTCAGATCGTAAATGCAACAATGTGCGTCAGTTCAATTATATTTACGTAACAGATTCGGCATCGGTGATGGTCCACGTTGTGAGCGGAGAGCGGCCGGCGGCGATGCAAAGCGACGCTGCTAAGACGAACAAACCCTTACGACCTTCAGTGTTGATATCACTCGGAATGATCGCCAGTAAAGCATCGTCCTTAGCAATTTTATTACAGGGCTTTTTCATAAATTCGATTTATGGAAACGGAAATCCGTGGAACAATTACTGCTTAAGGAGATTCGAACCGAGATGACCTCAAGTACGTCACAACTGAATTGTATTTAATGCAATTTATTAACTAATAACAAAAGTATGGTGTTTATGATATGAACGATGGATGGACGTTGAAGAAACGAATTATTGTTATGGACGAATATCAAAATTGGATTTTACTCTGTCGATCGAAGATTCATTTTATAGCCATTGATTTTTTTTGATTTACGTCTGTATAAAAATCAGAACATCGAATGTTTTTGAAACATTGTGTAAGTTTATGAAAGTTCTGAATAATTTGCTTATTAATTAGAATTACAAATGTTTTTAAGCTCCTTAAGACCAAGAGACTTTTAGAGACTTTCAATGCAGCTAAAATTGTATCTAAATATCTCATGATGTATAAAAACCAGAATGTCCACAAAAAAAAACATTTCTTAACGTATCTATTTTGGTAACTTGTACCACACCGAAATTTAAACAAATTTGTCGAAAGAATAACCTCGAGCTATGCTTGCAGACACATGATTAATAGTCTATTGTGAGTTTTTTTTTAAATCATGTCATGAATTTTAATGCTAAATAATAAATAAAAGTATTTTGTTATTCAGATACTAAAACGTGGTATCATTAAAATAGAAATAAAATAAATAAATTTATTGCGTTTATAAGGTTGATTTTTTTATGAAACTATTAGGTAATAAATTGAAAAAGAATCTTGAATACTTGTGTACATATAATGTTTGTTTTTTACAAAATGTAATATCCGAATCAATCACAGCCATCAAAATGTTGTGCGTCAAGAAATCAAGTGTAGATACTACATACTTGGCAGAAACGTTCTTGTTCTTATATACTGTTGGGACAATTAGGTTAATTTTCAAAAGAAATATTGTTAAGAAATTATTCTGAATAAGAACGAAGCTCTCAATAAAATGTTTTATACACCGCTATATTTTGTATACCAATTCAAAATTAACACTAATTTAAAAAGGAATTTAAAGTATACGTGTTAATTAGAAGTCTGTGATTATACTTCACGATGATAAAGTTACTCGAATAACCTTTTACGGCATCCCTGCGTAAAATGGGAGATAAAGGAGGTTGCCCGATTGAAAATAATATAATAACTTTATTATCTCTAAAACAAAAGGCTTACATATTTTAAAAATAACTGATTGAAGAATAAAAAACTGAAATTAAAAGTATTGTCGTTCTTCAACATAAGTACATATGTAATTATACAGTGTGCGTAAAGCTCACGTTGAAAATAATGAAAACGATAATGTTAGAAGGTTAGCATTTGACCAATTATCAGCTTATTAGTGAGTTTTATTGGGTTAATCGATATCTGTCACAAATTACTTTAATTGGTACTTCCAAATTAGTGGTGTATTAAACGCGGCGATAATATTGGGTAATGGACTATTGGATGTCGATATTCTTCATTTGAAAAAAATGTAGAATATAGTGGGCAGCCAACTAAATATATCGTATGTATTAAATTGAAATAAGACTTAGTTCGTATTTTATGTATTAGTTACGCATCAATGTAAATAAAAATTTGTAAATAAATACGTTTTACGTGTTATCGTGATTGTTTTATTCAAATCGTTGAAGTTATCGTATAAAAAAAAAAAACAAAAAAAAATTGAAAATGAAACTTTTCGGAAATTGAATTTCTTCTTACAATCTATGTAGGTATTAATAAAGTTGGAATCTTCACGCGAACGTTAAGTCCTTAGGGTATTTGAAATGTTAAGGGTTGCCTTCGTATAATAACTTTTCACAAAATTCCGTATCGCTTTGTTTCCTTTTGGAGGGTTAGAAATACGGTGTGATGATTTTTTTACCGTTGTCACCTGTGTCGATAGACATTGGTACGTGGATACCGTCGTAAATTTTGATAGAATTATGAAGCCGATCCATACTTTGTGGTAAGAATAGATAAGCGGTGATACTAAGCGACGGATCAAGATAGAGATTAAGAGATGAGTAGTAACTCGACTTCCCATAATTTTTTTTAAACTGATCTAGATGAATGAATCAGCTTAAGCCTTATTTAAGCATTTACACCCATAACTTAAGCTAAGCTAGAGAGGATTGTAGCGACGTAGGACGAGCTCCCGGCCCACCTGATGTTAGATGGTTACCGGAGCCCATAGATATCTACAACGTGAATGCCGCCACCCACCTTGAGATATGAGTTTTAAGGTCTCAGTATAGTTACAACAGCTGCACCACCCTTCAAACCGAAACGCATTACTGCTTCACGGCAGAAATAGGCTGGGTGGTGGTACCTACACATGCGGACTCACAAGAGATCCTACCATTGCTATACCTATGCTGATCTAAGAGCCTTTAATCGGTTCTGAATGCAAGCTTTACGTCTGCCAAATTTTTTTGAAAAAAATATAATTCAACTACAATAATTTGAATTGCTTAAGTTGAAACATATTCAAAGGATTCGCCCTTGGTCATCAACTCTTTCAGGTTGCACAGCGTTTAAATGAAGTCGTATTATCACTTTTAAAAAGGAAAAAGAACAGATCATAACAGAACAGAAAACGAATGAACAATTTTAATGTTGTGAGTCTGTCAGCTAATACAATCTCATAGAATTAGATGATCAGACAACTTATTATAATTTAAAATATTTTTACAGTTTCAACTAATTCTAATCGGTCTCTTGATGGTAAAGAGGTATTTCAAGGTTCTAATTATTATTTTTATTGCCTTTTGTTTGCAGGCGAGCATACAGCCCACTTGACAATAAGTGATCACCTTCGCTCATGGGCGTCAGGAGAGCCACACAAAAATAATGGAACTCAAAAAAATACCAAGACATTATCTACTTCGGTCCTGTACAGATTATTTCAAATAAGATTAAATCTTAATATAAAATAATTGAAACGGGCTCAAATCGCATGTTCCATTCACGTCAAAATATCGTGGTTCTAGCGAGACACTAGAAGTTCGGCAACCAATAAATATACTAATAATAATTTCAATATTAATTAACAAAATTACTAATAAAAGCAATCTACTGAAAATGTGAACAGAACTGTTAATTCTATCACAAATTTTCTTATTACTATCAAGTGAACTTTGAATATGATTATTGATAGGAGTAGAACGGTGTTAGCCTGCATTGATAGATTCGTTCCTGTTTGATTGAACGATATATCTAAAAATAGGCATATCCATTTAACATATCCCTAATAACCGCTTAACATTCCAGTAAAAGATATCATAAAAAAATTGTTTATTAGCTAATTTCCGAAAATTTATATATATAAATGAATTGCTGTTCGTTAGTCTCGCTATAACTCGAGAACGGCTGGACCTGGTCTTAAATTATTTGTGGAAGTCCAGAGAAGGTTTGAAATGTAAATAAATATGAAAATGCTCGTAATTAAATAAAAATAACAATTTTGTTTTTCCTTTGATGTGTCCTCCATCGGACGCATTCCTTTTGTTTGTTGTAAGTTTATTTTATACAAAAATTTAGGTCCTTCATTTATCGATTGAGGCACTACGAAGTCTGCCGGGTCAGCTAGTTCGAAATAAAAATTCTGAAGCTATTATCTGCGATTTTGTAAATACAAAAGCGAACTTAACAAGCATTAAGATCATTGACACTGACCCAATCTCAAGCAGAGCCGATCTCGATCTTAATGAACAAAGAGTTCGGTACCCACAGGATGTTTCAGACACAAAAGACGTATTGGATTACTTTTGTACGCGCTGACCGTTCAAGTTCAACGAAACCTTTTTATGTCGGCTTTTATTTCAGCCCTTTCGTCTGTACTGAGTGGGCAAACAGACTAACTCAATTGGCTGGACCGCTCGAGACGCGATCCTTACCTTGATTAGACCGATAAACCGGTTAAAACAAACACACTTAGGTCTCTCAAGTGATCTTGCACTGTATTGTTTAAGTCTTCTTGGAACCTCTTCAATAAAACAGGTTAGTAAACGAACAGAGAAATCCCGAATTTTTGCGTAGCAAATTCTTCGTAATTAGTATACTTTTTAACTTGCTGGTCAAAGCTTTGGGATTATGGATCCGTTTTGGATTTAATATTTTCGATAAAATAAATCATATTATAATTTTCTCATGTTTCGAACTTTCAATTTACGACAATTATTAAATTGTAATCTCATAATTGAAATCGTTAATTTAACAAATAAAATGATAATTTGAAAATCGTTTTTTTTATTATTATATTGAGCGGACGTCGTAAAAATTGAATTACATCTACGTTAAGCCAAACATATTTTTGAGATACAGTCAAAGTTCTCATTACGAATGAACGTTTTTTTTTTTTTATTGCTTAGCTGTGTGGACGAGCTCACAGCCCACCTGATGGTAAGTGGTTACTGGAGCCCATAGACATCTACAACGTAAATGCGCCACACACCTTGAGATATAGTTCTAAGGTCTCAGTATAGTCACAACGGCTGCCCCACCCTTCAAACCGAAACGCATTACTGCTTCACGGCAGAAATAGGCGGGGCGGTGGTACCTACCCGTGCGGACTCACAAGAGGTCCTACCACCAGTAATTACGCAAATTATAATTTTGCGGGTTTCATTTTTATTACACGATGTTATTCCTTCACCGTGGAAATCAATCATGAACATTTGTTGAGTACGTATTTCATTAGAAAAATTGGTACCCGCCTGCGGGATTCGAACACCGGTGCATCGCTTCAACACGAATGCACCGGACGTCTTATCCGTTAGGCCACGACGACCACAAACCACGACGGGTCAGTACTGTTTTTGTTTGACTTGAAATTTAATCATAGCTGAAAGCTGAGTTGTTTTGTCTCACCGCTTTTCACTTGAACTAAAACAGGTAAACTGAAAACATTATCTAACCAACAAAATGGCAACGAGGCAATTAAGCTTACCTTGGGCACTTTAAGCACGCATGACATTTTAAACGACAACCCTTCATTAGCGTTTCTGCGGTCAGACAAAAATGAAAATCCGTAGCGGTAACGCAAAACAATATCATCATTAAAATTAATTGCGGGAACTAGAGAAAACAATTATCTTTATCAAAACGACCGCTGTTCCTTTCGCCTACGCTTTTGTTCTACGCTCAGGTGATTCGTGTATCTCGTTTTGGGCAAAAATTACCGACAAAGCCCGATTCTCCGGTTCGTGAATGTCGCAAATTAGTCTTTAATTAAAATTGCGCCAAAAATTTAACGTCATTATTCCGGGGCCCTTTGTGATTGCGACCTTTTGGGACTCAACCTCTTATCTCTCAAAACGAAGGTACTGAGAAAGAAACATAATGAATATCCAACAATATTTTTATTCGGTAGCGAGCAATTTTATTAAAGTTTATTTTCATGGGAAATGCAATACCTGCCTGTTTGTTGAGCTCTGTTAAGCTGATTTTAAGAGATCAACAAAATATCTGTGGTATTTAAATCCAGACCACTATTTGCCGATATGTGCGTGGGGCTGCATCAGACGAAATTCGGGTATTACTTTTAAAGATTTTTTTTACTTCATGACAAGCATTAATTATTGTTTTTGATTTTGTTGGCACAGCATGTGCTTCATGTTTCGTTGCATACAAACATATATCGGAACATATGAATATTACAACATATACATATGTAAATTTGTAGGTTGAGCCAGCATTGGTTACTACTTAACAAATGCAATGCAAATATTATTATGTAAAATAAAAGTGTAATTTTTTTTTAATTGAACTGTACATACGTTCTTTTTTTCTACTCAGGCTTAAATACTTTTGAAATTTGGCAGGATATAATGACTTATCGATATTAGGGTTTTTCACTGTAATCTCAAACATATGCAACATTAAAATTAAACATACGCTGATGTCAAGTTTTCCGTTGTTTTCAACTTTTCGAAAAGGATATTCGAACGTTGACAAATCCCAAATTACAACTCCCACTTCTTTTAGATACGACATAATGAGTATTCAGTGTAAGCTAAACAACAAGAAATATTGTAATAAGTAACTACCGTTACAAAGTTTATTACGGTATCCATAAAAGGAAATCGTTCCTTTTATGTACACGAAACGATAGCAATAAACATTATGTCCCTGCGAACCTTTAATTTTGAGCTACTATTATGATATACCTACGCAACTCAGTTTACCATGTTTGTAGAAATTCATGTGAACAGTAATTCACAATGCGATAAAGGCTCTCTTTCTGCTAATATAATTTCGTAGACTACTTTTCAGATAATAATAATAAAAAAAACGATTGTTGTGCGTTTTAGTGATGCTCGATTCTTAATAACTTAATTACTCGCAATTAAAATATGTTAAGAAATAATCTATTTTTGTGTGATTATCGTAAATGTTAGATAGATACGTATATGATATTTGGGAATCGGAAAAATCTAGAAAGCTTTGGTTTATTATATTACATTTGAGATTAATCGATGATTTTCATGTGGTTTTAGTAAGAAACAGTAGAAATGATTACGTATTGGGAGCATTTAGATATCTCTCAGAAGTCTTCGTGTTTACACGAGGGTTTGAAGAACGAACATCGAACCGCATGCGAAGCGTCGTAATTTTCACTAAGATAGAGATTTTCTTTTAGAACGTGCTCTCAAGACACATGGCTTGGATCATAAGCGCGAGAAGTAGATTTAAGTTTGTGTCGTAAAGATAGAAATAACTGGAATAACGACATCGCAATTATATACATATACTATCTGACCCGGCAGACTTCGTAGTGCCCCAATCTATAAATAAAAGACCTAAGCTTTTGTATAAAATAAACTTAAAACATACAAAAGGAATCCGTCCGACGGGGACACATCAAAGGAAAAACAAAATTGTTATTTTTATTTAATTCCGAGCATTTTCATATTTGTCTACCTTTTAAACCTTCTGTGGACTTCCACAAATAATTCAAGACCAAAATTAGCCAAATCGGTCCAGCCGTTCTCGAGTTTTAGCGAAACTAACAAACAGCCTTTCATTTTTATATATAAAGATATACTATTTAAAATTAATTTTATAATGGCTCTTGAGTACTTTTCATTGATGTGGTGGACGTTTCCAAGTGAAATGAAACTGAAATTTTAATTAGAAAAAATAATTAAAATTAGATTTTACTTTATTTCTTACTTAATATTTAGAATTGATTAACTATTAGTTTTTAAAAGATCTTCTTCTTGTTCTCCATCGCTCCCTCATTGCTGAGGATCGTGACTCCGTTTCAGCTTGTCGACTGCCAGCCTCCATCGGTTCCGGTCAGCTGCTTTTATGGTCCATGTTTCTGCTCCATAGGGAGCGATTGGAAAGACCAGTGAGTGCACAAGATGTATTTTGGTCCTATTCGAAATATTACGATCTTTCCAAACTTTGTTCAACTGCCTCATATCTGTCTTAGCCATTGCAATACGTCGGCGTATTTCAGGCTCACAGCTCCCCTTATCCGTGATCTCAGAACCAAGGTAGGCAAACCGGTCTACGACCTCGTATTCTGCTAAAAGGTCCGTACGCTGGGTGGATGAGAAGCGGTCTACGACTAGCAGCTTAAAGGATCTTAAGTTCATTAGATTTCCAAACTTTAAATAAGTTTCCGACTCACGATATATCGATGGATTAAAATGCTGATTTGCAATTGAATATCGTATTCAACTAAGGTACGATCTTATAACATCCCTCTTTCCGCTTCGAGAATGAATACAATACACACCGTATACAAGTAATACTCAATATACTCCCTTGGCCGAGATGAATCTAACAATACCTTATACATATTATGTTGTTGTTAAAAACCATCAAACCATTAAGGCTTGAGAATATGCCAAATTATATAGACAGTTTAAAATAGACTTCTGTACCTATGAATATACAGGCGAAACGAGAATTATCCACCTCCGCAGTAATTAATTTCAATATTCAACGTATTGTCTGATCTACATTATAAAAGACCTAATTAGAAAGCGTATCCAAGCGAAAGGACGTGGAAGTTATCCGGAAAAGAATTTGACTGTCTTCCATTGTTCTTTGTCAAAAATAAATCCCTCTTGAATAAGTTAGATAGATCTAATTTAATAGTTGTACTTAACGGCTAGATAATCATAATAACATAAGTTTTTATTTCAGAATATCGAAATTCCATAAAGTTGCTAGTAGCAAGCTTATTTATTACCATTTTAGTAAATCTAGCCTATTATGAGGTTGGGGTTGTAAAATATTGCGAGCCCGGCGGCTTTTTCTTATTGCTTAGGTGAGTGGACGAGCTCACAGCACACCTGGTGTTAAGTGGTTACTGGAGCCCATAGACATTTACAACGTAAATGCGCCACCCACCTTAAGATCTAAGTTCTGAGGTCTCAGTATAGCTACAACGGCTGCCCCACCCTTCAAGCCGAAACGCATTACCGCTTCACGGCAGAAATAGGCGGGGCGGTGGTACCTACCCGTGCGGACCTATAAGAGGTCCTACCACTAGTTAGTGTTCGTTGCGCAAATAAATTACCAACCAATGCTTATAAAATGGAATGTTCATTTTTTGCGATAATGTCTTTTGTCGGAGTTCACAGGTATTCTGGGCCATATTAACGTAGGCCGTTTCCTCGTGATGGCGTAGAAGTCGTCTACAAGAACCTCCTCAAACATATGTGATGCGCTACATTAGCACGGGAGCCTCATCATCTTCCTGAAGGTGTGATTGTTATGTATACTTAGATCGTCGTAGGTCATCCACTCATACATGAAAGGATTTCACCTTTGATAAAATTAACAGAGATAAACTTAATGAAAAAGTATTTTTTTACAAACACTGAAAACGCCTTTTTTTCCTACCTAAGCTGATAGACTTGAGAGGCTATTTCAGCGTAACCTTAACTAGTAGGTGAGCTCACGGGGCTCAAACCGGAGTGATGCTAACCCTGACCCTAGCAAGAGCCGTGCTTCGAAGAATCTACCACCGGATCGGAAACGCGACCCACTGAGAAGATCCGACGAGAAACTCAAAAAAAAGGTAAAGAAACACATATCACCAAGTGTGAGTATGCAATTAACATTAAACACCCAGTGAACGATCAAGCTTATATAAATTATGTAGTGCGCGAATAGAAATCACTTAAATCGTATTTGCAAAATTGTTATAGCCGAATCGGGGAAGACGTAAAATCCTCCAGTTTTATTACAAGATCGGGTCTTCTACGAGAACTTCTGTGTTAAATAGCCTTGAATTATTTTAAGACAAAAACCCAATTTTATGATTTTTTCTCCCAACGAAAAGGCACTTTCATATTCTTAACCTAAATTATCAATGAAAATGTACGCTTCAAACAGAGAACCGTTTCCTTCCTTAGGTTTTGAAGTCAATTACCAAGAGAATTCTGTGATATTGAAAATTGATTCTATATTTCGAAAATTAACAGTAGCCGATAAATAAAATAAAACAAACAAATACCTATTGCTACATAGTAGAGCGCAGTCTATATAAGAATAGGTAGATACTTATCCGTCTGGATGATGTATCTCCGAGGCGCGTGACGTCCACCATACTAATGGAATAATAATAAAACAAATATTTACTACCCTTAATGATACCAGCGCTCTTCCCTGGATTCAACACAATTCTAAGCTAAGGCGGCGGCTTTGCGCGACCGGCTAGCGGACAATAATAAAATTTTGGAAACGTATCTGTTTTCGTTTACTACTGGCTTATTTTACTGCCTATTTCTGTGTCAAAGCAGTAATGCATTCCAACTTGAAGGGTAAGAGTACCGCTATTAGAATACAATTGAGATTATAGCTTCATGGCTCAAGAAGGTTGGTGATATTCAGATTATGGTATCTGTCCCTACCATTCGTCCATTGATATGCATTAGAAAGGAGTACAGTATTTCAACGAAAACCATTTTGTAATCATTTAGGTTTCAGCAGTTTTGATAAACTTGTACCTGTCAGTATAGCCCCACGTTTGAGAGACGCGGATAATCCTCACAAGAAGGTCCGCAAGCATAACGTCACTTCCAGAACTACTTTTGTTTACTACCACGTCATGAGGAAGATCGTTTAATGATAGGAACTATTTAACTGGAAGTTAACCTCACCTGGTGGTGGTGGTGGTGGTGGTCCTCTTGAGAGTCCGCACGGGTACGTACAGCCACCCTACCTACCTATTTCTCCCGTGAAGCAGTAATGAGTTACGGTTTGAAGGGTGGGGCAGCCGTTGTAACTATACTGAGACCTTAGAACTTATATCTCAAGGTGGGTGGCGCATTTATATTGTACATGTCTATGGGCTCCGGTAACCACTCAACATCAGGTAGGCCTCGAGCTCGTTCACCCATCTAAGCAATAAAAAAAATTAAGCTTTGCAACAACTTACCTAACTCTAAATCAATATCCTCAATAAAGGTATCGAATGAGCCAGTACACAACTGCACCAAATGAATTGAATGCGCTAATGAATTCGCTAACGCTTCGCCACGCTGCACGGAGCCCCCGACCTAAGAAATTAGAGCCGGAATACTTGCGTGGATGACGATGATAAATGACTGGTAGCAGATCCAGTCAACAAAAGCTAAAGTAGAATCGAGTGGAACAAAATTACTAAACGTCTTTATAAACGATTTTTCATTGAAAAAAATTTCTTTCTGTATGTACCTACTTTGTACCGAAACGTTAATAGCATTTCGCCGACCCATTAATGTTATGAAGTGTAATAAATAAACGAAATGGGTTTCGTTATTATTTAAGCTAGTGATTCAGCAGGCAATTGCAATCAGGATTGGTTTGTCATTGTTCAATTTGTTTTGTGCTTACGTTGTATGCTGTATATCATTCAGCGTCCGCTCTTTTACTGATAAGTATATATTTTTGTTAAAGGTTAAAAAAAAGGTGGTAGGACCTCTTGTGAGTCGGTGCGGGTAGGTACCAGCACCCTGCCTATTTCTGCCGTGAAGCGGTAATGCGTTTCGGTTTGAAGGGTGGGGCAGCTGTTGTAACTCTACTTGAGTGCTTAGAACTTATATTTCAAGGTGGGTGGCGCATTTACGTTGTAGACGTCTATGGGCTCCAGTAACCACTTAAAACCAGGTGGGCTGCGAGCTCGTCCACCCATCTAAGCAATAAAAAAAATGTGTAGTTTAAAATGAGTTTTTCAGTGTATATGACTCTTTTGTTGACCTTAAAACATTACATCCTATATTAAGTACAAGTTAATGTGATACTATTTTTAGCACTATCCATGTGCCCCTTTCGGAAAAACTTTCGCGCCGCGGGCAGTCAAATACGAATTTGCTCTGCTCAGACAGTTTGACGTTTGACGTATCTGAGTTTAATCAAATAGTATCAATCAAACACTTTCACACAACAATTTCCCCTCGACAAATTTATTTGTTGAATTCGTGGTTCAAACTCGCTCAAAAATCTTGTTGATCTAGAATAATGAAATAAGTTTTTTTTTTAATCAATCAGATTAGACTAGATTTAATCAATGTGGCGAGTGGGCAAGTCAACTCGCACATCTCAACACAGCACCGAAATCATAGGATTTTACGTCACATCAGGTGATCCGAGTGCCGTGTGCAAAGAATGTTAAACCACGCTCCCTGCAACATGTCGCCGGCGCATCTTATTTGTCGAAGTGGTAAAGACACAAGATGGCCACGCTTTCATCTATTGTTCTTCAGGCGGAGGACATGTTGAAAGGGGCGGCAACTCCTGCGCAAATTATTATGGACTATAAGTTATAGTTATAGTTTTGGTTTTTACTATAAATACGATTGTGCCGTAATTGTAACACAGACTATCTGGAATACCTCAAGATGTATACATTTATAAATACGTAATTTGAATCTTATTTAAGAAATGGGTATACATTGGTAACGTCATTTGGATCAATAATGTCAGGAATATAATTTCCTTAATCAATTAAGAAATCGTATCGTATACCAATTAATGCGATTAAGAACTGTGACAAGTTTAGTTATCCTTTAAAAATCTTATAACGAGAAAATTAGTTTACGTTTGTATAAAATACTAAGCACAAGTTCGTTGAAAATTACCTTGCTTGCAGAGAGCTTAAGTCAAAAGTAATATAAGTTTGAAGTCGACTTTCGAAATGTGTTAGTTCTTGATATTTTACTGTCAGATAAAAATAACTAATTCTCGGTACGTGATAAAAATATAATGAGATAACTAATTTTACTTATTAAACCTCATCATTAATTAAAGCATCTGGAGTACAGATATGGAGACCTCATCTGTTTTACTTATGTGCTTGTCTTGAAAATAGCCACAGGCTGTGCACTACTATTGTCCATGAACAACGTTGTCCATTTAGTAACTTGTGAGTCGTATGGCTGACTAACAAAAAATTAGGAAATTAACTAAGAAACTAATAATAACTAATATTTAAATATTTATATTTATATTGTTGTTAAAATAGACATTTTTTTTTAAAAAAACTATCAAGTTTCAAGCAAGTCGTTTTTTGTTTTTTTTTGGAACGAAGTTCCTTATGAGACGATGCGGAGGGGTACCCTAACTGGGAAAAAACGTCCGTAACGTAAGATTTCTATTAGTAATGCACACAGTGTACGACTTAACTTTGTAATAACGTACAAAAAATAACATATTTTTTTATCATTCATTGACCACGATCTCAGAGCGTTCGTTTGTGCAATACACTAACTCTTATGCAAACAACCGTGAATGAAGTGTACCACAATAAGTTCGCACGTTACCGAATGACCGTGGGTTGTTGCGAAACTTCCAGTTTTATTTTCTTTATACTTCGAATAGAACTTAAAATTAATATTTTTATAATAAGGAACTTCGTTCCTATGCGCACTTTTTTTTCCTACCTGTTCTAGTAACCTCGAGGGTTTATTCTAGATTCACCGAGCTACTAGATGAGCTCACGGGGCTCAAACCGGGGGTGTTGCTAGCAGAGCAGTG
Organism: Bombyx mandarina; assembly: GCF_030267445.1. NCBI lineage: Eukaryota > Metazoa > Arthropoda > Insecta > Lepidoptera > Bombycidae > Bombyx > Bombyx mandarina. The sequence goes on along the minus strand of NC_143227.1, from coordinate 6,320,313 downwards.
ATTCGCAGAATCTACCATCGGAAACGCGATCCACTGAGATTATCCGGCGAGAAACTCAGCGGGCTGTGTCTATCTATGGGTTAATTTACTCGTCGTTCATGTTGTTGCAGTTACAGTGCAAAAACGAAACATCAATTTCAATATTTGAGGTGGTGACGTTAATCACGTTTTCCGAGACCTCCAATAACTAATAATCAGATATCCTGATCTGCCAATACAATGCGTATCATCATCCCCAGCCCACAGTAGTCCACTCCTAGATCCAACAGCATCCAGGCCTTTCCCAATCCATGCCACTGAGCCCGGTCTTCGGCTTCCTGCATCCAGCCAGCTTCATTTTGCTGTCCACCCTTCGAAGTTTCTCGCACCACCTAGCCGGCAACGACAAGGAACTTCGACTGAATATGTCCAATAAGTTTAACATTTATTAGTTTTATCGTGTATATTATTTGATATATCAATATATCAAGTGGAAATGGTAACGCAGAAACGTTGGGCTTTTGATTACTTACGTTTCAACAAAAACTATATACTTATGAACATGTTTGTTAGAATAATTTTAAGATAATGTAAACATAGCCAGTTTTAATATAATTTGCTACAGAGCATTTAAGTAAAACAACTTCAACGGTTTTATCTCGCGTCTTTTATTGTCATTATATTGATATAATCTTATATAATATATAGAAGATCGTCGAAGGGCTAGTCGTTCGCATACGGTTGTTGTCGTGAACTTATTAGTACAGGAAGCCTTGGTGGTCGTTGAACTTTAGGAAACGTTGAAATATTTAGACTGTTGTGGTGACTTTTCATTATGTTAGTCAAACAGACTGCTTAATTACTTAACCAGTAAGGGATTACAATAATAATAGTGTGTGTAATATAGTGTGTATAGTGTGTATATAATAGTGATTTAGAGCCAATGGGTTTGTGTGTGTGGCCAGCAATAGCGACCAACATCAACAAGAGAATAGAGTGACTTGGTATTCGCCCACCGAACCATGACAGCTATGACAAACACAACTCCATCCGGTGTTACCCACTCTTAATGAAAATTACCATTAAACCAAATATGTAGAAGACGATTAATCTATATCTATACTAATATTATAAAGAGGAAAGATTTGTTTGTTTGTTTGTTTCGAATAGGCTCCGAAACTACTGGACCGATTTGAAAAAATCTTTTTCCATTAGAAGCCGACATTGTCCCTGATGAACATAGGCTACTTTTTTTAATTTTTTTTTTTTTTTTTTTGGTTTCATGTGTGTTTTAATGTTTCCGAAGCGAAGCGAGGGCGGGTCGCTAGTAATTTATAAATTTATAGTAGTTTTTACGGATGTTCCGTTATAACTACTGACTTGAAACTTGGTATTCATGTAGAAAATACATGTACTTGATGGATAGGCTAATATTTATATAAGTGTTGGACTCCCTAATAATCTATATACATAAAAATGAATTGCTGTTCGTTAGTCTCTCTAAAGCTCGAGAAGAGCTGGACCGATTTGGCTAAGTTTGGTCTTGAATTATTTGTGGAAGTCCAGAGAAGGTTTAAAAGGTAGATAAATATGAAAATGCTCGGAATTGAATAAAAATAACAATTTTGTTTTTCCTTTGATGTGTCGGACGGATTCCTTTTGTTTGTTTTAAGTTTATTTTATACAAAAGTTTAGGTCTTGTATTTATCGATTGAGGCACTACGAAGTCTGCCGGGTCAGCAGTCAATGACAATAAATAATAATGCTAATTTTAAATGCCCAGCGAAGCGGGCAAGTACGGCTGGCTAGTCGTTATATAATAACAGAATAATTTACCAACGATTATAAAAATTACAAAATAAATTATAATTGACAGAAATAAATAATTTTCATTTTCTAAAAATGTGACGCGCCGCTAAACTTATAAATGTTTCGATGTTTTAATTACTTTTTTACACTATTCGTTCGTAACTAACGGATGACTAACGTCTAAAATAAGTCCAAAAATATTTTACCCAGCATTTGTTCGTAAGAAAACTGTATTTACGACTTTGAATTTTGTAATTTCTGAAGTTTATTTTATAGCATCCCAGCTCACAGCTGGTATTGCCTGATAAATGGCTTTAAAATGTACACCCACTTCGGTACCAAACTAATGCTTCACGCAATCGTAAAACCAGCGTTAACCGCTACCCACAATGGCCGGAACATTTCAGTGCTGTAGTGTTAACAAACTGTGAATGTTGGTTGAATGTTCACGACACGTTAATTGCTCGCAACCTCCACTCGTGTAACTGGAGGACTTTATAAACGAAGGCTATATAATTTTTCCCTAATTGAGTGTTCAATTTCAAGTGTTATTTGATAATAAAGGCTTAATTCATGCGAATCGTCTATGTGGCTTGGTTATTTACTCGTCATGGAGAGCGGTACAAATTAAGTCTTGGCCTAAATTTAGCCAAAAAAAAAAACAATGCACGACGTTGCTCTGCATCTTTTAGTCGACAAGTTGGTTAACTTCATCACGCACGTTGAAACTCTGGAATCAACAATGGTATTTCCGGAGCGGTAAGAATTCATTTAAACGAAGCTTGTAGAGATTTTTTAAATTTTTTTATTCAGTGCTTAGATGGTTGGACGAGCCCAAAGTCCACCTGATGTTAAGTAGTTACTGGATCCCATAGACAACTACAACGTAAATACGCCACCCACCTTGAGATATAAGTTCTAAGGTCTCGGTATAGTTACAACGGCTGCCCCACCCTTCAAACCGAAACGCATTACTGCTTCACGGCAGAAATAGACAGGGCGGTGGTACCTACCCGTGCGGACTCACAAGAGGTCCTACCACCAGTAATTACGCAAATTATAATTTTGCCGGTTTGATTTTTATTACACGATGTTCTACCTTAACCGTGGAAGGATTATATTTATACAGATAGAAATAGAAGTTTATTTTAGAGTAGCTATACCTCTGACTTTGCCGATGTCCTTGGGCTATGGTAACTAGTTTCCATCTGATCAGCGGTATACTCGCGTAGAGACAATATTATTTCTAAAAGTAAACTATGAATTTTCATAAGTCAGTCGTAGTAGTTTCATAAATAAGTGGTTTTTAGAAAATTCCAGAAGAAAAAGAAAATTTAGACGAATAGATAATTATTAAGTGAATAAATATTATAATCGATTACGCTTTTAAGTTAAACAATAGCTTTTCAGCTCCATTAAAAGTATAAAATATATTGATGTTAATCAAATCATGAAATCATAGTTTTTTTTATTCTTAAAGTGTAATTTTATTATTACGGACGTTCGATAACACTATTAAATTTAATAATGAAATTAAATTAATAAACGCTAAATTAAGTCTTAAAAGTAGTTTTATTTGTCAAAAAACCATATCTGAATTCATTTCTGAGATGTAACACTTAAACACGGTGCTATAGAGCCGTTACCTAAGACTTACTAGGGATAAACGACGACTACCCAAGCTCGCACAGAAAACAATATTCATTAACTAAGCTAAGCGTAAATCCTTGCAAATTTTGTCATGTTCATATTTTGTAAGCCCGCAATGAAACGTAAATAAATCTAGCAGACGCGATCCGTGTTTGCTGGACGTTATTAATTACACGTATCAGTTGGTTTTGTAATGTCTTACATTGCTGGTAATGCTAAATATAGATAATTTAAAATTTACTGGTACTTTTACTTCATGCTGTTATGATACCCTCTGGTTCCTAGCTTTGCTTTCATCATCACCTTTCCCGAATAGTAATCAGCACTTATGATCCTTTATTAGAGAACAATACCCTTCCTAGTCAGTCAGTCCTACTCCTAATTCCACACGGCACGGTTGCCGTCATTTTGTCGTCGTGAAATCTTTATATGTCTATTTCATCAATAAAATCTTTTTTTAAAAGATATTTTCTCAATTCCGTATAACAGTGCGAATCACAAATCTACCTACTTTAAATTTCAGAATCCATTTCAAGATCACTTATATTGTGTATGTAATGTGTGTCGACAACACCGTGTAATAATATATGTAAATTTTAATGGACTAACAAAGATTAGGTTTGAAATACTGGACTCATTACATAGTGGTAGAGCGTCTTGTGAGTCCGCAAGGATATATACGACCACCCTGCCTGTTTCTGCCGTGAAGCCGTCATGCGTTTCGGTTTGAATGGTGGGACAGCCGTAAGACGTAGATATCGTGTCTCAAGGTGAGTGGTGGCATTTACATTATTGATGTCTATGGGCTCCGGTGACCCCTTAACGCCAGATGGGCCTAAATTCGTCCACCAATCTCAAATAAAAAAACCTCTGTTTTTTTTTTGCAAGATAAGCAACTCACGTTCGACCAGTTTTTAAGGGGATACCAGAGTTCATAGATACCACAACATAGCTCTAGCTTTCTTGTTCTTAAACAAACATCTTTACACATAGTTTAATGAAAACCAGAAAACACGTCCCGCAGCCAACCCTCTCGGGGCTTAATTTATAAAAGTTGATTTTTAATTAGGACACAAACCCATGGAACTTTTAATTAATTGTGTAAACCAAGTTTGCCTTCTGTGAGCTTCTTTGTTGAAACTATTTATACTTTGACAAGGTCAGCCAATTATCATAGAAATAATAGGCTGGTGTCGTCTAGCAAAACTCTCTGGACAAATAAATGGCTATATCGGTGCAGAGGCAATTAGCGTGTCTTTTGTTAGATAAATATTGCCATTGGCACTAAAACTTACGGTGAGGTCCTACGTTTCTCTCTATTTATATATTTATAGCAAAACCAAAGGTTTTTTTTATTGAATGATCACTGGGGGCCCTGAGCCTTTTTAAGTTTGACCAGGGTAGATGGGCGTGCATTGGCTCAACCAGAAGGGGTGGGATTAGCTAACAGCTGTCCGAGCGCCTCCGAAAGGGCCTAATAACTCGAGAGCAGCTGCTTCGCGGATGGATCCAAAAGGACGTGTCTAGGGCGTCGACTTTGACTGGCTCCTGTGTGATCAGGATTCGGGGAGTAGTCAGCGGCGGCAACGATAAGGCGATTATCATGACGGTAGCCAAAGTGTTCCAGTTGGTAATGTATGACAAGAGTTGTACAAGACCAATGAAAGTTTGACATCAAACCCGATTACTGAATAGTGTCACTCGCGTTGATGGCTCCGATACCGATAACATCAGATAGGCCAAACGCTTGTCTACATTAATCTACGCCGATAAAAAGCGTATTACGAGAATCATTAAAATGTTTTTTTTAATTTCCTACTCGAATTTAGAAAAGCTGCAATAGCACAAGAAAACTCACACAAACCTTCGACAAATGAGTTACAAAAGTAATGTTTTGCGTTTAATAACAAAGTTCACAAACTTTCGGAAGAGCAATATTCGTTAAAAGCCAAAATCAGAGTTACAGCAAGTATGCAATTAGTATCTTGCCGAGTTTCGGAAGCTCGTAACTTTTTCAAATTTCCTTATAGAATAACAAACATTTTAAATTCTTATCAATAATATTTTCGCATTTCAATTGAACATGATTTGGCCTTTAATACACTTTTTTATTCAATTAACTTGTTTCTGCATTTGTTTCTATTGCTACTGAGAGCTGATTTAATAAGCATCCTTCTTATCTTTAAAACAGTTTTGAGTTTACACGTCAGTGCACAGCCTCTTTTTGGGATCCAATAAATCATCCTTGAAGGCGAAGGAATTTAAAAAATGTATCACAAAAGAACCTAATACTGCATTTTCACTTCTTTACGCGCAACACACAGAATATTAATACCTATCTAAATGAAACCGGATTTTTTCCACCGGTGTTGCATCATAACAGAACCTTCATTAATATTGTGAAGTGCTCGTCTCCCGTTCACCGCTGAGAAACCATTAAGGAACCCTATTGCTGGAGAGGACGAGGATTTCGGGAACATCAGGTGAGTCATGAGTTTTGTATTCTCAGATTCAGACTGTGCTCTCCTATCTTCAGCGCGTCGCCAAAATATCCCTACTATCATCGCAAAGTTTGAACCATTTTTCAACCGAATACATGGTTAGTATTATACAGTTATTTACACTCCACATCAAACTACTTAAAAAAACAACTGACATCTATATATTAATACGTGAAGTCAAAACTTTGTACCCCTTTTTACGAAAATTGTGCGGACGGAGGAGTATGAAATTTCACACACATAAAGAGAATATAGAGAGTTTTTAGATGTCGCTCATGGTGTCAGCTACTCATGAACGCAGCCAGTCCACTATATACAGAGATTCATCCTGCCTATTTCTGTCGCGAAGCAATCTTTTGTTCCAGATTGAAGAGGATGTTCCCTATTTAATACAATTGAGGTTTCGACCTCGTATCTCAAGGGGAATCTGTGGGTTCCAGAATCACTTCACACCAGATAGACCTCCAACTTGCTGAGTATTAAAAATCATAACACGTTTTGTGACGTAGCTTTAACTAGAACACGTAATTAGAACGAAACATATTCCCAACTGGTTCGATAGCAAATATTACATAAAGCCGTATATTCAATCAAATTACATAACGAACATTGCTATGCATATGTAAATTTGCATGCATATTGCAAATTCGTGTTGAGTTCCCGTCTTTAGCGTCACCCTAGGGCACAAGCAAATTACCGCACACATTTGTGTATTGTAATTAATGTCTTGCGAAACTAGTCTCATTTGTATGCATATATATTGTTCTATTAGTATTAATTAAGTAAGTCTAAATTTATTTAAGGTATGTGAGACGAGGATTCGCTGGTTCTAATGAAAACTTCATTAGTGTGAAGCTTCTAAGAATAAGTTAAAATACTAAATTAACATACCTAATTTGCTTTAAGTGATTCTAATGGATTCTGAAACTTTCTCTTTTATTTTTGTTCGTTGATAATTAACTAAAGTGGTACGTACAATTTAGTACTAACTCAAGCAGTAAGCGTAGTCCACGGCCAACACAAAAACTTTTAGTGTTGAAGGTAATGTGTAGTCCTTTTAAAGTCTACACGTTGGTGTGTACATGTATAAAGCAAATAGTGAACACGAAGATTTAAATGAGAAAGACGCTGGAAAGAGTTTAAATGTAACTAAACCAGATAAAACTACTTTATACGAGGCTCAGAGTAAATAAAAACCTTTAAGTGCTACAAGAGACATCTCTTTCCTCTGCGGCACTGAAGCCTGGTTAAAACATATTTGTATTTATTTCAGATAAATACTATATCCGTACTTTTGTATTTGCAGTATTCATAACACGTTTAGTATATTGCTGCCTTCAGTGGTACGATTGTCTATCTATCTAGTGCAAAATAAAAACTTCATAATATAAATAGGTTTCGTTACGTATGAAGTTACCGTTTTGAAATACTGGCCAAATTGAAATGCAATTTATGTATAGCTACGAATAAATTTTAAGTTTAAATGCTTATTTTTTTTTAAATATAGCATCATGTTTTCAAATTCAGTCATTTGTTTATTGATTAGTGTTTTATTTTTACTAAAATTGTATCTTTTTCATTAGTATAGCCACGATAAAAATACGAGTATTTATGGAATACGTGTCGTGATAGTAATGTTGCACAAACGGCCCACAACTTTTTTGCCTATCTATTCAAGTAACCTCGAGGGGTTATTCTAGATTCACCAAATTACTAGGTGAGCTCGCGGGGCTCAAACCTGACGTTGTTGCTAACACCAACCCTAGCAAGAGCCGTGCTTCATAGACTCTACCACCGAATCGGAAACGCGACCCACTGCGAAGATCCGGCGAGAAACTCAGTGGGCTGTGTCTGTGGGTTAATTTACTCGCTGAGCCCTTTGTCGCAAGCGACGGGTACGCTCACAACATGAATGACGGGTACGAAGCGAACATTACAAATGAAAGTCCGCCTCATTCTTGATTTGAACACTTCCGACATGGAAATGTTAAATAAAAAATGAATCGCCCGAAAACTGAATTCAACAAAGACGAATGAAATACGATAGTAGAAGCGATAGCGATCTTCAATCAAATACTGAGTTAGCGACAGCTTTCGACATTAGCATCAAAACAATATTGATTCATTTGTGTCAAATTGGTAAGGTAAGGGTGATAAGTGGGTGCCACACTAACTAAGCGTTCGCCAGCGCGACGAAAACGTAAAGAAAAATAATTTGCGATGCATAACAGACACAAAAACAAAGGGACCGTATTGTAACTATACTGAGATCTTAGAACTTATATCTCAAGGTGGGTAGCGCATTTACGTTGTAGATGTCCATGGGCTCCAGTAACCACTTAACACCAGGTGGGCTGTGAGCTCGTCCAGCCATCTAAGCAATAAAAAAATAAAAAATAAAATATAACTTCTGACTAAAAAAAATATTCATATGAGGTCATCATGTTGGTTAGACATGGTTCAGAACTTAGGCCACAACGAACTTACGCTGAACAACGAAGACCAACCCCTAAAAGGTTGTTTTGATGGTCTAGTGCCAGTATAATTCATCACAGCTTCATACCAAAGAAAGCCAGAACGCGTGGACGTGTACTATGAGGAACCGGACACAGTCATGGAGAAACTCGCGAATCTCCGGCCAGCCTTGGTTAATCTCTCGTCCCTGCTGCTCCTACATGACAACGCTCGAACTCATAAGTTATAATAGCTAAGGGTAAGAAGCTTGGCATGGAAAAAATTAAATACCCATATTTTTTTATTGCCCTTTTAGGCAGACGAGCATACGGCCCACCTGATGGTAAGTGGTTACCGTCGCCCATGGACTTCAGCAATGCCAGGGGCAGAGCCAAGCCGCTGCCTACCGCTTAATACTCTCCACAAGCCTCGTTTGAAGAAGGACATGTCATAGCGCTCGGGAAACACCGTGGAGGTGAGCTCATTCCATAGCCGGATGGTACGTGGCAGGAAAGACCTCTGGAATCGCACTGTGGATGACCGCAGTGGCTCCAGGTAGTATGGATGAGCTCTACTCTGGTGGCGGGTGGTGCAATAGTAAAAATGAGATGACGGAATCATCTCGAACAATTCCTCAGAGCAGTGGCAATAGGAAAGAGTTTGCTGTACAGTACAGTACAGACATCCTTAAGAATGGCAACGAAAAATTACAACTGCACTGGCAGAGTTGCATCGATACCATGGTTGCATATTGTCGTTTCATAGAAATAAAACCCCCCATCTAAAGACATGACTTCTAAGTCTTAGATATACAGAAGGTAGGTCGGTGGTTCCTACTCGTGCGGATTCACAAGACGTCCTAAATTATAATTTTGTGGGTTCGATTTTTGTTACTCGATGTTATTTCTTCATCGTGGAAGTCAATCGTGAATATTTGTTAAGTATACATATTTCATTGGAAAAATTGGTACCGGTCTGCGGGGTTCGAACACCATTGCATCGTTTGGTACGACTGCACCGGGCGTCTCATACTTTAGGCTGCGACGACTTCTTCAAACTTCTCAAAGTTATTTTAATTCAAATATTAACTACTTGATCTATTCAATCTACCTTTCATAATAATCATTGTTTTTCTATACTATCTACATAAATACATATACAGATAAATCCTTAAAGAGAGTAAACAATAATTAACGTTTACCAAAATAATGACACACGTTAAATTTCATAAAAAATACGCAGAACTTACATTACCCACTAATATACCATACAAATACTACATACATATTTACATTATAATTTTCGGAACCTAGACGGCTAACGTCCTAATATTGCTCATGAAAAAACATGCCGCAACAACGTAATTTGCGCGCTCATAACTTCAAAAAGATTACGAACACCGACCTCAAACAACATCTGGCGTGCGCTAAAACTCGCTCAGCTAATAACAATATAATGCCGAGATGAATCACGGCGAACACCGCTCGAACACAGCGATATTTACCCGAAAACACACAATCGTGGAACAACACTAAAGTCTGAGGTCGCCCTGCACTACGCTTACACTCTGCTTGCGCATTTCAGCATTCAGAATTCCGTCTAATTACGTCGTTCAGCTTGGAACTGTTTTCGTATTCGCCTCACTTCAGCCAGGAGCCAGGTCATGGACGATGGAACAAGTCGTCTCCGTGTCTGCATGCATATAATTTAGTTTTAAACGACTTCTCTCTAGAACAACTTTTGTGCGGAATCGGAGATGGCTTTGAATATTTAGTCCGTTTGTCTGTATTTATTGAAGTACAAACAAACGATGTGACGAGGGACTGAAGAACTTCATTTAAAACTTGTCATAATAAATCGTCAATTGATTCAGTCATAATCGTATCGAACGTAGCATTATCAGAGATTGTTGTGATCAAATCAGTAGCTGAATCAGTGACTATTTCACTTTTACTAAAGTCAAAATCACCGGTATTTTTCATCTTGTCAACCATCTCAGATTCGGGAACTAAAGTAGAAATATTAATAAATTATAATAATACCATAATTTATATTTTTTATTTTTATAAACACAAAAGAAAAGAAAATTTGTTGCAACAATTTTTTACCTTTTGCTTTTACGTGCAACTTAAAAAATAAAAGGTCTGTAGCAACACCATTACAGCCATGCAATTATTATACTTCCTTTTTTTGGCGTAGAGAAGTAAACTAAATGACAAGTCAACCAGGGCCGTTCGCGAAGCTGATTAGAAAACAAAAACGGCACTGTTTGCCAAGGGACATAAGGTTTAATACTTAATAACATAAAATAAAGGTTTTCCTACTCTTCAATCCAAAACAGACAATGCTTCAAGACAGAAATGGGTAGTATCGTTATAAATAACCAAATCGATTCATAATTTATCACGTTTTTAATGTGATTTTAATCGATATTTAATTAATGTTATTCGTTAGATTGTAAATCGTAAATCACGGTTTCAAAGTTATGGTTATTCATACATAATGAAGGCGCGTTCGTTAATAAAATTTGTCAGTTAGGAAGCATTAGGCACTTTACATTGATTAGAAAACTTTAACGAAATTTAACTAATGAGGGTTTGAGAATGATTTCGTGTGACCATATGCGATTTCAAATTAATTGTACGCAGATTCATCCATTACTTTGATAAGGCGATTCGACACGAAAACCGCCTTATTGTGGCCACCGCTGATTGATTTCGGATCCACTTACATTAAGTTTTTAATTTTAAGCCCCTGCTCTACCAATAGGAACAGGCATAGATACTCTGGTAACTGTACTCGTCAAAGAGCTCGCCGAGAAAACTCACCCATTTGCCCGTTGACTTTCTCCTCGGGTCTTCTCAGCGGGTCGCGATTCTGAATCGGTAATATAGTCATTCGCGAAGCAGCTGCCCTTGAACTGTTAGTTGGATTTCAGAGGCGCTCGAGCACCTGTTAATCCCACCCTTTCTGACTGAGCTCGTGCTCGCCCACCTGTCCTAGTGAACTGGAGAGGCTTCGGGGCAACATGTAATCTATCGTTCTTTAAAAAAAATCCACTTCTCCACTGCTAGGAGTCGGCAAAACATGCAAAGTGGCAAACGCACACTAAATTCTCGATGTTTCCACAGCCTCTTTTAAAGAAATAGCTACAGGAGCTTGAATGTGAATGGGACACGGTCCAATAGAGGTCAAAGATTGATTATCCTCCCTACCCGATGATTTTAAGAATTATTGAGTAGGGATAATGATAATGTAAGAATGATAATGGAAGATTCAAGGCAGAATCTTGCAAGGGAGTCTAAAAAGAGGGGGGCGGATTAGTAACGTTCACTAAGTCATAAAGGTGAACATATTGTAAGCATGCATATAAACCTACTAATAAAATTGTGGTAACTGCCAGCCAAATTTAAGAATTATTTTCCCATATTCTCTATGTAGCTAAATACTCTAATTTTATGCTTAAACGCAAATGAAACAGAATTATTAAGTTTGTAACCAATTACTAAGTTTCAAAATGTAATAAAGGCATCAAATTTATAGGAATACGATCCCTTTGCTCATTAAAATAATAATCATTTACGGTTAATGGCTACAATACGCTTAATCGTTGAAGTTGAAAAACAAAACTTACAATATTTTAACCTGCCCATAATCTTATGGTCTTATATTATTATAATTAAATTATATTCTGTAGTGTTTTATAAGTTTTTATATATTTACAATCTAGATTTATGCTCTTCATAATATATTTCAGTGTTGAAATCTAGCCATAGTTCATTTTATAACCCATTTAAATACAGCGAGTTTAAGAAATATTAATATCGATTTTCGAATTATCGATTTTCCTCTGTAAGACAACAGACAAACAGTTCGCAATTTAAATAACTCACATTTTTAGGTACTTGTTACGTGTTTTTGTTCTCTAATCGCAGACGACTAATCTCTAATTTTACACTGGTGGTAGGACCTCTTATGAGTCCGCACGGGTAGGTATCACCACCCTGCCTATTTCTGCCGTGAAGCAGTATTGCGTTTCGGTTCGAAGGGTGGGGCAGCTCTTGTAACTATACTGAGATCTTAGAACTTAAATCTCAAGGTGGGTGGCGCATTTACGTTGTAGATGTCTATGGGCTCCAGTAACCACTTAACACCAGGTGGACTGTGAGCTTGTCCACCAATCTAAGCAATAAAAAAAAGGACGTCACATTGGAAGTCACTTTCGCATTTATCGCAAGAAGTATCTTAGGATTGATACACGGGTATGGCAATTTGACAATCGAAGCGCGCAGCTCACGTAATGTTGATCAGTTACGCAGCCGCTATAACACACAACGTATATGCCGCTGACCATTTCGAACCATAACAATGAAATCCCCGTTTTATTGGTACAAAGTCAAAACACAGAAAGCAAGGTACCGACCTAAGCGTGTATACCAATTTTTAGGAACCAACGAATTCCTTAACGCTTAAAACATTAGGCTGACGAAAAACAGGGAAGAAGTAACAAATGTGACATGAGTCGCCACATATCCATAATTATCTGCCCATTAAAAGCCGGACGGGCCAGTAAATATCTGACTGATTATCATAAAGTTCCGCTGACCTAATTATCTTGTGCATTGACCCATTTAGTAACATCCTCTGGCAAATAAGAGAAAAACTGACGCTCGCGTAAAAATCTCGCCCTTCATTTATTATCTATAACAAATAACACAATTCCGAGGACAGCGGAAAATAAAAATCAGTAGAGCGAACAATACCTAACAATAGACCCTGTTGAGTAATGGACTCATGGTCGAGGGTTTTCAACGCGCCACCGCAAGGGAACCCGCGTGAGAGCGACACCATTATTCTGAATCACTACACTCAATTTAAACTCGAACCATTATCCGTCTTTTTCACAATTACAAATAGAGCGACCTGAGTAAACAAGAGAGAAAAACGGTGCAAAATGACCAATCTGTGACTTGTTACCAGAATAAGTCCGCTCCTAAAAAATTAATCAATCAGATGTCTCTTTCGTAATAACAATAATTTATTTGAAGTAGTTATTCTTCTTACATTAGTGACTAACATTAAAAATTATGACAAATGAAGCTTAAGAAGGGCAATATAGTAAAAATCTTGCAAGGAATTCAATTAATTTTTAATCCTTCAGTCCGTGTCTTTATCTCCGTATTACAGTTTCGTTCAATTGGTTTTCATAAGTACTTACTTCTTGTTTTGGAACTTTTACCGCAGTAATATTTAACAAGTGAATTACTCGAATTTACGAGAATAAGTTATAAGGATTGTAATTTAGAAAAATCTGTATTTATTTTGGGTGCATGAAGAAATCTCTAATCTCAGAACCGAACTGAACGAATAACAGTAAATCGGAATACTACTGATGATATCCCACCAATCCGTATATTTCTGCCGTGAAGAAGACGGGACAAAGTCCAAAAACTCTATTGCTGTTGTTGACTCCGCTGCACCTTGGAGTGTTTCCCATCCAAGGCCATTTCTGATGGACACTGTCTTACGCGATGGGAATTTAGTCACATTTAGATATTATTATAGTAGTATAAAAACACTATTAAAAAAATAAATTATTGCCGCTAATAGCCAATGAGGCCATAGGAATGAAAAAATAACAAAAAAAAATGTCGGTTGGTACTTATTAAATACACTTAATATCACGAAACCATAAGGCAAACAAATTGACTGATTTCAAGATAATGTTCAAAAAAACTTAACTCCAAATATCTAAATAAGACCTTTTTAATTTCATATTTTAATTACCAATTTCCGTGATCACGAAAAGAACATTCGGAATTTGTAGGATAATAATAGCTAACGCAAGACAAAACCGCAAAAGTGGGTTTAATTCGATGGGATAAACCCAAAAAGGACGACGAGTGTAATCAGAGAATTTTAAAAATAGAAATAACATTATTTATCTAAAGACTGAACACTAACGTAGCCGCGCAATAGCAAGTCATTTTATTTTAATCACTCTTCAATTTTAGCTTGCCAAACGTTCAGTCCAGATCTCTTGCAAAGTACTTTAGTTGGAGTAGAAAGTCAAACATATTGAGCTTCTCAACCTGAAAATTCGGGATGGAAGTCAAAAGCCAACTGAAACTTGATAAAAGCAAGTTCACGTTAGGTAAGCAACTCGTAAGACGAAGTCTGTAGAGTGTACTTTGAGTTTACAAAATTATATACTACTCTTTCCTATGGCAATGAATGCATGAGGGAAAAGGATGAAATGCTATGCAAATACGGTGTGTAGTTTCGGGACGTAGTCTCGTTTAAAGAAATCGGTTTATTCAGGAACAGTCAAAGTTTCGTCGGTTTTCATGAAAGATAAAGTAGCTCCTAGTAAGATAAGACGGGCACAATCTACGCTAGATCGTCTCGAATTTTCGATCGGTTTCGCATTCGCTAAATCGATTTTCATTTCAATAGATTCGTGAAAACAGAACCAGGGCATTATTGGTTTATCTAATTTCAATTTTATTCAATCAAAATTTAATTTAGTGTAAGAATACAACAGCTTTTTGAAAATAGTTAGTAGAGTTTTTAATAAAGCAATATTGTTTTGATGCTAACGTTAAAATTGCTGATAACTTAGCGGTAGATTGAGTAACGTCGGCTATCGCCTTTAATTCGAGGTTAGTGACGTTGGTGACTAGTAATTTTCGGGCGACCAAGAGGCTAATTTTTTAGATCAAAATTTCCATCCTGAAAGCGTTCAAACCAATAAAGAGGCATGCGTTCGTTACTAGTATTGATTCCTTACACGTCATTAACGTCGAGAGTCGTTTGTGCGGTATACATGGGTTCCGCGACGGAGCTCGTATTCCATCGATGAAAAATATACATATATAATGTTTACTGAACAATAAACAAATTACTGAATTTGAAAATAGATTCCTAATATTTTTAAAATAGAATACATTTGGCCAAACATATTAAAGGCCTGAATAGAAGCCAAAGGTGGCCATTTTGAATAGAATTTTTTTTTATTTTTGCTGAGACTTTAATAAATATGTTTTTTTTTTTATTTTTGCTGAGACTTTAATAAATATGTTTTTTTTTTATTTAACGAAAATTATTCGTTTTCAGACATCAAGCAAATTTGTTGAATGAAATAAACATAAAAGAAAAATCTAATAATTTTGGCAAAAAAAAAAAATTGTTTCATCCAATCCAGATTGGATAAGATAACACCGGTTTACGAAATGTCGACTTGAGCTTCGTAAATATATTTTCCTTTTTCAATTTCTCGAAACTAGTCTTTCCTCTTAAGACGCCATTTTACGTTGTTGATCTGTAACATGAGAAGGAGATGTCCACTTTCTTCGCATACGTGAATATTAAATACATTTATCATTAGAACACGAAATGCAGTAAAGTAAATCTTGTATTTCCTTTGTCTAAATAACAATAGGACATGAATTACTTAGCAGAAATCAAAACACAAAAATTCACCAATCTGAGCTAAATCCGCCATTGATTAATTGATCGGCCCGCCCTTGTCGAAACTTTTCCACGGGATTAATTCGATTTCCTCCGGTCTAAAATAGCACTGGCATTACTTTTATTTTTCTTTCCGCTTGGAAACTCAACGTGTTGATATCTCTAAGGACTCGATAACGGAATTCATCTTTTAATTAATCAAACTAATTATAACTTTTTTTATGAATGTTTTAATGCTTTGTTGATTGAGGATACTATATACCCTGGTTCCATGTGATATGCCGATATGCAATAGGAATTTTACCACACATGTACATTGGCGTACGTGATTGTCGTGAACGCTGAGACATCATTGCAACACCCTAGAAACTATGCAATGATGTAAATGGCACATTGACGCACATGACTGCGGGGACGCCGATTCAGCACCTTTACCTCTTGGAGCCTCAAAGCCAGCCACGAGGCCCGCACTTCTGAACTTACACCGTCGGAAGACAGACCAGTAGCATTAATTAAGTTTAAGTTTAATTGGAACCACTTTAATTTTGAATAAACTCTAAATTAATTTTCGGTTCTTTTTAAGACTTTAGGCTGCGACCTCCGCAATTAAGATATCTAATGATCGAATATTTTTACGGCGTAAATAAATAATATATCCGTAAGGCATAGTTATAGTTTGATGGACAAACGAAAACAATGTCAACATGGTGTGAAACTGTTATCTGAGCCGACATCACGGTTATTACGGTACGAATGACGATGAATTCTCATACTTTTACTTTAAGTATACTTATTCTTAATGTTAATAAAATATACAAAAATACCGATTTCATAGTAATTATTATCACAGCAAAACAAAAGGGCATAAGTGACTAATTTTAAATATCACCTTTATGTACATCACACAGTTTTATGAATAAGCAAGAAGTGATCTAATTATTCTCATAAAGAAATTAAGTTAATTTGGCACGCTCCCCTACAACTGCGTCCACAGAATTATACCGCCTTATATTATTGGGAATGTGAAAATTGTCTTCATAAGGAACGAAGAAAATTTAATAAAAAGAACGGACTGCTGATATCTGGAATGATTTGAACTTCGTACCTGTGTAGGTCCATGAAATACGTAAGTCATAAAAAGAACGTTGTTAACCTCCTTTAATAATATACTAAGATTTCTGCTAAGTACTTATTAGTCTATACTAATATTATAAAGAAGAAAGATTTGTTTGTTTGTTTGTATTGAATAGGCTCCGAAACTACTGAACCGATTTGAAAAATTCTTTCACTGTTTGGAAGCTACACTATTTCCGAGTGACATAGGCTATAATCTGTTTTGAAAAAAATTAGGGATCTTTACTAAAACTCCAATAATGTAACCCAAAGTGTAAAAAAATACCTAATATATTCTTCACATCGCGTGCCCTGCGAAAACTATTGATGATAGAATAAAATAATGTACTATGACTTTGTATAACAAATTATTATTTACAAAAAGTGTCGTGACAGCATAATATGTCTAACAACTATAGTTATGCCGCAATAAGTGTTCTTTTATTTTTTTAAATACGTCAAATATCAAATTAACAACGTCAAATATCGTTGAATTTTTTTTTAAAGTACCGAGCGGAGCCGGGTCTGTCCGCTATTGTAAATAAAACGCAAAACGTGAACTTTTAGTTCAGGCAAATCAACTATAGCGGCGTTCGGCTGCAGAGGCCAGCCAGACGAGTCCTTCCGGAGGAATGAAGGTCCTATGTACTACTGGAGAGATACATATTGATAAATGTACTCTTTATTTATGCCTTCTTTTACATCGTTATTCAATAATCTAAAGTATAATCTAAACTAATATATTGGAATCGTTCACGAAAAATAGCCCTCCATCACCATTCGTACTGTTTATTACAAACGATGTTAAATATATGCATACAAATCTTCTCAGTCGTACACTCCTGGTGGAGTGGTCGTGGTTATGTATGTGTTATTTAGACATTTCCAATAACTCTCATGGGAAAATAGTAGCGGTGGTTTCCCGTTGCTTTTTTTTTTTATTGCTTAGATGTGTGGACGAGCTCACACCCCACCTGGTGTTAAGTGGTTACTGGAGCCCATGGACATCTACAACGTAAATGCGCCACCCACCTTGAGATATAAGTTCTAAGATCTCAGTATAGTTACAACGGCTGCCCCACCCTTCAAACCGAAACGCATTACTGCTTCACGGCAGAAATAGCCAGGGCGGTGGTACCTACCCGCGCGGACTCACAAGAGGTCCTACCACCAGTGCCTTTCTGCTCAAGCAGATGCAGTAGCAACCTTTTAGAGATTATTTGGACCTCAATGCTGCTGTAGCCTCTACTCTAGGTAGGTGTGTAGTTATACCGGTACTTGCTCGGTCGCCAGAGCCTCGTTAGTTATATAGCAGGAAGTACCACGGAAGCCGATTGTCTTTCGCCGCCATCCAGCGCGTGCCGGTGAGGTTGGCATTTGGGATGCCAGAGATTTTGATGACCTTCTCCTTACTCCCCTGGATGGCGATGGCCAATTGCGGGCGCTTTCCGGGCACTCACAGAAATAAAATCAGAGTCCGGAAGGTGCGTCTCACCGGAATCCAGCTCCCCTAAGTGCTTCGAGTCCTCTCTGTATGAAAGTTTGCTGATCAGCAATGAAGACGCAAGGAGACGAAAAAGTGCTCTACAAATGTATTATGAAAGAGCGGCCAGGTAGTGGACGAGAGTACTCCTCTGTTTTTCTGAACCAATAGAATATCTGAAGTAAGAAGTTCTAGGTGATCTTCGGAGAGAAGCCCGCTGCTCTCGCGTCGACAAGCGTTGGTTCGGCATCCCATGTGGTAAGATAGCGGGAAGGAATTCGCTACCGCAAGGATTAGGTATATCTCCTTCCTCCAGCCTGCCGCGGTTAAGCTCCGTGCTATCAATTTTTATGACCATTTGTTATTTCAAAATGAACTTTAAATGATATTAACATAACATTAAAAATACGGCTATATTTTTAGATTAATTTTGAGTGCAGGTCTGTTTTTGAACAATAAAAATACACTCAAAACATTGACATAAATAATCACAATAGAAATGACTCCAGATTAAATACTGGTCAAATGCACTGAACAATCAAATGACTTTAATAAAAATTCGGTTAGTTGACAATAACTTAACAAAATAAATTATTTTTATACTCGTGTTTTTTCCGAAAGGAACCCTTAAGGCTGAGTGAGATTCCGTAACCTTTTCTTTTATTGCGACGCACTTCCTTGCATTCCCTCTTTTTCTTCAAAATAATTTAATTAAAAAGATTGGTTACATTTCCGCGGCGGAGCGCTTGGATGTTCGGTTATTGTAAGAAAATTCCTTGTAATTCTTTCGTAACAACTCAGTCCGAGAGCTGGGGACTTTATTTTTAGATTCTCTTGTTTGTAACATCAAACACGTAGTACATATGTTAGTAGCGTGCTCGTATTCATGCCGCTTGCAATGACGCTAACATATCATAACTTAATAAATTTCAACAGCGTTCTAGGAAACAATGTAACGCAAGTAATATTCTCAAGGCTTTTGTTTTATTCTCGAGTTTGTTTGATGGTATGATACATTAAGATATAGACAAACATTGAGGAAACGATGCACAGAGGAGTGATTGCAGAATAGGTGTGATTTTACCCGGACAATCTACTAAAAAAAGATGAAACACATGCTTGGGATGTATACTTTTAGATGTAATGAAATAAAAGTTAGAAATGATGAAAAAATAAATAATCTTGTCACTTTGCCTTTGCCATATCTATACACAAAGAGATCTCAATACTTTTATTTGCCAGCTCTTAGGCTTTCCGGAAAGAGCCCTGTAAAATCTCGTTCGGTGCTCTAATTCGTCGGAACGACGAGAACATTCCTCACTCACGACCAATCCTGACGGCCTTTATGAACGTATATAAGCCTTTGTTATTCCCCTATAACATATTTTCATCACGCAATTCACGAAAATTGACAATCAAACATCTCAAACAATAAGATGTTAATTATGACGGTTTGAGTGGCCATTGTTCTTCGCGACAAAGACACCGTGGACGGCGAACGAAGTCATGGTTAAGAGCCTCCGGTGATGGACAGATTGGAGTTCCAGAACATCAGTTTCACTTGGCCCAAAATAACATAAGGATTTTCCAATTAACAAACAGCCTTTGCACTACATGAATAAGAGTAGTTTGAAGACTATTGTTGCTTATTGTTACCACATTCGGGACGCCTTTTTTTTTATTGCCCTGGTAGGCAGACGAGCGCACGGCCCACCTGATGGTAAGTGGTTACCGTCGCCCATGGACTTCAGCAATGCCAGGAGCAGAACCAAGCCGCTGCCTACCGCTTAATACTCTCCACAAGCCTCGTTTGAAAAAGGACATGTCATTAAAACGTCCTTCAACTGCTGTCTCGACACGAGCGTGATATGGGTGCTTAGCGGAAAGCTTAGGTGAGTGAATAAAGAATAATGGTGCACTATTTAAATCGGCTCCATGATCGATCATGTTAACTATGTTATGTAGTTGCACTGCAACAAAAGGTTATTTTTAATTAACGAAAGGTTGATTATCAGTGTGATGGCGATGGTAACAGCACGGCGAAATATATTCTTGTGCACTCATTAATAGAGTACTTTTTTTAGTAATAGTAGTACTAGACACTTCAGCTAGTTTTTCTATCTAGCACTATCCCCGATTAGTATAAGATTTTGCGATTTCACGCAGTTTGTTATCAATTTCTAATTACATATTCTGCGGCAAAGTAATCATTCGTCCTCTTTGGTAGAGTACGAAATTAACCTCTGGTTTTGATGATGAGATAGTGATGATGGAAGCTGTCATTCACGTGAGATTCGACGACAAGACCTAGCAATACCAAAATACTAGACTCGTTTTTAAAATAAATAAATAAAAACTATGTTCTTCAAAATTAAATCCGCAGCATTTTTATACTCGTATTAACAAGCCGAACATATTGACACTATCTAAAATTTTCCAGAAATCTATTCAAAGTATTTAGTTTAGACGCTCAACGTTCCGCCAGATAATAAAGCCCCTTGTCTCGAATAGAATTGAATTTGCGAAATAGAAATTCTCTAAGACGGAATGTCTTAGATACCATAAATAATATGCATGACAAAGCTCTAGATTTCTCGGTACTGTCTCTTCCAGTGTGTTTACAAATCTTCAAGTCAGATTTGTATCTTGTGCTTTTCACGACAAGTTATTATGTGAGAGTGAAAGAAGGCGATTTTAATGTTATTTTGAATTTAATTTTTTTTACATAAATACCGAACTAAATACTATTTTAATCTACATATTTCATTCTTAATTGAAATATGATATCGTTGTGAATGAAAGATTATGCACCCCGTATACTTGAGGCTACAACTACACAAGGACTGGAAGCTCATAAACAGCTTTTCTTTGTCTTTGCAGATCAGCGTATGGATCTCCTTAAGGTGAGTGGTTGATGTTGCCAATGCATATTAGCATCTCTGGTAAACCTGTCGACCGCCAAAGTTTATTAAAGAAAGGCGTGTATGTCTAACATGTGTTGACTAACGACTTCTACGGCAAAGGAAAACTTCAGAAATTGCGTAATTACTCGTAATAGGGGTCGCTTAATAGGTAGGCCATACGCTACTCATGCAGATAAAAAATAGATAAGTTTAATTATGTATTAACAATAACTGGCAATATATATAAATAGCTGACAATCTATAATTTAATACTACATGAATCATATTATTTGTACTCAAAAGCATCATTTTGTATTATCCATGTTTATAGCCTCTCTTGTTCTCTATTGTTATGTTCAAACGATATTAAAAGATAATACATAATTATAATTTAAATAATAATAAACCGCCTTTTTTTGCTTAGATGGGTTGACGAGCTCACGGCCCACCTGATGTTAAATGGTATATAAGTGTTGTAGGGAAACACTGCAACTTACCAATGCTTTATTGTAACACCATACTAGTATCTAAATTAATAATTACACCAAATTTAATGTATTCAAATTCAAATTCAAAATCATTTATTTCAACTTGGATGCCATCAAAAACACACTTGTTGAATGTCAAAATGTAAAAGAAAATGCTAACTCTACCACCGGTTCCAAAAAAAGCCACAGTCCTGAGAAGAACCGGCGAAACAAACTCAGCGGGCTTTTTTTTTTTTTGTATTTTCTCAACTATTTTCTTTTTTTTTTTTAAACAAGAAAACATATTACAGTATACGATAAAACAAGTCAAAAAAATACAATTCCAATAAATAATAATAATAATGAAAAATGTAAAATACGATAGTATAAGAGGGGAGCGAGCGAATATGATAGAGGAATATGGAAGGAGAAAACATGTTGCGCTGACCCCTGGTGACTGGGAGAAGTGCAGGAGAATGACCAAATTTAATGTAAGTGGGAAAATTTTTATGTGTTCCCGAAAATGCGGTAACAGCAACAAGAACGCTTCCTGATAGGCGATATTTAACAAGCGATGTTAAGCTCCAGTCTCTTCTCTTCTCTTCTTTCAACCCATGTCCACTCAATGCTGAGGATAGGTATCTTCGAATGCACCCCATTCTCTTCGGTCTCTTACCTTTCGCATCCACTCCGGCGCGTTAATTATAACAAGTGGTTACCAGACCCCGTAGACATTTACAACCTAAATGCCACCACCCGCCTTGATACATGAGTTCCAGATCTCATTTCTTAAAGTATATCAACAGCCCCACCCTTCAAACCGAAACGCAATACTGCTTCACGGCAGAAATAGGCAGGATGGTGGTACCTCTCGTGCGGACTTACAAATCGTCCTACCACCTGTAAGAAATTTTATTTCTTTACGATAGCTGACGAAAAGCTTGCAGCTTGGAAAAAAAGCATGATCTCTACACAGGACCAAACACAACCTTCCAAATATTAGATATCCACCTATTTGGAGGAATGAGGAAAATAGATGATGAAAAAGTATGACATGAGAATTAATATAACGCGTAGGTAACGTTTACAAACTATACACTTATAGTGATATTAAATGCCATTTTTAAATTATTATTTATTACATGTAATAAAAGTAATATGTTACAACTAAAATAAGCAAACAAAAATGTTCACACAGCAATTAACCTTTTTTTGGAAAGAGACTAAATATATAACATGAACTAAACGGAATTTAAGATATCAAATTCGAAAATCCTCCCAAATCCGATGCTCCGAAAACCGACAAAGCTCTAGTTTCTTAACCTCTCGAAGATAGCTACTCGCTTAAATATTAACGAGACAAAAGGACTATGAAACGTTCCGTCGAAACCGTAAATAGCCATCACACTTAATCCTTTCAACAGAGCTCTGTTTGATTCGATGAATACTTACATTGGATTGTATAGCTAAACCCATTATCCCAATCAGTGTGTGTATGGTTTAAAATTTAATACCATTATTGGAAAATGTACCTGAAATAATAGTTGTAGAGGTTGTATAGGCACCATTTGTCGTTAATGTTCATTATCTTACAGCTGTAAAGATAAACACAATTGTAGCCTTCATGTTTGAAACTTGACAAATATTTGCATTGTGATGTGGCTTGATTGAATATGCTTAACGTTTTAATTTTATTTTTGTTTATTGCTTAGATGGGTGGACAAGCTCACAGCCTACCTGGTGTTAAATGGCTACTGGAGCCTGTAGACATCTACGACGTAAATGCGCCACCCACATTGAGAGATAAGTTCTAAGGTCTCAAGTATAGTTACAACGGCTGCCCCACCCTTCAAACCGAAACGCATTATTGCTTCACGGCATAAATAGGCAGAGTGGTGGTACCTACCCGCGCGGACTCACAAGAGGTCCCAACACCAGTAATTAAGCAAATTATAATTTTGCGGGTTTGGTTTTTATTACACGATGTTATTCCTTCACCGTGGAAGTAAATCGTGAACATTTATTTGTTGAGTACGTATTTCATTAGAAAAACGTATAAAAATCACAAGCAAGGATTTTCTGCTGTGTTATTGCTGCCTGTCTACAATTCTCTAAAATAGCCGAAGACAGGACGAGATGGCACAATATCATGAGGAACCTCAGACATGAGGAGTACGACTAAAGGAAGAGCATGGATACCTGAGAAACAGCACGAACCTAGTATCAAGCCTAAACTAAAATTCCGAAAGTATTTCTACAAAGTACTTAGGCTGTCTCTCTCTTCAAACCCACCCTGATGGTAGGACGTATTTGTGTCTCAGACGGTTAAATCAACCTGCCTATTCCTACCATATTTGAAGGGTAAGACAGCTGTTACACAATCAAGACTTCGCCAATCCCTTTTGATATTTTTGCACTGCGGTGGCCTACTAACTTACTGTTGGACCGTGAGCCTGCTCACCAAACTAAGTGATACAATTAGTTATTTAATACGCAAGAAGCTAAACAATCGTAATTAACTTTCTGCTCAACCACTCCGATGCGAATACCCGAGTAAGAACTACATACGATCTAAAATGCTTAATACTTAGCTTAATTGCAGTCTACACTTAGGTGTATTGGCTAATTTGCAATTATTGCATTTGCTAATCTCTGCACCATTTTCTGATTTACAAGTGCACGCCAGTGGAGCTCTCGTTATATTGGTAGATAAACCTTTTTCTGTTCATATTCTATATTCTTTTATCATTATCGTAGAAGTTTAAAGACTTTGATTCTTGAACTTTAAAAGGTTGTTTTTATTACAGTCCATACCGCATTTTTATGTAAACACAAAAAAAACCATACAACAAAAAAGCGTTATTTTTATTGAAGCTGTAGACAAATGAGTGAGTATACATATATCCTGCCTGATGATGATTGGTCGCCATTGTTCATGGGTGGGTGGGTGGTGACATTTAAGTTGTAGATGTCCTTGGGCTCCGGTAACCACTTAACAACAGGTGGGCTGTGAGCTCGTCAACTCATCTAAGGAACTTCGAGTGAAATGAAACTTCGACTTCATATGTCAAAGCGCTTGATGGCTTTCACTTGCGATATCTATGACTTTTGCCAGTTAGGTAAATAATATTATGGCAGTCTTAACTCGTTTATACAACAAAAAACAACAACAGTCCCAAATAAACGCATTCATAGTTCTAAAGACGTCATTATTATAGTAATAAAACTTTCTAAGAAGTACATTTACACGCACCGATTGCCACAATTCCCCTCAAAGCTACATTTAAAATGTTCGAATGAGTTACCTCGGCTCCTCAGTGCTCGACAGTACTTTTGGGAACAGTTACAAATAAGCTCCCGTTACAGTGAGTTTAGTTTCAGTAATAACATAAGTGCATGCACTTCTGCGTTAGGTTATACAAAGTTGGGAGCTTTTAGAAGTGGCATCTGAAACTTGGCC
This sequence comes from Bombyx mandarina, assembly GCF_030267445.1. Taxonomy (NCBI): domain Eukaryota; kingdom Metazoa; phylum Arthropoda; class Insecta; order Lepidoptera; family Bombycidae; genus Bombyx; species Bombyx mandarina. The sequence continues at coordinate 6,295,024 of NC_143227.1, read as the reverse complement.
GGTATCGTTGTGTCGATTTAGATTGTTTCATGCTTTACCGTTTTAAAGCAGTGAGTAGTCCATTTAAAAGCCCCTTTCGTGTTTATATTTGAAGAAATATTCATAAGTTTGATCCTGGGAAAATATATAAAATTTTAGTTTGACATGTTGAAATATGTAAAATAATTAGTTGTAATTAGTAAAAATAAATAGTTGAAATATTTTGCTGGGCATGGAAGACCTTAGGCAGCTTCAAACTAATTAGACAGCTTAAAGGTAAATAAATATACCTATGCGGTCTCACAATGTGCTTTAAAAAAAGTTAAGGTCGTAACAAAATAAAAAACTTTCTTGTTTTTTTTTAAACGGGTCTAAGCTAGAATTTAATCTAATGCACTCTTCGTCGGAATACCAAACATTATAATATAGTCTCTGACCTCAAACCAAACTAAAGACTTCATGCTACAATCAAGTCACAATCACGAGATGCTTCAACGAGATACATAAATATTTAAATATATTTTTTACATCGGCTTAAGCTAACATCTAATTCTCATTAAGGTAGCATTCTTAGAAAGGCTGTAATGTCTTCAAGTGTCTTCTACAACTCACTTCTATTATTTGCTACGAAGCTTACCGAATCTACAAGAGATTTGTGAATACAAAGATGTAAAATTTATCGATACACTATTATTTGTATTGATAAAATATAATGTAACACAAATGTTACATCAATACTAATATTATAAAGCTGAAGAGTTTGTTTGTTTGAACGCGCTAATCTCAGGAACTGCTGGTCCGATTTAAAAAATTCTTTCAGTTTTAGATAGCCCATTTATCGAGGAAGGCTATAGATAATATCACACTAAGACCAATACAAACGGAGCACCAATAAATAATGTTTCAAAATCTATTTTTTCCCTTTTGAGAGCTTCCGCTGCGTGCGCTGCAGAAACGGTTAAAGTTTCGCTAAACTAATCTACGACAGAATTGTTCTCCTTTAAAAGATCTAAAAAAAGTCCGGGACAGCATAAGTCTATATGTTAAGGTTGGCTCACTATAACGTTTTTTATGCGAACCAAATATGTTCTAAAATAAAGCTTTATTTGTGAACTATTCCACGCGGACGAAGTCGCGGGCAAAAGCTAGTTATAAAATATTCGCATTAATTAAACGACTCAAATCATTGAATTTTTACACAAAAATTTCATACCGATCGCTCGGAAACCGAAATAAAAATTGTGAACAAAATGTAGATGGAACTAATATTTGAGAGAATAACCGTTCAGCGGTTCCAATATTTTAAGTCTAACGTTTGCATTCAACTAGATATCTGACTTCGATTGGCAAAGAGCCAAGGTGCCAGGGCCTCCGCTTAATAAATTCTTCACACAGAACAATCAGAACGGAATTCGAACACAATTAAACTGTTAAAATGTGAACAATTCACCCGATCGATAACACAATGGTTTTCATGCGTAATGAAATCGTTCGCGTATACATACATATCCCTACTAATATACAAATGTGAATGTAAGTTTGTTTGTTACGCTTTCACGCGAAAACTACTCAACTGATCATCATGAAACTTTGTACACATATGCTTGAAAGTATTAGAAGTAACATAGGATACTTTTTATTAAGAATTTTTTTTTTTTTTTTACGAAAAATAAAAAAAATCTTTATCAAAAAATCTAAAAATCTAGCTTCTTCAACGCCATCTACCGGTTCAGTAATGAAGTTCCAATCCTGAGTACTGTAAATGAAGTCGCGGGTAAAATTTAGCGTTATGCCAAAGTAACTATTTCACGCGTACGAAGTCGCGGGCAAAAGCTAGTACTTATATTATATATGACTAGCGAGACGCGCTCATTAGTGCGTACATCACCCGTTTGTATATTCAGTAAATGAATGCCGGTAATGAAGTTTGTCCGTAATTAAAACAATATTTACGGATTATTCTCTCGGCTGATTGTACAATATTGAAATGTCGAAGAATAGCGCCTTCGTCTGTAAAACTGTAAAGTTTAATTTAATGTCAAAATGTTATAATTTTTATTTTTTTTTATTGGTTAGATGTGTGGACGAGCTTACAGCCTCCCTGGTGTTAGTGGTTACTGGAGCCCATAGACATCTACAACGTAAAAGCGCCACCCACCTTGAGATATAAGTTCTAAGATCTCAGTATACTTACAGCGGCTACCCCGCCCTTCAAACCGAAACGCATTACTGCTTCACGGCAGAAATAGGCGGGGCGGTGGTACCTACCCGCGCGTACTCACAAGAGGTCCTACCACCAGTAAAATTATATACGTATTAAGCACGCTGAAAAATCACTGGTTGTAATCTAATTCATCGACGAACGCATTCGGGAACACACAATGACCAATTTCGTTACAAAGAAAAGCAATTTACAAAGAAACCAGTGTGTCAGCAGATTTTTTTAACCTCGTCATCAGTTTGATGAATACGTTACTAAAACAAATGAAAGAAAATCCGTTCGGCTGAAAAACGGCCGCGGAATCTGTACCAGTCGTTTAGTTGAAGTGAAAAGATCAAACCGCACGCGGCAAGAGCCTGCTTCGAAGCGAAACCACAACTGGAATTAATTATTCATTCAGGATGTGTGGCACGACGCGCCACAATCAATAATTCAGTCGACAGCTGATGATACGTACCTACATGAATTTTGCGTGCTTATATCAAAAGAAATGGGCGCAACAAGATCTGAAGCTCACTACGCCGCTTAAAGAAACATCATACGCTCGTCGTCCGCTCAGGGATTTTGCATATTTTACGGAAACACGTAATCCTGGATATATTACCTCCGCCGCAACGGAGAATAAAATAAAGGAACTCTTGTGAGCACTTCGACAATAAAGATTATGTTCCTAAACCTGTGTGCAAGAGTATGTTCAGGTGTAGTTAAAGAGACGGCGTCGGCCTGGACCCGAATATTACGTACAATAAATTAGACGAGCCGCGCTGGTAACATTCTCCCAGTCTCGTTCCCTCACATGGCAATTGTCCCGATATTACATGGCTATAAATTGACGCTATATGTAAGCTCTTGCGCGAACATAACGTATGCTTATACATTATGTAGCTTTCAAGGTGGAACAAATTTTTATTGAGATTATTACGCAGTGGGAAAGTTTCCGATGCCTGTACAAAGAATTTTTAGGGAGCATAATATGTTACGTTTTGTACTCAATTTTTAACCGTATTGGAAATTCATTGATAAACGATAATATGATTATTTGATATAGCATAAATAAATTTTAATATTCTTGGTCTGAGCGTCGAATTTTAGTAAGTCCTTCAATTTACATTTTCAAGGTAGTTAATTATAATACAAAATCAACTATACGCTTCGGAGTGATTACAAATAAGATTTATTTAGCGTTAGAGCCTTTGCTCCAAGTATAATTAAATTCAAGGAACCAATCTAACTGTAAAATAGAACCGATTTTCAAATCACACCGAGTCAAACCGACAGAGCTACCGTACGCGATCGCGTCACAGAACGCAATGGCGCTACGAATCTTTTTCGAAAAAGGAAAACTACTATTATCAAAGCCGGCAATGTGACTTTTGGACAATTATTGGGAAATCAGAAAAACGAATTATTGACTTTGTATTCCATTGGCAGTCACAAAACTCTTCTGAACGACATCTTAGATAAATAACAGATTAAGTATTAACCTTTATTTAATGCAGGTTTTGAACCGTATTCTTTGAAGGAGACGATTATATTCAAATCAATCTGTATTGACATATCAATAAATTTTTTTCGTCCAAATGCACAGATTGCCACCTTTGATAATAGACGACTCAATTATAATCTTTATACATATAATATAATATATATAATTATAAATATCTAATAATATTATTCCTGACGTTTCGAACTCTGCAGAGTTTTCGTGATCACGGATAACAACTAAGATAATATAGCTGATAGAAATATAATGATGACAAAAACCCAGAGATTAAGGCGTAAAAGTAGTTGTAATTACGTCTACGATTGGCGAAAACCGAAGTAGTACGTTCTTAAATACTTGTTTAGCTTCAAGGTAATCTATAAAAATTATAATTGGGCGCAGTTAAGAAAGAGAAAGACACATTTGAAGTCGTCGTGGCCTAACGGATAAGACGTCCGGTGCATTCGTGTTGAGCGATGCACCGGTGTTCGAATCCCGCAGGCGGGTACCAATTTTTCTAATGAAATACGTACTCGACAAAATGCTCACGATTGATTTCCACGGTGAAGGAATAACATCGTGTAATAAAAATGAAACCCGCAAAATTATAATTTTCGTAATTACTGGTGGTAGGACCTCTTGTGAGTCCGCACGGGTAGGTACCACCACCCCGCCTATTTCTGCCGTGAAGCAGTAATGCGTTTCGGTTTGAAGGGTGGGGCAGCCGTTGTAACTATAATTGAGACCTTTGAACTTATACCTCAAGGTGGGTGGCGCATTTACGTTGTAGATGTCTATAGGCTCCAGTAACCACTTAACACCAGGTGGGCTGTGAGCTCGTCCACTCATCTAAGCAATAAATAAAAAAAAAACGTTAAAAAGCATATCAAGGAAGGATTGAAAAAAAGGATCGGAGGCTAACTTAATAAGACCACTATAAAAATGATCTCGACTAGAATATTGCAAAACGCTCCTTTTTACGGTTTTTTCTTAATAAAGTCGGCAGCGCTGAACCTTCTTTACATAACGTTTGTAATAATTTTATTCTATTACCCGACGAAAAATTGAGTTATCATATCTAATGTAGCTTCTTATGAATGTTCCTTATGTTGCGTGATGGTTAAAATGTTTTTCAGCACGAGGAAACAAATAACGCGATCGAGATCTTAAAATATCATTCGAATCATTTACGTCCATATTGTCAAGTTTAGAAGATATAGAACAATATGTTCTATATATTCGTAATATATCAACAAAATATTAATATTTATTTTCAAAGAATTTCGTAAGCCTGAATCCCGGTCAGTTACAGTTAAGTGGTCATCGGATTCATTGACATCATAACGTCAATACCAGCATACACTTTGAGACATGAGGTAAAAGTCTCAATGAATCCGCCTTTCAAACTACAATACAATAGTATACAGTATACAACAGCATCGCGGCAGATTTAGACAGAATTGTGACCTTACCAATAGTTAATGATCATTGTTAACAAAAATATGTTGAGTAGCAAAATCGTTCTCAGGAAGGAAAAATAAATACTTTGCAATAATGTTCTCTAAATAAATAAAGAACAGTCTGAGTGACTACGGAGAAAGGGCGTCTTAAAGAATATAAATGAATCGCGGCCACTTTCGTAGCTCAATAATAAAAGGCGGTAACAGTTAGATTCGTTCTGAAATAATTAAATCCGGTACGTGAGTGTTTCGTTTGCTGATATCGTTCATGATCTCCTAATTAGCATCTTAATTATACATTCGCGTCGTAGCCTGATATTTCGTAATTTAATAAACAATGTAACAATCTCGTAATTCCGCTGTGGATAACTTCAAAACAAAAATAAAGTATCAAATCACACTCGTTGCTGGGCGTTGATTCTATAAAGGTATTTTGTCCCGAAATCTTTCAATTATGGACTTTACCTATGAAGTTACCGTTTACTCTACATAAACTATGTAATTATTTGTTTATTAATATTTCTATCATTCAATTTATGTACTAATGGTATCGAAGCGTAACTGGCAAGCGCAGTCATAATTTTTCAAAGCCCTTCTTGATAAAATCGGGTGCACGGGATTCAACAAACTCTTCATTTTGTACTGAATCTCGAGTATCGTACTTTTTCCCGGCCAATAAGTTGTCCAAACTTTGGAATAAGTAGTAGTATGTCGGCGCATCGTCTGGTGAATAAGGTGGATGATGCAAAATTTCCAACCCTTGTAGCTCTTTTACCTTAAAGGCCGTCTGTTGTACCATATTATGAGATCGAGCGTTGTCGTGTAGATGCGGTGGGAACGAGCGAATAACCAAGGCAGGCCGGAGATTCGCAATCTTCTTCACTATTGTGTTCAGTTCCTCACTGTACACATCCACAGTAATTCCGGTGCCATTTGGTAAGAACCAGCGATCATGAAAATTTCGATCAGCAAAATTTCGTTGGCGACATTTCCTAAAAAAAAATTTATTGCTTAGATGGGTGGGCGAGCTCACAGCCCACCTGGTGCTAAGTGGATACTGGAGCCCATAGACATCTACAACATAAATGCACCACCCACATTGACATATGAGTTCTAAGGTCTCAAGTATAGTTACAACGGCTACTCCACCCTTCAAACCGAAACGCATTACTGCTTCACGGCAGAAATAGGCAGTGTGGTGGTACCTACCCGCGCGCTCTCACAACAGGTCATACCACCCATACCACCAGTACCTAGGTACTGAACCAGGATCTAACCATCATGATAACCGCTTAATGACATTCAGTAAATTTCTTTTTTATTCAATGATGTTCGAAGCTCCAAAATAATAGTTATAACTGGTATTATTTAACGGTGAAAGTCTATGTCAAAATCTATTTTATGTTTTTGTATCAATAGGTTGTGATTTACGACCGACCGATTGACCTTCCATTCATACGTATATTTTTCAATACTAAAAACTGGATATAAAACCGGAATACGATACACAGCTGCGTGTCGTGTCATGGTACTTGTAATAACGTTTTTAAGTAAACCAAAATCCTTGAGTTTGATTCACGTTGCCTAAATAATTGAATTGTGTAACAAAACAAAGCTTGTGGACTATAAGACGAAGACACGATTAGATAGAAAATGAATAGAAAATTTAAACTGAATTCTTACTGTACGCTGAAGTACTGTCGTCAACATATTTTCTTTATGTTTTCTTAAAGATTAAATTTTAGATATTAAGTGGACAAATTTACGAAGCCCATAGATGTCAAAGTGTGAATGCTACCAACAATACCATGAAATAGAAATGTGGAATATATTGCATTAATTTCCTTCAAGCCTGGTAATGATACCTACTTGCCAGTGTTCATGATAAGTCCTGTTAAGCTAATAAATTAAAGCTGTTTTCCAAGCGAAAAAAAAAATATAATTTAGACAATCAAAATGAATCAACACTCGAATAAAACGAGTGAATTCGTAACCCGATATTTTAATTTCAGCGGAGTTATCCATTGTACTTCTGAGTTTCTAAGTAATTGGATATTTTTAGATCCAATGGGTGAGCTGCTGAGTTTCTAATTACTAGTGAACGAAATATCGGATCAGACGTTATTATTATGATTTGTCCCGACAAACGTCTAAGTTTGGCCTCCTCAAACGTAACGTTAGAAATATATAGTATTATATGATACATAAAAATATGGCCGTAAAACACGGTAGTACAGAATAAAGAGCTATATTGTTTCATAGTGAAGGTTTACGCAGTGTATCAGCATGACGCAATAATATCATCATAAAATCCCGCAACTGTACACCATGGGAAAAGCGTTCAAATCCTTTTGTGGCATTTAATGTTGATTGCATCTTAACTCACTAGGCAAGAATCGGCCGATGAATGTTTTTAAAATCACAGCTCCCACTTAAAATTTTTATTGATTCCATACTTTCCAGATTTGGGACCACAGCAGAATCAATCTCCCGTATTTTATCAAATTTTTTTTCCTACCTTGTAGGGTAGTATTCTAGTATCCTCGAGGGTCTAGGTATTCTAGATTCACCGAATCAGTAGATGAGCTCACGGGGCTCAAACCTGACGACGTTGCTAATACGAGCCCTAGCAAGAGCTGTGCTTCGCAGAATCTACCACCGGATCTAGGAGAAGCTCAGTGGGCTGTGTCTGTAGGTTAATTTACCACTTGCGACGAAGGGCTCGGCGAGAACGATGACCGGTTATCAACAATAAACTTTAACAAACCTTAAACGGTAGTCATTATTTAATTTCATTAACATAACATTCGTTAAGTTGTATTAGAGTTCATTCATACTACCTGGAGCCACTGCGGTCATCCACAGTGCGTTTCCAGAGATATTTTTTGCCACGTACCATCTGGCTTTGGTATGAGCTCCCCTCCATGGTGTTTCCCAAGCGCTATGACATGTCCTTCTTCAAACGAGGCTTGTGGAGCGTTGAGTTAAGCGGTTGGCAGCGGCTTGGCTCTGTCCCTGCTGCATTGCTAACGTCCATGAGCGACGGTAACCACTCACCATCAGATGGGCCGTACACTCATCTACCTACACAGGCAATAAAAAAAACATACGTTCTTAGAATGGGGGAATACGGTATCGTTGTTATGTTTTAGAAAATTAAACCTGTTGTTAAAAACTTAAAAAAATATTCGTAGTTCCAATGTTTGCGAATTTTCTCACATGAACGTACTTAGATATGGATAAATTATAAATAATTATATTATGATTTAAGAATGGTAATTTACATATAAATTATAAAAAAAAAACATTTATGAACGACGAAGGTTTTAAGTGTTGCTTCTGACTAATATTGTGTATTATATTATTTATAATGAGATTTATAAAATCTAATTTCTCAAACTTTTTGAAATTGAACTAAAGATAAGTTACTACTTCCTTTTCAAATGTGACAGAAAATCTTTCGCCAAAACTTTGTGTTGTAAAATCCGTACTAAATCTCGGCACCAATGCAAAGCGATCGGTAGATTGCCTCATACTGTTACCTTTGTATTCGTTTAGGTAATCAGGTGTATTTGGAAACGAAACGAACATAGAACAGGCGGACTTGATTTACATTCCAATTTAGTTTTGCATTCACGACGCAGTTTTGTGTGTTTTCCACTAGAACACTCGGTGATTTTGTTTTGAAATCGAAAAGTTATTTGCTTTGGATTTCGTTAACAAATTTTCCAATACATATTTCAGATAATCCGTGATTTGGATGAAAGAGATGATTCAATATTTTTGGCATACAATGCACGATAAATGTAACTTATCGTGCATGGAAAAATAGGGTAAGAAGAAACTCAGTATATGTGGAACATTCTGACTTGATAATTTACACCCCCGGGCCAACAAGAGCATCCAGTCTCTATTCCATGCTGCAGTACATACCCACAGTGGAAATGAAATGTTAGGGGACGACATATCGACTTCGTCCAAAACACATCATTTTGGATCCTCCCGATCCACTAACGGTGCTTTTAGGTACCTCAATTATCGGTCATCGTTTTCGTCGAACTCGTCGCTTACGACAAAGGGCTCGACGAGTAAATTAACCCACAGACACAGCCCACTGAGTTTCTCGCCTGATCTTCTCAGTGAATCGCGTTTCCGATCCGGTGGTAGATTCTGCGAAGCAATGCTCTTGCTAGGGCCAGTGCTAGCAACACTACCGGTTTGAGCCCCGTAAACTCACCTATACGCCAAAGAGAAGCTGAAATAGCCTCTCAAGGCTATCAGCAAAAAAAAGAAGACTACACATTAGGAGAAATTATTAACAAATATGATGTAACCTTAAAATTGGTTGTCTGTAAAGTTGGTTTACGGACGATAGTTTTACTTGATAACGTCAGTAACAGATCTATTCGAACTGTTAGAGCTCTGACGTCACGCGAGAAGAGAGAATACTCGAGAAGAGAGAATACTCGAGAAGAGAGAATACTCGAGAAGAGAGTAAGAGAAGAATACTAAAAGCTCCGAATCACAGTTCTTTTTTGATTGCTCGGTGCAGTAAATAAAAATTCTATTTGTTTATTCGTATCAAAAAATAATTCACGTATCTTCCAACTTCCGGCGAACTACCAAAAGAGCTCTTAATACTAAAAACTATTAAAAGCACGAATCTGAAATTAAAATCTGGAACATCTGAAAAACAAACATCTGAAAAACAATTATAAGGATGTACGCTCGAGCCCAAAAATCTGTAACCAGAATCCGGTTTCATCCAGATTAATGACTGAACGTTACGGTACTGGAATATTTTGTATGCGGAACGAAATTGGGAAATGGAAATCTGTACGTTGCTGTTAACCTAGCAAGATTGGATAGTGAATTTATCAATTCCGGTGTCAAATTGTTATTTGATTCCGTAGTTAACTGTACTTCTTAAGTTCTATGAGAATGAAACTGTCTCAAAATTAAAAATTGTTCCATTAATATATTTGAATAAGTAAATTTAAAACATAAAAATAGAATTAACTTAAATAGCAAACCGAACTAAAAATTAAAACGATTTTTTTTGCCTAGTAATTTTGATCAGGATATTAGAACAAAATAATGAGATTCCTGTAGTCTCATATGTCCTTGATATACGTGTGGAAAATTTTAAATCAATCGGAAATCTTGAAGCCGGTAAAAATTCCGTTGAAACATTTCGTACCATAGAGTTTTTTTTTTTTTGGTACAATTTTTCCTTGTTAGGAAAGGCAAGGGGATCTAAGCCCATACAGCCTTGTCTGTTCTATATATTTTCTGAAATAATTTTTCAAAAAAGCCGAAGCCAGGTCTTATATTATGATATATATTATTATATCCTGAAAATCGAGGTCAAATCAAATAAATGCATATTTAATCAAAAAGACAATAAATTATAAAATTTATATTAAAATGTAAGTATTTGATTGGTTCGGTAGTTTATAGTTAACAGGTGTTTAAAGATGTGAAAGTAAAATCAAAAGCAGCACGTTTTCATTTCAATCATACAGGAAAATTATGATAGGCATATGAGCTTATATATTCAACCAAAATGACTTTCTTGAACACAGACAATCTTAAGAAATAATTGAAAATTAAAATTGTTTTGTGTGTTCGTATTCCATACGCTCGCGTATCGTTATGTTGACTGAGTTGATACACAGGTGTTCGAATCCCAGGCGGGTACCAATTTTTCTAATGAAATATGTACTCAACAAATGTTCACGATTGACTTCCACGCTGAAGAAATAACATCGTGTGATAAAAATCTAACCCGCAAAATTATAATTTGCGCAATTACTGGTGGTAGGAGCTCTTGTGAGTCCGCGCGGGTAGGTACCACCACCCTACCTATTCTGCCGTGAAGCAGTAATGCGTTTCGGTTTGAAGGGTGGGCAGCCGTTGTAACTGTACTTGAGACCTTACAACTTATATTTCAAGATGGGTGACGCATTTACTTTGTAGATGTCTATGGGCTCCAGTAACCACTTAATACCAGATGGGCTGTGAAATCGTCCACCCACATAAGCAATAATAATAAAAAAGTTAAATCATTTAAAAGTTTCATCAAAAGTACTTCAATGAAGGCTTCCGGTGTAGTAGCGCACTATAGGCGGCATATTGAATTTGTCAAGTCATAAATTGCTTTTAATCATTTTATCTTTCTTTAAAGTAGTATTCGTTTTATTTGACAGCAAAAACTAAAACGTAATAATGTAGAAGGTTGCTACTCAAACTCGAGTAGAGAATCCGATAAATACATTAGAACATAAAAACTGAGATATCAAGTAAAAGAACACCAATTATAACTTGTAGCAGGCGATAGTTTTTATGAAGGTTCTTTTAAAGAAGGCTTCTTGTTATAAAGTTTTCTGTAACAAAACTGGAGCGCTCTTAACAAATCATCGTAACGACTCGATAAATTGAGACCATCTAAACATACATAGCCTGTTCAATATGTCTTTTTTTTATGTTTGAGAGATTACTGGTGGCCCGGAGGCCTTTTCAATTTTACCAAGGCAGGTGGGCGAGCAAAGGCTCAGCCAAGAGGATGGGATTTGCTAACAGCGACCTGAGCGCCTCCAAAGGAGACCTAACAACTCAAGAGTACCTGCTTCGCGAATGAATCTAATACCAGATTTGAATCGCGACCCGCGACCGCCCGGCGTGAAACTCAGCGGGCTGATGCTTAGGATAGGTTGTACGTCGAACTCTTTGCCGAGTTCGATGAGTACGATTACCGGGGTCCCTACTCCTAGTGTTAGAGCTAAAAGTGTCTAATGCAAGGGTTATTGGATCTGATGGATCCGTAAGGACGTGTTGTTCAATATGTATGAAGCCTTTACGGCCTTGTTAGTAAACGTGAAATATACTACTACCGTGTTCCTACTTTGTTACTGTGTACTATCACTTGGTTCTTCATGTTTATTTTTAAATTAAATTTAGAGCGCAATCTATTTAACAGGATTTTTCTGTAGAAACACTCAGTTGGTCTTTCTCCATTTTGTTTATTATATGTCAGTGTCGGAAGCTATTCCTCTTTAAGTGGCAACTCTTTTTTCACTTCGAACTCACCTTAGTGATAACTGCTTATAGCGGGTAGTGGATGGAGATGAGAGACGCAACATCGGGTCGCGTGGCATGCCTTGGGAGAGCCCTATATCCAACAGTAGGCTTTAACAGTTAATGATTGTGATGGTGATATGCTCACCTTGATGAACATCTAATCAGACTAAAAACTTTTAATAGGCCGCACAATTATTTACGTGGTCACAAAATTTGAAAATCACCATATAATATTTTTTCCGTGAATGTCCGTTGAGACAAGTATAAAAACACGTTTTATGCATTGATGCAAGCGGAAAAGGAATACCTATCATCGATATGCTCTTAGCTAATAGCAGAGATTTTAAAATGGTGCAAGCATTGCACATAGCTTAAACATGTTGTATGTTAAGATTTTTGGTACCATTAACAGATGATGCTATTTATTTTCTTGTTAAAAAAGAACATGAAACATAATACAAATATGGTGTAATCATTAATCTGCTTACACTGGGCATATTAACTACAATCTCGAATTTCAGAATGAATCTACATAATAATACATTGGGACACCTTATCGCAATGAACCACCGCTTGTGAGATGTAATTCTATGTTTATTTTCGAATGAACTGTAGAAATAAATGAAATTTGAAATCGTCGTTATTACATTACTTACCACATTATATTACTCTAGTCAGACCACTTGAGCAAAAAAGTCGGATGGTGATTAAAACTGAGTGCACTACCATCAGTAATTACAGAAATAAAAATTTTATTGCTTGGCTTTTATTACTACGCTGTGGAAGTCATAGTTTGCGTGTATACCACAATTTGAGACGCTGTCCAAGTATTTGTAGAACGATATAATATAATGATCAAGATCCAGATTAATCCAAAACTGCATCTAAATTCATGAATTCGTCAAAATAAAAAATAAAAATTCAGACCGAAAGAGCTCACTTACTTAGATACAGGATAGGAGTCACTAGGTTCAATCATGCGACGGTTGGCTGTATTACGATTTGACATAAAATATTATCACGAACGGTCTAATCTAGACGAGAAGAATTAAAAAAAAACTTATTTATTTCTAGCAGCGTCATCATATACATACATTAACGTATTTTCTAATTAATTAACGCTAAATTGAGAATTTACTTAACCGCTCGTTTTGGGGGAGGGAGTTTTTGCTGAGAAAGCAGATCACTTCAATTGTGTCATTCTTAGCTTAGTTCCTGACCAGGTGATAATAACGAGGACTGAAGACCAACGAAGTTCATGGAAAACGAAACATCCGTCCTCAAAACAAATTCTTGTCGATAAACACCGAAAACCTGGCTAAATATTAGCGCGTTGTAAATAATTTCTGTGCCACATACATGGGCCGCAATACCCACTTCATGTTTGCTGTCACTGGCACAGCGTGGAACTGTGTTGATACAGGGTAATGAAACCAAATACGACCCAAGCCATGTACACGTAACATGTTATGCTTAGCCCTTTATAATAATAAGCATTTTAAGGCCCTCCTTAACAGATGGTAACGCGAGAATGCGGATGGCTTATGTAAAGTATCCACGGTTACAAATTAAAAGGGATGGACTCAATTTAAGATTACAATTGATTAAAGCACATTCTTGTGGTGCGATTTATAGATGTTTGAGATGTGTTTTTTAAGCTACTGCATAGCTTCTATCGCGGGCCTTGAGCGGTAGTGACTGAATCAAGAAATTCCGTAACGAAAATAACCTGACACCCCCACTACGACTACTATGTAGCTCGCGTTCAACACATTCACACGTTGCGCTGGTGTAGCGTTTGTGAATAAGCGCGCAGCGTTACGTCGCACTGCATGAGCATCATGAAAAGTCTGCCCATCTCTCTCTCACGCGGTCTAGCTTATGAGTGTGAAGGGGACAGTTAATGTTTTGCTTTTGTTAATGTTTATAAATATAGCGTGGTCTTATTTTTATTATTGTTTTAATATTAAATTATTATTGTCTAATTGTAATTGCCTAAGTTGATAAAAAATGCTTTGCAATAGCTTTACCGCGGCAGTCCCCGAGTGCCACACATTTTTTTTTTTTTTTTAAATAAAATACTGTACTTTCGTTTTGATGAAGGTTAGCAGGACATACCACTAAATGACCGAACTACCCACATGTAAACGTGGCGTGTCACATGTTCGGGCCCTTATTTTACGTATGCCTTCATACTCGCAAATTTCAATATCTCTATCTCTGATCTTGCTTCTGCTGCACTTAAAGTCTCCTCCTAATTAGTAGCATCCTCCTGGTTATTTCTGTTACAAAATCATTACGCGTTCCGTACTTAATGGTGAAATATGTATTTCAATTGGAACTTCAATCTTATGTTTTAGGGGAGAACCATGTTCTAGTTCTAACATTTTAGGACTCCTGTCATAAGATCAAGTTGGTGATACACTTTAAATATAATGAAACTTTTTTAACATATCGTTAAAAAATATTGCTTTTTGTGTCATACTCATAATTTAGACTCGAATTTGTCGTCAAAGAATCTGAGATTTCCAAAATAAATGCTATTAGATAAAAGTAAGTTTTATTACGAATGTAATGCGACGCATTTAATTTGGATCTTTAAAATTAGTATTACAATTTAATCCTAATGTTCAAATTAGTTTCGCACAACGCAAGTGCCTTATCTTAGTAATTTAGAAATAATCTTAATAATAATCTTAGAAAACTATAATATTAAACAAACAACATTTAAAATTTTAAAGTATAAGTATTATTCCTTATTACATAAAACGTAAATTAAAACTATACTATTTTATAATTATTATTATCCAAAAGCGAAATCAGTCACGAGTTTTCATTCAGCAAACCACAAACATAGCGAAATAAGAAACAAAACAGTTTAATTGTATAGCTTAATAGAATACTCTAAGATTTTCAAAACGAAGCCCTAATTGTATTCGATTTAAATTTATTAGTTCATCAAAGAAAGGCAAAACTATTTTGTGTAAGCATTCTAAACACCTACTACAATCCTTACTAAAATTCTATTAAAAACAAATTCTTGTTAATTTCACTGGCGATTATGCAGATATTATGTTACTTTTGGCACTGAACTGAAATTTTGGAGAGATAGTTCGAAACTTATTTAAAAGTATAATTCGTATTTGAATTTAAAGTAAAAGATTTCCCGTCTGAGGTGACGAACATAAATCTGTTACTATTCATCAAAAATTATAGTTTAAATTCGATTTTTACATATTCCGACCACCCTTTCGTATGAACTGACGCTACTTTAAACTTCGTGAGTCGTCGTGGCCTAAAGGATAAGACGTCTGGTGTATTCGTATCTAGCGATGCACCAGTGTTCGAATCCGGCAGGCGGGTACCAATTTTTCTAATGAAATACGTACTTAAGAAATGTTCACGATTGACTTCCACGGTGAAGGAATAACATCGTGTAATAAAAATCAAACCCGCAAACATTATAATTTGTGTAATTACTGGTGGTAGGACCTCTTGTGAGTCCGCGCGGGTAGGTACCACCACCCCGCCTATTTCTGCCGTGAAGCAGTAATTGGTTTCAGTTTGAAGGGTGGGGCAGCCGTTGTAACTATACTAAGACCTTAGAATTTATATCTCAAGGTGGTTGGCGCATTTCCGTTGTAGATGTCCATGGGCTCCAGTCACCACTTAACAACATCAGGTGGGCTGTGAGCTCGTCCAACCATCTAAGAAACTGTTAAAAAAAACTTCGACGCTTATCTACGTATTCCTCTAATTTGCGTAATATTAAATCATGTAACTGCTTAAAAATTGAGATAAAATTTGGTAATAAAGTAACAGAGACTTCAAATGTGCTCATTCGATAAGGCGATGGTGGTACGATAAACATTTCACCGTGATCGCAGTTAGAAAATATATTTAAGTGTGGAATTTATTATTAACTAGCTGACCCGGCAGACTTCGTAGTGCCTCAATCGATAAATAAAAGACCTAAACTTTTATATAGAATAAACTTAGAACAAACAAAAGGAATCCGTCCGACGGGGGACACGTCAAAGGGAAAACAAAATTGTTATTTTTATTTAATTCCGAGAATTTTCATATTTTTATACCTTTTAAACCTTCTCTGGACTTCCACAAATAATTCAAGACCAAAATTAGCCAAATCGGTCAAGCCGTTTTCATGTTATGTCGTGACAACGGAAAACGGGTTTCATTTTTATATATATATATAGATAAGATCAAGCTGTAAAAGTAAGCTATAAGAAATAATATAATCATGTTGTGATTAATGATCAAATTTTTATTAGTATGTATGAAGCTCGAGTTAAATAAAACAAAACATGTGAGCCATTAAAAACGCAGTAAAAGTAAAACCTTTAGTATTATATCGCTAAATAAATGTTACAGGTGTATGGAAAAGTCCTGCCGCTGCTTAAATCAAATCAAATAATGATACAGAATATATTTAAAGCTTACGGTTTAATCTTTCGTTTTTATTACCACGAAGTGTTCACGACACTGTTCTGTAAACGTAAACTGTTTCACGTAAAGCTGTAAAGTATTCGTCGGAAAACATTTTACTAGAATGAAAAAAAAAAAAACCCCGAGATTAAACCGCAAAAGTCGTTTTAATTACGCCAACGACTTTCGAAAATCGAAGAAAAAGGTATTTAAGAAGTTTTCACTTCTAAATACCTTTCATAATCGGAATCTTCTTCTTGACTCTGGTCCTGCCCCCGTCACCCGCCTATCTCTCGAAATGAGCTTGGCGCACTTATCTATCCGTGCTTCAGTTTGATTTTTTTCCCCCTGCCTATTCACTGGTAACCCAAGGGGCTATTTCAACTACGCCCGGACGGGTCAGTTTGATTAGACTGAATATGAATATGTTTATATGATAATAGAGGCTATTAATGGCTAGTAAAGTATTAACACTTCTGACCATTAACAACAATTAGTAACTTTGATCACGAGATTTGATTCCGGATAAATCAGAGTCTTTATTTTGTGTATCTGTTTAGCGGGCTCTACAATATAAGTGAAAATGCCAGTTTGGAGCCCGTTACTTCAAACGGTGACAAAAAAACCGATATGATCGCGATTTCTCAGTACAATTAGAATAAAATGACTGTTATCAAACGTTCCGAAAAAACGAGAAGCAGTTCTTTGAATTCTTAATTTATATCAAAACTAAGTAATCCAAGCACCAGACAACACTTCAATTTTCAATTATATTCACTCAAAATATTTTTAGCAAACAAAGAGCTTAAATAAACGAAACAAAAAAATTATACTTTGAAACGTAACAGAAAGCCTCGGCTCAAAAGCTGTGGCTTAGAGCGAACCTAGCAAAATTAAAAAGACAAAAAACTCCCGCAGAATTTATTAAATTATCAAGTCATGTTCCACGCCAGATTTTTTGCGAACTTTACTCGGCGTCGGAAACAGAGAGGGGAGGTAATGTGACTCGCGCTTATCTCAAAACTACTTTAAAGTCATCCAGTGTAAGCCTTATTGCTATCCGATGCATTTTCGATATGAAGCGTCAGTAAGTTTAGTGACAGCGCATTAAAGTCTGTATAGCCCCATTGTCACCGTTTCAAAATCAAACAGATCATCGAATTTTAAGGCTTTAGAGTTGAAAAAAGCGTCTTCGTTAGAGAATTGTGGTTAAAAATATAAAATTAATCATGCAATAAAGATGGCACTTATTGGAATAAGAGCAAAATGGAGTGTGCCAAATGTTGAGACTAAAAGGAAGTAGGTAGGATTATTTATATATATATACATTCAGTGGCGAGCTTTAGGGGAGGCCTATGTCCAGCAGTGGACTGTCGCAGGCTGATGATGATGATGATGATGCATGTTCCCAATACACTCTGCAATAATCGAAAGACGCTCTGAAAGTCACTCGATTTAACGTGTATTTTTAACAGAGAAATAAAATAATCTCCTTCTAGATCATCCTTAAGTTATATTTTTAAAACTTTTTTTTAAAGTTGCATTTCTAGTGTCCTGAAGGTCTTTCCAACTTCGAAAGGACGGGTGGGCGTATACGTATACGGGGAATAAATGTATCGAATGGATCCGTAACAATCAGTTTAGAATGTCAACATTAGCTCCTGCATGAGCGTGATCAGTTTAAATTAACTTTTTTTCTGGGCCAGAGGCCGATCCTCCTACGAGGCCCAACAGTTAGGAGGCGTGCGGAGTCTGAGAGACTACATGCCGATGTTGCGGAGCGGACCGCGGGATCAAGAATGGTATTTAGAGCCTGACCCTAAAGGACTTCGCTGCGTTCTAGTCCAAGCGGCCAATCCCCTCGACGTTAGAACCCAGGCGCTTAACCCGCCTGGGTTCTAACGTCGCTTACCGTTACCGCGGTAAACAATGTAACCAATCGCACAGCTTCCCCAAGGCGTCAACAGTCAGGACGCTCAAGCGGTGACAAAGCCTTCCAGGCGAATCGAAGGGTCTGAAATGTCGGCTGCCTCAGTAAGGCGGGTCCCGGCTCGACGGAAACGGATCGATGCGGAGAAGGAAGAGCTCTCTATTTTCGCTGTCTCCTTCTGCGAGATGGTGACCTCGCCGAAGTCGAACATCACCGCTGCAGAGCAACGTATCCATGATGGTCGGCAGCGACGGTCCACTCCTATCACCGCGTCGAGGGCGATGCGCTGCTCCTGGAATCCAGAACAATGTCAATGCACAGGGTTATGACTAGCTGCGGTCACGGTAACAGGATTATTTTATTATAATACTAGCGACCCGCCCTCGCTTCGCTTCGGAAACATTAAAACACACATGAAACCAAAAAAATAAAATAAAAAAAAAACAAAAAAAGTAGCCTATATTCCTCAGGGACAATGTCGGCTTCTAATGGAAAAATATTTTTTCAAATCGGTCCAGTAGTTTCGGAGCCTATTCGAAACAAACAAACAAACAAATCTTTCCTCTTTATAATATTAGTATAGATATAGAATATATAGATATATAGAATATATAGATAGAATAGTATAGATTAGTATTTCACTAATATTCTATATCCACGAACCACGATTTATGATATCTAGATCATTAACTTACTACACCTATGTTCTAAATGAACATATCCTAGTAAGAAAAAGCGCTAGAGGACAATATTATCGTTTCTGTCTATCGTAATCTATCCGTGTATCATTTCGATTTGGTAAATCAATTTCCGTGAAGGGCTTCGATGTAGGAACAATCGTATATTCAATATCATACCCGGAAATCATAATTTTGTCGTAATTACTGAAGCATGAGGGCCCCCACGGGTATTTGTTATGAATATGCAATATAATTGGAATTTTTAAGCACGTGTCTTATGGTGGATAGCAGCAGTATGGTATCTATGAGCTTCGTTAATCACTTTACACCAGATGAATTGTGGGCACGTCAACACATATAATAACCCAATAACAAAAAAAATTTAGACAGACATTGACAAGGCAGAAATTGAGATGTCGTGGAATTAGCAGTAGATTTAATGAATCTATTATATAACGGTTTAAATCCTTCTCGTATACTCAGCTCAACTTGCACTCGAAGACATAAGTAGATCTAATAAGCTGCCGCGCGCTATTATGAATTAATTCATTGACTTTAATCGTGTTATTAGAAATTATGCTTGTATTTTTGTTAATGTAATAATTGAAATCTTAAATACAGGTATCTCTCATTGTTCTTCTCAATGTTTATACCAGAACGTTAGAATTAAAATACATATATTCGAAAATAATTAACCGATTTTTATTATAGTTTATGAGGACTACATTACCGCATCGATACTGCTAAGTCGATAATATTATGATACCAAGAAAACCAGATAATGAAAAAAAAACTGTTTGACATGAGATATGTGGGGCTGAATTTAAATTACTGAGAAATTTAAATAAACTTGCTTCGAACAATGAAATATCGTTTCAAATATTATTTATATTTGAAGACTATTGAAGACCTGTAGGCGAATCTATAAGGCAAAACAAAAACACGCTTTTATTGGCTGAATACGTATGTATGTATTTTTGGTTGTATGTAATGGAATCTTTGAACGTTTTTGTTGCTGACTTCAAGACGTCTAATTAACTTAAAATTTTTCACATGACAATACAATACAATTCTTTCAATTTTCATGTTTTCAACTTTTCAATACAATAATTTCATGACTTTCTTTTTACTATCCTGAGCAGTATCAACAGGATGAAAATAACGAAATTAAATGTTAGTTTCTGTTACTTATCTTTATACGTTTTTTAAGTTTTTTAAGTACATATATTATTTAGATTTGAATGTATTTATGATAGTATAAAAATAGAGATAAGTCATTAGAGTCTTGAGAGTGAAAGGTTGATGCAAAAGTCAATGACGATACTTATAATCCATTAATTACAGGATGTGTTTTAAGTAGCAGTCAATCTTCATTTCTAGTTCGCAATAATTTACAAATTCCCTAAAGACATCGTGGACAGTAAACTTCGTCGAGGAGCCGGAACTCCTTAATTAAAATCCATATTGTCTTTATGTTTTCTAGCAATTTTGTCTTCTGTCAAACTTGTACCGTGAAAATTTTACAATTCTCCGAATGCGGAAAACTTGATTAACTTATAATTTGTGTCGTCTCGTATAGATCGCTTCCTATTTATTCTCTGAGCTGATTCGGGGGCTAAATTGGAATTCAAAAATACAATAATAAAACGGGTTTGAGGCTAACAGCTATTCAGTATAATTAACAGTATTTATTCAAAATACATTTTCAATGTGACTTTTTTACTAACCAATAATAGCTGTGTCTTTTCTTTTTAAATCTCCTAAATTTGTTATATCAATATTTTCTCTTCTATATGTTTTCCACGTTCATAACACAGGATAAAAACCTAGCTTAGGTCCGTTAAATGCGGGATGGATTTTATTTATCTGTTCTTTTTTTAAATTATGTACAATAAAGTTTTTTGAAAATTGTTATTTACTTTCATTACAATAGTGAACACTTTTTACGGATACGCTTCTTCAACAAAGTTCTACAGGTATTTAAGATTTCATAAAGTTCACCGCGATGCGAAGTAAGTTTATTTCTATCATTTCATATTACTTAACTAAATATCGTCTATATTATAATATTTCAATGGAAGTAACGAAAAATATAAACAAAATTCCACATTGAAATAACTTAACTAATAACGTAACGAACTTGAAACCCATTTTAGGTAGGATATCCACTCATTAGTTGGAAACATTATTTTATAGAAATTATTTAATATATTAAGTAAAGTAGAATTTAAATCACGGCCTTTTTCAAATAAATACAAATAAATAAAAAATCATTCAAATCGGTTCAGCCCCTTAGGAGTAGTTCAGTGATATACACACGTGAAATTATATATGTATACTGGTTGTTTACTGGTGGTAGGACCTCTTGTGAGTCCGCGCGGGTAGGTACCACCGCCCTGCCTATTTCTGCCGTGAAGCGGTAATGCGTTTCGGTCTGAAGGGTAGGACAGCCGTTGTAACTATACTGAGATCTTAGAACTTATATCTCAAGGTGGGTGGCGCATTTACGTTGTAGATGTCTATGGGCTCCAGTAACCACTTAACACCAGGTGGGCTGTGAGCTCGTCCACCCAACTAAGCAATAAAAAAAAACGTAATTGTCTGATATTACAACACATGTAAATGGAAATAAGTACAAAGCAATTTTTAAATAAATTACTGCATAATAATTAAAATTTTATTTTTCTTTTCTTTTTTGACAACCCTTATACATTTGCGGCTTATAACGTAAGTACTTATACGGGCGACGGTGTCGTCCGACATCAAAGGCGTTTCTCAACTGTATGGATTGTAAAACTGTGATATCCCTATACTGCAGTATTAGATAGAACAAGCTTCCGCTCAATAGCCCGCTAAGGTACTCGAGCAAGTTGTCTTCCTTAACGATATGTAATCTATTAATCGGGCAACTACGGCACAAATGAGGCAGTCAGTGCAAAAGTGGCCTACCATAGGGGGCCTACCTAAGCATACCATAGTTAGAATGGAGATAATAAGGTTTGAATTTACTTTTAAACTGCTTTGTAGGCAAACACAATACGCTTAAAAATAATCTTTACAAATCCATCTGTCATCTATCGGTGAAACTCGGGATAGGCTTTGTTTTAATAGGTTTTAAATAAATTGCAATTTAAATAGAAGGACGAATATGAGAAAATTGTGGGTTAAGTCACTTTTGCGCTGACTTTTCCGAAACGTTTTCACTCTTCCTAAGTCAAGCAACGAATGTGTTTCGATTCAACCCGAGCGATGACACCTCGACTCTGCCGAAGCACACCACCCAAAGTGAGCCGATGTTCGACGAGTTTTTTTTTTTCCTACCTAAGCTGAGAGCCTTGAGAGGCTATTTCAGCGTAACCTTAACTAGTAGGTGAGCTCACACTTGACGACGTTGCCAACACGAACCATAGCAAGAGCCGTACATCGCAGAATCTACCACCGGATCGGAAACACGACCCACTGAGAAGATCTGGCGAGAAACTCAGTGGGCTGTGTCTGTGTGTTAATTTACTCGTCGAGCCCTTCGTCGCATGCGATGGGTTTTTTTTTTTTTTTTGCGGCTCGCATTCATTATGTGGCACGTTTTCGCTTCGCTTGTCGTGTCCGAATGCGACATATAAATGTCTCATTAATGTCATCAATGTCTCATCTCATAAATTTCGTAATGCTGACAAACAACTACATTACTTGTGATATAATATTATCAACAAATTATTCATAATTGTCTATACATATATATTTATAAATGAATTGCTGTTCGTTAGCCTCGCTAAAACTCGAAAACGGCTGGACCGATTTGGCTAATCTTGGTCTTGAATTATTTGTAGAAGTCCAAAGAAGGTTTAAAATGAGATAAATATCAAAATCGTTTATTTAAGTTTATTTTATACAAAAGTTGAGGTCTATTATTTATCGATTGAGGCACTACGAAGTCTGCCGGGTCAGCTAGTTATTAATAATTAATATTATTTAAAGGTATTTTCCAAAAAAAAAAACTATAGAGCAGAACAATGAAGGTTCCGAGGATACCGCACCGTCTCCTTCGAGGCGGCGTGTTTGCTCGCCGGGGCGCCACCCTGGGACCTGGAGGCGGAGGCGCTCGCTGCCGATTACCGGTGGCGTAGCGACCTTCGTTCTAGGGGGGAAGGGCGCCCCGGCGAAGGAGTAGTTCGAGCGCGGAGGCTCCAATCTCGGCGGTCCGTGCTGGAGGCGTGGTCTCGCCGCTTGGCGGACCCGTCGGCCGGCCTCCGTACCGTCGAGGCGGTCCGCCCGGTTCTCGCGGACTGGGTGGGCCGCGACCGCGGATGCCTCACCTTCCGGCTGACGCAAATGTTGACCGGCCATGGTTGTTTTGGCCGGTATCTTTTCAAAATAGCCGGAAGGGAACCGACGGCGCAGTGCCACCACTGCGCGGACCGCGACGAGGAAGACACAGCGGAACACACGCTGGCGCGTTGCTCTGGATTTGACGAGCAACGCGCCGCCCTCGTCGCGGTCATTGGAGAGGACCTCTCGCTGCCGCGCGTCGTGGCTACGATGCTCGGCAGCGACGCGTCCTGGAAGGCGATGCTCGACTTCTGCGAGTCCACCATCTCGCAGAAGGAGGCGGCGGAGCGAGAGAGGGAGAGCTCTTCCCTTTCCGCACCGATCCGTCGCCGTCGAGCCGGGGGCCGGAGGCGGGAATACGCCCGTACGTCCCGGCCCCTGTAGGTGGCGGCCTCCCCCCGGTGAAGGTCAAGGGGCGACCTGAGGGGGTGAGGCCGCGCGGCGCGCTACCAGCACTCTAGCGCGCTGCCGTGGAGTGATTAGAGCGACCGGTCGACGGTGTATCGCGTCCCGACCCGGCAGGCTGGTTCTGGTCCAGCGGGGTATTCCGGGACACCAGCGGCACCGTCTGGGCGGCCCGACGGGCTGCCGTACCGAGACGGCCGACGTTTCAGAGCCTTCGATTCGCCTCGAAGGCTCCGTCGGCTGGGCGTCCTTGGGGTGAGCCGCGCCGTCTGGTTGTAGTGTTGACCGCGGTAGCCCCCCTACCTCATCCGGGTTCTGACCTCGGAGGGGATCGGACGTCGGGTGTAAGAGTGCAGAGGAGTCGTTTAGTGGGTGGGCTCTAAAATCCTTGGGCCCGCGGTCTGCTCACAACACCATGCAGATCGTTGAGTCTCACATACCCCGCGCGCCCCTTTTGCGCGGGGACCTCGTAGGAGGTTCGGCCCTCTACCCGAAAAAAAAAAAAAAAAAAAGAACAATGAAGGTAACACAATGTCGATTGTTAACTCATTCATTCTTTTTCGTCAGTTTTTGAATTTGGAAACAACTCTCGAAACGAATTTAATTAAGGCGATTCCATTAATTTTCGAACAAATACAAAAACCCGATTTAAATTTAAAAAAAAAAATTAACAATCCTTCGCTTAATAGTGGCGTTGGTTCAGTAATTTTAAATGCGGACAACATAATTATTTTCACTCTTCAACAAAATGGAATTTAAAATGGTCGAGCGAATATACGAAATGGAGTAAATAAGTGTACAATTATCAGATTCGGGTTAATACGGGGTCTATAGTCGTCTACTGGGCTGTTTTATTGCCTTTGCAGACATACTACCATACTGTCCATCTGATGGTAAGTGGTCACCGTCGCTCGCGAACGTCTTCAATACCAGGGGCATAACCGAGTCAATTACCAATTAAATATTTTTGAAAATGAATCATACCGGTCACCTTTTTTCTTTTCTTCCTACCTAAGCTGATAGCCTTGAGAAACTATTTCAGCGTAACCCTAACTAGTAGGTGAGCTCACGGGGCTCAAACCTGACGACGTTGCTAACACGAACCCTAGCAAGAGCTGTACTTCGCAGAATTTACCACCGGATCGGAAACGCGACCCACTGAAGATCCGGCGTGAAACAATTTTTTTTAAATTTTTTTTATTGCTTGGATGGGTAGACAAGCTCACAGCCCACCTGGTTTTAAGTGGTTACCGGAGCCCATAGACATCTACAACGTAAATGCGCCACCCATCTTGAAATATAAGTTGTGAGGTCTCAAGTATAGTTACAACGGCTGCCCTACCCTTCAAACCGAAACGCATTGCTGCTTCACGGCAGAAATAGGCAGGGTGCTGGTACCTACCCGCGCGGACTCACAAGAGGTCCTACCACCAGTAATTACGCAAATTATAATTTTGCGGGTTTGATATTTATTACACAATGTTATTCCTTCACCGTGAAAGTCAATCGTGAACATTTGTTGAGTACGTATTTCATTAGAAAAATTGGTAGCCGTCTCGGATTCGAACACCGGTGCATTGCTTCAACACGAATGCACTGGACGTCTTATCTCTTAGGGCACGACGACTTCAGTGGGCTGTGTCTGTGGGTTAATTTACTCGTCGAGCCCTTCGTCGCAAGCGACGGGTTCGACGAGAACGATGACTGGTGCTTGAGGTACCTAAAAGCACCGTTGGTGGATCGGAAGGATCCGAAATGACGTGTTTTGCGCGACGTCGACTGCTTTCCATTCTGCCCGCAGGATCGGGAATGATACGTCATCAACGATTTGACTATATCTCAACTTGTAATAAATTCAATGGCCTGAAGGAAATAAAAATCAATTCTCGATCTTGAAACATGACTAAATACGTTGCTTCGAATCTCATAAATTTCGGACTGAACAGTGTAGCCAGAGACCGTGACAGCAAAACATACTTTTGTTACCAGCGTAACACGACCTGCCGTATGTCAGAGAATGAACTAATGTTTTCATATGCCTATCTGAAAACAAAATTCTAACAACTAAAAACTAACAACTCAAGATTCAAAGAAGTTTATTAGTAAAATTGAGTAAAGGAATTTTGATTATTAAATTAGACTATTATAATATATTCTCAATGATATATCAAAGAGTTAAAAACTATTTGGTTTAAGAGAAATTTTGCATAGCAACATTTTTATCTTTGTAATTAAAGGTGCATTTTATTTGGTATTAACATTAATAGTTCGGTGTTTTTTGATTGACCTTCAAATATTAAATTCCCAATTATATCGAGGGGTGAAAAGATATTTGGTTTGAGAGATATTTCGCGTAATACGCAACATTTATCTTTGTAATCAAGGCTTTTTTTTTTTTTTTGCTTAGGTGAGTGGACGAGCTCACAGCCCACCTGATGTTAAGTGGTTACTGGAGCCCATAGACATCTACAACGTAAATGCGCCACCCACCTTGAGATATAAGTTGTAAGGTCTCAAGTATAGTTACAACGGCTGCCCCACCCTTCAAACCGAAACGCATTACTGCTTCACGGCAGAAATAGGCACGGTGGTGGTACCTACCCGTGTGGACTCACAAGAGGTCCTACCACCAGTAATTACGCAAATTATAATTTTGCGGGTTTGATTTTTATTACACGATGTTATTCCTTCACCGTGGAAGTCAATCGTGAACAATTGTTGAGTACGTATTCCATTAGAAAAATTGGTACCCGCCTGAGATTCGAACATCGGTGCATCGCCTCAACACTTATGCACCAGACGTCTTATCCATTAGGCCACGACGACTAAATTTGCATTTTATTTAGTGCATTTTATTTGGTACCCGCCCTCGCTTCGCTTCGGAAACTGTAATTTATTATTGATTTCTCCACTATTTAATGGATGTTATTATACATGTAAACCTTCCTCTTCAATCACTCTATCTATTAAAAAAAACGGCATCAAAATCCGTTGCGTAGCTTTAAAGATTTAAGCATACATTGGGACAGACAGATATAGGGACAGAGAAAGCAACTTTGTTTTATACTATGTAGTGATTAGCATCAACAGCTCGATGTTTTTGAATTGACTTTCAAATAAGTTTATTACATTCAGATAGCTGAAGAAGTTTTTTGTTATGATATTTTTTCCAAGCTTTAAGCTCTAAATGGCTCTCCTGAAAAGTTGAAACAACGTCACACTTATACAAAATAGCCTCTTACCGGTCTATATCGTTTCGACATACCAGAATGTTTATTAGTAATCATAGGTACGTCACCTTTGTATAACATGAAACCAATGCAGGGCGCAGGTCACCCCTCCCGTTCAGTGGAGATTAATGGTGCGGAAGAATAGATCATAAAAACAGTCGCTGCCGCTACTGACACAGGATTCGGATATAGTATGTGAAATGTCTGGGATCAGCGTTCTTTGCTAGAACATTTTTTTTTTCTGACAAAATGTTATTTTCGATTTTGTCTTATACGCAAAGATTACAGTTAGTAGCTAAAATATTTTTTTATTTCACATTGTGTGTCCTACACACTATTTTAGTGAACTGTGAGATTATATGAGCGATCTTTACTTCTTATGGTACATTACTAAAAGTATAAAAAAATAATAAGCGCTTAATATGCTATCGTGCTATCGTGCTATTTATAATATGCACCCGAGGGAATCCTTGAGGGACAAGTTTAAAGAAATCAAAATTCTAACTTTAGCGTCCCAATACATTTTTGAAAATTTATTGTACGTGCGTAAAAATATTGTAAAATTCCCCAGAGTCTGCGATTTGCATAATGTGAACACTAGGAACAAACATAGGCTTGCGTTGCCGGCGGCTCGAATTAAGAAAATAAGCAACTCTTTCAGGGGGCTGGGTGTACAACTTTTCAACAAGATCCCATAAAACGTTCAACTACTACCTGTTCATAGATTTAAGAAAACTGTCAAGGAACGTTTGTGCAACAAGGCATATTATAAAGTTAAGGATTTTTTACTAGATGGCACTACGTGGGAATGAGGCGTTCGCTCCTGGCCTTTTCATTTTTCATTATTATTATTATTTATTTGAATTGTATTTTTTTGACTTGTTTTTTCGTATAATGTAAATATGTTTTCTTGTTTAAAAAAAAAAAGAAAATATTTGATAAAATCCACAAAAAAAGAAAAAGCCCGCTGAGTTTGTTTCGCCGGTTCTTCTCAGGACTGAGGCTTTTTTTGGAACCGGTGGTAGAGTTAACATTTTCTTTTACATTTTGACATTCAACAAGTGTGTTTTTGATGACATCCAAGTTGAAATAAATGATTTTGAATTTGAATTTGAATATGGGACGAACAATACCGGAATCAGAATTCACATCTCAAGGTGGATGGTGGCATTTACGTTGTAGATGTCTATGGGCTCCGGTAACCACTTAAAATCAGCTGAGCCGTAAGCTCGTCTACTAATTTAAGCGATAAAAAAAACACTTAGTTAGATCATTACTAACAGAAATTCAGGTTAGTTGGAGATTTTGATTTTTAAACGAGTACCGTATGTTAGAATCTTGTGATTTTGATAAGATATTGTGAAAATCTATTCCACAACAGCTGCGTTACAGACACTTTATTCAGATGGAATTTTAATTTACAACAAAAATCTTAGCTTTGTGACGTCTATTGAGTAATTATCTCCCTCTTTCTCACACTCTCTCTCTCTCTCTCACTCTCACCTAGAGGCTGCGGTAGCCGATGCGATATTTAATTAACAATCTCCTCCCATTATTTGAAGTCGATGATGATTATAACCAATGAAATATTTTTCCATAATAATTAACTACATATATTATTAGGTTGAGCTTTGCCCTTTTTATTGATAATTCATCGTGTCGTGTGATTTGGCTCTGTCTTTGTTAGGCATATATGAAAGCCGGTTGGTTGGTTGGTTTCTAAATCACTAGCAATCAAAGCGGTGCATTATTCGAAGTTATCACGAAGACGTTCTGAAGTCATTAATTTTGAAATGATAATGTTTTGAAAAACCGGTGGGTGTCGCAAAAGGTGATTAAGAGATTCACTGGAGAACTCAGAAGCAGCGTTCCGTCCGTATCTACATATTATACCTGTGATCGTCTACTGGAATTTATTAGTGGAAGAACATTCTGTGGGCCCACAAAGACATCACCTCCCTGCCTATTTCTGCCTCGAAGGTGTTACTACTTCTATTTCGAGAGATAAGAGAGTCATTACAAAAGGCAATTGAACATCTATGAAGAAAAAAAAAACCGGAAATTCAATTCCCTCAGCCTGCTAAGCAATCTATCTCAAACAAAAGTAATCTTGGACGCACCTTTCATTCGGTTATTGATCACAAATACCTTTCCACGGACAGGCTTCAAAGCTAAACGTAAAAAATAGTAGCCTTTACCTTTTCCCCTTTCTGCCTGTGATAAATGTCTCACGGCTACTTACCTATACTATATTTTATACGTAAATATAGGAGCCTCAACAAGGAGCGTGTTGGCGGAAATTAAACACTATAAAAGCCGAGGTTTTCGGCATACGAATAGTCTGCACACAACATTGTACGAGTTTTATAAATGGAGTCCAATATGGGAATTTCCACGAAAAATAAGATATCTTGTTGCGTTTGAAATTTCGGATTGTATTAAAACTGTGAATTTCTAACTGTTATTATTCACAAAGCTCCATGACTTAATTAGGCAGAAGAGTGTGAACGAGAAGCCTGTAGACACTATATAGTTTTTTTTTTATTGCCTTTGTAGGCAGACGAGCGTACGGCCCACCTGATGGTAAGTGGTTACCGTCGCCCATGGACTTCAGCAATGCCAGGAGCAGAGCCAAGCCGCTGCCTACTGCTTAATACTCTCCACAAGCCTCGTTTGAAGAAGGACATGTCATAGCGCTCGGGAAACACCGTGGAGGGGAGCTCATTCCATAGCCGGATGGTACGTGGCAAAAAAGACTTCTGGAAAAGCACTGTGGATGACCGCAGTGGCTCCAGGTAGTATGGATGAACTCTACTCCGGTGGCGGGCGGTATGATGGTAAAAACGAGACGTTGGTATCATCTCGAACAATTCCTCAGAGCACTCCCCGTGGAACATGCGGTACAAAATACAGAGGGAACCGAAGTCCCTCCGCAGACCCAGAGGCTCCAAGTTGACACATGGATTCGAAATTTAAATCTAACGCTGCACAGTATCTTCAGAACCCTGCCTAAAAGGACTCCTTTTAATTATAAATTCTAGTTATTAAATTATTATTATTATTATTGCTATCTAATGGTTAGATTACGGTTGTGTCACCCTGAAATCGGTAAACGTGACTACTACGCAGCCGAAACAAACAGGATTGTATCTTCAGGATACAATTGCGACTTCGATCTCATACTTAAAGTCTGTAGCGATGATTACATCTGTGACATCTTCTATAGGCTTCTATGAACACTTGCGATAGACAGTCCTGTGCTTGCTCACTGTGCGTCCTCTAACCAGTAAACACGAAAATTTAAAGGAATCAATTTTTATCACACAAACACTTTTTTAAGAGACTACTAAGAGACTGAAAGTAAAAAAGTAAAAGTTTTACCTCTTGTTAAAAATAACAACATAACTCATTCTTCCTTTATTTGTTAGGCATCAAAGGATTTTGCAGGGAAATTTATTTTTATCTAACTACCAATTGATACTTAATGAGCTGTCTAAGATGCACTTGAAGAAATAAATGTTCACTGAAATAGGTTTAACATTTATCTCGTACCTAAAGTATTACGAGAAAAATTGTTTTTCTTCTAATTCTAGAATAAGATATTTTTATAATATATAACTTTTTTAATAAGTGCTTTTGATAAGTGTTGAAAAGCATCTTTATTCGGGAAAATCTCCTATAGCCTTATATTTCTCAGTAATTGTACGCAATGATGTTGGGAAACAAATAAGCCAAGGTTTCGACTGTCTTCATTGGTAATACGTAATAATAATATAATATAACTTTGCTAATGTTTATCATTGACATTAGAACTTAAACATTACTCCCTGTTCTAGGTTTTCGTTGCCATGAAATCATTAATACTAGTGACTACTCGTAGATTCTTAAGCTGACTAGCGATTTTTTTGACGAAATTCCGTCAAAAATATACTTTCCAAATTGGTTCAAAATTCCGTTAAGCCCGCAGTTTCTCAGAGCCTTCCGTTTGTTAGTTCATTCTCGCGTGGAATTTCACTCGTCTAACAAGGGTAGGTAAATAAATGAGGTAAACTTGCTGACCCTTCTGTAAATTGATCATAGAAAACACATCAACTAGAACACGTGCGCCCTGATTTCTGGAGCGAAAGTAAAACGATGGATTTGACGTAGGCAAATTTTTTTAGGATTAATTTTGGCGTAGAGTCCGCTGACGCTAAGTCTTTGGTATATGAAAATACTTCATAAGATTATTTACTACTTTTTGGGCCGTATTTATCGGGAACGGGTCCTAGGTACTTCTTTTTTAGGTCGGAAAGAAAATGTCCGGCCATAGGACTATCGCATCGTCGGGCCGGTATGGGGGAGTCACACCTAAACTAAGCCTTCTACATTTTTAAAACTCGGACGTTCATGCCTCAGTGTGATAGATGTTGGAAAAGAGAACAAAGGCACAGGAAAGCTTAAGTATTTCTCACTTCATAGTCGAACAACGCTTGTTGCATATATACGTCAATGCTGAACATTATAGTCGCAATGGTTTCAATGAATCGAGTCTACCTTGTGACCAGATTTCTTTCTCTCCGCCCTTTCCAAGGCCAGGCAAGGAATTGTTTAATATTTAACTTCATTTGCCATTCATCAGGTCTAGTTGAGATATATCCGTTTACAAATACACCACAACATTACAAACTTGAAAGCTTAAACCATACAACGCAGGGTATATTTGCTAACGAAAACATGACAGGGTTTTCGTGTTATGTTATATAGGTACCAACGGATCTACAAATCGACCAGTGGTGTATAAATTAGATAATAACGATGTCAGTAACTCTTTATCCCAAGGAAATGCTTTATGAATTACAAATGTAATGGAAATGAAACCCCAGGGTACATCTAATAAAAGCATGTTGGAGAGTATTAAGGGGTATGCAGCAGCTTGGCTCTGCCCCTGGCATTACTGACGTCATGAGCGACGGTAACCATTCACCAGCCGGTGGGTGGTATGCCAGTCTACCTATACGGCAATAAAAAATGACAAAAGTCTGAAGATATTTATTGCTATAATTTTCCAAATTTTTTCAAACAGGTGTGCAAGTTTACTACTACAGGACCGACCAAAAATTTTTTCTTTGTAAATTCTAAATTTTTTTTTTTTTATTGCTTAGATGGGTGGACGAGCTCACAGCCCACCTGGTGTTAAATGTTACTGGAGCCCATATACATCTACAACGTAAATGCCGCCACCCACCTTGAGATATGAGTTCTAAGGTCTCAGTATAGTTACAACGGCTACTCCACCCTTCAAACCTTCAAATAAATATCTAGTATCCGGCTTAACAAAGTGCGAACTATTTTTAAACTGTAATCTATTCTCGGAGCGACTAAGCCAAATTTAATACTGAAGACTCCATTTGAAACTTTTGGCGCTCGAGTTTGCACTGCTTTGCATATATTTTTGCAGTTTAGAAGTTACTCAATTTTAATTACTAATTAGGTTACAGCTATAGCAAAGTCTTTCAACCTCTTGTTTTTTTAAAATAAAAACTAAAAAGGTAAGAACTTTTCCTTAATAAATTTCCAGTGAGGAAAAGATTACAATACCTATTAAAAATCTTAAAAAACATTTCGAAGCATTTTATGTAACTGATCATGAAACGGAAATGAAATTTTCTACATAATATATGCTACCGAAAACAATGCAATATTTTATAAGTCAACTCAACACAATTGACCTTAATAGGACTCTTCCTCTTTAATTGGTAGACCCAAAGATTTTATCAGAAAAACAACAATCTCGAAACCGCCAAATATATCTTTTGTTCAACAACTTTAATACAGTTACAGCCGAAAGTATGAAAAGACCAGTCTTTGTTCTATTTTATTTCCCAACCATGTCCAACTGTATCAGGTTTTCAGAGACCATCCGAACGAATGAAAAACTTTTCTTCACGCTCCATCGGTAAACAAAGTACTTTTCTGGACCTAATATTGGTTTTATCCGATTTTACGTACAACGATAACAAAAAAGATCAAATCATAAACAACTGTGTTTTTCTTTCGGCCCATTTTCGAAAATGTGAACGCTATGTGAATTATCGAAAGATTTAATCAACTATTTGGATAGTGTCTGTTTTTTATTCCACTATTTAGCTATCTACTATTCTTCCTTCGTTGATGCTTGATCCTTCTTCTTTAATATTGGTGGAAGTATTAAATATATATTTACAATACTTCGTAATGAATTGCTTTTACTACATTCACTACTTTTAGTTATATAATGTCTTGCCATGTTTATAGCTCACTTCATTACAATTTGAACAGCTATTAGAGTGAGCACGTGGAACTAATGCTTTTGTTACATACCATTACCCTTGGAAATGAGTTTCCCTCCACACTATATTCCGAGCTCTATTACATATTCTTCTTCCAAGAGTTTTGAAAATACTCCTCAGCGTTGTGCATAGATTTTACGACGCACTAAATTGGTGATTCACGGCTTAAGCTTTACGAAGTCGTAATGAGCCGGTTGTCACTTTCCAAAGCCTTATGTGCAATATGTATAGCCACAACGTGAACTCCCGCGTTGAGAAATGAGTTCGAAGTCTTAACTGTGCAGTAACGGGCCATGCATATTGCCCATAAACCTTTGGAAAGTGACAATCGGCTCATTTCGACTTCATAAAACTTTACGTCTGTATCAGGTACTGTACCAAAGGTGCCCCATCCTTCAAACTACAAATGTTGACTGCTTCGTAAGTGGAAATACTGAGAGCAGCTCCCATCCTTGGGGGCTTACATTAAGTCCTACTACCGGTAAGATATACGACAATACAATATGAACAACAATATGGTAAGT
This sequence comes from Bombyx mandarina, assembly GCF_030267445.1. NCBI lineage: Eukaryota > Metazoa > Arthropoda > Insecta > Lepidoptera > Bombycidae > Bombyx > Bombyx mandarina. The sequence continues at coordinate 6,260,949 of NC_143227.1, read as the reverse complement.
GCTTTGAGAGCAACAACAGTTGCATTAATATTTCATTCACTATTCACGTTGCATATACTTGACCGACCCCGTTTGAGCTATAGCCTCGGATAGAATTTCTCGGAAAACCCGATATATGTATAATTGACAAGCGATACTAAGATCAAACACTGCATTTCACTCATACATGAACGTGCGGTTCTCCGCTGAGTATTTCTCTAAAATGATAATAGAGTAACTTACAATAAATAAATAGTAGTTAAAAAAACTAAAAAACACGCTTTATATAAAATTCAACTAAAAAATAGAAAATAAATTTTAATAAATTTAAATTGAAAATAGTGTAAAAAATTTTTTTTTTTTGTAAAAAAAAGCTTGGTGTACATGGTGCTATTAGTTATAAATATTTTTCTGACAGATATGAGTAGAAGAATTATTATTTCAGTAATATCTTAAAAAGCACCCACGCTTTTTTTTAAATAAAATATATATTTTTTACACTATTTTCAATTTAAATTTATTAAAATTTATTTTTAATTTTTTAGTTGAATTTTATATAAAGCGTGTTTTTTTAATTTTTTTAAACTATTATTTATTTTTCATTTTTTAGTTGAATTTCAATTTTTTCAATTATTTATTTCAGTTTTTTTTAAATATTGAATTGTCATCGCTCCTCGATAAATCTACAAAGTTTGAATGAAATCTGGCCGTTTAAAGTGGGTCAAAATCGCGTCTAAGGGAGTCAGTTACAAACATACATACAAGTGAAGCTAATATAAAGCGTGTGAAAATGAAATTTTCGCTATGACTTGCGTTGTACACCACTGATAGCGACGTCCGAATTTAATTGAGGAAGAGTTTTGTATTTAAAAAAAAGCAATTACTGGAGTATCATGATCGATTGTGTTCTTCTAGTTCTGTAAATCATTCATGTCTGTGATGTTAACTGTTCAGAAGTCGTTTGTTGAGAGCGCAACCCTAAGTTCCGCAACCGCGTCATAGTAATACTTGAAGATACAGCTATCATAATAAAATACGAACATAAATTTTCGTGTCTGTGCTGTTTACGATTGAAGAGTTCCTTTATCTCATCCTAATCCTCGATGTCAGTTCAAGGTCATTATCTTTTTTTTTATTGTTTAGAAGGGTGGACGAGCTCACAGCCCGCCTGGTATTAAGTGGTTACTGGAGCCTATAGACATCTACAACGTAAATGCGCCACCCACCTTGCATAAGTATAAGTCTTAAGGTCTCAACTATAGTTACAACGCATTACTGCTTCACGGCAGAAATAGGCAGGGTGGCGGTACCTACCCGCGCGGACTCACAAGAGATCCTACCACCATTAGAAAAATTGGTACTCGCCTGAGATTCGAACACCAGTGCATCGCCCAACACGAATGCACCGGACGTCTTATTCTTTAGGCCGCGACGACTTCTTAAAAAAACATCTGATAAAATCATCTGATATCTGATAAAAAAACATCGTCATTATCATCGAAACGGAACAATGTAAACTCATCTTTGTAAAATAAGAGGAAGCGGCTATAATTTGACTTGCAAGGACTTGCAACACGGCTAGTTACATAATGGCTTGTTGAAAATTTAAGCTTCTCGTGCTACACGTTCTATATCCATGACTAATTATTTATTTCACAGACATTCACTTTATCCCCTTAATTAAACATTTCGGTCTATTTACTACCCAATTAAGGCGACTGAGATTATGATTCTCCTTTATGGACCCTCCGTAATTGATATAAGGCCCTTCCTTTGACTTCGCTGCGGCGGGATAAAAATATAATTATCATTCATTATTCAGGCAACGGGCATTACGGAGATAAGCACACCGTCCAGTGAAATGTTGTTCTGAAAAATCCGCTTTCCTTTTAATATAACGCAATTACTGTCTCGTAAACAGAACCAATTGTTTGATTGTCTTTCATCTTAACAGCTTGCCCGGGTATCACCAATCAGCATATACCGGCTGCATCTCCTCCTCCTCCGTGCGTCGTATTCCTCAGTTCTGAGGGTCGTGACCTTTACTGAGCACTTTTGTTAGGACTATGTTCCTCCATTCACTTCTGTCCTCCGCGCAGTGGATAGCGACATTGATGCTGGATTCCAAAGTCTAATCTATCTAATCATCTATGTTGCCAATAATATTCCATAGCCCTGAAAGAGAACAACGTGGCATAGGCAGGTTGCGATTAACAGTAGATTGGTCATTGGGTGGTTGTCGTCTCAGTGCAATAGAATAACGCCTAAAGAATATAGGTAGGGGGCCTTAGAAACCGGGCAGATACTACATGACTTGACGTCGAAGTTTCCATCGCATTAAACAAAACGAAATTCATTATAGTCGCGGTAATCCTAATACAAATATGATTTTGTAAAAACGAAAAAAAAACCGTTTAAACAATTGCCCGTAAAATGGTAGTATTTTATTAGGGCGAACAATGTTGCCGTCAGTGGAGGCAAAGTGTCAGCAATTAGCGAGCCTACAATCCACACAACGGATTGCTGTCGCCACCGCAACGTCCACAGGGAAATACGGGGAATATGGAAAGGTCCTCCGAAAATAATTAGTGGTCTAGTGTTTGAAATGGAAACGTCAAACATTGGCATAAAATGAAATATTACGTAATGTTTCCTTGAGGGAATTGATTATAAAGACCTAAAATTGCTCTTTTAGTTTAATGTCTTATTGATAGAAATACGTTACAGTGTTAGAATATCACTTTTACAAAAAAAAGGTAATTCCTTACATAAATTGATATCTTCAAGTATTTCTCTTTATTAACACTATTACTGAAGATTCTTCAATTATTTATATATCATTGTATATATCATCTATAGTATTCGTAAAATGCCTTCTATTGTCTTTATTTAATGCACCGCATAAGTGGTAATTACACAATGCCTAGTAATATTACTTAAAATTTCATTTCATTAATACAATTTTACGATTGTGTAAAAACTGATAATTTTATCCTTAAAAACTATAACTCACCATATCACAATGCAGGCTTCGATTATCGGATAGCTCTCGTAATCCAATTGTCTACAATCAGTGATCGCTAAAAGACAACAACAAAACCTGATACAACATAAAATACCGAAACCAGTAAGATACATAACCCTAATAAAACGCGGCTGCCAATAACATTACCTATTTGTCTTCCCTGAAACGCTGTACCAATATTAGTAATAGTTTGTTTTGGATTGATACAAACAAATCTACAAATAGTGAAAAGGCTTTGATTCCGTTCGGGGTTGGCAGTGGAAGTAATACGGTTTTTTATGAATATTTTTTGTAAGATATTCGTATACGACCCAAACTAGACTAGACTAGACTGAACTACAGTCGTTCGGTTTCAAAAAGAACATAATATGAATGTATTTAATCCGATCACAGAATATAATTCAGGGTCATTTCAGGGTCTCTTTAATTTCTCAATCAGTTTTGATACAAGCTTTTTACATGTTTTGTTTCTTATTCCTTCTTTTTGACACTGCCAGCTGTCATTCTTCCTTTTCTTTTTCTGCTTCCTCCAAATAAGTTGAAATCTTTTTACCTATATGTGGTAGTGGCTCTTTTAGTCGCCACAGACTCGTCACTTTTACTGGCTTATCTATTGTTTATGTCTCAAGAATTTATGTTACATACAACGCAGCCGTATTAAAACAGATAAAGCAAAATTTCTCAAAGTATACCAAAATCATGGTGTGCTCTGTCTCAATGGCTTTAAAAGATGATTACTTGTGTTATTATTTTCTTTTTTGAAAATTCTAATATTAAGAATCTAAGAATAGTTCACCCTTAAAACTGCTACTATGCGTATTTATGACCAGTTGAGATTACGTTACTGAAATAATACCCCGATCAAAAAAGTAACACGACATTTAAAGTGAAGGCCCAAGAAATACGACTGTTTTCAACGTAAGCCTTTCGTTTTAACGAGTCTTCATCAAACATAGCTCGACGTTTTCATAACAGATGTTTGTTCCGCAAGCGCAACGTTGCGTACACAAAATACGAATTCGTGCATTTATTCATGACTGCAAGCTGGCCACTTTACTCCGCCCCATTGTTCCGCAATAAGACGAGACAACAAGGGATTACAGGGAATGATCAAACAAGTTGTGATACGATTAGGAAGTACACTAGCGTTTGTAAACTATACGCCGATAAAACAAAACTAAGATTTGTGCAATTCGTTTTGAAAATAAAAAAATACATTGAAATAATTAACTTATTGTGGTTTTTAGAAAACATGTTATATCTTTATAATACGTATTGTACTAATCATCAAATACTAGACATGTTTGAAAGGATCAATTCTAAATTTAAGGTTCCTAGATTCGTCGGCTTGAATTGTGTGTCACATTCAATCCTCGTCCAATTTGTTACATCGATACTAATATTTGGAGTGTACTTTTATCCAAGATATATCAAATGTGGTAATGCAGAATGAATGCGGTTAATAGAAATTATGGTTTCATGTCAACCCTGGCAAGTTCTTATAAGTTGCATACCCTCTCGTTTATTACAAATAAGTCTTACCAAAGCAGTATCTGTCCTATTCGTAAATAAATAGCAGCACCCACTGTTGTCCTGAGTGGCAATTCGTTTCTCACTCGACAAATAAAAGGTCGGCGATCAACGGGCCCTGGGTCCGAATAATCCATTTGCCAAGGCGTCCAAGGATAATCGGATCGTTTTTTCTTTGAAAATCGATGGCCGCATTCGGAACCGACAATTTTCCACAGAGCTTACTAAATTTAAATGGCGTTCACTTGATGAAAGACGATTATAATCGAATCGAATCCCCTGACCGAGCGATTTATCTGGAATTGATTATATCGTCTCGACTCCACGCCTAAATCAAGTCAGTTGATTGCCTTTATTTCGTCGAGTACTAGTTTTTGCAGATTGCCTAATCCAAAAAATCTTAGGCCAGTTTCTCTTAACAATAGCTAATGAATCCTTCGATTTAATTCGACATTACGTACTAATCTTCATCTTTAACGTAATCCTTATAATTAAGTTTCATACAAATGTTATGGCTCGGCATCACCAAATTGTTATCTTAACGGCTCTATAATATTTTGTCTTTGAATAATTAATTTTATTATAATAATGCAGTTTAATTTAAGCTTTTCACGATATAGTTAAAAATACAATTCTCAAACAATCCCCTTCACGAAAGCAAAACTTTTGCAAAAAATACTCTGCAAAAATTAAGGGACTAGCTTGCGGATTTCCTCTGGGAACATATTGTGTAACCCTTGGCTTGAAGCCAAGAGGTGTAAAGAGATTTAAGCTAGGCGGAACATTGTCATTAATATAAACGTATGCCCTACGTGCAATTAGGAGAATCTAAGCGAAATTCCAGTTGATAATCTTTAAGATAATTGGAGCAACGGTAGATTTTATTCCAATTTACGCCATGGGCACCAGTACTATTAAGCTTTGAGAATTTGCCTACAGGACAATCGCAGGAAACTTATCTGTACCGTGGCCACTGGTGGCTTAGTAATATCAGCAATGCCTGGAACATAGCCAATACACTATCAAGCGTTAGCAAGTCGTGAAATTACATGTCCCTGTGGCTCAGTAGTTAGTGCTTTTGACTGCTAGGCCGAGGGTAGTGGATTCGATTCCCACTTCGGAGAAAATTCCTGTAATTAAAAGGTTTGTGTTTTTAATGCTCGGCTTTTTAATATCTACATATGTATGAATATTCTAACACAATATGTACATATATCGGTTTCTGGTATCTGGTACAAGAAAACCTAGTTTGAGGCCAGAATGCCATGTTTTTATTTAGGCCGTTTATTAATCTATTTTAATTTAAAAAAAATATTGCTTAGATTTGTGAACGAGCTCACAGCCCACCTGGTGTCAAGTGGTTACTGGAGCCCATAGACATCCACAACGTAAATGCGCCACCCACCTTGAGATATAAATTCTTCTCTCTAATCTCAAGTATAGTTACAACAGCTGCCCCACACTTCAAACCGAAACGCATTACTGCTTCACGGCAGAAATAGGCAGGGTGGTGGTACCCACCCGCGCGGCCTCACAAGAGGTCCTACCGCCAGTAAAAAACCAGTTAAATACAATAAATATGCATATACATAAAATAGATACAAATTATTATTAATTATTGATTCGTATTAATATTAGTTGAGCGCGTCTTTGTACATATATTTTTTACTTCTTAGATTGATGGACGGATCTAAGGCCCCCTTGGTGTTAATTGGTTACCGGAGCTTCATATAAACAAGGTAGATATCAAAAAAGTAAATGTCGTCACGTACATTAAAACATGAGTTCTAAGTCTCAGTTTTACGGTACGGATCCCAAACCCTTCAAACCGAAACGCATTACTGCTTTGCGGAAGAAATAGACAGAGTGATGGTGCCTACCTAGACGTCCTACCACCAGTAAAAGATTCATATATATTTTCTACTTATTAAAGGAAAAATAAATACATACAAAACTGTAATAATTAAATGATTATCTATAATAAGTTTATATTTAATGTATTTTCTGGCAGACATCAAAAATGAATCTTATTGCCTGTGAAAGAAAAAGTTTGATATCGACTAAAGTAAATTAATATCAGACCAGCGAGTGGCTTCTCATGTACCTCTTTTATCGTTAGGAATAACGCCTTATATTTAGTAAGGATAAGAGCATTTTCTGTTACCACAAGGGTCTGTAATGCCTTTGGCCACTTTTGTTCCATATTTTTATAGTTAACAAATGATTCGTAAGTAAATTACTCAGAATGTCAGTATGAATAATTAGGTTCACAGAAATAAATGCGTATAAATTGTAACGACATCTAGAATGCTTAGGTAATATGATTTCGAAGAATATCAAAGTTCTAATTTCTTATTTAATTATTTGTTCATTACATTACATATTATATATTATGTTCATTACATATTATATTGCAAGCGAATATGGTTTGTCTGGCACGAACTCGTTACCCGAATCCAGAGACATTACATTCTGATGTCCATGGGCTTACATAAGAAAGGTTAGAGGTGATTTGTGATATAGCCCACCCATCAATACAATAAATAAGTAAATGTTAGATACTCTGTGACTAAAATAATGGTTTCTGAATTTATATATTGAATATATTGCGGTACGCAGCGGCTTGGCTCTGCCCCTGGTATTGCTGAAGTCCATGGGCGACGGTAACCACTCACCATCAGGTGGGCCGTATGCCCGTCTGCCTACAAGGCCAATAAAAAAAATTGGATTCAAACTCAATATTTTTTAAATAATTATAGTCACTGCTAGAATCGTCGAAGTCGTCATCGCTAAGCCCGTTTAGTCCATTGTAGTGCAAGTCTGTCACTTAAAACAGAAGATACTATATGACTCGTGTCCTCAGTTTACAGATACTGCATCATCGGCGTCACTTTCCCCTTCCGTTAATTTCAACATCGATATCCCAAAATTATATAAATATAATATCCTAACATCGATATTCCAATATCGATATTACCATGAGCCTATGTTAACGCCACTCTCTCCGTGGTACGTAAGGAACGTGGATCTCCACGACGACTTGGACCTCGAGTCCATCAGTAAGTATCTAGAGTCGACATCAGTCGCCCTAAACACGTCATTTAGGATCCTCTCGATCCACTAACGGTGCTTTTAGTTACTTCAAGCACTGGTTCACTGCACTGGTCGTCGAGCCCGTCGCTTACAACGAAGAGTTCGGCGACTAAATTAACCCACAGATACAGCCCACTGAATTTCTCGCCGGATCTTCTCAGTGGGTCGCGTTTCCGATCCTGTGGTAGATTCTGCGAAGCACTGCTCTTGCTAGGGTTAGTGTTAGCAACGTCATCCGGCTTGAGCCCCGTGAGCTCGCCTACTAATTTTGTGAATCGAGTATATTCCCTCGATGTTACTAGAATAGGGAGGGGAAAAAAGCCACTCCCTCATCAAATTCCAGCGAGAAATATTTCAAACCTCCAATTACAGCTATTAAACGGTGTCACTCATTTCAAGATTTCTGTCGGCGAAAGGCACTGTTCAAATTTTCATACGCGGCAGACGGAAACAAATAAACTAAATTCGTTTCCGAAATCCGTGAACCGAAATCGAATCCTGTTTTCGGTAGCTATGTGTATTCGTTTCTTTTAAAAATAAACAGAAAACCTTATTTATGTGCGTACATTGAAAACTTACGAACAATTTTTTTTTTTAAATGCTTGTATGCGTAGACGAACTAGCGACCCATATGGTTTTTAAGTGGTTACTGAAGCCCATAGACACCAACAAAGTAAATTACCTACTGCTTCACGGCAGAAATAGGCAGGGTGGTGGTACCTACCCGTGCAGACTCACGAGACGTTCTACCACCAGTAATTACGCAAATTATAATTTTGCGGGTTTGATTTTTATTACACGATGTTATTTCTTCACCGTGGAAGTCAATCTTAAACATTTGTTAAGTAGGTTCCTATTTCATTGGAAATATTGGTACCTGCCGGCGGGAGTCGAACACCGATGCAACGCTACATACGAATGCACTGGGTGTCTTATCCTTTAGGCCATGACGATTTATCCATTTGTTATTACACTTCTTAATCTGGATTCCTCCAGCCGCCTCAATTACCTCTAAATGAGGTTCAAGTCTAAATTCGGAGCACAAATAAGCAGAATAACGAGTAACTATGTGGTCGTCGTGGCCTAACGGATAAGACGTCCGGTGCATTCGTGTTGAAGCGATGCACCGGTGTTCGAATCCCGCAGGCGGGTACCAATTTTTCTAATGAAATATGTACTCAACAAATGTTCACGATTGACTTCCACGGTGAAGGAATAACATCGTGTAATAAAAATGAAACCCGCAAAATTATAATTTGCGTAATTACTGGTGGTAGGACCTCTTGTGAGTCCGCACGGGTAGGTACCACCGCCCCGCCTATTTCTGCCGTGAAGCAGTAATGCGTTTCGGTTTGAAGGGTGGGGCAGCCGTTGTGACTATACTGAGACCTTAGAACTATATCTCAAGGTGTGTGGCGCATTTACGTTGTAGATGTCTATGGGCTCCAGTAACCACTTAACATCAGGTGGGCTGTGAGCTCGTCCACACAGCAAAGCAATAAAAAAAAAAAAAAAAAAAACTACACGTGCCAGTCCATAATACAATAAATAATAAATATAAATAAATATTTACTAACAGTCATGCCATAATACTAAAGTATTATTTTTTCACACCTTTACCACGAAATCCTGTTATATTTCAGTTTCAGTGATTAGGGCGTTAGTAACACGTGCTCCTCCTGAAAACGTGGTTCTCGGTATCAAATACATAACGTGTATATTATTCGAGTTTTTTTTAAATCATGGATAAGCTGAGAAACTCGTGTCTATTCTTTTATTACTTCGATTTGACTCCATAAAGAAGAAGGTCATATGTATTGTCGATAATCCCTTTCTCATGGATTTGAAATCAGTTTTAACTGTGTTTTGTACTGTAACTTAAAGGGGAAGTGCTCCGATGACTTATTTGAGAGAATCTCTTCATCTCTTTTTGCAACTTTTGCTACCGGAGCAGAGTTCATCCATACTACTCAGAACCGCTGCGTTTTGAGATAAATCTATTTGCCACGTACCATTCGGCTATGGAAAGAAATTCACTACACGGTGTTTTTTGAGCGTGACTTTCTTCAAACTAAGATAGACCGGAGTATATACGGTGACCCGGCAGGCTGATTCTGGCCCTTCGGGGTATCCCGGAACACTAGCGAAATCGCTCGGGCGGCCTGGTAGGGCCGCGGTACCGCGGAGACCGACGTCGTTGGTCGTCGACTATCGCCTCGACGACCCGTCGGTCGGGCGTCCTCGGGGTGGCACCGCGTGTCTGGTTGTAGTTGTGACCGCGGGAACCCCCCTACTCTGACCAGGTTTTGACCCCAGACGGAGATCGGACGTCGGTCATAAGAGTGCAAGGGACTCGCTTATTGAGTAGGGCTCTAAAATTCCTTGGGCCCGCGGTCTGCTCCCAACAGCTTGCAAATCGTAAAGTGCCGCATACCCCGCGCACCCCCTAGGCCCGGGGACTTCGTAGGAGGTTCGGCCCCCGGCCCGAAAAAAAAAAAGAGTATCTACGGCGAGCATTAGCTTGGTGTGCCCTTAGCAATGCTACCTTCAACGAGCAACCATGATCATTCACTATAAGACGAGCCGTAATCTCTCTTGTCTACCAACATAATAAAAAAAACATTAAATTGAAATATAATATTCAAGATACAGTCAAAATCTGTTATAACGACATCGAAGGGACTGCTCATATTCAGTCGTAAAAACCGATAGTCGTAACAACCGGTGATGTTTAATGTGTATCGTGCAAGTACAAACAAATCGATAGAGAATTGTTTGAAAAATATATTTACATAATACGCGATTTTTCTTCAATATTAATTTGTTTTCTTTTTCTTTGCGAGATTTTGAAAGTTTCACGAATAACTTCACAAAGTTTTGGTGCGTCTTGTGTATAGATAAGTAACAAACTAACTGAAGAGATATGAAGAAGTGGGCTTTGACTACCGCATGCACGTGTTTTGTTTCTAAGAATTAGAAAAGACCCTACACTAAATTAAATCCTATTGTTTTCTTTCCTGATTTTAAAAGCCATTGAAGACAAATGTAGATCCCTATTCAAATTGTTTACAATACAGCTTAGCCGGTCGTTCTAACAGATCTAATTCTCCGAAATATTAGTAAATGTGGTCGTTTTATGAGGTATGTCGTTATTACCAATGTCGTAGAAAGCAATATTTTTAATAAGGCGGTCATATGGCATTCAGCCGGGACCTTTGTTCTTGGTTATTATAACCGGCATGTTGTATTAAACGATGTCGTAGTAAACGGTTTTGACTGTAGCTATCTAAAACTCAACATACACTCGGCTAAATAAATAGATACAAAAACTCCCGATCAATGCCTACTTCACTTCAGCAGCAATTCAAAAGCAAAACTTGCAGGAACTCGGTTGAAGGATGGCTTTACGCGTGGCTCGAGTGTCGGGGACAGATTTAAGGCGCGCACAACTTTATACAAACTTATGACTATTTATAACTGTCGTGGTATCAAAAGGTAGGTGTGGAGATCTGCAAGGAAAAATATTATGTTTATCATTATGTCTTTAAATCTAAATATTTAATTCAGAAACAATTTTTTTTTTTTTGGGACGAAGTTCCTTATGGGACGATGCGGCGGGTACCCTAACCGGGAAAAAACGTCCGTAACGTAAGATTTTTATTATTTATGTATAGTCTTAGTATGATGGCTATACAAGTGTCTAATGTATAGTTTACGTGATGACGGTTATTATTATTATACATATAAATAGCTGTTTCTTTGTATATTATTATTATAATTTTTTTATAAATCATTGTGAATAAAACGAGATCACGAGATAAAAGAAAGTTGATAACTATGTAAAGTACTTTTTATTTTATTTTTATCCATAAAAAATGATAATAAAAAATGTATACCCGAATATATTGTTTATGCCTCGAATAAAACTTAAAATTAATATTTTTATAATAAGGAACTTCGCTCCTGTCCGGTGTCCCACGACACCACACATTGTTTTTTATTTTTCCCCACCACTTATTTCCATAAATAAACATCTCGTTTTCTGTTCACGAAAAGAACAACCGCATTCCCCCTAATAAGTCAATACGACCTAAGCAAAACTGTTTCCTGCCGAACCCTTAAAGCGTATAAACACTTGTCCGTCCCACAAAACTCGGATGACATACGACCGAAAATGACACAGCGTTGTATTTTTTTGTTTTTTTTTTTAACCAAAAAACAGAACAGTTCCGCAATCTGTTATGCTTCCAAAAAGTACACTCGGGAATAAAAGAAGATAAGAAAACATTTTTCCACCTTACTCCCCGGTGTCCGGATCTCGTATAGGCGGCGTTATAAAAGGCTATAGTTTTCCTCTAGAGAGACTTCGGATAGTTTCACACCCGTATAGTGACCTCCTCTATGGAAACTTATTTTCTGTTCCCAGTGAAAACGTTGTTCGTATAAGGCTCCCGACGGTCGATAATAATGTATGTGCATAGATAAAGACGGGTGTTTTATGAAAGAATGGGCTTGAATATTGAGATGCTGCTGACCGTGTTCCGTTGTATCGAATATCGTTCATTGAATGCAAAACGTATTTTTTCTGTACTGTTATTTGAACTCGTTTCTAATCTTGTTTTCATACATTTGTTTGGAGTATTCTCTGTTACGGGAAAACTTATGTTGAACAAAAAGACTGGTTTTTTTTTTACAAAACAGAACGTAGCTTCCTTCGGTTTTCTAATTGGTTCTTCTTTATTAGATTAAAGATTAGACTTTTATTCTTTGACGCAATTATTGGTGACTTGATATTACGTAATCATGAATTCAGTAGCAATGCGGTTAGCAATTCTTAATTATCAGGGAAGGTAGCTCGGAAACGAACCTCGTCCTTTTCTTCTTCTGCGAATACTCGGATTGGTCGGACAAGCCGTACCTGGCTTGTAAAGTAATAGCAGCTCATTTCGTTTTCAACCGTAAATATATGACAATAAAGTAAGTAATAATAAATTTAAAATATTAATAGTATTTTCTTTGATCGCGGGTCGTAAATATAATCAAAACTAGTTTTACGATTTAATCTTGACCAGTTTTCGTGACTATGGCGATGACTATACGAGTATTAGACATTTGTAGATAAATATACGGTAGTTAGTATAAATATAAAGCACTTGGGACATCGTGAACAATATAATGACAATAAAAAAGCGTTTTTAAACCGAAAAAAATTGTTTTATTTATGATTCACTAAAGTGAGTTAATTACTGCTTTATTATATTTATAGAAAGTCACTTCTGTTCAAACACTGCATAATAATAATATGGAAATAGTATCGTTTATCATATTCTTACGAGTATATCCAGACTTTTTATTGTTTTCATATGCTATAAAAAAGAAACATGCTTATTTTTCACAACATTTTCGCATTGGTACGTGAAAGTGAATAATAAAATTCAGATTTCTTTTAAATTAGAAATATTAATTATATAAGACATTAAACTAATGGAATGCGAACTAATTTAGATAATAAATCTATACAGCCCATTAAACTTACATCGACAATCAATTTAAACGAGTAGGTATTAAGCCTATCGACATTACGAACCTGTCGGGACATATATCAGGTAATCTTTATTAATTCCATTTATAATCCCGGAGGATTCGAAAGCAAGCTCTCTAATGACAATTGCTATAAACAATATCACAATAAAATAATTAATCCGACCTTGTTTTTACGGATGGCAAGGCTTTTCATAAGCGAGCACGAGTCCATCGCCTTTTTACTGGGTACTAGTTGTTTATCCTACAAATCGGCATACACCACTGCTTCGCGACAAAAATAGACCAAAGAGACAAATCAATGTTAAGCGAAATAGTTTTTGACGTGACGTCTTATAATTCGATGGAGCCGGCTGCACGTGCGAAAAAACATGACTCATGAGGCGTTCCATTTAAGGCTTGAAGTGCAAGCGAGAGCGCGCAACGAGCGACAAAGAGGCACAATCGGCCTCCTCGTTCGGCAGCGTTCGACAACTGTCTCTCTCCTACTTGAGTGAGCGATGCATCCGCATGGACAGCTGTTATACAATAATACATTTACACGTTTTCGTCAAGTATGAAGTTCAGTGAAAAGTGAATGTGGTTTCAATTGTTTATAGCAACGGTAATTGCCATAATTGAAAATTAAACCATTCCATGAGTATTTTCTTATGACGTTGTCACGTTCAACTATCGTCAGTAAACCGACTTTACAGCCAACCGATTTTTTTTTATTGTTTAGATGGTTGGACGAGCTCACAGCCCACTTGGTGTTAAGTGGTTACTGGAACCCATAGACATCTACAAGGTAAATGCGCCACCCACCTTGAGATTTAAGTTTTAAGGTCTCAAGTATAGTTACAACGGCTGCCCCACCCTTCAAACCGAAACGCATTACTGCTTCACGGCAGAAATAGGCAGGGTGGTGGTACTCACCCGCGCGGACTCACAAGAGGTCCTACCACCAGTAATAATTAAATAAAAAGGAGTCATGTAAGTAAGGCAGCACAGGCACCGACATCCTATTGCTGCCGTGAACCAGCAATGCGTATTGTTATGAAAGACGCGAAAGACGCGACATTCAATGTACTATCAAAACTGAAACTTAGCAGTCATGTGCAAACTCGGTCGTCTTTCATTCGACCCGGAAGCTACGTAAGTCCATAAACTATTTTAATAAGAACCATCGTAGTGTAACATTACATTGAGTCAGCCAGCTGTGAGCTCATTCCTAGCTTGGCTGGTCAAAGCGGCCGCAATCGGACTTTCCTCGCACCTGAGGCGGGTTCTTGAAGCGCGGCTTGTCTTGCACAGATACACTACAAACGGAGAAGTTATTTTGCAGCTGTCTCTAGCATTATGTCAGATTTGTGTTGCTTTGAATCCTTTGGGTATTTCCGTTAAATGATATTAAAGGGACTTGGAGGCGCGAATGGGTGTGGCATATAACGCTATCCTGTCAATTTATGCCACAATGAAATTTCGTGCTGGATCATCAGTCACGACAGATGCTATTAGATACATAGGGCGAGGCAGCCGTTGTAACTATGCTGAGATCTTAGAACTTATATCTCATTTTTATAATTAGGTGGGTATTAGCTCACGGTCCACCAGGAGTTAAGTGATTATCGGAGCCCATAGACATCTACAACGTAAATGCTGCCACCTACCTTGAGACGTGAGTTCACGGTGTCCCAGGTTTTTAACAGTAGAGTACAACGGTTGCCCTGCCTTTCAAACTGAAACGCATTACTGCTTCACGGCAGAAATAGGCAGGGTGGTGGTACCTACCCGTGCGGACTTAAAAATCGTCCTACTACCAGTAATTCCGAGCTAAGAGTTCTGAGTTCTTTCTGAGTAAGAATGGAGCTCTCTCTCCATCCATAAAAAAACCACTATGGAGAATTATGCACACGCACTCCACGTCACTTCAGATCCTCCAGATCCACTATCGGTGCTTTTAAGCACTCCAAGCACCGGTCACTGTTCTCGTCGAAAATTAACTCACAAATACAGCCCACTGAGTTTCTCTCCGAATATTTTCTATGGGTCATGATTCCGAAACGATGGTAAATTCAGCGAAGCCTCTTGTTGAGGCTAGTGTTAGCAAAGTTTCCAGGCTGAGTACCGTGAGCTCGCCTAAACGTCCGGTGAATCTAGCATAACGTCTTGAGGCTACTAGCAATAGCTAGGGGGGAAAAAAAAGACGAACTCGATGTTAACGTTGGTACTGTTACTATTATTAAAGAAGTATTTCTCTCATTTCACAAATACTTTAGCGGGAAAGGGGATCACGATTTCACTATAAACGGCCGTCTGGTGTAGTGGTAAGTGACATGGTCACTACACAAGGGGGTCGCGGGTTCGAATCCCGCCAAGGGAAGATATTTGTATGATAAATTTAAATGTATTTTCCAGGGTTATGGATGTATATTAAATATATGTATGTGTATAATAAAAATCTTACATTTATTTCCGTTATCTGGTACCTGTAACACAAGTTCTTTACGAACTTATCACGGGACCATAATACAACGTCGCGTGATTGTTTAAGAAAAAAAAAAAAAAACTATAAAAAGGATGTTAATACTCGTTCGCACCGAAATTTAAGGATTCCTTCAACTCTTTTAAGGAGCCACTAGTAAAATATCGTTTTCACTAACCTTTAGGTATCACCAAAATTCTAAAAGGATCCCAATTATTCATTCACCATCATCAAAATCGCTTCACCTAGAAAAGTTCTGAAGTAACACACATAAAAAATCGGTTAAAAGAAACTGTACTTTTTTTTTTTTAAAAGAAATCAATAAATTCGAGTCACGTTTTTCTTTAACAAACAACTCAAGTAGGATTTTTAAAAACCCAGGTTTATTTGAAAAATTACATACTTCAACTAAACACCAATAAAATTATCTTTTTAATTACCTCAACCGATTGAACGACAAAAGCATTATTTTGCATCTCATCATATTACCAATACTAATTTATCAACAAAAAAAATGATCGCTTGATTTTTTAGTATACCTAATTCGTTACACAACACATCGAATTATCACTCGTTATCAGCATGATCCCTATAATACTATGGAATATTTATCAAACACTAACTGACCCGGCAGACTTCGTAATGCCTAAACCTAAACCTTTGTATAAAATAAACTTAAAACAAACAAAAGGAATCGATCCGACGGGGGACACATCAAAGGAAAAACAAAATTGTTTTTTATTTAATTCCGAGCATTTTCATATTTATCTAACCTTTTAAACCTTCCCTGGACTTCCACAAGTAATTTAAGAACAAAATTAGCCAAATCGGTCCAGCCGTTCTCGAGTTTTAGCGAGACTAACGAACAGCAATTCATTTTTATATATATACGTATAGATAACTATTCCATTGTAACACCATAAATGAGCGAATTAGCGGCCGAAATACCCTCAGAGCGCCAAGCTCAATTTATTAACATTGGTACTCGTGTTTGTTTGAGTCAAACTGCGGGTCATCATCTAAACAATGTGAGAACGCAACTCCCTGAGGCGCTGTTACGCAGCAAACGTTTTAAGTGCTTTCTGGCCAATGTAATGAGACCCTTGTCTTACCGCTGTTTCTATTGTTCACACGTATTCAAGTCATGCATTACTGGTATTGTTTATGGATTTAAATAAATTTTTACGTATGTGAAAGCCTTATTATTTCAGGCAAAACGTAATATCCCGTGAGGCTAGTTTAATTTTAGTTAGTTGCGACAAGTTTTTGAGAATGCTTTTTGAAAAAGCATCTAAAGTTTAAATCGATTTTCTTCTACAAATTGTTATTACGTTACGCTTTGTCGAATAAAAAAAAAGATTCTAAAATAAGTTAGCTATAATACAAAAGGCTTGTTGTTGAATTCAAGCGATTTTCTGACTTCAAACATAAAGGCAGTTATCAAAAAAATACTGCAAAAGTAGGGAATGTAGTCTACAGTGGCTGCATGTGTTCCAGAACAGATGGTCTTTTTTTTCCTTCCTATGATAGCCTTGAGAGGCTATTTCAGCTTCTCCTTGACGTGTAGGTGAGCTCACGGGACTCAAACCGGGAGAGTTGCTAAACTGGCCTTAGCAAGAGCAGTGCTTCGCAGAATCTACTATCGGATCAGAAACGCGACCCAGTGAGAAGATCCGGCGAGAAACTCAGTGGGAACAGAGGGTCGCATCACTACGATCCATTGACATTTCCGGAAGACGATTCAACTATTACGTTATTGGTGATATAAGACAACCATGATTCAGATTCATTTTCATGTCTACCGCCTAAAACGTTCTCAACGCTAACCTAAAACGTGCTCATAAATACTCAAAATTAAACACCGGTACAAAGATTTTTATAATGACTCGCAACAACACTTCAACGTTTCGAACATCGAGATTGTGTTCTGAAAGTCATTAACATTGACCCTTGTCAAAAATTTCTATCACGTTTCCGGTATCTATAATATTACGTTCGCAAAATCGCTAAATGGGACCGTTAGCGTTCACGAGAGCAAAACTGTCATATTTGGTTACGTCATAATCCTGACGATAGCTCTTATACAGACATTATAAAGTTATCTAACTTATTAATAGAATAAGCTGTATGACATAAACATGCAGTGCCTCGATTTCCGAATTCGGTGATCAAATGTTCCAAATACGTGCTTATTTTGTAGTGAAAATTTTGTTTAAAATTAATTTGGGACATAAGTCCTAATACAAATAAGGCCAGGGCTAATTCGATTACAACAATACCAAATTCAAACGCTTCTATATTCACTTTAACTACTTCTTATATTTTACTAGCTTTTGCCCGCGACTTCGTCCGCGTGGAATAGTTAGTTTGGCATAACGCTAAATTTTACCCGCCTCTTCATTTACGTAGAATATCGTCTTTATAAAAACACCTTCACAAGTAATGCTTCATTTTAGAACAAATTTAGTTAGCATAAAAAACGTTATACTGAGCCAACTTTAACATATAGACATATGCTGTCGCGGAATTTTTTTAGATCTTTTAGAGGGGAACAATTCTGTCATACATTATTTTAGCCAAACTTTAACCATTTCTGCAGCGCACGCGGTGAAAGATCTCAAAAGGGAAAAGATCCCTGATTTTGAAACATTCTTTATTGGTGCTCCGCTTGCATTGGTCTTAGCGTGATGTTATATAGCCTATAGCCTTCCTCAATAAATGGGCTATCCAACACTGAAAGAATTCTTCAAATCGGACCAGTAGTTCCTGAAATTAACGCGTTCAAACAAACAAACTCTGCAGCTTTATAATATTATAAGCAATAAGTATAAGTATATAAATGTATATAACTATAGATAACGGAAGCGTTAATAGTTTTAATTTCGTTAAAAAAAGCTAGTGTGCATAGTTTATTTATCCGCGTTCTCGGAACATAAAGGATTAATTTTGTTCTCTTCGCGAATGTAAATTATGCACATTTACCCCCGAAAGAGATTTATTCGCTGTTCACGCTTAGAAGCACCTGTGTTTGTTACATGAAATTGATTAAATTTTACAACGCGCCGTCATATTGTTTCGGCGTTGATTTATTGTTACTGTTTATACTGAATAACTGACGTTTAGTGTCGGTCCCGAACATTAAGCAGTTTATGATCCAAATATGTAGTGTCGTAGACGCACCAAGATAATAATATAACGGCCGTCTTGTGTAGTGGTAAGTGACATGGTCACTACACAAGGTGGTCGCGGGTTCGAATCCCGCCAAGGGAAGATATTTATATGATAAATATAAATGTCTTTTCCAGGGTTATGGTTGTATATTAAATATATGTATGTGTATAATAAAAATATTACATTTATTTCCGTTATCTGGTACTTGTAACACAAGTTCTTTACGAACTTATCACGGGACCAGTTAACGTGGCGTGATTGTTAGTAAATATTTATATTTATTTATTATATTAATATTAGTACAACATTTACACATACAATTAAACACAATGCTAATGCGTGTATACTTAACATGTCTACGAAATTTACTGGTTGCTTATATAGCAACTTTTCTCGACCCAACCTTGTACATTGCCAAAATGACAATCATATGAATCAAGGAACTGTTTCATATTAAACAATATCCACCACCATCATAACCAGTTTAATTATAGTTTCGTTAAATGCTACGAAAAAATCACAGTTTTTTTTAAAGCTTTTATTGGTTTGTTGTGTATGTATGTATTTTTTTATTTATTTATGTAAATTGCGGAATGTTTCAATGTATTTTTTTTATTGCTTAGATGGATGGACGAGCTCACAGCCCACCTGATGTTAAGTGGTTACTGGAACCCATAGACATCTACAACGTAAATGCGCCACCCACCTTGAGATTTAAGTTTTAAGGTCTCAAGTATAGTTACAACGGCTACCCCACCCTTCAAATCGAAACGCATTACTGCTTCACGGCGGAAATAGGCGGGGTGGTGGTACCTACCCGTGTGGACTCCCAAGAGGTCCTACCACCAGTAATTACGCAAATTATAATTTTGCGAGTTTCATTTTTATTGTCATTATTACAGACCTCAAGATTAACTTTAAATTTTCACACGCATCTAGGATCAATGAAAGTAAAGTACTTTACAAATACGCTTTAATAAACTGACCAGTATCTATAGGATTAAAAAAAAAACGTTATTTCTTTTTTTTTAATCGTTTCTATTTATTATTAACATAGATATATTTTTGTTATAATACTATTTTGACGAATTTGGGGTTAGTGTAAAGATTTAGGTTTACTTTACTTTTCGGTGTGAATTCAATGGGAGCGCTCTGAAGAATAACTTGAGATAGTTCCGCTATCTCGTTTTTTTACTACTGCACTACCCGCGATCGTAGCAAAATAAAGCACCGTTTCACTAGTTTATCGACTTTTGTAAACTTTTTTTTATAGATTAAAATCCGCTCCACGTTATTTTGGTATTACTTACTTAAATATTATTAATGGGTAAATCGCTCTATATACTCCATTGAGTGATGCGACTATGCCAGATTTTAAATCACTCTGGCATCGATTTTCCTTAGAGAGCACAGATAAAGTCGTATTTGACTTAGAACGTGCTAACGACCTCAGCGATAAAGAAATAACACCGTGTAATAAAATGAAATTCCCATTACTGTTAATTACCATCGCACCTAATTCTGCGACGAAGCCGTCGAGTGTTCGGGCTTGAAGAGTGGGTCAGCCGTAATGCAATCATAGCTTCGACTTCATATTTTAAGGTGAATAGCAGTAATTGCTTTTTAAACCGGGCAACCACTTAACACGAGGTGGACTCAGAGATTGTGTGTCAGATTATAGTAAGAAAAAAAGCTAAAGTTTCTTTACAATCATTATTTAATTTAACATCACTTCTGATCTTATCTTGCCGCCGAACTTCAAGGAATTTTCTTGACGAAAATCTTTATGTCTTACTTCTTTCTACCGCTTTGAACACGTTTAAGATTTCGACTCGTTAAGTTCGCGGCTTACTTTGATGTTTCACTTTGTATTAATGTCGTTAAATATCTGAAGAAATCATTTTGCGATGTTCAACCAATATTATTATTTTTTCAAAAATACCTACCCATGAAAGCACTCATTTATTTTATTTCATTGAAAGAATGAAGTAAAATAAATTGTGTTTACTTAATTTCAATTTGTACTTACGTAAATGTCTGTCGCAGCCTCAGCACAAGGAATTTAATATTTTACTATTGAATAGAAATAGCTGTTTATATTGGCCGTGCCTAACGCCTTTTTGAAAAGGAAATGACTATAATTATTTTTGTACTTAGTACTTTTTTTTTTTTTTGGAACGAAGTTCCTTATCGCGCGTTGTGAAAGGGGGCTAGACGGAAAAAATTCTTACGAAAAGTTGTCACGACACTTTTTGCTATAAATTCTTACGAAAAGTTGTCACGACACTTTTTAGATCCGTCATTCTGACCAATCAACGTGTAGGCGCTTATCGCGTGACATTGCTCTTATCCGATTGGTCCCCGTAATGAGTACAGTTTCTCGAGATAGCGTTTCAACAAAAGTAATTTAGTTCATAGTATTGTTTTTTTTTTCTTCATAATGCCGTAATTTATTATTATAACTTAAAAAAAAAAATTACAATTCCTTCACTAATTAATCGAAAGGAACTTCGTTCCATCCGGGTGTCCCTTGACACCTCTGAAGTTTTTTTTTTTTTTTCAATTCGACAATGATATTACGTAACGATGATTGTTGTTTTGTTTCTCTTACTAAACATATAGTGTAGAATATACTATATATACATGTAACCTCTATATGATTAATCCTAAAAGAGGTTAATATGTTATTTATAACATTCTTCTTTAGATGACATAAATAGAATTTTCGATTATTGAAACATTAGAACATTAGATATATAAAAAGCATTTTTGCAATATTAAAATATAAAAAGATATAAAAATAGTGGTGAAGCAATAGCTTTAAATGCTGTTTCTCTTTATAAGAGCAACTCAATTTGTGGTATAGTTTTACGAAGCTAAACTGTATTTTGATACAAATAAAATAATACATTATATACATATATACATAATCAGACGCATCAGTTCGTCTCAGTTATCGTTCAGATGAAAGAAAAAAACTTTTAACGGTACAAGTAACCCTTTAAGTCTCCGGTTTCCAATACCTTTGAAAGGTTACAGACGATGGATAAAAGTTTGGAATACTTTTGTGATCACAACAAAAATATGCGAGACAAATATGTTAATAGTGCCGGTATATAAAAAAAGCTACCTACTCCTTTTTTATTGCTCAGATAGATGGAAGAATTCTCGACCCACCTGGTGTTAAGTGGTTACCGGAGCCCATAGACATCAACAACGTAAATGCCGCCACCTTGAGACATGAGTTCTATGGTCTCCGTTTTTAAAATACAACGGCTGTTCCACCCTTCAAACCTAAACGTCACGGCAGAAATAGGCAGAGTAATGGTTCCTACCCATGTGGACTCACAAAACGTCCTACCACCTATAAAAAAAGATTTAACGTGGATATAAAGAACTTATTTTAAAAAAAAATTTATATCCACTGTTGAAAACGTTATGTACACAAATTAACTCTAAAATCTCAATTACGAGTAATATGTCATTGTCAGTTTGAGTAATGTAAGTTTAACTAGGTTGCTCATTTCGAGGATAAATCATTAATTTACATTTTAATTTTATTTTTATTAATTTTATATTAATATAAATATATTATATCATTTATATTAATATATTATAATAAATTTATAAATGTATTTATACCCGTTTATTTTAATTTTATATTATACTAGTTGACCCGGCAGACTTCGTAGTGCCTCAATCGATAAATAAAAGACCTAAACATTTGTATAAAATAAACTTAAAACAAACAAAAGGAATCCGTCCGACGGGTTCACTACAAAGGGAAAACAAAACTGTTATTTTTATTTAATTCCGAGCATTTTCTTAATTATCTACCTTTTAAACCTTCCCTGGACTTCCACAAATAATTCAGGACCAAAATTAGCCAAATCGGTCCAGCCGTTCTCGAGTTTTAGCGAGACTAACGAACAACAATTCATTTTTATATATAGAGATATAGATTATAATCAATTTATAAATTTATTTATACCCGTTTATTTTAATTTTATATTATATTATTAGAGAACACACAAATAAGGCACAAGCATCGTTACAACAAACAAGCGACTCAGCAAATAATCAATCAGGTATGGAAGCCACAAGCGATAAGCCTTGGAACAGTAATGATGGTCCCATTATAGAGGTAGAACTAGGACCGGAAAAGCTATGGAGACAATTTAACATGTCGCCTTCGAAGTGCACGATAATTGGATTCATTGCGACCCCAAGAAATATTAGAACCATTTATCTATCCTACGACGTATTGACGACGATATATAGGTATTGTTTTATTATTAATAACGATATAATATGCTATATTGGTAATTGATTTTGGTCAATTGTTATAATAATATAAGAGTAATGTTGCGACTGTATTCTAATCAATTATTTTTCCGAGAGAATAAATAATATGGCAGATCATTTCAGAGTTACTTATTGAGGATTTTAATCGAAGCGTCGATTTATTTCTCGATATTAATTAGCTGGTGGTCGTCGGTGGGTCATTATGATTAAAGTAGGGTTGGCAGCTGACGTTCATGAGCGACGGTAACCACTTACCATCGGTTGGGCCATATGCTAGTCTACCGACAAGACCAACTAAAAAAAAGCTAAAATTAGAGTATGCTTTATTGTAGACCAATATAAAACGAAAAAAAAAACCGAAAGAGTTAATGCAAAAGTACAATAGCTTATCGCTTTATGATTAAGTATTCAATAAAATTGCTATTTGTCTCTAGAATATGCTATCTTATAGAATATGCTCGGCGTGAGAAAAACAATATATAGAGAATATAGAGAAAGAGTGCACAATGCTTATATTTTTTAAAAATAATGCATAAAAGATTAAATCAATAAAGAAAATATTACACACACTGCCATGTATTTGACACACACACACACACACATCTATAGTAATATTATAAAGAGGTAAGATTTGTTTGTTTGTTTGTATTGAATAGGCTCCGAAACTACTGAACCGATTTGAAAAATTCTTTCACTGTTTAGAAGTTACACTATTCCTGAATGACATAGGCTATAATCTCTTTTAAAAAAAATTAGGGGTCCTTACTAAAACTCCCATAATATAACCCAAGGTGTAAAAAAAATACCTAAAATATTCTACATCGCGCATAATGTATTACATCGCGTGCCGTGCGAAAACTATTGATGATAGAATAAAATAATATACTACGACTTTGTAGAACACAATATTAATTACAAAAGGTGTCTCGACACCATATGTCTAACTATTTTAGTTATGCCGCAATAAGTGTTATTTTATTTACAAAAATAAAACAACGTCAATTATGGTTGAAATTTTTGTTAAAGACCCGAGCGGAGCCGGAGCGGGCCGCTAGTATGTATATAATTATACTCTTTGTTTATTGTCAAACTTTAGTTAATGCTTAAAGTCTGTGGTCAAATTGAAAATAGGTTAATATTGTTTATCTTTAATATTATTTGTCTACAGTGTAGTCTTGGCGAAATCTGTCATTAGTATAATAGTCTTTGGCAATATAATCATAATAATGTTCAAACTTATTATTTCAATTAATTATAATCGAGTTTCGACTACTGTGGGACCACTAAATTGAACAGAAAAAATTCGAGAGAGAAAAGTATTTAATATATTTTTTCTTCTTCTTGCCTTTACGTTGCGTCTTCCGTCTTACATTACGTGGGATCAATGCAGCATGTCCTTTTATCATGCTGCATAAAGATTTGTGGCATGAGTTTTACGACCGTCTGTCTTACGTCAACCCTCCTTGGGATATATCCCTATAACCATTGCAACGCGCCATAGGTTGGGAGGGATCACTTTTAGATTTCTTCTTTTCGTGCCTCTTTCTTTTACTTCGTCCGTTTTTGGTTTTTTGATTTGTATTTGTGTTTTATAAGCGTTTACACTAAAATTTTGATTTTCAAGTGACAAAAAGATTTTTTTTTTTTTATTGCTTAGATGGGTGGACGAGCTCAGAGCCCACCTGGTGTTAAGTGGCCACTGGAGCCCATAGACATCTACAACGTAAATGCGCCTCCCACCTTGAGATTTAAGTTCTAAGGTCTCAAGTATAGTTACAACGGCTGCCCCACCCTTCAAATCGAAACGCATTACTGCTTCACGGCAGAAATAGGCAGGGTGGTGGTACCTACCCGCACGGACTCACAAGAGGTCGTACCACCAGTAATTACACAAATTATAATTTTGCGGGTTTTGATTTTTATTACACAGTGTTATTCCTTCACCGCGGAAGTCAATCGTGAACATTTGCTTAGTACGTATTGCATTAGAGCAATTGGTACCCGCCTAAGATTCGAACACCGGTGCATCGCTCAACACGAATGCACCGGGCGTCTTATTCTTTCGGCCACGACGACTTCAATTATATGTTTTAGCTATTTCAATTATACGTATTTTATACACTTTTATTTTGTAAACAATTAATTTACTAGATTTTTTTTCTTTCCAATAGCCTGTTTGGTATCAAATAGATACTGGACTCGAAAACCGCCACTCACTTAAAGGCTTCCGGCGTAATTTTTAGACAACGGGACTAATTACTGATCACTATACTCAAACTACATACCCAAACCAGACGATCAAACCGTAAACAGTCACCGTCGCCCCAAACATGTCATTTAGGATTCTCTTGATCCACTAACGGTAGGTACTTCTAGGCATTCCACACCGACCACCGTTCTCATCTAGTCTGTCAAATACGACGAAGGGTTCGTCGTGAAAATTAACTCACAAACACAGACCACTGAGTTTCTGACCAATCTTCTCGGTGAGTGATGATTTCGATCCGCTGGTAGATTCATCGAAGCACTGCTCTTGCTAAAAGCTATTGCTAACAAAGTCTCCAGGCTGAGCACCGTGAGCTCACCTACACGTCCGATGAAGCCAGCATAACTCCTCGAGGTTATTAACAATAGGTAGGGTGAATAAAAAGTCAATAATCGATCATTGTTTCTTCTTTTTTTTCCCTACCTATGCTGAAAGCCTTCAGAGGCTATTTTAGCTTCACCCTAACGTTCACGGGGCTCAAACCGGAATGTTGCTAACACTGGCCCTAGCAAGAGCAGTGCTTCGCAGAATCTACCACCGGATCGGAAACGCGACCCACTGAGAAGATCCGGCGAGAAACTCAGTGGGCGATGTTTCTTCTAATACTTTGACCACTCTTCGAATTGTAACACATTAGAAGTACTCTACTAAATTTCCGCGAACTTTTAAAGTTTACAAACGGTCCCAGTGTAACTTTTTCCACTATCGCAATGAATTTTTACACTTATGAAGAGTTGTCGTTTTATGTAGCGCTTATGAATAATCGGAAAGTTATAGGTCAAAAACAATAGTTCGAAATTAAAGCCAAAAATAAAATAAAATTTAAATGCACTCTTTTTAAGTTACCTTTTAATATTTAACCATTTTTCTTTCATCACTAACTCCATCGATCACTCGGTCCGCATTTCAGATTCATCCTGATTTGTTTAACACATTTTTTTTCAATCACTTAACTAAATTGACACCGACCGCTCCTTGGTCCATAATACTCGAATTCTCAATCATTCTAAAAGCTCGCTTCATACTCCGGTGATTTTGATCAAAACTAAACATTTGCTACTGTGTTTGTAATAATTTTCAAGCTTGATTGAAAGTGTTAAAAAACATTAAAACTTGTGTTTCTCGACCGTGATTACACTCTAATGATGGTTGCCTTTTTGGTGACTAAAATAAAGAATAACAATATTCTACTTTAACACATTCACTGCGTTACGGTCAGTATTTTGCCGTATTTGAATTCCCGTCAGTGCGGCAGCGAGTTGTCCTTGTTTTATGCCCGTTACCCCTGGTGCGGCAGCAATTCCGCTTAATAACTTTTGTTGCTTTCAATGCAGAAAAGAGATAGTTATATTCTTACAATTGTTGTTTTAAAGAGAATCATTTTCTTAAATAAAAATGTACGGCTAAATAGTTGCCGTACGCACTGGAAGCAAATTTATTCATCCAGTGCGGGACGGGAACTATTTTGCCGTACCCCACCAACCCCGCACCTCGCCGCATGCGCCCGCGCAGGCCATCCGTTGGCATTAGTGCTGTGTGTAAGTTACACGGCATTAATCGATTTTTGCGTTTATTATTTTTCTTGACCATAAAACGTTCACGAAAAGAACTCAATATGGGTAAATTACTGACGAGGACTAAGACTGAAGAGGGAAAAACAAGAAACAAAGTTAGTAGTAGTGGCTCGGGTGTGATTAATAGTACGACTAAATCGAGTTCCATTTTTTCGATTCATAATAATTATAATAAAGACAAGTCACAGATGATTCAAAATGTACTGATAAACTGAAAGTCTAGTAGAAGCTCAATACGACAAAATCCAAGTGAAGAATATGATTTGAAGACAGTGTACACATAGAAATCTCGATCATTCCATAAGGAATGGAATCCTACAACAAAAAAGGAATTTTTGTTCTGGATGAAGAGTCGATCGGTATTTTTTTTTACTGAATCTGGTGATCTGTCTTTGGACGATATTCCTATGAGTAACTTGATAGCTCCGACTAACTAACCCCTTTGAATTCCGTACTTCTGAAAGATGGAAATATTCGAATTCACTGAACACCGACATCATCTACTAAACGTAAGCCGCAAACTAATGGGTATAAAGATTATTCAGATATTGCTGGTAAATCTTCACCAGGGGTTTCAAAGCAAATAAATCCAACACAAGTTCGGCCTGAAATTAACACTGAAGATATTGCTATGGAAAACTAAAGCCATGATTGTGAAACTTTATTGGTGCATCACAAAATACCTATGGACGAGATTTATGGCTGTGGTAAAGGTTATGGGTATCGATAAAGTACAAAATATTTTTTTTACTGGTCTAAAAAGACAGGTTATCGAAATGAGTATATTACAAACATAACGCCGAGAGGTCGTTTCGATATTATTTTAAGATAATTTTCGCATCCCTAACAATTTTTCACTTCTATGCTATACGGCGAATATATAGCCGTAAATCAGTAGTTTCTAAAAATCTCTACATCTTTCAAAATATCTTCCAGAACCGCAGGCGACAGCAGCTTTTTATACACAAGGATATATTCTACTAATATGTGAGAAAAAAAACGTCTGTAGGAACCCTAGAAGTTAGGTCTTGGTTATTTTTTTACGGCAAAATAGAAGCCGTGACGCATATCAAGCAACAAGGGTAGGGGCAGTATTTGTCTCGTACCGCACTAGCAGTAAGTTTAGTTTTTAGGCTGCCGCAGTGAATGTGTTAAAAGATTTTGATATTTAACAGTACTGGCGTAAGTACCACTACCCTGTCAATTTTTGCCCTGAAGCAGTAATACTTTTCAGTTTGAAGGGTGGGATAGCCGCAGTACTGTAAAAACTGAGGCTTTAGAACTCATGTCCCAAGGTGGGTGGCGGCATTTACATTGTAGATGTATACGGGCTCCGGTAACTACTTAACACCAGATGGGCCGTAAGCTCGTCCACCTTCTAGGCAATAAAAAAAACAACGATGGAATTCCATCTACGAGAAAATTTAAGAATTAACCCTTCTAAAAGTGTGTAACGCTACCACAGAATCTACATGTATGTGAGTGTCCTAGAGACCAAGTGTCAAGTTACATAATATAATCCGCTGACCGACCGAACTCTATTTGCGACTTCGAATACAACTATGCCAATTAAACTTCTCACTAACCATTTACAGTTCAATGCGTTTATTTGTAAAGTTTATTCTATTTCTACGAGTAGTACCCACTGATTTTGCGACAACTAACTTTGGAGAACTGTGAACAATCAACAGTTTGACACAATATGCAACGGTCCTCAAAACGGGAATGTAAAAATTAAAACAATCTAAAATCGCAGTGTCAACTAGACTGCTATCAAGGTGCTAGTGGCTCATGGAACAAGCTCCACAGAGATACTGGCGAGCATTCGGACCTTGAATAAACCAGGAGAACGCAATAGTCGCAATTCATTCTGGATACACATGTTTCGGGTGTCGAGGGAAATGAACATGCTGATGAA
The DNA here is from genome assembly GCF_030267445.1 of Bombyx mandarina. NCBI lineage: Eukaryota > Metazoa > Arthropoda > Insecta > Lepidoptera > Bombycidae > Bombyx > Bombyx mandarina. Next base: position 6,232,083 of record NC_143227.1, on the reverse strand, counting down.
TTAGCGAAAAAGGGCTTTGGAATGGATCTGAACCATGTAACGGAATTACAATGAAGATAGATAGATGATACGTCAAGGGACTATTTTAAAACAAAATCCGCCCGGTTATCGACCAAATCCAACTTTAAAAAAAAAATACATACAAATATAAAAGTTGATATGTGTTCGTATGTTCCCTATAGACTGCGAAATGGGTGGATCGATAATGAGGAAATTTTCAGGAAATCTTCAGGCTGGCCCAGCAAGTGATCCTGTGAAGTTTGGTAGCGATCGGATCAAAGTTAAATCAAAGATCGGCCAGACACGCCTCGGCACTAACACACACAAGGAGTATCTAAGTGAAACCAACATAGACAAAACCAATAGGATTGAGCTCAAACATTTACTTCGGGTGGCTACATAGGAAATTTCACACTTGCGTAAAATGAACATAACTGATGACGCAATCTGCAGATTTAACTTAAAAAAAAAGGTTATGCTTCACATTTTTTTCCGTTGTAAGCAGACAAGTTGATGGCCTGATTGTAAGGGATGTATCTCGCTTACGGATATCAACTTTGCCAGGGGACTAAGGGCACCGCTCGCATGATCTTGGTTTGGATATACACTACCTGATGTATCTATTCTGGTATTAGCTAGGCTGTCCCACCCACAGACCTGTAGCGTAGAGGCGGTGTTTTGGAGAAGGCACGTCACTAAAGATCTTGAGTGTTGCATTATCGGATAGCTATTTTTCCAGCCCGAGCTCTTAAGACTAACTTAAAACCCTAAACGACTTTAAAACTATCATTACACATCGGTCACTAATTGAATTGCGTAATTTAAGTAATTATATTTTTGCTTAAAAAAAAATACTACTTCCTTTTTATATTTATATGATTGACAAGGTAGGGAGCTTCTTAATTATTGTCAAGTTAATGAAATGAAAAAAAAAAAAACATTTTGCTTATAAAACGAAGTAGATACTAAAAACGAAAAACTACAGTTTTATTAGGCACTAAAGCGCAGACCGTCTTCAAAATACGATAAAACCTTAAGCTACTCGCAGATAGGAACTGTGTCGTTTGTCTTTGACAGTCAGAGCAAAATATAAAGAAAATGCTGAGCCAAGGTTTTTTTGAATTGTCTTACGGCTTACTACTAGAAAAATATTGTTCATGATATTATTGTGGCTCGCTAAGAATCAATGCATTTACGGCTTGATTTCAATAATTCAAAGACGATCGACCATTGCTCTGTGTTAAGTCTCCTGCAAGTTTCGCGATCATCTCTGTTCAGTGGCGGATGTATATTTGTTATACAGCTCCGAGTTTGACTCCAATAAAGACTTGAATAAATACTTCGTAATATTTATTATTTATTTATTTATAACTTTATATGCTTGACAATACAAAGGCGGACTTAATGCCATAGGCATTCTCTGACCTCAGGGGAGTGCAGAGATGAATCTTGGTAGGTGTAGTGTTATAGTGATATTAGGTACTTAAACATATGTATATATACAACATTACATTTATAGATACAAATACTCGTACTTAAATATACACATATACATAAATATATACATATAAAAAAAAAACAATTAGATAATTCTGCTAACTCTCTGAGAAACAGTTCTCGAACCCTCGTCTTAAACCCTCCACGTGTAGTGACCGACCTTATTTTAAGTGTATGATTGGTGGTAATCGTATTTTTTTTTTATATCGTCCGTAGTGAGCACATTCAGTGCATCATTGGCAAGGATTTAGAGATCCGCTTGAACAATCTCACTTCGACAGGTTGAAATCAAAGCTTCATAATAATATGTATTGTGTAATAGTCTGTGCTTACTTTCAAATCAATATAGCACTATTAAATATGAGTCAGACATGCAGTATGCTGAGACAGTAGCGAGATGATGCTACTGCTCGTTCTCCTGTGAATCTCTTAGTCGCCCTTTACGACAAATTTTAGGCCAACACCACAGCTTGGTGACCCAGACATGAAGTCAAGACGTATCAAGTAGAGTAACTCAATCAAAGAGATCGGTGTATTCCACAAAGAATGACCTCATTCGTTTTTTTTTTTTATGACATTATTTATGACGCCTTGCCAGTAGGGAAGGACAAAAATATTAATCATCCCCTGTTCTTTGTCACAGGTACAAAAATACAGATATATTATGATGCTTTTAACTTGATTAGAGAGAAAAAATGTTTTATATTTTGCTGCTTGACTACCAGATAGATGTTTGAAAATATAACTTGCACAAAAAAATATTTATTTCATATAGAAAATTATGATTTTTTGGAACGAAGTTCCTTATTGGACGATGCGGGTTACCCTAACCGGGAAAAAACGTCCGTAACGTCAGATTTTTATTAGTAATGCACACAGTGTACGGCTTAACTTTGTAATAAAGTACAAAAAATAACTTTTTTTGTTAATTTTTATCAATAAAAAAATCATAATAAAAAATGTATACCCGAATAATTATTTTATTTATACCTCGAATAGAACTTAAAATTAATATTTTTATAAAAAGGAACTTCGTTCCTATCCGGTGTCCCACGACACCACACATCTTTTTTATTAATTACTCTTAAATCATTGCCGGTGAAGTATTAAGCGGTGCCAAGGCTTTGCAACCTTTCAGTTGACAATTGCTAATATGCTGTTGTCCGCGATGAGCAGGTACCTATTAAGGGCTTCGTGTTTTTCTTTCTTTTATCACAAAACATGTGGAGCGGCGCAACATGTCTTCTTTTCCATTTAGTATACATCATCACTGCACTCACACTCTGCTCTCACATGTCCTCTTGCAGACAATCCATCCTCTCTTCGCCATGCTCATACCTCGACAGCCTTCCATTCTTTATTTCAGAGATTTAGTACTATCAATAAACATGAGGGAATGAACTCGCTTCCTGGTACTAAATTATAACCAGAGCACGTAAATTTCACAAAATACATACTGCTATCCATCTTGAAACGTGGGGACAAAGTGTCAAATATATTGTATCATGATATGCTAACCTTCAACACATGACTATTGTCTTATAAACAGCGCATTCTAAACAGACCTTCCACATGTCTATGGTTCGAACGAAATATGCTTCTAACCATAGATTATACACTTAATACTTCTAACTCTTTTGTTCCTAGATCTTGTAGGTTGTATGTTTGATACGAAGTTGTCTAATGCTGACATCTTTTGTTTATCACACGTATATAGAAATGCTATTTTGGATCATTTTTAAGGTGATTTAGTCTTGTGTATTATTAAATTTTAAAGTGTAAGTGGATGTACATATGCGCGTATTGTGTTGCTTTTTATTTATTTTTTGCAAACTTAAATTTATGAATTTATCTATTTTTCCTTTGTTCACTTTTTACTTAAATGTGATTTTGATGGTGGAAACTTTTTTAGTTATTGTTTTAGCTGTATTTTAATATATTATGAATATGTTTGTTTTGTACTGTTGGTTTATATAAAGATAAATAAATAAATAATATTTCAGATGAAGTAGTAAGTTACCTGAACGTTCAGAAAAAAAATTAAGATACCTACAGTGCTTTGTATCCATTTTGGTTCCTTGTTTTATTTTCCTGGTTTAACACCAGGTTTAACACCATTTAAATCACCGAATGAATCCAGTTAAATATTATACTTTTGTTAATTTTCAACTAAAATATATTAAAATTTACTTTTGTGCATAACGTAATAACTCGTATAATCAGTGACAACAATATCCATTAGATATTTAAAAAGTTGTAATATTGGCATGCTGCGTTTTGATTGTCTAGATTAGATTAACGGCTAGTGAAACCAGACTACATTTCATTGTGGCGATCTTATTGTATGAAATACATTTGTTTCTAAGCATATGTACGCCACCTGTTTTTCGATAGCGGTACTACGATAGCAACCTTCTTTGAAGTGCCTTATTAACTGTAATAAGTTACATCACAAGCGGATGATTTAAATTAACAACGCGTACAATCAAAAAACATTCATTTTATTCACAAAATTACCTATGTGTAAACCAAATAAAATTAAAACAATTTCACTAAAGGAGACACGTACTGAAACACGCCACTCTTAGTTAAACAACTTCAAATTATATTAGATTACATTTCCAAGTATAAGTATCAACCAAAATAATATACTCTAAGACACGAAACATATAACTTAATAACGCTGCTATAGGTTTGTTCGAACAAACTTCCCCGAGCGTTATCATTAAGAAAGATATTACACTTAATGCAATTAAAGCTCACTGTTATTTTATATAACAAGTTAACGTTTTAGTTCTATCATTATATTTTATTTTAGGAACGTTTTTATTGAGCCGATTTACATAAGATACGCAATAAGATCTTCAAACAGATGTTTAACTTTTATTAAGAGAGGTGTTGTTTGGACGATAATATAGCCTATTTAAGATGAAGTTTATAATCTATAGTCGATAATCTAATGGGTATGATCCCCGGTGTTTTCGTGTTGATTCAATTGTTTTGGAATTCAAAATCGGTGACAATATTTCAAAGTAAGCACGTAGCAAGCACGTCAGCTTCGACTTCAGATGTCCAGTTATGAGACGGCCTATTCGTTCCATCGTTACCAATGACCATACCAGACTTATAAAACAAATTACGCCTTAAAAATAACTTATGACTTCTCATATCTTATTTCCGAGTTTATTCACAGGAACGAAAAAAAATTGTAATTTCATATTTTGTTTAAATTCACATTCATATTTACATTCACAATCACAACCACATTCAATATAATAAATTCACATTTTGCTTAAAAAAAAAATGATTTTTAAACATTAATGATTAACGTACTATAATCTACTTCACCTTTCATTACTCATTTTTTGCGACATTATTTGATGTTTTAGCAATCAAATAAATGTAACCCTCCCCTGTGTGGACCCAAGTAATACAATAAAATTTTATTAAATTAAGAAGACTTGAATTTTTGATCCGACTTCAGTACATATCGGATGTTGCCGTGAGAGTAGTTCAAATAATTCAAGTCTACACTCTTTTAGCCAGTTTTATTAATGTAGGTCAAAAGTTGGGAAACATCTATAGAAACGAACCATTGATCCAATAAACGAAAAATTAATCAACCTTGTACATTTCAGTCTATTTATGTTAAATCAAAAACCCTTTGTCTCACGAAAGATATTTATGAACGGATCCTTACGGTTTGTAAGCTATTGAGAGATTCTTCGTTATCATTTGCCTGTTTGCTGCCTTGTTTGCCCACGAAAGATAAGATTTCTGATTAAAATCATAATTTAAATTATTTTCATTGAATTTACTGCTAATTTACTCAGACTTTGCGGACACCACAATCGCATTATGAAGTTGCTCATCTCAACAAACTTGTAACAAGCTTTAAATCTTGCAAAAATTTGCCTACAAAGAAAGGTACGCTTTAAGATCTATAAAAGAAACTGAGTAAAAAGTAACCGACGCAGCCTTAATCTTAGTCGTGACGAGATACTGTACTGGAGGAAATAATCTTGTTTATTCGCATTCAGTTTAATGAGATTACCCGACCCAACACCCGTGACTATATTTTTAACTGGCTTGAAAGTACGGTGGCATATTTGTTATCCTTCACGTCTTTCATTTGTACTTGAATTTACTAAACGTATGTATATGATTATATTATATTATACAGAAATAGAGATTAGAAATGACCGAGTGTGATCAAAGTGCATCTGATTCCCGATTAGTATTATTTTCGCAGCACTATTTTCTTTGGTCAAACGATAAAGATCTCAATTCAAATGAAAAGAAACCAAAATAATAATTTAGCGAATAGAAATTATTTCTCTCATTCGATACGCAGAAGTAAACTTATAGTGACAAGCCCAAATGAGAAAACAAGATCCCGAAACAGGGCAAGGACACATCCGAGTACGGCCTCCGCAAGTGACACAACTAATTACCAACACGCTAAAGTTATTAAGTTGGATACTTTCATTAGATTCCCTCGAGTTGGATCGTGAATATTCATAACGTTGGGAATATTTGTTGGGGCGGTCTCGGCCAGCCTTACGAGTGCTACCCAACCAAGTTTCCATTAATTGCATCGAACTTCTAACTTAAACGGATCGTAAACGGTTCGCTATTGATGATAATATTAGGTTTGTTTCGTTTAACAGAACTACAAAGCCAAAGGAAGGTTATTTGTCATCATCACTTCACGAAGATCAGTGGGTCGCGTTTCCGATCCGGTGGTAGTTTCTGCGAATTACTGCTCTTGTTAGGGCCAGTTTTAGCAACACCTCCTGGTTTGAGCGCCCGAGAGCTCACCTACACGCTTTTTTTTTTTTTTTTTTCCGGGCCGATGGCCGAACCTCCTACGAGGTCCCCGCGCCTAGGGGGCGCGCGGGGTATGTGAGACTCAACGATCTGCAGGTGTTGAGAGCAGACCGCGGGCCCAAGGAATTTAGGGCCCACCCACTAAACGACTCCCCTGCACTCTTACACCCGGCGTCCGATCTCCGTCCGGGGTCAAAACCCGGTCAGAGTAGGAGATTGAAGCTTCCGCGCTCGAACTTCCGCCGCGCCGGGACGCGGCTCCCCCCTGGAGCGGAGATCACATCGCCACGCATAATCCGCAGCAAGCGCCTCCGCTTCCAGGTCCCAAGGAGGCGTCCCGGCGAGCACGCACGCCGCCTCGAACGAGACGGTGCGGTACCCACGAACCGCCCTGACAGCAATCGCGCGCTGCGGACGTCGCAACGCTGCGACGTTGTCACGGGTCAGGGCGTGGCACCAAACGGGCGCCCCGTACAGTGCCATTGACCGCACCACCCCCGTGTAGAGGCGGCGCACCACCATGTCGGGACCCCCGACGTTCGGCAACAGCCGACTCAGCGAGCCGGCGGCTGCCATCAGTCGGGGACCCAATCTTTCGAAGTGAGCACGGAAGCTCCAATCACCTACACGCTAGGGTAACGTTGATATAGCCTCACAAGGCTATTAGCAAAGGTAGGAAAAAAAACGGATGTCCAGTACTGAACAGGCCTCTCCCAAAGTTCGCCAAATGAACTGCTCCTGCGTTTTGTGCACCCATCAGATTTCACGTCTTTCAGCTCCTCCTCTTCCCACCTCGTGGCAGAATTACGCTGCGTCTTCTGGTACGTGGTCATCACTTGAGAATATTTTGGCCCCAGCCGCCATCACCGAGCCCTAGCCCCAATAGCATTTTTTTTTTATTGCCCTTGTAAGCAGACTAGCATAGGGCCCACCTGATGGTGAGTAGTTACCGTCGCCCATGGACTTCAGCAATGCCAGGGGCAGAACCAAGCCGCTGCCTACCGCAAAATACATATATATAATATAATTAGTATTATCAATTTAAGGACTTCAATCGTTAATTTGGAATGTTTTTGCTGAACATAACCCGATGTTTGGGTATGGAGAGAATTCCCAGTTAGGAATTGCAAGTCATAGTGCTAATGACCGTTTTTATATCAGTCAAATAGTCGGTTCACTATGCACATAACCTACTGCCTAAATTCAATGAAAATATTTTATTGTGTAAAACTCATTAAAATCAAATAACTTTTCTCACCTAAACAACGCTGTTTTTAATACTATTTTTCTTTCATATTAACGGTCATTTAACATCTTAATAATTTATTTTAAATTATAATATTCTTCTACAAGAAAAGTACAGGTCTCCCAACCTATTGTATTCCAACAGGTTAGGTAATATGGAAAAAGTATCTTCAGTCTACCAAAATGTTAATGGAACGTGTCTTTCTAAAGCATATAATATCTCAAAGGAGGTCAATGCTTGTCTGATACTAAGCGATTATTGAAGCATGTACACCTCGCAACCTAAATCCAGTCGCCTATCTTGAAACATGAGATCAAATAATAACGGAACCCGTGTTTTCCCGCCGGTGGAATACTGACATTTTTGGGCTCAATACGTGCATTTCCAACGCCAGTGTCAAACGACAATCACTTTTTTTTCCAAGCTATCGATTCTTCTGTGGAATTTACGTCTCAAAAGCGGCAGCTATAACCATTTTTTCATAAAATGGGACAAAATATTGCAGAAATCACAATATAACTTGGGAGTGAATTACGTACCTAATTACCTATAGTATTTTTTAGCATTCAACTATATATTGCCTATTTAAGATTTGATTGAAGTTGAGTTAAATATTAGTGGAGAATTAGATATGGAATGTTATGGCGGTTCGTCTAATGAGCCCCCAGCGGTAGGCACCACCACTCTGTCGCTCATTTCTGCCGCGAAACTGAAATGCTTTCCGGTATGAAAGGTGGGGCCAGCCGTCATACTATACATACAAAACTGAGACTTAGAACTCATGTCTCAAGGTGAATCTATGGGATCCGGTAACCACTTTACCCGCGAATCAACAATTTCGTACCCTAATCTTTTCTATAACTGTGTTTGAAATAGAAAATATTATTTGTCTTGAAAGTTTTATGACATGCACATTACATATCACATCTTCCGTAAACCTTGACTTACCGTTTAAGCTGTATTTTTTTGCATAGATGGTTGGACGAGCTCACGGCCCACCTGGAGTTAAGTGCTTACCGGAGCCTATAGACATCTACAACGTAAATGCCGCCACCCACCTTGAAATATGAGTTCTAAGGTCTCAGTATAATTACAACGGCTGCCCCACCCTTCAAACCGAAACGCATTACTGTTTCACGGCAGAAATGAGCAAGGTGGTGATACCTACCCCTGCGAACTCACAAGAGGTCTAGGACTAGACTAGGGCTAGAGCTGCTGGTAGGACCACCAGTTCTATATATTTCAGTACAAAGCGTTTCATAAATTTTACAACTGACCTTTTAATACAGGTAAAGGTGGTGTGGTCACATTAAAATAACTCATTCGGAAAATCAAATTTCCGTGACAACAGGCGTCCCACCGTAAAGAAAAAACTTTTTACGACAAATTCTCCGGTATACGACTCGTAACGAATTAAACGGCCGAACGTTAGAGCCAAAATCATTTCTTCATTTACGTCCCAGTCAGGAGAAAAGTTTGGGAAATTGAATTTTAAACGAAACCTAAATAATTAAATTATTAATGGTAAATGGGTTATTGTTTATTCTGTCTCGATGGTGCAGCGGTTAGCGGCCCTTATTGTCGCGCTGAGGGTCGTGGGTTCGATTCCCACATCGGGCACACATTCGTGTGATTAACAGATTTGTTTGCTCTTTATCTATATATGTATATTTAAAAATATTTAAACATATTTAAGTCTGTTTATCAGCATATGGTACCCATAACACAGGGAATCCTAAATTGGGGCCGAATGACCGCGCGTGGCTTGTTCCCAAATTATTATTATTATTATTATTATCACCTATATTATTATTCCCTTTTCAAAGATAGCTAATCCGCTTTTAGCACTAAGCTCTTTTGAAAACACGCGCTCGCTACAAAAGAGTTAACGAGTAACAACGAATTGTTATGTTCCTACCTACTTACCATCCATATTTGAAAATTAGTTTAATATTATTATATTTTTTATTTATTATTTATATAATAAATATAAATTAATCTTAAGAAATCAATCAAATGTAACCAAATCATAGTAATATAAGATTTTTTTCATTTTTGTTATTAATGCACTATCGATTGTACCTATAATTGAGGTGACATCTGCCATGAACTTTTGTCAATTGTTCAATGTTTTGTATCGATGATCACTTTGTTGGCGTCTAAAATGCTGGGAGTCCTCAACAGAGCGAAGCGGTACTTCACGCCTGGACCAAGGCTTTTGCTTTATAAAGCACAAGTCTGGCCTCGCGTGGAGTACTGCTCCCATCTCTGGGCCGGGGCTCCCAAATACCAGCTTCTTCCATTTGACTCCATACAGAGGAGGGCCGTTCGGATTGTCGATAATCCCATTCTCACGGATCGTTTGGAACCTCTGGGTCTGCGGAGGGACTTCGGTTCCCTCTGTATTTTGTACCGCATGTTCCATAGGGGACGGGAGGGGGAGTGCTCTGGTGCTTCCACATGGGGAGTGCTCTGAGGAATTGTTCGAGATGATACCGGCATCTCGTTTTTACCATCGCACCGCCCGCCACCGGAGTAGAGTTCATCTATACTACCTGGAGCCACTGCGGTCATCCACAGTGCGTTTCCAGAGGTATTTTTTGCCACGTACCATCCGGCTATGGAATGAGCTCCCCTCCACGGTGTTTCCCGAGCGCTATGACATGTCCTTCTTCAAACGAGGCTTGTGGAGAGTATTAAGCGGTAGGCAGCGGCTTGGCTCTGCCCCTGGCATTGCTGAAGTCCATGGGCGATGGGCGACGGTAACTACCAAGTAAATCTAAATGCACGCCGATCTGGTCCTTAAAAAAAAAATTCACATTCAGTAATCAATCAAGCGGTATAATTTTATAAAAAGTTCACTTTATCACACGTTTTCTTTAGGGGCTAAAAAATGAAAAAGTGTACCTAACAATGAAAAACGACACCAGAAACCGGCATCTTTTTGCAGCGATTTTTGAACCATTTCCTGATGAAACTGAAACATGTTTCTATCGATTCAGATTGCCGTCAATTTTGAAAATGTGCAAAATTGTTTGTTTTATAAGTTTTATGTTTAATTACTTTTTATATTGTACTCTGGAAGTGAAGCTTCTTTAGAATCGTTGTGATGTGATTTCAAACTCGACGAAACGAAATGAAACGAAACGAAAAATAAGTGTGCCGCGATTGCCGAAGCGGCTCCGAGCGGCACCGACAAATCACGAAGCGCTCCACACGGTCTCGCGTCTCCGACTATATAGTTCAGTGTGTTTTTGACGTCCGTGCACGCGTCGTGGCCCTCGGAGCGCCCGAGATACTTTTGATTTCTATTTAGCTTGTTATCAACAGATGTTGCTGCACGTAAATTCAACAATTCCTGAATCGCGGACGAGATGTTACACAGTTGATAGACGTTCTCGTATTTATCTTATTAAATCATACTTACCTGGCGTAGGGATACCGTAATCATGCAGACGGTTCCCCTAGGATGAGGCTGCTCCATTGGACTGCGGAGTGATTGATCCTTGCGATTATTTTTATTTTTGGAACGAAGTTCCTTACGGTAGGCTTGGAGGAGATAGGGATTTTGCTGCGCGACCGAACTGAAAAAAATGTGATAGTAAAAACCGTAAGAAAAAGTCCGTGGAATAAGGCCTTGTTTTCCGCACAGCGATATTTCACCGCGCGATTTTTTTCTCGTAATTCTTTTTTTTTTTATATGGAACTTTCTATCCGGTGTCCCACGACACCACACATCTTTTTTATAAGTTTCACTTATCCCGTATGTGACTTGCACACACACACACACACCTTTTTTTTCATTAAGTTTTTTGCCAGCACCTTTTGTTACACGAAAGCAGTTTTTTGTTGACGAACTTGTCTATTTTTTTTCTACTGACAAATAGTGTACTGGGTTTTAAACATAAATGCATGCTTTATCTATAATTATGCTTTTTTCCATTCCATAAATCTTATTTTAAAAATTAGTGATAGGGAGCCCAGACTAGATGATTTATTATTAAGGGATTTTATGACCTGGTAACTAAGACCATAAGGTCAAGTCTTATTTAAATTTTAATGTGTAACTTTTTATATGAAAATGATATTACGAAATGAAATTAAATGAAATGAAAACGAAACGAAATGAAATGGGATGATATTAACATACCTAAGCTACCCAACCAATTTTTTAAATACATCAACAGTTGATGTATATAAATATATATATACACCAATTTAGGAATATTATCTATGGCATACACGATAAAGGCAGAACTCTCAAAATTCTCAAATATTAAGTGTATAAACTATGGGGCAGAACGGCGATATCATCTAGTCTGACTTTTTGGCGGGAACGCGAAGAGTGAAGTTGTGTGATTTGTTTTTATTTTGTCTAATTAGTGTTTCTTCAGGTTTCAATGTGTAATAACCGCGGTTTATTAACTGTTTAGTATCTGTGAAAGTGCACAAATGTGGAAAAATGAAAAAAATGCCGCTGAACGTAACTTCTCGGGATCTTCCAAAAAGTCCACTGAAAGAGTCTCAGTAAATGACCACCATTTTACTGAGATTATATTTCATCCCATATCATCTCTTATCACTTCATACCATCTCATCCCAAATGATTAATGTCTCAAATTAATCATCTTCATTTCATTTCACTCCATATTATCATTTTTCATAAACATAAGAATATAAATTAAAATAAGACATGACTTAAAGGCCTTAGTTACCAGGTCATAAAATCCTTTAAAAATTTTTTTGTGTATAATCTATGACCTATAGATTTTTTTTGGTACAACTTTTCCTTATTAGGAAAAGCAAGGGGATCTAAGCCCATACAATCTTTGACCCATAGATTATCCATTTAATACTTTACTGGATGTCAAATGTCAATATTATGTCAAACTCAAAGCAAGAAATTTGATCGACATCGTTGAAAATATAAAGTGAAGGTCAATGCGAAGCGAAGCAAACCAAAACATATAAATTCAAGTTATTAACGAATATAATTTTGAGCGATTCAAATCAAAAGTGATGCATTTGCAAAATTACTTGTCTGTTTTAGTAAATTTGTGCAGTATATAAGAACTATAAGAACGAAAATGGAGAGCAAAAAAATATCTTTTGGTTTCATGAAAACGAAAAAAGCAGAAAAACCAGTCGTAGACGAAAAAAAGGACTATATAGAATGTGTAGAGGAGAAATCTATCAAAGTAGTCGGGTAAAATGACATCAAATACTTTAGAAAACTACGTTAACATTTTAAAATTTTATTGTTTTCATTTTAAAATCAAATGTGCTCTTTTTTTATTGCTTAGATGGTTGGATGAGCTCGCAGCCCAACTGGTGTTAAGTGGTTAATGGAGACCAGAGACATATACAACGTAAATGCGCTATCCACCTTGAGATATAAGTTCTAAGGTCTCAAGTATAGTTACAACGCCTGCCCCACCCTTCAAACCGAAACGCATTACTGCTTAACGGCAGAAATGGGCAGGGCGGTGGTACACACCCGCGGGGACTCACAAGAGGTCCTACCACCAGTAAAAAACAACAAATATATTAATTTACTTTAAACTAGATATCAACTGACTCGCAGACTTAATATTTAGTAATGTCACTTATGAAAACGATCATAGAATGCTGCAGTCATAAATTCTATGAAACAATTTTGCTTGAATGGAGATGAAATTTGCCTGCATTTTTAACCAACAAAAAGGGGCCTCCTGTGTTCTTGTAGATAGTAGGATCTTCCCTTTTCCACGCGATATCACCCTCATGAACAGTGATTACATTGCTTTTTAAGAAAAATACTAAAAATGATTCCAAAATCAAATACAAAACAAACAAAGAAAAACTGGGGAATTATAAATTAAAAATGGGACTTTGGGTAAATGGTCTTCCTAATTTATGCCAAAAAAGATCTCCAAAATTGAAATGTGGGAGTATGTATCTCACATCAACTTCTACACATCTACCTTAACACTTAAATTTTAGCTTTCCATGTTTCTATAAAATTTTATCAAACTCAATCTGCGTTAATTGAAAAATATACTGATATCATGACATTCCTTAAATTCTCATAATTAAAATTCAAACTATTAAAAATATAAATTTTAATTTCTAGTGCGGAAGAAATCAAAGATGACACACCTTTAATAATTCCAATGAAACCTAACACGCTCATCACGACTGAGAGATTGAAGCAGATAGCCGAGAAAGTAGAGAGTGCTTTAGATGAACCGGAAGTTGTGAAGTCAGATAGTCCAAAGATTGTTGAAATTCCAGAAAATGAGACTTTAGAGCAGATGGCTGTCAGAGAATTAATGGAAGACACGAAGAAGAAGGTGAAAATTGAAACGTCAGCCATAACAGTACCGTTACCTGCTAAACCAGTTACTGATGGAGAAAAAGAGGTAATTGTAGTCAAATAAAAGTGACAGTAGTCAAAAGCCTGGGTGTTTTTTACAGCTTATGGCCCAGGTAGTGTTGAATGATCACTGAATATACTAAGTCTACAAGTATGCATTATGGTCAAACCAGAATGCAGGATTATTCAATTGTGGAAATAGATAGTAGCTACCAATACGGACTCAGAGTACTATTACTAGTAAATTACAAAAACTCCACTACTGATAGCACTTGATGCCATTTTTGACCTATTTAGAGGAAACCTACTGAGTAGTTGAATAATATATTGCATTTCAGTTTAAAGGGTGGGGCAGTTATTGATGTGCAAAAATTGAGACTTAGAACTCATCACTCATGTGCCTAATGTACCTCTGGCAAGATACATTGTTCATGTTAATGAGCCCTAGTATCCGCTTCATACTGTGTGGCCCATAAGCTTGTTTGTGCTTACTTGTTCAATAAAGCATCTGAGTCAATAGTCTGATTTTATATTATAATATTTCAGTCAACATTGGATGACTATGACTCTGTACCAATACAAGACTTTGGTATGGCAATGCTTCGTGGAATGGGATGGACACCAAACAAAGACCTGTAAGTTTTAACAAATGGGATCATGTCTATTGCATCATCACATCTAAAATTAGTTACAGTTCAGAAACAAAGACTAGATTTAAACAAATATAAAAAAACAGCTATGATTTAAATTTTTCCTCCATGGATTCTCTGGTAGTGGAGCTGATCGATATCACAATATGAATGCCATCAGTTACTTTGCAACATGAAAGTCTTAATTAATATAATATACAGGTTGTACCACTCTTTGAAATAGAATGGATGACTGCTTCAATTCAGAAATAGGCAGGATGCATACTTACAATACACCCTACTACCAGCAATTACACCTTAAAAATTTTGTTTCATTTTACATTATAATTTTTTTTTATTGATGTTGACATGTGGTTTTTCTAACCCAGGATAGTCCTATCGCTTCATTTGTGAACACCGGTTATCATATTAATCAGACCACAATTAATTTTCAGTTTTAAATCTTCTTCTTCTTTCTTCCCTATTTCTCTCAGCTGGGGTGTAGGGCTCGAATCAAATTCGGCAGTCTATTCTACCTCCTCCCACGTCATGCCCAAGACGCCTGGCAAAAAGAAGAGAGAGAGAGAGAGATCCCAAAACATGTTCTTAATATTACTATTTAAATATATATTACTTTTCAATAAAACTTTGCAGGCCCAAATACAAGCAACCTCAGTTAAGGCCTAAAGGCCTAGGACTTGGTGCCGACAAAGTGGTCTCAGATAAAAAGAAAACATCTAAAGACAAAAATGGTGAAGAATTAACAATCGTGAAGAACTCATTTGTGAAAATTACAACTGGGAAATACAGTGGATATTATGGAAAGGTTAGTTTAGTTAATCCATACATTAATTGAAGACATGAGTGGATGAAGGGGATATGATACAATTTTTATTTTTTTTATTGCTTAGATGGGTGGACGAGCTCACAGCCCACCTGGTGTTAAGTGGTTACTGGAGCCCATAGACATCTACAACGTAAATGCGCCACCCACCTTGAGATATATTTTCTAAGATCTCAGTATAGTTACAATGGCTGCCCTACCCTTTAGAGCGAAACGCATTACTGCTTCACGGCAGAAATGGGTCAGGGCGGTGGTACCTACTCGCGCGGACTCACAAGAGGTCCCACCACCAGTAAAGTAATTTGTTAATTTTGTGAAAACGGGCAACAAACTTTCGTTGTTTATCCTTTTTTTCTTCATACATAACTCCTTCAACACATGCAATTGCTAAAAATAGCCTTTAAACCCAAAGTTTTAAGGTCTAATATGGTTTATAGGCACATAACACCTTCATTTAATGTAAAAACTCAAAAATCTTAAAAATGGTACTTAACCTCTTCATCCACTCATGTCTTCAATTATTTGTTTTTTTTTTTTTCTTCAATATGGCCATCAAACTTCATTCGGAAGCTTATTTTAGCCAGAGTCGAGTCAGCCAAAGGCGACATAGTAACTTCATCTTGAAGTGTCGAGTGTAGAGGGATAGGAGGAGGGCCTTTAGAAATAGGCGGTATAGGAGGAACTAGGGCAATATATACATATAGTAATGTAAAGAAGAAAAAGATATTATAATAAAATATTATGGAAGGTTAGAAAAGAAATAAGAGCTTTAGTATATTTGAAATCAACAAAGGAAAGTATAGTGTAGGAGTTACAAGGGAGAGGAGCACGAAATTTTATAAGGAATTCATAAAGTGGTTTGGATTTGTATTTGACACATTCAAATAATGTATATTCGATGTTTCCATTGGTATTGCAATGTTCACAAGCATCTGAGTCAACGACACCAATTCTCGATAAATGACTGGGTAAACTACAATGGCCAAATCTTAATCTCGATATGGTAGATGTTACTTTTTTTGGGAAATTAAACTAATTTTGATATGAAGACGACGATATCGTCCACCTTTTAATAAACAAGACTTTTCCCACTCGGAGTTCCAAACTTTTAAAAGATACTTCCGAGGCTTTTCTAGTAGGTCTTGAGTATACATTTTATCAATATATGTATTACCCTGCCTTGCGGCCATAGCAGCTAAATCATCTACCAATTCATTTCCTTGGATGCCCGAATGGCCAGGAATCCATGCTAATGTGACTTGTAAATTTGAATCATGACATTCTTTTAATTTAAGTTTTACCTCAAGAGAAAGCGGACAAGGTGGTTTCTTTTTAAATGGATTTGATAAAAGAGACTGAAGAAAGCTCAATGAATCAGAAAATATATATGAATTCTCTATTTTAGAGAAGAAGAGTCTTAAGAAAGCAGCTCCTACGCTTTTTTCATCCGAGGAAACGGATTTAGACGCGTCAGTATAGAAATCCTCCGGTTTAGGTTCTAAGTTTTTAATAAAGGAGGCTAATTTTGAGTTTGCCGAGCTTGATCCTTTTTGGATATCTATTGATAACTTGATATCGGGTACAAACATTAAAGTCTCGTAATCATATGAAAAAGTTGAGTGGCATTGAAATTTATGAATTGAACAACGTAGTTCTAAAAATCTTCTATAGCTAGAAACTAAGTAAGGAATTTTCTTGTTACGCCAGAAAGCATTTCGTCCATTAATAACTTCACAAAGATTTTGTAGTTTCAAAATTAAGGGGTGTCCATGATATTGTTGAATTTTAAATATAAATCTATCAGAAAGGTATTGTCTACGCAAAGATAGCGGCGGTTCAAATGTTCAGTGACAGATAATATATATATATATTTTTTTTTTTTTTAATTTACACGCCACGTTAACTGGTCCCGTGATAAGTTGGTAAAGAACTTGTGTTACAGGTACCAGGTAACGGAAATAAATGTAAGATTTTTTATTATACACATACATATATTTAATATACATCCATAACCCTGGAAAAGACATTTATATTTACCAAACAAATATCTTCCCTTGGCGGGATTCGAACCCGCGACCCCCTTGTGTAGTGACCATGTCACTTACCACTACACCAGACGGCCGTTAGTTTCCTATCCTAACTCCTATAGGATATGTATAAAGATACCTCACCTTTTGTCATACAATTTTCAAAAATATTTCAGGTGCTTAGCCTCGATGAAGACAACGGCAGAGCTATGGTCAATATAGTGATGAAAAATGAAACTGTCAATCTAAGCGAGTTCATGATGCATCCGGTCACAAAGTCCGAGTTCGACAAGGAATCCAAAGTTATAAGTACTTAATTTTTTTTCATTTACATCTGTCCTCCTTGTCTCTGATCTCTTGGCAGAATGGTCGTGACCGTTGTGTGTTTAGTGATGGATTTTATCCGGTGACACTGTTCTGTCAGTTACCTGTGTCTGGTGCCTTATGTGCAGGAAGCAATTTCTTGTAGCCCCGGTCTGGTCAGTCTTAGACAACTATAAACTTTTTATAGGCCACCATATTCCTTTTTTTATGGGACTATTTACTACTTGTGAAGAATACTTAACGGTAGGTAGTGGTTTGGCTCTGCTCCTGGCATTGCTGACGTCCATGGGCGACGGTAATTACTCATCATCAGGTGGGTCTAATGCACGCCTGTCTACAAAGGCAATTAAAAAAAATCATGTCCATCTGTTCACAAAATAACAAATTATGTATACAATTTTTGTTTAAAACAGCCGTGAAGCTTATAAACCGTCTGTTTTTAATAAGTTGCAGTGCTTCACAGCGTGAAAGCAGTCATCTTAAGATATAAGACCAAAGTCACCATTGAAGAACGCCTATAACCAAACTGCAAACCAGAATGCGTAAATACTGGTGGTAGGACCTCTTGTGAGTCCGCGCGGGTAGGTAACCACCCCGCCTATTTCTGCCGTGAAGCAGTAATGCGTTTCGGTTTGAAGGGTGGGGCAGCCGTTGTAACTATACTGAGACCTTAGAACTCATGTCTCAAGGTGGGTGGCGGCATTTACGTTGTAGATGTCTATGGGCTCTGGTAATCACCTAACATCAGGTCAGCAGTGAGCTCGTCCACCAATCTAAGCAATAAAAAATAAAATACTTTGTAGAAGGAAGGGATTTTATAAATTTTGAGAATTTAGTTTCATTACACAAGATAAATTAGTGTTAAAGTCTGTTGTGAACACCTATTAGGCTAATATTATCTTATCATGACACACAAAACACAATTGTATGTATAAATTGTGCTTGGTCTGATTCATCTATATATATTATAAGTTCTACATTTATTTTTCAATTGAGTTACAATAAGCGGCTAAATGTCCAAGTATTGTAACCTAATTACGATTTTTTTCACAGGTTCTATTGAAGAACTCTCTCACAATGTGAAGTTTAATTTAAATGTTTTTTCTCCACGGAGGGGCCTGTAAGGTACAATACTTGGACCATTCACATGTAAATTTGTTATTTTACAAGAGCAATACACTTAGTAAATATAAAAATTTGTAAATATTTATAGATGCAGACAAGTACGAAAAATACAAGAAAGATGAAAAAGTTCCTCAATCGTCAAAAGAAAAAGATATAGAGAGTTCACCTAAAAGAGAAACGAAGAAAGAAAAGTATGAACATACCGACAGGCGTGAAAGAGAAGATTGGTCAAATGGTAAAAATAGAAAAGAGGATAGACATAGGAGAGACTCGTCAAGCACTGGTGAAGAGAGATCTCAGAAGAAAAAGAAGCACAAAAAAAGATACAGCAGCAACGAATCTTTAAGTTCTCAATCAGAGGATGAGAGGAGGCGGAGGAAGAAAGACAAGAAAAAGCGTGAAAGAAGCGTGGATTCTGGAGATGAATATAAAAAGAATAAAGGTAGCACTACACCGGACGGCAAACGAGATATCGATAAGAAGAGGAAGGGGAAAAAGAAGAAAAGAGACAGGGATCGTTCACCGAATTATAAAAAACATAGAAAATAAGCTTTAAATGAATTACAATCTTCATCATTTTTATTTTTTTATTTTCCACTTCTTGTTTTGACTGAAAATGGCCCTTTAGAATTGAAACACGTACAATTTACACCAGCAGCCATAAAGTAACCTTTAATTTCTAAACTTCGTAAATTAACCCTTTAACTGCCATGTAGGTCACCGGTGCCCTACGCGGCGCACTAAACTAATTATGTCGTATTCTGTTACTAAGATGCCGGCATATCTGTTAAACTCTAGACGAATCCGAAAATACTGAGAATGAATCTATTTCTAAGACACCTAAGAGACTATAACTTACATTAACAAACAAAAGAAAGCAAAGTTAGGCAATCCAGGCGGCTTAGTAACAGAAATCGTCATAACTACTTCAGTGCGCCGCGTAGGGCATCGGTGACCTATAGGCAGAAATATTGATTTTTATTATGTACAGACATAAAACAAAACAGTGCAGATGTACAGAAAAGATATTTTTCTCTCTTTGTTAATCACTCCTTTACACCTTTCCTTCCTCTGAAATTTAATTTCAGATAATTCTTGTCTCCGATTATATCTAAGTGTGTTTGTTAAATACTAAGAGAATCTACGTGGTTTCGCAATAAATTATTTATTGGAAAACTCTACTGAAAAAAATTTTTCATTTTATTTGGATAATTATTTGGTGCCATGGTGTCTCCGCTCCTCTGTTGCCCCAAGGTCTACAGACCTCTAAACCCAGCCCTGTTTGACCCATTTAAAGCGACTGCGTCTCCTACTTATTCTCTATGTATCTCTGTTTAATAGAGAAGCCTATAACAATAAATGCTCATATCCCATGGTGGGCATTCATATATAGTGTCTATAGACGACGTGAACGCAGCATATTTACAACAATAAAATTTTAATTATCGACAGTCTATAAGGCTGCCTGTCTTCCGGAGCGGAGCGGAGCAATGGAGTAAGGCGGAGCGGAGTTGTGTCTGTCCACCGGAGCGGAGCGAGGCTGCGGAGAGCTTAGTACCTACACAACGAGTCGGTTCACGCTCGCACTCGCTTCCCCGCTCCGCTTACCGGTTTTGTATGAATTTTTAAACAAGTTCGCAACTCCCTGTCCACTAAAGAGGAGCGGAGATTTTGTGCAATCTTATTGGTTAATATTTCTCCGCTCCACTGCCTCGCTCCGCTCCGATTGACAGGCAGCCTAATCATTCCACGTCTTAGTTACCTATAGACTGTAATAGGTGCGTGTTAAGTTGACATCATTCTAAACGGAAGTGCTCATTCTAGACCTGATTAATACATACATATAAATTAAAGTCTTTCTGTATGGTTACTATTGAAATTATTGTCCGTGCTATATATGAACTAAATGTCTTCCGTCTGAGTGTACGGCATTTCAGACCGAGTAACACAACCGAACACGAAGCGTTCCAACTATTGACTATCATTGCCTAACTAGCATGGGGAGAATACTCGGTCTAGTTCCTAAAAGTTAATACTATTTCTATCTTACTCTAGTTACCATCAAATATTTTTTTTATTGCTTCCATGGGTGGACGAGCTCACGTCGCACCTGCTGTCGCACCTGCTGTTAAGTGTAGCTTATAGACATCAACAATGTAAATGCCGCCATCCACCTTAAGACATGACTTAGCCTCAGTTTTGCAGTAAAATGGCTGCCCAACCCTTGAAACCGAAACGCATTACTGCTTCACAGCAGTGTGCTTAGTGCTAGTTTTTTAACGTTCTCACTAGGTAGCGTAAGAGTTAACTACAGTTGGAACAGCACCTCTAGCGGCAAACATTCCAACTCCATACAAATGTGAGTTAAATTTTACGGTATGGAGAACGTTAAAAAACTCACACTTAGCACACAGAAATATGCAGAGCCCTGACCCATACCCGTGCGTGCTCACAGAACGCCTAATCATGCAAATAATAATTGATGAAGTTTTGTTTTTTATTACATGAATGCACCGGGCATCTTATCATTTAGGCCACGACGGTCAAAATTTAAATTTCAAACTAGCAAATAGCAAATGAATTCAACAAACAAGTCAGCAACGTCGCGTTACCTGTTTAATAGTGTGTATTTTTTGCGCGTTTAGTCTGTAATCTGTTTGGAATCACACGGAAGGTTTTTTAAGACGAAATTGTCGAAGGTCAATCAGAATAGTACTGTTAGTAAGAATATAATCTGGGTACATAAAACAAAAGGAAAAGTTTACAAAACGACTTTATTATTTAGAAGAAATACTCAGTAGAATCACACCGGAAGTAAGGTTACAGGCAGGATATCACATTGAACATTTATAAGTAATTTAAATATTTTATTTTATTTTAATACACATACAACTACAAGTACCTACCAACAAATATATTTTTTTATATATATATACATATATGATATATTTTCAAATATTTTTCCAATATAGTTTTTCACCTGTCTTCGTTCTGTTTTTTTATCTAAAATCTACTGCTGAAAAAATCCATATATATTATTTTTCCAATATAAATTTCTTCTGTAAAAATAGTTTTAAAAAAAATTACAAATTTTTACTAGCATCGGTACACACATTTAATACATCATTAATCTGAACTATTCGAGATTTACTACTCTTTTTCATATTTTAAGTAATATGAAAAAGAGTAGTAAATCTCGAATATTATTACTATTCAGCAACGAAAGTACTAATACATTTTTTCACGATATTTTTTTACGAAATTCCGAAACTAATTAGGTATATTATAAAGTAGGTAGTTAAAACTTATGAACGTACTTATTCATTACATATTTGCGCAAAACCTCAACAGCATAACAAAAAAGAGCATTTTAATTACGTGATATGATAGGTGGTGGCCACCACCTATCATATCACGTTTGTGATGCTTTAGATTTTAGAACATTCAATTAATAATTATATCGGAGATTAGCATTTAACTACGATAATAATTATAAAATAAATTTTATGCGTTGGACTATTAGTCGTAAATATTGTTACCAATTTAAGCTTTAATATATTTAAAGTTCGTTCAATTACTAAACGTAATTAGTAAGAAATGTGAAAGTATTGTTTATTGATTCATCGTTTTTGGAAATAGAAACACTGAATTGAAAACTTTCTTTTATCTTTGAAGGCGCTTAAAACTAAATAAAATATTGAAAGTGCTTAATTTACTTATTGGTGGCCACTTCGGCTATAATCTTAACAAATCAAAATAAAATTCCTTTTATTTTAATAAAAACAAAATGCTCATAAATACTTCTAAATTTAGGTATATAAAATTATTACGTTGTACGCTTGGAAAATAGTAGTTAAATATAATGAAAAACTAAAAATATTAGATATCCTTAACACTATAAGCGTCATCACACCGATTAAAAGACACCATGTAACACCATAGGGACTCTAATTAACGATGAATATCATAAACTGTGTGTTTACTTTACTTTAGGCGTGCTTTATTACATAATCTATGAATTATTATTTGAAAATGGTCTCCACTGGTAAATTTGACTTATAGTTTTGAGTGGTCATGGCAAAGGATTTTTCAGATAAAGATAAAAATAAATTCTCAATAGTCGAAATGTCAAATCGCCACTTCGGTTACAGATAATACTCGTAATAGGTACCCACGCCTTTAATACGTTGAGTTCTTCCAGAAAAAAAATCAAGGCAACTGCAATAAAACACCTAAAGCCTTCGTGCATATTTCGTAACTAACTTCAACATCAAGCAGTGTAAATATGAAAGTAATTTGTGGATCATTCAAGTCAGGACATTCGATATGTCACGTCGCTTATGAAGATCATCGTTATTGCACTACAGGGAAGACGAAATTTGTGACCTCATGAGATGAAAGATGAAATTGATTAGTTATACATTTAAATACGTATTAAAATGTTGAAAATACATTTACTCTAGCGCTACAGTGGATTTCTACAGGTCTTTGGTTTCACATTATAAAAAATTCACAACATCAATATTTTTTATAATCATACAATACATTTCTAATATATGGAGTACAATATTCTGGTCAGGCATAGAGGAATGGATATGTGCATACTATAAATTCAACTTCGAAAAAGCAATCAAATCAATGTAGGTAACCTTAATATTTTGAATTAAATTATTAGAGTTTTTGTATTCCAATAAATCAAAATATTCGACATTAAAGTAATGATCACTAATTTTACTTGACCAAATAATTGTAGCTTACTTGAAGAGACTATAAGATAATAAACCAAGCCCAAGAAATTAAAACATAAATGCTGCCGTCTAAAGAAATGGTAAGGTAGGTAGGTACCTAGTGAATGTACCTACATTTACAAATAATTTATATTGTCGACAACGTTTGCCCAACCCTTAATGAACTCAAATACAGAATGTCAATTTTCAAGAAAAGAAAACGGACTTAAAATAATTGTTTAAACTTTGAGATTGTAAAAAACAAAAATGTTATTGACAAAAATAACTATTTGTTAGAGCCACAAGATTCAAGATTACCATTACCTGTGTCATTAGTACACCCAATAACACTTCCTTGGACAGCAGAACATTGCGATCTTAAGGTGCTGTGTAAACACAAAATGACTAATTAAAATAAATAAATAAAACCGAAAAAAACATTTCAAATTATTTTCTTGAATATAACCTCAAAAGTCAACACAATCTGAAACGTGCCATCACATAGGTATGATATGCGATTCTACGCTTTAATGAATGATTGAATTAGCGTTTGGTGAATGGATTGTTGCGGGCGGTGGTACGCGCCGCGGCCGCAGCTGTCTGTGTGCAATTGCACAGTGCATCGAACATACGCAGAACGAAGCCGCGTGCACGCCCCAAACGACGCTTCAGATTACCTGTAACAAATCGGTCAATTACAATTAAAAGAAGTGACAAGAACCAGTATGCTTAGTGCATTGAAGTCGTCGTGGCCTAAAGGATAAGACGTCCGGTGCATTCGTATATAGCGATGCAACGGTGTTCGAATCCCGCAGGCGGGTACCAATTTTTCTAATGAAATACGTACTTAACAATTGTTCACGATTGATTTCCACGGTGAAGGAATAACATCGTGTAATAAAAATCAAACCCGCAAAATTATAATTTGCGTAATTACTGGTGGTAGGACCTCTTGTGAGTCCGCACGGGTAGGTACCACCGCCGCGCCTATTTCTGCCGTGAAGCAGTAATGCGTTTCGGTTTGAAGGGTGGGGCAGCCATTGTAACTATACTGAGACCTTAGAATTTATATCTCAAGGTGTGTGGCGCATTTACGTTGTAGATGTCTATGGGTTCCAGTAACCACTTAACACCAGGTAGGCTGTGAGCTCGTCCACACATCTAGGCAATAAAAATAAAATAAAAAAGCATAGACCTAGGTTTCATACTTCAGTGGCTTAGTGCGAGTTTTTTAACGTACTCGATAGCGTAAAAGTTAGCTCATATTTGAATGGAATGGGTCTACGCTTTAAGATTGCTATGTACCTACTTTCGTGTTATTTTTGGATGAAAGTTGACAGCGTGTGATTTGATGCAAATTTTTATTGTTATTATATCCAGTTTATCATTTTGTTATTTATTATATTATTTACAGTGCATCAACCACGCATCATAGTTTTGCATGTCACTTACGATATGACAAATTTATTTAATCAATATTTATTCATACTTAAACGTAACACGACGTTAACATACTTTGTGTTTATGATCACGACAGTCAGACAACACTGAGTGTGATCACCTTTGTGATCATACAACTAAATCTATAACTTTATCTACGAATGTCTTTGAAAAGTTTATTTATTTTTATTTATTTTTTATATGTGTGAATAAGCTTAACGGGTCAACTGGTTTTAAATACCTAACGAAGGCCATACATAGTAGATGTCGCGTGAACACCGTCAATCATACATGCAGACATGAGATCGAACTTTCAATTAGTATCCATCGCGTTCCATAAATCAGATTAGTGGGTACTATATTAATTTAAGATATTCTAGAACTAGGTCCTAGGATGCTGAAGTCGTCGTAGCTTAAAGAATAAGACGGCCAGCGCATTCATATAAAGTGATGGAAGGGTGTTCGATCTCCGCAAGAAGGTACCAATTTTTCTTATGAAATAAGTACATAACACATGCTCACAATTGACATAAAGTAATAAAAATCAAACCTCCAAAATTATAATTTGCGTGATTGCTGGTCTTGTGAGTACCCGCACGAGTCGAAAACGTTACTTATATCCGCATAATTCTGCTGTGAAGCAGTAATGCATTGAGGTCTGAAGGATGGGATAACCGTTAGGTATAGTATAATAGCTATAACTCATGTCTCAAGGTGAGAGCCCACTGAGTTTCTCGCCGGATCTTTTCAGTGGGTCGCGCTTCCGATCCGGTGGTAGATTCTGCGAAGCACTGCTCTTGCTAGGGCGGTGTTAGCAATTCTCCGGTTTGAGCCCCGCGAGCTCACCTACACAAGCTAGGGTACGCTGAAATAGCCTCTCAAGGCTATCAGCATCGGTAGGAAAAAAAAAAAAAAAAAAAAAATCAAGGTGAGTAGCGGCATTTCGTTGTCGATGTCTATGCGCTTCGGTAACCACTTAACACCAAGTGGGCCGTGAGCTGGCCCACCAATAACAGGTAAATTCCGAAAAGCTTTATAACACTTCTAATAAAATAATGTACATTAAAATTGTGACGTGAAAATACTTATTTAAAAATATCAGTGCTACAGAAATATTTAAACTATCTTTTTATTGTTATCGCTAGGCAGCAATTTTATGTTATGGCAAATCTGATGCCCACAAATGACGGTAATCACTCACCATGGGAATTGAAAAGAAATTCAATAGTAGGTAATTCAATTAATAGATACATGTTTTATTTAAGATTTCAAACAAAAACTTTTTTGTTTTTATACCTAATCTATGAACTTTTCTAATTACTATAAAACACGCTTTTAGTGACTTGAAAATATCGCGTGCGTTCCCACAATATTATAATGTTTTACATACGTAACTCCCATGCTTTACACCATCACATATTACGTAGGTAGCGTTTCGTGCCAATTTTAATGAGTCCGTAGCCCCTTTGTAGCGCGACTTGTCATGCGTACTCCGCTGCCTTCACGGAACATGAACATACCTAAGCCTACAGTCAATTATACTCTAGATCTACAGTCTCAGACTAATTCATTGAAGTCACAAGATACAGGAATGCTCATAATCGCTTCTCACAAAATATCATTAATTAAAATATATTTTACTGGTGGTAGGACCTCTTGTGAGTCCGCGCGGGTAGGTACCACCGCCCTGCCTATTTCTGCCGTGAAACAGTTAATGCGTTTCGGTTTGAAGGGTGGGGCAGCCGTTGTAACTATACTGAGACCTTAGAACTTATATCTCAAGGCGGGTGGCGCATTTACGTCGTAGATGTCTACGGGCTCCAGTAACCACTTAACACCAGGTGGGCTGTGAGCTCGTCCACCCATCTAGCAATAAAAATAAAATTATTATTTTTATCTCGGATGAAAACTGATAAAAAATACTGGGAGCTTGTTTTAAAATTTTCGTTGACCTAAATTCACATTCGACATGCATCTACGATGACATTTACCTGTAATACATGACTATTAACGCTTTCAAAATATATATAGCCCAAAAAGACCATGCTATATATAGTACAGCTTACAAGAATCACTTTAGAAGTGATAAACATTAAATATTAACAACAGTTACCAGTTGTCACGCACCTCACATGGAATTAGGAATATATTTTTTGGTTTATTATTATCTCTTTAATGGTTTATGAATGGTGTTTATTTTATTAGGTCACTTGTTAGATTCACTCGTGTATTTTTTTTATATTTTAAAGTGTATAATCATTTTAACAGTGGCGCACTGTAAGTAACTGTAAATAGTAGGTATCACCATTCGGGGAGGTGGAGGACCTTGGCCCTCCTCGACCCCCTCTTCCTCTCAGGAGGCGCCGGAGTCCGACATAACCCGGTTCGTTACCCCCCGGACCGGGTATCCGTAAATGGATTCCCCAGCGTAAAAAAAAAAAAAAGGTGTCACCATGCTGTCTATTTCTGCCGCGAAACAGATAAGTGGGAGACAGTTTACAAAACAATTAAAACTTCTACCTTCGGTCCCAAGGTGGGTGATGGCATTTACGTTGTGACGTCTATTGACTCCGGTAGCCACTTTACAATAGGCGAGCCCTGAAATAATTTACCTAGATGGGTATTTTTATTAAATACCACACTATTAAAAAATCGGTATGCTATCAAGTTGTTGTCGTACACTAATATTATGAACTAGCGACCCGCCCTCGCTTCGCTTCGGAAACATTAAAACACACATGAAACCAAAAAAATAAAATTAAAAAAAATTTAAAAAAGTAGTCTATGTTCATCAGGGACAATGTCGGCTTCTAATGGAAAAAGAATTTTTCAAATCGGTCCAGTAGTTTCGGAGCCTATTCGAAACAAACAAACAAACAAATCTTTCCTCTTTATAATGTCAGTATAGATACAAAAATAGCTATGTCTGTTACATTTTCACGCCTAAACCAATGAAGCGATTTTTAATGAAATTCAACGCACTGCCGGCATAGGCCTCCGCTCACGCGATGTAAAGTATGGTTAGTATATTATGCTGGTGAAACATTGTGCGAAAATATATAAGTGCAAAATAAAATCTAGCTAGGGTAAGTAAGCGTTTCCCAATATGGTAGTGAAAATTTGAAATAAAATATTGAAATTGGATTGAAATAAATAAATTGAAATAAAATAAAATCAAATCTATATATATAAAAATCTATATATATATAAATGAAACCCGTTTTCCGTTGTCACGACATAACATGAAAACGGCTTGACCGATTTGGCTAATTTTGGTCTTGAATTATTTGTGGAAGTCCAGAGAAGGTTTAAAAGGTATAAAAATATGAAAATTCTCGGAATCAAATAAAAATAACAATTTTGTTTTCCCTTTGACGTGTCCCCCGTCGGACGGATTCCTTTTGTTTGTTTTAAGTTTATTCTATATAAAAGTTTAGGTCTTTTATTTATCGATTGAGGCACTACGAAGTCTGCCGGGTCAGCTAGTTTGAAATAAAAATAAGAATAAGCCCATTGCAGAAAACAGCATTGTAGTTGTACACAGATCACACTAACGAACGCAGATAGCAGAGTCAAGAAGGCTTTTAACTTAAATAAATGTCTCTTTGTCTTTTTGTCATTATTCGAAGTCTCTGTTGGAGTGGTATAATTGCTACCCGATCGCACCGCTGAGATGTTTCGTGACAGAAATAGGCTTCAACTATCAAGGTGTTCAAATCAATTTTCTTTTTTTAATTGACTTCAAGACAGGACGAGGTTATCAATGCGACTGTATTTGTTTTTATGTCAGATTTCATTCAGGTGCAATGGTTTTGTTGATTCTTTTTATTATAATACTAGCGACCCGCCCTCGCTTCGCTTCGGAAACATTAAAACACACATGAAACCAAAAAAAAAAAAAAATTAAAAAAAGTAGCCTATGTTCATCAGGGACAATGTCGGCTTCTAATGGAAAAAGAATTTTTCAAATCGGTCCAGTAGTTTCGGAGCCTATTCGAAACAAACAAACAAACAAATCTTTCCTCTTTATAATATTAGTATAGATTAGTTCTTCTCATGTGGTCCTATTATATTTTCATGAACTAGCTGACCCGGCAGACTTTGTAGTGCCTCAATCAATAAATAAAAGTCCCAAACTTTTGTATAAAATAAACTTAAAACAAACAGAAGGAATCAGTCCAACGGGGGACACTTCAAAGGGGAAAAAAAATTGTTATTTTTATTTAATTCCGAGCATTTTCATATTTATCTACCTTTTAAACCTTCTCTGGACTTCCACAAATAATTCAAGACCAAAATTAGCCAAACCGGTCCAGCCGTTCTCGAGTTTTAGCGAGACTAACGAACAGCAATTCATTTTTATGTATAAAGATATCTGACCAGTACTTGAATTACCCTTAATAATGCAAATTTAATTGACTTTCGACTGTTTTGATGAAAATCTCATTTTTAGTGCATTTGCAGTTATACAATTTCTTTTGTTGAAGTCTACTTTCGTTTTCATTCAACCTTTCAGTACTTCTTTTCCACAGCTAAAATGTTTTCTAAACTTTTCATATTTAACTACGTCACTAAAAATTCTTTGAGGCAGGGTGCGTTGGTTATTGATTTCTCAATAAGAGGGGTCGTTTCACTTTGAGCTGATAGGGGAGAGCGAGCACATTAATGTTACTGAACTTTCTAAGTTGCTCCAGTACAAAACGAATTAAATACCAAAAAGGATCTCGTTTGAAACAAAGCTATCGTGATTAAGCGTGTCCGAACTCAAAACAAAAAAAATTGTAGCATAATATTTGCAAGTACTTAATTTAAACATTTTAATGTTTTTATATTCTTAATTTAAAAGAAGAGTGTTTATTAGTGATACTGAGTGGTATCTATACTAATCTATACTAATATTATAAAGAGGAAAGATTTGTTTGTTTGTTTGTTTCGAATAGGCTCCGAAACTACTGGACCGATTTGAAAAAATCTTTTTCCATTAGAAGCCGACATTGTCCCTGATGAACATAGGCTACTTTTTTTAATTTTATTTTATTTTATTTTTTTGGTTTCATGTGTCTTTTAATGTTTCCGAAGCGAAGCGAGGGCGGGTCGCTAGTACTGTATAAATTTCTCGAGATAAAGATCATCAAAAGTCACACAATGTTTTTAATAATGCGTTTTCAACAGTCTTCCCTTATTTCTCTAGGTCAGTGGATACTCATAAACTACTGATAGATTTTGTGATGCTCAAACCATCTTGATACCATCCAGCTTGAAAGGAACCCTAAGTCGCAGTACAACATCTACCCTGGTCTTCAATCCCAAACGATGCAGAAACAGGCAGGTTGGTGGTACACATCCGCGTGAGGTCACAAGATGCTCTACCCTCATTTCATATATGCCTATAATGATATGGAGTAGGTACTTCAGAATGAATAAACAATAAAAGACTTAATTGTATTTTCTGTGATATAATAAGAAAACAATATTGAAAGCCCTTAATAATCTCTTTTAAAATTAATATTAAAAATTAAACAGTAAGCAGTCTTAACAGACTATAAAGCTCAACTCTCTTTTTACTGAATGACAGACTTCACTCCATGACACTAAATGACATTGAAGAAAAATCCTCTTTAAAAACTAAAGAGTTATAAATAATAATAATAATAATTTTACTGGTGGTAGGACCTCTTGTGAGTCCGCGCGGGTGGGTACCACCGCCCTCCCTATTTCTGCCGTGAAGCAGTAATGCGTTTCGGTTTGAAGGGTGGGGCAGCCGTTGTAACTATACTGAGACCTTAGAACTTATATCTCAAGGTGGGTGGCGCATTTACGTTGTGGATGTCTATGGGCTCCAGTAACCACTTAACACCAGGTGGGCTATGAGTTCGTCCATCCATCTAAGCAATAAAAAAAGAAGAAAAAAAAGGATTTTCTTTACATAACTTTACATTTTTATTTCATAGCTATCATAAGGTTAATCTGCTTTTCATTTTGCAGTCAATATTGCAGAGTAGCCTGCGGGCACGATATTGACTTCAGTCGACTGAATTAATAGGGTCGCGTGCTGCGAAAACCACACTCCTTTGTGCTATCAATGTTTACGACATGTAATCCGTTGCCTCAGTTCTATTTTGTCACGGAATTCTAATCTAGCGAGGGGTGTGCCAGTAACGAGGGAATTATATTGATTTACGATCCGCTAGGGCTTTAAGCGGCTTATTTTGATTCAAGTCTTTAGAAGAGATAACCGAGAACCAATATCTGAAATGTATTTTATGACAGATCTTGATTAAATTTAATCATTGATTATTCATTCAATCACTATATACCTGAGATATTATTGATTCTCGTGGTAAATTACTAAATCAAATCTAATAATTACAACACGTATTAATTTTAAGATATACACTAGACACAACACAGTGCTATGTATTATATTAGTATATTATATACGGGATTAATGTGAATGTGTGTATTATCTGCTTATCTATACGATTTATTTTGGCCGAAATAATTGAACATTGATTTGTGTTATGTGTGATTGCTCGGAAAAAGTGGTAGTGGACCGACCACATATGTCTCGCACTGACAATCGGTGGGACACAAAAATACTGGAGTGGAGACCTCGTATTAGACGTCGTAACATGGACAGACAGCCAACAAGGTTTTTTTTTTTATTGCTTAGATGGGTAGACGAGCTCACAGCCCACCTGGTGTTATGTGGTTACTGGAGCCCATAGACATCTACAATGTAAATGCGCCACCCACCTTGAGATATCAGTTCTAAGGTCTCAGTATAGTTACAACGGCTACCCCACCCTTCAAACCGAAACGCATTACTGCTTCACGGCAGAAATAGGCGGGGTGGTGGTACCTACCCGTGCGGACTCACAAGAGGTCCTACCACCAGTAATTCCGCAAATTATAATTTTGCGGGTTTCACTTTTATTACACGATGTTATTCCTTCACCGTGGAAGTCAATCGTGAACATTTGTTGAGTACGTAATTCATTAGAAAAATTGGTACCCGCCCGGGATTCGAACACTGGTGCATCGCTCAACACGAATGCACTGGACGTCTTATCTCTTAGGCCACGACGACATGAACCGATGACCTGGTCAAAGTGGTTGGTAGGGGTTAGATGCGAAAGGCAATAGACCGAAGAGAATGGGGTGCATTCGAAGAGACCTACACTCACTCAGCTTTGGGTGGACAAGGGTTGAAAAAGAGTGTTATATATCGAACCTGTCAACATACAGACCAATCTGTTAATTTACACTAATTTTAGAAATGTGAAAATTTGTAGGTATAAATTCAGGTAGGTATTTCATGCAAAAATTTCTGAATATATTTGGGTGAAATCTGGTCCAGCAACAGTTTATATATAGCTTGGATGAACACAAATTATAATTAATGCCACGTATTTCATTCTTTCTGGATTAGAAAACTAACGCAGGTGCAAAAGTCACGTCCTGTATTTTAATATATCTTTATTAAGGAAATGCTTGAATAAAAATATGATAATTTTACATATACAAATTATGTTGTATTTTTTGGATCTTTGTTAATAATATTACTGCAGGAACGGTTGTATCAAATCTTATATTCGAGATTATTATACCTAACTTTCACGTCAAGAACAAAAAAGAAAAATAAATGTTGCCCGATAGAAATTTCTAGAACGATTATACTCGTCGCCTCGAGCGCTTATAAACTCAACTCCTAACTCTAAAAGTCATGAATAAAGATCGTTATCTCGTAAAACGATAAAATATGCAAATAATGCCATCATCAAGCGATAATATTATTCCGACAACGAAGAATCTAGAAGCACAAATATATTTTCTGCTGAATGAAAGAACTGCTTATGCAGTGCTAAGAATAAAAAGTGGTAAATAATTTAATGTTTATCATTTATCTATTCTTAATACGTATCATCTACGAAAAAAAAAACCAATTTCTCTGTTTACTTTCGTCTCTTTTAAATGAAAAATCCCACTATTATAATTTTATGCTCACGGTCCAACTGGGTCTAAGTGATTGCCGCAAAGTAACCCTTGAGTACATGGTCATAGGAACGAGAATGCCGCCTATCTATCAATTTTAATGTAAAACGGCTATCCTAACATGCAACCGAAACGCATAATTGAGTCAGTAATAGGTAGAATCGTGGTATCCGAAAACGACGTGGCTTAAACGATAAGCCGCGCGGTATGCTATTTTTTATTATTGTGTAATTACTGGTGGCCCGAAGGCCTTTCAAGTTACACAAGGACAGGTGGGCGAGCAAGGACTCAGCCAGGAGGAGTGGGATTTGCTAACAGCTAACCCGAGCGCCTCCAAGGGAAATCTAAC
The DNA here is from genome assembly GCF_030267445.1 of Bombyx mandarina. NCBI lineage: Eukaryota > Metazoa > Arthropoda > Insecta > Lepidoptera > Bombycidae > Bombyx > Bombyx mandarina. The sequence goes on along the minus strand of NC_143227.1, from coordinate 6,198,695 downwards.
AACTCAAGAGTAGCTGCTTCGCGAATGAATCTACTGCCGGATCGGAATGGCGACCCGCTGAGAAGATCCGGCGAGAAACTCAGCAGGTTGATGTTTAGGTTAGATCGAATGTGAACTCTTTGCCGAGTTCGACGGGTACGGCTACCGCGGTCCCTAAGCCTGCTCTTAGTGTTGGAGCTAAAGGGGTTTGCAAGGATTATTGGATTTAATGGATCCGTAAGGACGTGTCTAGGGCGACGACGGTGACTGGCTCCTGTGTAATCAGGATTCGGGGAGTAGTCTGCGTAGGCAACGATGGGGCGATTATCATGACGGCGGTATACTCATCAAACGATGATACTATGCAATTAAGAATTCAGCGCGATGTCTCAAGAAGGATGTGATCTCATATTGTGATGTATATGGACTTCAGTAGCCTCCTAACTCCGGGTGAGCTCTTGGTCCGTTTTATTTCTCTATAATCGCCTTTCAACAGACTAGTTGGGGAATTAAACAATTTGCATAGCAAGTATTCTCTGGACGTCTTTATTGGCATTTGACAGTTTTAGATGAGACTTCTACAACCTTGCTCAATGAGCCTTTTCAGGTATGTAATAGCGTATTTGGTATTAAATCTGTATGTAATGTTTGTTAAATATCTGTAATTTTAAATATCCATGTAATGTTATATATAGTTTTTTTTTCTCTAGTATTATACAGTGAACCGCTTTTTTTACCAATGCATGCAGTCGGTACCTGTAATTATGTTAGCATTTAGTGTGTGATCAATGTATATGTTACCTGTAATGTTCTATGCTGACATGTTGGTACCCAATAAATAAAATAAAATAAAAATAAAATAATATTTGTTTTATTGCAAGAGCTCGTCCATCCATCTAGACAATAAAAAAAGACATTTCATCCAGTCGATCTTTTTGTGTTTAGTGAAATTCTACAAAAAGATAAAGTTGTTTTGGTGTACTATATTATTGAAAAAAAAAATACGGCAAAATATTAAATAAATTAAGAAATTCACAGTATATAAATAGTACTTCTTTTAATATATACCTACTGAGCTGGGCTACGGAGAGATGCTCTAAATAGAGTGTCATTTAAAATAATTAGTTCAGCTAATTAAAACTCGTCGCTAACTGAATTGTCAGAGCATTAATTATATTGTTCACAACAGACAACCTAATGCGACTGCTCATAATTTAATTTCTTCTACTAAATTTTATTTTCCTTATGTTGGTACTTGTCTTTTTTCCTTTTTAAAACTTTTTTATTAGCTTGGTATGTGAGTGTAACGAAATCTCTGTACAACATTTTCAATGATTGCAAGATGTCTGATTTAACATGCTCACGCATGAAGGGCTAGCGACAATGCAACAATTTTGTAACCAGTAATGAACATGCAAAATAAAATATGAAATAAAAACGATTTAGGTTTTTTAAGCGTGTTTTTTAAACTACTAGTTCAAATGTTTTACAGATTTTACGCTAGGGAAAAGGAAACGTTACGAAGGAGAAGAAGAAACTACATATGCCATTTGGATATAAAATGTAGAGATTTTTTTTTTCGGATTTACTGATGGAAGGGAATAAATAGTATGAGTTCAAACGGGTTCAAAAACGTATTTACTTCCGATCTCTATAGCGAGACAGATAAGAGTTACTCCGGCTTGAAAAGTGAGACGGCATTTACACAATTCTATTGAAGCTACGACCTTCTTATCTTGAGGTACTTTATACAGGGTGGTAAGATAGTCCATGCTTAAAATTGTTTAGCTTTATCTAAACAATGCTTTTAGTGGTCTGAACCTATGAATAGATAAATAAGTTACGACCTGTCCTCATACTATATGACTCTAAGTATATATATGACTATAACTATCATTAACTCTAAGTATATAGGCATATCGGTATAGTAGTTTTTTTACCAGGTTTCTGAAGACTACATATAATCATTAATAAAAATATTGTTTAACTATTCAGGATTCATAATGCATATTCATAATGCATTAATGTAAAATGTTTAATTAGGTATTTTTATACAATCATCTTTGATGTTTATCACATGAATGATTTTTTCATACATTACAATGTTACTGTAGTGATTAAAATTATAAAATTCCATTCAATATTAGCATGCAGTTTTCGGGGATAATACCTCACACGACTGCGCAAAGATCAAAAGTATTTTCAGGTTTTTTCGTCTTAGCGATTATTTCTCGGCAACGTTTATTTACGCCACAAATCACAGACTACAAACATTTCTGAACAATGGCTTACGTAAACCATCGTTCAGTGTAAATATTTACTAAGCGTCATTCGTACTTGATTGACAGATAATTATAGTAATCTATCGATTTCTAAAGAACTAGGAATTAAGAATGTAATATTTGCGGTGCCCAGTTGACACAAGGAAAATTGAAGTGTTCAGGATTGTGTGCGTTCATAAGTATTTACTATGGAACGAAATGTATAACTGCTTTTAAAGATGGATTTGTTGACAGGTCATTGCTCCTTACATGACATCTTCAGAGAGCTTTCCACAAATATGTGGCTCACGGATGACAAATCAGAACCAGGGTGGCCGGATTTTTTATTTCATACTCAATCATTCTTGTAGGCAGCAGCTTGGCTCTGCCCCTGGCATTGCTGAAGTCCATGGGTGACGTTAACCACTCACCATCAGGTGGGCCGTATGCTCGTCTGCCTACAAGGGCAATAAAAAAAATAATAATCGGAAAATGCTTACTTTACAATCACGTAAAAGTATCACAACTCCCTCGAAAATTCTTTTTTGTTTCCTTTTAACTCTTATTGACTCTGTGACATTTGATTACACTTTCAAGACGAAGCTATAATATAATCTATACTAAAATTATAAAGCTGAAGAGTTTGTTTGTTTGCACGCGCTAATCTCAGGAACTACTGGTCCGATTTGAAAAATTCTTTAATATCGAGGAAGGCTATAGGCCTATATATATATATAACATCACACTAAGACCAATACAAGCGGAGCACCAATAAATAATGTTTCAAAATCGTTTTTTTTTCCTTTTGAGAGCTTCCGCTGCGTGCGCTGCAGAAACGATTAAAGTTTCGCTAAAATAATGTATGACAGAATTGTTCCCCTTTAAAAGATATAAAAAAAGTCCGCGACAGCTTAAGTCTATATGTTAAGGTTGGCTCACTATAACGTTTTTTATGCTAACCAAATTTGTTCTAAAATTAAGCATTATTTGTGAACGGACGAAGTCGCGGGCAAAAGCTAGTATATCATAAATATCAATTGAAAACTGTTTGTTACCTACTATAATTGCCTTTAATAAATAAATGTTTAACATCTAACCTATAATAAAAGCATTCGTACGAATGTTCTAAGAACCCCAATTCAAACAAAGACAAAAGGAAGGGTTCTTCATCAAACAGACTTGGCATTTGGAGGGTCTTGAATTCCTCCAACCCAAAACACAAAGGGTTATATCCAACTATGTACTTCGTCTCGTCTGCTTTGTAAATCAATATTACACGCAGTATACCCGTATTTACCTATGAACACAATGGCGGAGCGTATTTTTAATATGCCTTACGTTTGCATATAAAATTTTTAATGTCATAATTAAGATCTACTATGTGGCGTGTTCAACTGCTGTATGGAACAGAGTCCTGGGTTACGAAAGCGGTATAATTAAAGTATAATGCGTGCTGCAGAAATGCGATGTTGAGATGGAAGTGTAAGATACCAAAAATGATTAAAATGAGTATATAACGGAGAGTCAAAGTGGCCCTAGTGACAAGGAAAATAAAGTCTGAAGGGGTTATCATGGTTTGCGTATTTTATGCGTAGAGACGATGATCATGTGGCCAAAAAGAACCTGGATGCAGTGGCAGATTTGCAGTCTCGGCCGCCCTAGGCCCCAAGCCATCAGCAGCCTCTTTCTCAGCAACCACCGTATAGACTACATAATGAAATTACTTTATTGCCAACTTTTTTATCTAAATAGATTTAGAAATTTAGGAAAAAAAAAATGTTTTATTTCGCAAGAATATAGTTGTTACAAGTGCAGGTGGGAAGTGTGGGTAAAAGTAACCATAAGTTTAGTATAATAAATAATAATAATAATAATAGCTAATAATAGAGTATTTAAGGATGCGGCATAGATTGTACCATGCAGTGCAGTCCGCCCGCCATACGTTATAATAAGTTTTTTGACACGATTGGGGCCGCCCCTATATCTGGCCGCCCTAGGCCCGGTAGGCCCGGTAGGACGGTAATTTGAAGAGGGACATCCTAAGAACTTTTGCACGGACTGTGTGAAAGACGATATGTAAGAGAGGGGTGTGAGTACAGAGATGACGTAAATCTAAATGGAAAAAGGGGTTTTTTCAACTGTTGAACAGCACGTAGGTTTAATTGTATGGACCGCATTAATTATTTACGATACAAATAGACGTATCAATTACGTAGATTAAAATCTATATATTAATACGTGAAGCAAAAACTTTGTATCCCTTTTTACGAAAATTGCGCGGACGGAGGAGTATGAAATTTTCCACACTTACAGAGAATATAGAGAAGAAGTGCACAATGCTAATATTTTTTTTAAATAACGCATAAAAGATACATTAAATCAATAAAGAAAACATTACACACACTACATGCCATGTATTTGACGCACACACGCACGCATACTATTTATTATCAAACTTGTGTTCTTGACGTTTGTGGTCAAATTGAGAATAGATTAAATATTGTTTGTCTTTATTAATATTTTTATAGCGTAGCCCAAAATTTGTGATTATAGAAGTATAAAATACAATCATAATAGTGTACAAACTTATTATACAATTCCAATTAATTATAGTTGAATTTCGACTACTGCGGTACCTCTAGTTAGATTAATTTTAAAATGTTCGAACGAATAATAGAGCAGTGATTGGTCTCCCGAAATGTCATTTGGGACGTCAGCGATTGTTGACCTTTATCGAGCACGATTATGGAGCTAATGCCGCTTTCATTATATTATATAAGAATAAAAAACGGTACCCACACGTAACACAAGCTGTTATCACGATATTACACAAAAAACGAGTCGCATTTTAATCGTAAGTTATTTGTGGTTTTTTCTTTTTTTTTTCTACCTATGCTGATAGCCTTGAGAGGCTATTTCAGCTTCGTCCTAACGTTTGTAGGTGAGCTCGCGGGGCTCAAACCGGAGAGTTGCTAACACTGACCCTAGCAAGAGCAGTGCTTCGCAGAATCTACCATCGGATCGGAAACGCGACCCACTGAGAAGATCCGGCGAGAAACTCAGTGGGCTGTGTCTGTGGGTTAATTCGCTCGTCGAGCCCTTCGTCGCAAGCGACGGGTTCGACGAGGACGGTGACCGGTGCTTGTGGTGCCTAAAAGCACCTATTTGTGGTAGAACACGCGTTTGGAAAGGACAATTAGAAATACTTTTTTTATATTATTTTCGACGTTTCAAATACTTTACTGCTGACAGACTCTGATCGTGACCACGTAAATCGTAAAATATCAAAGCGTCGAAAATAATAATATATAATGACAATAAAGTTGAAGTTGAAGTCGTCGTGGCCTAAAGGATAAGACGTCCGGTGCATTCGTATCGAGCGATGCACTGGTGTTCGAATCTCGCTGGCGGGTACCAATTTTTCTAATGAAATACGTACTCAACAAATGTTCACGATTGACTTCCACGGTGAAGGAATAACATCGTGCAATAAAAATCAAACCCGCAAAATTATAATTTGCGTAATTACTGGTGGTAGGACCTCTTGTGAGTCCGCACGGGTAGGTACCACCGCCCCGCCTATTTCTGCCGTGAAGCAGTAATGCGTTTCGGTTTGAAGGGTGGGGCAGCCGTTGTGACTATACTGAGACCTTAGAACTATATCTCAAGGTGTGTGGCGCATTTACGTTGTAGATGTCTATGGGCTCCAGTAACCACTTAACACCAGGTGGGCTGTGAGCTCGTCCACACATCTAAGCAATAAAAAAAAAAAGTCAATATGTTATTTATTTATTTTTATTTTATTCAACTTTCACTACATTTTTTTTATATGAAACAGTTATGTGACTATAGTTGTTATTATTATTATATTTATATTTACCGTTCAAATTCTTAAATGAAATTATAGATGCTTTATTAAATTGCGCTTGTAAATTGATTACAAGTTAGTTGTATTTCAATTCTTGTTATGATATTTTGTTTACTGCGAAACAGTAAAGTATTGATTTCCCGAGAGAATACCAATTATTTTATAAGAGTTTAATAAAAGGGTTGAGTATTATTTTTTTATGTATTAGTCAGAGAAGTCTATTGTTTTAAACTATTGCGTCCAACTATATTATTCAAACTACTATTATTATCAGACTTTTACCGCGATTCCACATTTCATGAGTATTTATTTGAGTAAAAAACAATGCGTTCTCAAACTGTTTGGAGGAAACTATCGATACCGTAAGTGTACATCATTTTTTTTTATTGCTTAAGTGGGTTGACGAGCTCACAACCCACCTGGAGGTAAATGGTTACCGGAGCCCATAGACATCTACAACGTAAATGCGCCACCGACCTTGAGATATAAGTTCTAAGGGCTCAGTATAGTTACAACGGCTGCCCCACCCTTCAAACCGAAACGCATTACTGCTTCACGGCAGAAATAGGCAGGATGATTGTACCTACCCGTGCGGACTCACACCTCACCACACCACCAGAGGCCCTACCACCAGTAATTACGTAAATTCTAATTTTACGTGTTTGATTTTTACTACACCATGAAATCCCTTCACCGTGAAAATCAATCGTGAACATTTGTTAAGTACGTATGTCATTAGACTAATTGGTACCCGCTGGCGGGATTCGAGCACCGTTGCATCGCTTAATATGATTGCACTGGGCGTTTTATCCTTTAGGCCACGACGACTTCGACATTTCCTTTCATTGCATTTTACCTTCCGATCAACTTTTATTACAGGACATGCGTAACTCGAACGAATAATTACTTTTACTAGCACTTCAGTCAAGTATCTAGCCATGCTTACAAATTATATCTGTATTGTAGGTATATGATCATATTATAAAGCTGAAGAGTTTGTTTGTTTGAACGCGCTAATCTCAGGAGCTACTTGTCCGATTTGAAAAATTCTTTCAGTGTTAGATAGCCCATTTATCGAGAAAGGCTATAAGCTATATAACACCACGCTAAGATTAATACAAGCGGAGCACCACTTAAGAATGTTTCAAAACGGTTAAAGTTTAGCTAAAATAATGTATTACAGAATTCTGTAATACATTATTTTAGAGAAAGAGATCTACGTTATTTTAGAGAGATCTAAAAAAAGTCCGCGACATATGTCTATATGTTAAGGTTGGCCCACTATAACGTTTTTTATGCTAACCAAATTTGTTATAAAATAAAGCATTATTTGTAAACTATTCGTCGCGGGCAAAAGTTAGTTTATAAATGTAAGAAAAACATCTTCAGACTCTGTCAATACATAACAAAATACATAATCAAAGAAGAAAAAAAACACAACACCATTTTCAGATACGAACATAAAGAAAATGTTATTTTCCCATTTACAAAACGTATTTACCGAGAAAGCCTTGATGGATGTCGCAGGAATTGTCGTGGAAAATTCGTAATAAGTATATCACAACAAAATCGAATCTTCAAATAGTCAGTACCGTTGTATGCCTAAAGGACAACCTGCCTTTACCTGCTGGTTGTTTATTGAGTTATAATTTTTTTTACAGTGAATAGAGACTAGGAAGACTATCCTTATGATGGACAAATAATTGGACTATCGAATGCCAGAATACCTGAATAGCAAAATATCTCATAAGAACAAATGCACATTTCTACAAGAACAAAGTGGCAGAAAGGATTTTCGCTAATTTGAACCTTAATGGCTCCAAGCAAATTCTAGAAACGAGCGCTGACATATACTTGGAAAATCATAGCAACTATTATAGTTTAAGATGTTATACATCAGTGTACCAAGTGGAGACACACTTAATCAATGCCTGTGCTGCTGAGAATGTAAGCAATCACGAAGAAAAGATAACCAAGTGTGCTATACTATATCCTAGGACTAGCTCCAACAGCGTCCTGGCCATGATATTTTCGAGATTGACCTTTTGTCAATCATTGTAGAGAGGTCCACAAAATTTGCTCGTAATGGTCAACTATTGCAATTGTATGTATGCTGTTCTTTTCCTTTGTTACTATGTCCTTACTAATGTAGGCGGCGGCTTGGCTCTGTCCCTGCCTCATTGCCGAAGTCCATGGGCGACGGTAACCCGCCTATTTCTGCCGTGAAGCAGTAATGCGTTTCGGTTTGAAGGGTGGGGCAGCCGTTGTGACTATACTGAGACCTTAGAATTATATCTCAAGGTGTGTGGCGCATTTACGTTGTAGATGTCTATGGGCTCCAGTAACCACTTAACACCAGGTGGGCTGTGAGCTCGTCCACACATTTAGAAAAAAAAAAAAAACCACTCGTCATCAGTTGGGCCGTTTGCTCGTCTGCCTATAAGGGCAATAAAAATAAAAAAAGGTATTTGGGGAAGTGGATTAAGATCGTAAAGATAAAAAGAAAGGGGCTGATATAAAATATCAATTCAGGTTACAGAAAAATAAAATTAATTTAAGTTGTGAGTATTTTCATTTGACCTCTACAAATTATTTCGGGTTCTCAGAAGCGTCCGTAAAGCCTTGTTCGGACTAGGCGAGTATTTTAGTCGAGTACCGAGTAATTTAGTGGCTAAGCTACTCGCTACTCGCCCGAAAAAATAGAAAAAAATGGATTGACTTGACTAAATTATTTACTAACCTACTCGACTAAATTTTTGGTGCTCAGACACATTTAGCTACTAAATTACTCGGTACTCGACTAAAATACTCGCCTAGTCCGAACAAGGCTTTAGGGACAGCCGTCAGAGAATAAAGCGATACTAATTTTACTTTAAAATCATTCCGATTCACGCACCCGCCGCGCGCTGACGTGCCCATCGACCGTTCGATCGCCCGACCTCGGTTCGGAGCACATCTGGCGTCTAAGTGCTTTCTCGGAAGTGACTACCTGTGTTAATTGCGTTGCATCGCCGTCTGTGAGCGGGCGGACCCCTAAATTCCTAGAATTTGTTCGGTAACTTAGTGGCTCGTTTGCAAGCAGACGACTGTGTGCTGTAATTAATTGCGATTATTATAATTTTGGGGCCTCGCCGTAAGGCGAGTGTGCTTAAAGTCCCGGGGTAGCCCCCCCTGGGCACGTGATAATGGAGTCCACGATCGACCTGTTTGCGGAATTCCTCCGCCTGAGGTACCCGTCGTTATCGTCGGAATTTTTAGAATTTAAGACCAATCACGCCGCGAACTCGCCCGCGGCCTCCGTCGCACCCGCCGCTCCCGTGTCCCCGATACTCGCGAGGAAAACTCCTGTGCCGACCGTTGCGGCCTCGGTTCCAGTCCTGCGTTCATCCGTAACAAACGTCGCGGCCGCGTCGTCCAGTGCGTCCACCCGATCTTCCGTGGCCTACGTCGCGCCTGCCGCCCCCGCCTGCAAGTCGCCCACGCCCTCCTCATCCGACTCAGAGTCGGACATGGAGGTCGACCCTTGCTCCGCCGCCCCGACTGATGGATTCACAGTAGTCCAAAAAGGTAAAAAGCGCGCTGCGGAGGCCCGAGCTCCCGCGGCTGCTAAAGTAAGCAAAGCCGCAAACGCGTCGCGTCCCCGCCCTCCAACCCCCGTCGCTCCCGCTGTCCGTGCCACACCGTCGCCGCGTCCGGTGGCGCAATCTAAAACTCAGACCCCTCCCCCGGTTATCCTTCAAGAGAAGGCAGCTTGGGACCGAGTTTCCCTGGCCCTTAAGGCCAAAAATATTAATTTTGCCAGCGCCCGTAATCTCGCCAACGGGATTCAAATAAAAATAACGACACCCGACGACCATAGGGCCCTCTCAAGTTACCTCCGAAAGGAGCGTATAAGTTTCCACACTTATACGCTCCAGGAGGAGCGCGAGCTCCGCGTTGTCATACGTGGAATCCCGAAGGAGCTAGATGCCGATCTCGTCAAGGCCGACCTGATAGAACAAGGCCTACCAGTAAATTCCGTGCACCGCATGCACACCGGCCGCGGTAGGGAGCCATACAATATGGTTCTAGTCGCCCTCCAGCCTACCCCCGAGGGTAAGCAAATTTTTAACATTCGGACCGTCTGTAGGCTCTCCGGTATTGCCGTCGAAGTCCCCCATAAAAAAGGCACTCCTAGTCAGTGCCATAACTGCCAACTGTACGGGCACTCTTCCCGTAACTGTCACGCGCGCCCCCGATGCGTTAAGTGTTTGGGCGATCACGCCACGGCCCTTTGTACTCGCGACCAGAAAACCGCCACTGAACCGCCTAGCTGTGTCCTGTGCCGAACACAAGGTCACCCCGCGAACTACCGTGGATGCCCCCGAGCTCCAAAAATAAATCGCCGCATCGCCCGTCAAAACCGCCTCCGAGCTTCCCGCCCAGACATCAAAGCCACGGTACCCTCTGTGCCGAAGGCTAAGCCTGCTTTCGTGCCGGCGTCGGTGCCCAGCGTCTCGGCTTGGGCTAAACCGTTGCCGTACACGAACACGGCTACAACTCTCTCCCCCGCGACTCGTCCCACCCCCGCGATACGTCCCTCCCCCGCGACCTGCCCTCCGACCGCGTCCGAAAATCTGGCTCTAGCGATCGACTTTTTTCAGTCGATCAACTTTGAGCGTGTTAACGCTTTGGGTGACGCCATTCGCGCCGCCTCCACTGCACAACATTTCATCGCCGTTGTGCAAGAATACGCTGACGTATACGCGTCGTTAAATACGTACGTCCTCCCCTCACTCCGCCGGTAATCAATGGCGTACATTAGTAGAATAAAACCCTTATCCGTAACAATAGGATTTTTTAACGCTTACGGTCTCGCAAATCAACGTGATCAGGTTTGTGATTTTTTGCGTGACCATCAAATTGACATTTTCTTAGTGCAGGAGACCCTACTCAAGCCCGCGCGTCGCAACCCTAAAATCGCGAACTATAACATGGTTAGGAACGACAGGCTCACTGCTCGTGGTGGTGGTACCGTCATTTACTATAGAAGAGCCCTGCATTGCGTCCCGCTCGATCCTCCCGCGCTCGCTAACATCGAAGCATCAGTGTGCCGAATCTCACTGACGGGACACGCGCCGATCGTTATCGCGTCCGTTTATCTTCCACCGGATAAGATCGTTCTAAGCAGTGATATCGAGGTGCTGCTCGGCATGGGGAGCTCTGTCATTCTGGCGGGCGACCTAAATTGTAAACACATCAGGTGGAACTCACACACCACAACTCCGAATGGCAGGCGGCTTGACGCGTTAGTCGACGATCTCGCCTTCGATATCGTCGCTCCGCTAACCCCGACTCACTACCCGCTAAATATCGCGCATCGCCCGGATATACTCGACATAGCGTTATTAAAAAACGTAACTCTGCGCTTACACTCGATCGAAGTAGTTTCAGAGTTAGATTCAGACCACCGTCCTGTCGTTATGAAGCTGGGTCGCGCTCCCGATTCCGTTCCCGTCACGAGGACTGTGGTGGATTGGCACACGCTGGGCATCAGCCTGGCTGAATCTGATCCGCCATCGCTCCCGTTTAGCCCGGACTCTACCCCGTCTCCTCAGGATACCGCTGAAGCCATAGACATCGTAACGTCACACATCACCTCGACATTAGATAGGTCATCGAAGCAAGTTGTAGCGGAGGACTTCCTTCACCGCTTCGAATTGCCCGACGATATTAGGGAGCTCCTTCGAGCTAAGAACGCCTCGATCCGTGCCTACGATAGGTATCCTACCGCGGAAAATCGTATTCGAATGCGTGCCCTACAACGCGACGTAAAGTCTCGCATCACCGAAGTCCGAGATGCCAGATGGTCTGATTTCTTAGAAGGACTCGCGCCCTCCCAAAGGTCTTACTACTGCTTAGCTCGTGCTCTCAAATCGGATACGGTAGTAACTATGCCTCCCCTCGTAGGCCCCTCAGGCCGACTCGCAGCGTTCGATGATGACGAAAAAGCAGAGCTGTTGGCCGATACATTGCAAACCCAGTGCACGCCCAACACTCAATCTGTGGACCCTGTTCATGTAGAATTAGTAGACAGTGAGGTAGAACGCAGAGCCTCCTTGCCTCCCTCGGATGCGTTACCACCCGTCACCCCGATGGAAGTTAAAGACTTGATCAAAGACCTACGTCCTCGCAAGGCTCCCGGTTCCGACGGTATATCTTACCGCGTTATTAAGCTTCTACCCGTCCAACTCATCGTGATGTTGGCATCTATTTTCAATGCCGCTATGGCGAACTGTATCTTTCCCGCGGTGTGGAAAGAAGCGGACGTTATCGGCATACATAAACCCGGTAAACCAAAAAATCATCCGACGAGCTACCGCCCGATTAGCCTCCTCATGTCTCTAGGCAAACTGTATGAGCGTCTGCTCTACAAACGCCTCAGAGACTTCGTCTCATCCAAGGGCATTCTCATCGATGAACAATTCGGATTCCGTGCAAATCACTCATGCGTACAACAGGTGCACCGCCTCACGGAGCACATTCTCGTAGGACTTAACCGACCAAAACCGATCTACACGGGAGCTCTCTTCTTCGACGTCGCAAAAGCGTTCGACAAAGTCTGGCACAACGGTTTGATTTTCAAACTTTTCAACATGGGCGTACCGGACAGTCTCGTGCTCATCATACGGGACTTCTTGTCTAACCGCTCTTTTCGATATCGAGTAGAGGGAACCCGCTCCTCCCCGCGACCACTCACGGCTGGAGTCCCGCAAGGCTCCGTTCTTTCTCCGCTCCTATTTAGTTTATTTGTCAATGATATTCCCCGGTCGCCGCCGACCCAGCTAGCCTTATTCGCTGACGACACAACCGTTTACTACTCAAGTAGAAACAAGTCCCTAATCGCGAGTAAACTCCAGAGTGCAGCGTTAACCCTCGGACAGTGGTTCCGAAAATGGCGCATAGACATCAACCCAGCGAAAAGCACAGCAGTGTTATTTCAAAGGGGAAACTCACCGCTTATTTCCTCCCGCATTAGGAGGAGAAATATCACACCCCCGATCACCCTCTTCGGCCAACCTATACCCTGGGCCAGGAAGGTCAAGTACCTGGGAGTCACCCTGGATGCATCCATGACATTCCGCCCGCATATAAAAACAGTCCGCGACCGTGCCGCATTTATTCTCGGCAGACTCTATCCCATGATCTGTAAGCGGAGTAAAATGTCCCTTCGGAACAAGGTGACACTTTACAAAACTTGCATAAGGCCCGTCATGACTTACGCGAGTGTGGTGTTTGCTCACGCGGCCCGCACACACATAGACACCCTCCAATCCCTACAATCCCGCTTTTGCAGGTTAGCCGTCGGGGCTCCGTGGTTCGTGAGGAACATCGACTTACACGATGACCTGGGCCTCGAATCGATCCGCAAACACATGAAGTCAATGTCGGAACGTTACTTCGATAAGGCTATGCGTCATGATAATCGCCTTATCGTTGCCGCCGCTGATTACTCCCCGAATCCTGATCACGCAGGAGCAAGTCACCGTCGTCGCCCTAGACACGTCCTTACGGATCCATCAGATCCAATAACTCTTGCATTAGATACCTTCAGCTCTAACACTAGAAGCAGGCTGAGGAACCCCGGTAACCGTACTCGTCGAACTCGACAAAGAGGTCGACGTGCAACCTAACCCATGCATCAGCCCGCTGAGTTTCTCGCCGGATCTTCTCAGTGGGTCGCGATTCCGATCCGGTAGTAGATTCATTCGCGAAGCAATTGCCCTTGAGTTATTAGGTCTCCTTCGGAGGCGCTCAGGCAGTTGTTAGCAAATCCCACCCCTCCTGGCTGAGCCTTTGCTCGCCCACCTGTCCTGGTGAAGCTGGAAAGGCCTCCGGGCCAGCAGTAATCTTTCAATCATAAAAAAAAAAAAAAAAAAAAAAAAAAAAAAAAAAAAAAAAAAAAAAAACTTTAAAATCACGTTAGAAATAAACATCAAGAATATCTTCTAAATTGATGTAACCTTGGTTTAATATAAAACTCTAAGGTTAAATTTTATGGACATGAAAATCGATTGTAAATTAATGAAAATATTAATTGTTAAAAATTTAACTACCAATAACTAGATTTGGTAATCTCACTGCTACAAACACATTATCTAAAACGTAAAGTAGAACATGCTGTTTCTACTACGTAAGAAATTAATCAGTAGGTAGTCAGCAACTGTATGCTTAGGCATATATGTACCTATGTAGTCAAAATCTGATGACAACATAGCTAACGACAATATTAACTAACCCACTCGCCCAATTAAATTTTGTGCTGCCGAGTTCTGATTAAATGATATTTCGCTATATAAGCTATATATTATGTTATAATATTTATGCGCATATGTTTTAGTTATGAATATCTTGCAATTTCTTCTTCTTAAACGGTAGGCAGCGGCTTGGCTCTGCCCCTGGCATTGCTGACGTCCATGAGCGACGGTAACCACTCACTATCAGGTGGGCCGTATGCTCGTCTGCCTATACGGCAATAAAAAAAAAATCTTCTTCGTTTCACTTTTGACCTATTTGTGTTGTAGCCTATTTGTGGGGGCAGTCTATTTGAAATAAATGAAACAATTTTTGACTAACAATATAGTAGCCTGATACCACGAAAAATAGTACAGCGTAATTTGATACACAAAGTTAGACGTAACAGGAAAAACGCAAAAAATAAAATACAGTAGGCGCTCCTGTGGCGAACTATATGAAAAGGAAACAATTGTGAACGGAGATGAAATGCTTCCTATGCGACAATTCGTTTCTACGTAATTGAAATACGTGTGGGTAAAAATAATGCTTATTTGAAAATTTCGCGCCTATCTGCGGTTTTTTGTGTAATCAGTAATCACACACTATTGTTTGACGCGTTCTTATCACTATTTTACATTAAATGATTTCGCCTTGAATTGGTACACTATTTAATCGATGTAAGAAGCTAGCAGAGTCTATAGACATCACAGCATGAACCCACACGGGTCTTGAAACACGAGTCCAAACTTCAACGGTATTTTACAATGAACTAATTCTTGAAACCGCAACGCATTACTGTTTCATAGCTGAAATAGGCAGAGTGGTTGGTACCTACCCGTGCGGATTCACAAGACGTCTTACCACCAGTAATTACACAAATTATAATTTTGCAGGTTAGATTTTTATTACACGATGCTATTGCTTCACCGTGGAAGTCAATCGTGAACATTTGTTAAGTACGTATTTCTTTAAATTGGTACCTGCCTGCAGGATTCGATCACCGTTGCATCGCTCGATACGAATGCACCGTACGTCTTATCCTTTAGGCCACGACGACTTCAATTCTCCGAAGCATATTGAATTTAAAATTCATTAAACAAAATTGTTTGCTTGCAATTCTTTTTTCTTTTTTTGTTACATATCTGCGTCGTATCTTGAATAACTCATCACATTATTTCATTAATTTTTTTGTTATTCTCAATGAGACAATGAAAACACAATGTCCTTAACGCTCGACCGTAAGCAACTGCTATCTGAATTTATAATGAGACTGATACTCATTCTTCTAAATGTTCAGTGCTTCATTTTCTGTCAGATGAATAATATTAAATCTAATGGAACATCATTATCTTTTATAGCAACTATTTTAGTTTTTGCGATGATTACCTCAGTATTTCCATTGTTGCTGGGACACGATTGTTATGAGATTTATATGAATAATTGTATAATGTTTTTAGGCGTAGTGAAATAATATTAATCACAAATTCAAGCCATCGGACCCCGGTAACGGTGACGCTTATAGGTATATAATAACTAATAGTTTTTAATAAAAGGTAGAAATTTGTAGTAACCATCCACTGTCAATTTTTTTTTAATTGCTTGTTTGGGTAGACGAGCTCACAGCTCACCTGGTATTAAGTGGTTACTGGAGCGGGAGCCCATAGACATCTACAACGTAAATGCGCCACCCACCTTGAGATACCTATAAGTTTTTTAATTCTCAGTATACAATAGTTACAACGGCTGCCCCGCCCTTCAAATCGAAACGCATTACTGCTTCACAGTAGAAATAGGCAGGGTGATGGTACCCACACGCGCGGACTCACAAGAGGTCCTACCACCAGTAATTACGCAAATTATAATTTTGCGGGTCTGATTTTTATTACACGACGTTATTCCTTCACCGTGGAAGTCAATCGTGAACATTTCTTAAGTAGGTACATATTTCACTAGAAAAATTGGTACCCGCCTGCGGGATTCGAACACCGTTGCATCGCTAGATACGATTGCACCGGACACCGGACCGGTCTTATCCTTTAGGCCACGACGACTTCAACTGTCAAACTGTTAAATAATGCGAGATTACCTAATCATACTTCCCACGACTTTGGTTTTGATGAAATGAAATTTGCAGGCATATTAAAATAGTCAGTCGAGGATGCTTGTGATCAAGCAATGTACATACGATGAAGAATTTCATACGCAGCACTATGATTAGACTTTATTGCTGGTCAGTATTGGATGGTTTATTAATAAAATATTGTTTACTTACCACTGCCTTGATCTTGTGCGTCCTGTAACAATAAAAAATGGTACTTAAGCGAAAGCACTCAAATAAAATTAAATTTACAGATAAACCCAAAATAGTTGAAGCACGCAATTCAAAATGATACCAGCCCAACATAAAATTTCGCTATTTTCTTGTAGACAGTGGCCCGATTTAATCAGTTGATAAAAATCAAAAACCTTTATTTATTTATTTATTATACAGTGTGTAGATTAGTTACATTTGATTATATCATACACCAAATTTAAGAGAGACTGTAAAAGTAAATCCACAGAACAAAGTCATAAACACAATCATAAATTTGCAAAAACGAGACTTCTAAATATTTATCTTTTAAACTTTAAAAAAACCACTCATAGTTTCACTAAAATAGATGCGTGCTATTTTAGACACATCTAGATATTATACATAGGTACGTAAGTAAATTGACAGAAAACTTAAATTTCGGTACCAAGTATTTTTTTTATTGCTTTGGTGGGTGAACGAGCTCACAGCCCACCTAGTGTTAAGTGGTTACTGGAGCCCATAGACATCTACAACGTACATGCACCACCCACCTTGAAATATAAGTTCTAGTTCTCAGTATAGTTACAACGGCTGCCCTGCCCTCCAAACCGAAACGCATTACTGCTTCACGGCGGAAATAGGCGGGGTGATGGTACCTACCCGTACGGACTCACAAGAAGTCCTACCACAAGCAATTACACATATTATAATTTTGCGGGTTTGATTTTTATTACACGACGTTATTCCTTCACCGTGGAAGTCGATCGTGAACATTTGTTAAGTTCGTATTTTATTAGAAAAATTGGTACCCGCCTGCGGGATTCGAACACCATTGCATTGCAAGATACGAATGCACCGGACGTCTTATCCTTTAAGCCACGACGACTTCAAAGTATTTATTTAGGCTATTTAATGCGCATCAAATACCAATTTTAGCTAAATTTAAGCTGTAAGTGTAAATGAACTAGGTCATTTCCAAGTGAAACGCCTATTTCTGTTGTGAAGCAGTAATGCGCTTCGGTTTGAAGGGTGGGGCAGCCGTTGTATCTATACTGAGACCTTAGAACTCAAATCTCAAGGTGGGTGGCGGCATTTACGTTGTAAATATCTATAGGGTCCAGTAACCAGTTAATACCAGGTGGGCGATGAGCTCGTCCACCCATCTAAGCAATAAATAAAAAAATGAAACAATTTATGCTAGTATTTTATTATATACATAGATATACTAAGTGCTACTATTATAGCAACTAAAGCTTGCAGGTAACTGTGAGACTAACTACCTACGTTCATGTTGCCTACTAAAGACTAGTGTATTGACCCAGCTAGCTATCGATCAAACACCTATTGCATTTTGATATAAATGTAGCGTAGTTCGTCATTTTTATCAGATAATATAAGCTGATTGCTCACTATAATCACATGAATATCAATATCTAAACGCTCCACTCGTACTGTTGTTAAGATGACACTTCACAGAGATACTAAAGATAAATCATTGGATATAAATAATTTTTGTAAAAAAATTTGTTCATTCCAATGCGAATACACGTAGGTACTTACCTAAATTACAAATCGCCATTTTTAAAGAAATAATAAAAATATTTATAAAATGATTTTTCGAGAAATGCAGTGAGGGCCATGCAAATTTCAAGTTTTTTTTTTACTTATTTTAAAATTGATGTTTCATGATTGATAGCTCTGCTAATTGAAGAAGCCAAATTTTCGCAATCTTTATGCACCCCTTTTAACACTTACCGCCCTATCAATTCCGTTTATTTATTTTTAGGAGTAATCTAAATTGATACTTACGAATTTACTTCTGTCTTTCTCTTTTTGTTTAAGCTCTGCCTCTTTCTTCGCTTGTTGAATGAGTTGATCAACAAATTCTGTTGCTTCGCGCACCTTTTCCGGGTCACTCTTGAACGCCCGGACGCGTTCTGCGAGGGCGGCATCATCGCTGTCTTGTCTCATTTTTATAATATTTTCTTTACTCAAACCTGATAAATCGCTATCAAATAATGTTCCGTCCAAACCCAAAATGATCACACTGTATATTTATTTTTGGAATTATTAATTTGATCCATAACCCGTGTGTGTATTCGCTCAATTATTTTCGCGGGCCCTGGATTTAGGCTTAGGGGTGGTGTCGGTCATTATTGCTTGTTAGTCTGTTAGAGGGGATTTCGTTTGGGCTGGGAAGCGTGTGCCTGCGTTGACAGCGACGGAGGTACTGTGTGGTGGCACTGGCTGCCGGGCTAGCTGACGGATGCTCGGTCATGCGCCGACGTAGTCACTGCATGTCCTATGCTTTGCACACTGTAATCATAATGCACGAGCGATCTCTAGAACTATTGAGAGTGTATTGTGAATAATTTATTAGCACTAACAAGGTTTTAACGTCCTAATTAGTAAACAGAAAGTTGTATTTAAGGACCTACGAAAACAGATGTCACTCTCTCTCTCTCTCTCTTCAGTTTATCTTTAAAGTGTGACAAAATATATTTTCCATTTTTTTCTTTGCTATATTGATATTGTTATGTACCATCTCACTATCTTAGAACTCTTAAATAAATCAAAAAAGTAACAGGGTTTTCTTCTAAGCAAATATTGTAACAGAAATTGCATCACAATTCTGGTTGAGATAATATTTTTGGGTCATCTAACGTTTTAACTACGGGAAACGTAAGTCTAAGATCATTTAAGGACCGTTTGAGTAATGATCCTAATCATAGTAATATGAAGCGGGTATTTTAGTTAACTCGTGGCATGGTCATATTACCCACCTACGGATACTATAATTTTCTTATTTTTAACCGTCTTCAAAAAAGGAGGTTGTTCTCAAAACGATTATTAATTCGAAGAACTGCTGTCTAGGTCTAAATCTATTTTGATAATTCTTTTTTAAATGAAATAATGTTCTCATTGAAATTATCAAGATCTAACCAATTAAATAGTTTTTGATATCCTCAATAATGCATATTTATATTACTTTGTATAGATTGATGTTATTCTAATTTTTTTTTCTTCTTAAAGTCGTTTTTCGTCTTTGCCATGATCACGGGTCATCTTGTATAAAGTAACTATAGACACCCAAACTTTTATTTCTTTTTTTCCGTAAATAGATAGACGAGCTCATTTAGCGTACCTTGTGCTAGCTTCGATGAATAATAGTAGTATTATTGATCGAAGTGTGCTAAATAAATATCTAGACAAACTAAATATCACCTTCCATATTAAGACATAATCTTAATCACAATTGTATTGTATAAAAATGGACGGGATGGTGATATTTTTTATTTTTTTATTGCTTAGATGGGTGGACGAGCTCACAGCCCACCTGGTGTTAAGTGGTTACTGGAGCCCATAGACATCTACAACGTAAATACGCCACCCACCTTGAGATATAAAGTTCTAAGGTCTCAAGTATAGTTACAACGGCTGCCCCACCCTTCAAACCGAAACGCATTACTGCTTCACGGCAGAAATAGGCAGGGTGGTGGTACCTACCCCTGCGGACTCACAAGAGGTCCTACCACCACCCGTGTGCGTTTACAATATGGTCTTTAACAGTAATTACGGAAATCATTTTACCGGTTCATCATGAAAATTGTGTGGGAGCACTTCGGTACCTTCCTGTGGGATTTGAACACTAGTCGCTTTGCTCGATACAGCGGGCGTTATTCTTTAGGCTAAAACACGAGGACTTCCGTAATTTTAAAACGTAAATATGGCGATAATGTTTTTCAAAGAAGTTATTGCCACACTTTTAACCACAAGCTGGAAGTCTAAATAAGCAACGAGAACGGCTCCCGTCTGTATCGGTGTTCAATTTAGGTTAGATAATGGTTTATACAAAGTTTAATGTCCTTCTAATGACTCTTTTAGTGTCTAAGGTAATTATTCTATGTTAGCAGAGAGCAATTGCGTATTTTGTATAGGGCTGTAAAAAACGAAGTATCATTTATAAAACTCAGCTACTTATAGATTACTAGCGACCCGCCCTCGCTTCGCTTCGGAAACATTAAAACACACATGAAACCAAAAAATAAAAATAAAAAAAAATTAAAAAAAAGTAGTCTATGTTCATCAGGGACAATGTCGGCTTCTAATGGAAAAAGAATTTTTCAAATCGGTCCAGTAGTTTCGGAGCCTATTCGAAACAAACAAACAAACAAACAAATCTTTCCTCTTTATAATATTAGTATAGATTAGGTACCAATACTAAATTTGAGTCATAATATTATGGTTTCTCTATTTATAAAACAGTTGAAACAAAAGTCGTCTACAAGAAGAGATATGCTGTACCTACTACGTTTAAACACATGCTGGGCGCATTTGATATGTCTCATGATAGAATTGAGTAAAGCCTTCGTCAAACAGAACGCGTACTTAGCGCGCGTCAGAGCGCTAAATTAACGCCGCGCTATGACGCTGGGATGTGTTGTACTACTACGGTAACATACCGTCAAACATCTCGGCGTCATAGCGTAGCGTAGTTAGGAATGACTGTTAATAATTTTATCTGATAACAATATTATATGAATCTTAACATCAGTTATTGTCTTTCAATTGCTTACCCGACAGTGTAAACATATTATTATTTCACATTTACTTTGTGACTACCCACAGAAACGTCTAGAATAGTCTAGATAAACTAACAAAATACTGTAGTAAAGGAAGATAAATATGTTTCAATTGCTTTGATAATGCTTTTAAGATTAGTTACCTAAACGTGTATTTTAAACGCATCACGTGTACTCGTTTGAATATAAATAAATATAACTCTAATAATATAATAATGAAAATTGAATAGTTGACATTAATTAAATTCTTGTGGTTCAGTACACTTTCGTTCTATATTACAAATTACAGCATTTTAATTAAACAGGTATATAGTATAGGTAATACTAATTAATTTTCCGTAATTTAAAATTTGAAACCTGCTTGAATTTGTATATGCGTGTTTAGTAAATGAATTTGCTTTGACAAACTAGGTAGGTAGGTAATTAACAAATTATTATTTTTTGCCAACCTACTGCCTGTAGCCTCGAGGGGATATTCTGGCTTCAACGGAAGTGTAGGCGTGTTGACGGCGCTCAGCATGAGAGACTTTGCTAACATCTGCCCTAGCAAGATCAGTACTTTACTGAAACTACCACCGGATCGGAATACCCACTGAGAGTGAAAAACTCAGTGGATTGTAACTATGGGTTAAGTTACACGTCGTACCTTTTGCCGCATTTGACGAGTTTTACGAAAACGGTGTTTGGAATGCCTAAAAACACCGAGACTGGATAGAGATAATTCAATAGGAAAAAATTGACGCCACACATGGTCGCGTCTCAGTTTAAGATTTTGAATATAATTCGAATAAGTTATGTAGTGTTTGACAAAAATAAACCCACTTATATTCCTGGATTTCTTTGTTAAAGAAACATGCCATAACTGATATTTTTTGTAGGGGGCGAGCCTATTTCTGTCGCGTCCAATTGTGGACGTCTGTGGTCTGACAAATAGACAGAACTGCTTTTTAGTAGTAAATGAACAGATAATGGATAGTTACGTCGAATTACCAAAATACGACCTCAGGACTTACACGGAATTTCATTTTATTCTTCTATCTTCTCCAAAAATAAAACAAAGAAAAAAATCATGGATAGGTTCTATTTATTTTTCCACCGTATGATCCAGTTTTTGTCCTTGTTTCTGTTATAAAAATGGGACCGCCATTGTACAATAAAATCGAAACTCCCACGTAATACCTCAAAGTGGGTGGCGGCTGTTACATTGTCTTTATTACCAGTTGGAACATTTGCTCATTTAGGACAATATAAATAGGTA
This sequence comes from Bombyx mandarina, assembly GCF_030267445.1. NCBI lineage: Eukaryota > Metazoa > Arthropoda > Insecta > Lepidoptera > Bombycidae > Bombyx > Bombyx mandarina. The sequence goes on along the minus strand of NC_143227.1, from coordinate 6,176,176 downwards.
TTGAAAAGAACACCATAATTGTAAACCAATTAATAACCAACTTTAAAGAGAATGACTTTTTCATTTCGGGCTTCAAAGCTTCAAACTGACTCGAGAAACAGACTTTTTTCTTTTTTATTGTTTAGATGGGTGGGTGGATGAGCTCACAGCCTGACCAGACCTGGTTGTTAAGTGGAGCCCATAGACATCTACAACGTAAATGCACTACCCACCTTGGGATATAAGTTCTAAGGTCTCAGTATAGTTACAACGGCTGCCCCTCCCTTCCACCCAAACCGAAACGCATTACTGCTCCACGGCAGAAATAGGCAGGGTGGTGGTGCCTACCGGTTCGGACTCGCAAGACGTCCTACCACCAGTAATTACGTAAATTATAATTTTGCGGGTTTGATTTTTATTACACGATGTTATTACTTCACCATGGAAGTCAATCGTGAACATTTGTTAAGTATGTATTTCATTAGAAAAATTTGTACCCGCCTGCGGGATTCGAACACCATTGCATTGCTAGATACGAATGCACCGGAGGTCTTATCCTTTCGGCCACGACGACTTCAATGAAAAATGCCAATGAACTGCCAGTATTATTTTTACAACCATATCAAAGTAATCTTATCTATACTTGTATAATAAAAATGAATTGCTGTTCGTTAGTCTCGCTAAAACTCGAGAATGGCTGGACCGATTTGGCTAATTTTGGTCTTGAATTATTTGTGGAAGTCCAGAGAAGGTTTAAAATGTAGATAAATATGAAAATGCTCGGAATGAAATAAAAATAAACAATTTTGTTTTCCCTTTGATATGTCCCCCATTTAACGGGTTCCTTTTGTTTGTTTTAAGTTTATTTTATACAAAAGTTTAGGTCTTTTATTTATTGATTGAGGCACTACGAAGTCTGCCGGGTCAGCTAGTACTGGATAATTTTGACACCTATTCAAGCCCCAACCTTCTTCCGTCTTCACTAACAAGAAATTTGCTAATAGAAGTTATAGAGTGGCCTAATTATAAGGAGGTTGTTGAAATTAGCGTGTTTTTATTATATTATCCATAACACGTACTAGTACCTTTATGCTGTTTTGAAATGAATGAAAAACGTGACTTACCTACGTTAGGTGGGTAGGTACGTTCTTGTGTCCGTCACGAATGTGTGAACAAATATGAAATGGTAGGCAACTGTGCTAAAAAAGTTAAACGCCGGTAAATGTGTGTTGGACCTCGAATTGTCTCATTGCCTTTGTAAGCAGTCGAGCACACAGCCCATCGGATGGTGATTGGCTACTGTCTGTTATGACGTCAGCAACTGCCACTTCCTGCACGTCCAAATCGATGTCTACTATTGAATTGTGCTTCAGCAACTAGCCTATCAAAAAGTATAACATATAAACAAACCCACTTTTCACATTCCATTTCTTCAGTTCCAATATTATCCTATCCATTGATAGATAACTGATATCATTACTTACATACTTCGTCTTGTCCTTATCCCGCACTATGTAGGGTAAGCACAAAATGTTGTCTTATCATGCCGCATAGGATTTGGCATGAGTTTTACGACCGACCGCTTGCCTAACGTTATATAAATCCTTGGGTTATCGTCAATGATCCATGAAACTAAACGACGGCATTCTGATTAAATTATGTAGAAACACAAATATATCATTACATTTTCAGAAACGAATTTTAAACTTTCTTTTATTGTTATTGATTTCTAGAATTTTCACAAAGCTGCCGAAGGACGCAACGAATATCAAAAACAATATATATATATATTTTTTTTTTTTTTTAAATTGTAACGTGAATAAAACTAACGATGTAAAAGAATAGTATTTCATTTAACAAATTAAAGTGCCTTCATATTATTTACGTGTGTCTCTTTTGGCTATTTGTCATCAGGACAATTCTGTGGACACGGAGATGGCGGTGATGGCGGATCCGGTAGGCATTCATAGTAGTGGTGACCGTCCCACGACCAAGGCGGACCAGGGGTCGGAGCGCAATGGAAACACACCTGAAATCGTGTTTGTCTTATAAAATTTCATTTATTCGTTTTACCATTTGCAGCTCCCGCCACCGGAGCTTTTTTTTTAAGGGATTTTATGACCTGGTAACAGAGACCTTTAAGTCATGTCTTATTTTAATGAATGCATATTCATATTTTTATGAAAAATGATATTATGGAGTGAAATGAAATGAAGATGATTAATTTGAGACATTAATCAACTGGGATGAAATTAAATGAGATGATATGAGATGAAATATAATCTCAGTAAAATGGTGGTCATGTACTAAGATTTTTTCAGTGGACTTTTTGGAGGATCCCGAGAAGTTACGTCCAGCGGCTTTGTTTCATTTTCCCACATTTGTGCACTTTCACAGATATTAAACAGTTAATAAACCACCATTATTACACATTTAAACCCGAAAAAACACTAAATAGACAATATAAAACAAATCACACAACTTCGCTCCTCGCGTTCCCGCCAAAAAGTCCGCCACCGGAGCAGAATTCATTGATACCATAGATTATACACTTAATATTATTATATTTATTGATACTATCTGGAACCGACGTGTTTATCCACAGTACGTTTCTAGAGATATTTTTTCCAAGTACCCTCCATGTGGTATGAAAGCCTCTCCGAGCGCTATAATACGCCCTTCTTTAATCGAGGCTTACGGAGAGTACTCGGCAGTGGGCAGCGGTTAGGCTCTTAGCATTGCCGATGTCCATGAACGACCGTGACTACTTACCGTCAGGCGGACCGTATGCCAACGAAGGAAATAAAAAAAAACGATAAACTACACAACTATACGTAATGTTAAAATCTGAGGAATCGAGGTCAACGACATCGCTTACCATTGATATTAGATGCACTGTATGAAAATACTTTACTAATGAAAAACTTTTTTTTATCAATCTAAAATGCTCCTTATACAAAATAATAGTACGTATAAAAACTGCTATTAAATTTTACAAGGGCAAATACCTACTGTTTCCTAAATTAAGCTACAACATAACTACAATACGTATTTAAAGCTTCATCGAACCGTATCTGGCTTGATCCCACCGGGCTGAGCTTTCTTTGTTGGATCTTGGTTCATAGGCGGACCTTCCGCTACAGGTGCCACTATTGGCGGAAACACAGAATTTATTGCGCTTCGTTTATAATAATACTGCTTGGAATACTGCTCATCCGGACCACGAGGTATTTCTGGCGTAGGTACAGACCTCGGGGACATAAGAGGAGGAAATCGTCCGTGAAGATTGTGTTTTCGACCTAACAAGATATCACGAAAAATTTTAAGCCCTTTAGAGATGTCTCTGAAATCCCACTTTGGCTTAGACATATGTTACACTGTAAATCAATCAATCTACAGGCAAAACTTTTACTGGTTTATATGCCAGATTTATAAAATTAATGAAAGTTTGTTTGTGCGGTGATGCCAATCAAAGTAAACATAAATAATTAATCATATAAATCATACGTCAATTATTTACTACTTTTATTTCAATTGTTTTGATGTATGAATTATAAAAAACCTGAAACTCCATCGCGGAGGCAGCAGTTGGCGCTAGTCTCTTAATAAAAAAAAAAAAAAATTAATCAATCATTATGAATGATATATTAGGTATTTAATCCTCTAAGTCTTTAAACGTTACCTCCGCTATTACGTCCGGAGTTCAGCATTTCAAATTTTTCATTTTTACTTTCTCGTAATTAGTACCTACCTATTCACTGACTTTTACATGACGTTTAAATTTCGGAACTCCCGTAATAGAAATATTCAGAGCTTGCCCTAAAGCTAAAGAGCTACATATTTAATACGAGATTTCTTTTTTACTGGTGGTAGGACCTTTCGTGAGTCCGCACGGGTAGGTACCACCACCCCGCTTATTTCTGCCGTGAAGCAGTAATGCGTTTCGGTTGAAGGGTGGGGTAAACGTTGTAACTATACTGAGACTTTAGAATTTATATCTCTAGGTGGGTGGCACATTTACGTTATAGATGTCTATGGGCTCTAGTAACCACTTAACACCAAGTGGGCTGTGAGCTCGTCCACTCACCTACGCAATAAAAAAACAAAGATTACTTCATAGACACGAGCTTCGAGCTTATAATTTTTTTATTCTCTAATGGTCCATTCAGAATACATATTATTATGTCTAACTTTCCTGACCTATAAAACGAATTCCGCACTTGACCAACACTAAATTCCGTTGCATTTAACTTTTCCTACAACAGACGTAAGGGTTTTTGTAAAAGATTTAGCTGTATGGACTATGACTTCTTTGCCTGTGGATCGGACGAATTTTAAAAATAAAAAATCACTAAGTGCGTTAAAAAACTTTAGGTATTTACCTAAAACAGAAAGTAATACTTAATTTAAGAAATTGAATATAATATCTTCGTCCTTAAATCACCAGAACAAAACCAGCTTATCTCTGAGAGTAAAAGAGTTTAATCATGGTTTGGATATCAAACTTAAGGAATAACAAAGTAAAACTTTCCGATCTTACATCAGTGTTTATGATAAAATAAAACTGTGATTCAGGTTTTAGAACGTGTTTAGAACTCCCGCGTATTTCATCAGCTGTCAAAAGTTCATCGTGTTGTTGAATACATAGTTGAGTAGAATGTGTAATTAAAACTATTGAAATATTATAAAGATAAGTACAACTATTAAATTGTTAATAAATTCAAATTATAGTGGTTCATGTTGTGATTTGTTGGTTAATAAACTTTATAAAATGAAAGCAAACAAACCCCTCGATGAAACTGATGTGACTCCACCGAAAAAAAAGCTAAAACAAGCTCGTCTTCCTTTCAAACTAATAAGTGATATTTCCCCTAAACCCAAGTCGCCGCCGACTAGGAAAAGAAAGCTTTCGAATTCTGATACCGAAACAGTTACAAAAATAGGAAAAATATCGAAAGAAAATGATGTTCAAGAGCTGGTCATAATAAGCGACGATGAAAGTAAAGACTCGAAAAAAATGTTAAGCGATGACAAAATTGTAAACCCGTACGTTAAATTGGTTGATGTTGCTTGGAAGAAAAAACAAAAATTGAACAGTGCCAAAAGAAAGCAAATAAAAAAAAAGAATTCAACAGACCTACCCAAAAATGATCAGAATGACACAGATGAAAAGAGCGATGAAGATAAAATGAATGTTGATGAACCAGTGGATAGTCCAGAAAAAAATGTAGACATGACAATTTTAAGTAACAGTACTTCAAGAGTTACAGATAACGAAATTGTTATATTGGAGGACTCTAGTGATCAATTTGATACTAAAATGAAACTAGAAGCTGATATTGAGCCAAAAGCAAATGGCCGGAAATCTCCAAGAGAATCTAAATCTAATAAAATTGAACAAATTGAAAAGTCTGCTGAATACCAAAAGTCACAAAAAGAGAATCCATTAAAAAAAAGGAATGAAAAAGATAGAGAAAGTATATCTTCAGATGAACTAGAAGAAGCTTCTGATGATAGAGACAAGATTGCTGAAAAAGCTTCAGCTGAAATTCAAAAAGAGAATAATGTAACACCAAAAAGGAGCAGCCGGAGTGCAACAAGAATAGCTCAAAGTAACGATGCTAAGAAGTCTCCAGTATCCAGTTTGAATGAATCTCTCTCTTCAGATCCTACATCACCAAAACATAGCAGGAGTTCATCAGTAACAAACAGTCAGGCTGATGAATCTTTGAATGACTCTATGTCTGGTAGAAAGAATTTAACACCTAAACAAGTAAGTTTGAAACTGAATTAAAATAACAAACCTTTATATCTTTTTAATATTATGTTACTGCATTATAAGCTTGATGTATTGAGTCATAGATGAGGGAGAAACTTCTACAATTAAGATAAAAAATTGTCTTACTTGATAATTATTAGTTTAGCTTATGACCATACCCTGTTTCTCTGCTGCTTGCCTTAATAATTTGTTTCAACACATAGTCTCATTGTATTTGTTTTTTCTTTAGGACTAAATTTCATGTAAAGCTGAAATAGAATTTTTTATTTATTTTTAGTCTGTCACTGAAACCCGAAAATGTCTCATAAAAATGTTTGTTGTGAAAGAAAAACACACTAACAAACATATTGTTGCATCTAGAGTAATATTTAATTATCATTGTATATAATTTAATATTATTTTTATTTCTCTAGATGGGTAGACAAGTGCAAGGTTCAATCGATGTTGAGTGGTTTCAGAGGCCAATAGATATAATAGTGAACATTATCCAGTTATACAGTGATATAAATGTTTATAAATTGGAAATGAACAAAATCATGCGAATTTTGTTTATTTTTACTTACTTTATTTACGTTATACCCAAATAGACCTGTACATAGGTCTTATCCTTTAAATTATCTAGACTTGCATTTATACTGTGTAGAACATTATTATATCCTTTTTCCATAACAGTTACAGAAAAAATTAGAATCTGCCAAAAAGAAAGAAGAGAGAGAGAAAGAAAAACAGGAAAGGGAGAAAAAAAGACAGCAAGAGAAAGATGAGAGAGCCAGACAAAAACAAGAGAAAGAAGATATGAGAAAAAAGGAAAAGGAGGAAAAAGAGGAACAGAGGCGAAAAGAAAAGGAAGAGAAAGAAAAACAAAAAGAGCTTGAAAAAAGTAAATATAAAATAAGACACATTATCAAATCACATCAAAGGGTCAAAGTCCATGTTTTGAGTTACTTATTCGTTTTTGAACATTAGTAAAGTTTATACAAAAATGAGGTATATTTATATCTTTATTCATTACTAGCTGACCCGGCAGACTTCGTAGTGACAGACCTCAATTGATAAATAAAAGACCTAAACTTTTGTATAAAATAAACTTAAAACAAACAAAAAGAATCTGTCCCACGGGGGACACATCAAAGGAAAAACAAAATTGTTTGTTCTTATATAATTCCGAGCATTTTCATATTTATTCACCTTTTAAACCTTCTCTGGACTTCCACGAATAATTCAAAATCAAAATTAGCCAAATCGATCCAGCCATTCTCAAGTTTTAGCGAGACTAACGAACAGCAATTCATTTATATAATTAACTTCCAGAAATAAGGGATGAAAAAGAGGAGCAGAAAAGGAAAGAAAAAGAAGAGAAAGAAGAACAGAAAAGAAAGGAAAAAGAGGCAAAGGAGGAAGAGAAGAGAAAAAAACAAGAGGCTTTAGAATTAGAAAAACAAGAACAAGAACTCAAAAAGAAAAAGACTGTTGAAGCATTTGTCAATTTTTTTGTTCCAAAACAAAAGTCGGATAAAGACCAAGCCACAGTTGGTTCAATCAGTAAAAATAATATGCTATCTAGTTTTACTTTAAAATTAGACATGAGATTAGCACCTACAACTAGAGCTGAATTGAGTGATGATAAGAGACATCAGTTGGACAATTTTATTAAGGAACAGAAGTGCAAAGAACATGAACTATATCTTAAATGCCTTAAGGATGGAAACAGTAAACCTCTTTCTACTGGCAAGACCTGGCCTCTAAGTGACAAAGACGATGATGTTATGATTATTGGTAAGTTATTTCTTCGAAAAAGCGGTGCGACACCTCGTGGCCGCCTCTAATTACATAACCGACATGGACGACAGGGTAACGTAAAACCACCATTGTCCTAAGCACAACTTATTGGATTCTCTAGATCCGGTATCAGTACTTTTGAGCGTCCCAAACAACGGCCACTCTTCTTACTGAAGAATTCGACTTGCAATCTAGCCCTTAGACACAATCCACTCATTTGCTCAGTGGTTCATGATTCTAATCTGGAGGTAGATTTAGTGTGACACTATTGCTAGGTTTAGTGTAAGTAAATAGTCTCAAGTTGAGTCCTGTGACCTCGCCTACCCTTCTAATTAGGCGCGCGTAAATGCAATAGCCCCATAGCCAAAGGTTCGATAAGGGAAAAAAGATAAGTTTTAATTTTTGGCACAGCTATTCTAATAAGGTAGTAAGTGCACTTGTAGAGGAGCTGCTCATCAACTGTAAGACATTCTTCAAAGGTGTTTTGGCAGTGCTAGTGCTATTAAATTCTACTCCTGGCCGAGTCTAAGCTTGTCCACTCATTCTGGTGGAACTGAGAAAGACTGAGTCACGAATAGTACATGCTTCTTTTTTTATGTATATGTGAATGGATTCGATCCCCCACAGTGTGAAGTGGTTATTGCAGCTCATAGCCATAATGATGATACTGCCACCACCCACCTTTTAACATGAGATCGAAGTATCAATTGTATTGCATAATGGATCTACTTGCCCTTTAATTTGGAACACATGACTGTTTTGCTGCAAAAATAAAGAAGACAACAGCACTTGCCCATGTGGGCTTCCAACACATCATATCACTAGTAGATGTCAGTTAACGATTACAACATGCTAGTAAAAAATTCATAGAATGAAGAATGTAGCAAAGTCACTTAGCGAATTAGTCACTTTGTACTACATGAACTGGAAGAGATAATATAGGGTTGTTCCAGACCACTACAGCCAAGGAGGCAGTCTCCTCCCGGTGATGGTCACGGGGCGACCCTGGACGGAGATCGGACGTCGGGTGTAAGAGTGCAGGGGAGTCGTTTAGTGGGTGGGGCCCTAAAATTCCTTGGGCCCGCGGTCTGCTCCCAACACCTTGCAGATCGTCAAGTCCCACATACCCTGCGCGCCCTCTAGGCTCAGGGACCTCGTAGGAGGTTCGGCCCCGGGCCCGGAAAAAAAAGACCACTACAGCCAATAACGAACGAACATCCTAATAAATATTTACAACAAAATGAATATACATTGATATTTTTTTACAGAAGATGAACTGCCACCAATAGATGCAGAAGATGAAATCGTAACTTGCGACCAAGCACCTCGTGAAAAGCTTAGACCCAAACTATTAAGCTTCCATGAAAACCGACGGCCCCCATATTGGGGAACATGGAGAAAGAAAACCACATTTGTCAAACCTAGAAAGCCATTTGGACAGGATGAGGTAATTCATTTGACATTGTATGTATGTCTCTTTCCTTTTATTTATTGCTTTGATTGGTGGACGAGCTCACGGTCCACATGGTGTTAAGTTGTTAAAGGAGCCCATAAACATCTACAACGTAAATGCCGCCACCCTCCTTGAGTCATTAGTTCTAAGGTTTCAGTTTTTACATTACAATGGCTGCCTTAACCTTCAAAACTGAAATGCATTACTGCTTCACGGCAGAAATAGGCAGGACGGTGGTACCTTTCCATTCGCACTCACAAAACTTCCTACCACTAGGAAAAGTTGCTAGGGCAGATGTAATCAAAACTCGCCTACCCATTCAGTAAAGCTGGTATAACCCCTTGACGTTACTAGCTGTAGTTAGGATAAAAGAAGAAGTAAACAACTAACAACAATTGAATCTGGTATTTCAGAAACAACTTGACTACGAAGTCGACAGTGATGAGGAATGGGAAGAAGAACAGGAGGGTGAAAGCATTGATGGTAGTGCTGTTGGTAGTGATGATGACCAAGATGCTGATGAGTATGAAGTAGATAATGAAGTGTTTGTACCGCATGGATATCTTAGTGATGAGGTTTGTATTAATTACTCTAATATTAGTATTAAGCTTCAAATATTAAAAACGTATATCTTTTAAAATTAGAATTTAGTCAGACACAACAAAACAAAATTTTAGTATGTAGTGTTGATTCAACCGTGTTGCTATTTTCTACTGAAAACCAATCATGGTCAGTTATTCCACTAAAGGAAGAATCTCCATCATGTTCCCACGCCCCTGGTTATAAGAAATGTAAATAGCAAATTAAATGCTACCATATATCGAGATCAAATCCTGTTTAAAGTAATTTTCCAATAAGTATTCCAGTATTCCAATTTTGTTCATACTTCAACCTCATGTTTCGAAGTAGGCCGTCCCAATTTTGATATGTTGAAGATGAGTCTTAATTACTATTTAAGTCAAAGTAACCTATATACTATTTATTTAATCGAACATTAATATATTCCTTAAAATATTCATAGGAAGCAACTATGGAAGATGATGACGTACTATCACTGTCCCCTGAAACACAGAAGGCGAGGCTCAAACATTTAGAGGATGAATTTGAAACTGAAATGAAGAAACCAACCGAAAAACTGAAACCACGCATGTATGGCCCACTTTGGGAAAGTAGTGATGGTGGTAAGCCTAGTAAATGTGTTGACGCTTTATGGAATTACTTCTCGAAACTAGCCATGGTTATTGATGATCCAACGCCTTTCTTACAACCTTCGAGTGAACCTGACGAACAAGAGAAAAAAAGAGTTAAGAAAAAGAAACCTGTTAATTCTGAAAACAGTGAACAAAACAATAAATCTGAAAAAAAGAAAAAGCCCAAATCAGAGGAAAAAGAAGGAAAATCGCCTAAAGTTGAAAACAAAAAGATTGGTCCCGAAAAAAAGAATCAGCCTGGCATAAATATGTTTTTAACTAAATTAAAGTCTTCATGAGTTTTCACTTTTCTGAAATATAATAGAAAATTGAAAACTCATGATTGCTTAATGCTTCAATGTTTGACCATATGGTGCAAATGATTCATTTGTATTATTTTATTGAATAGTAAATTTAATATGATATTTCATTTGTAATTGAACAATATTTAAATATTTGAGCATATTATTTTAGTATTAGAGCTAGTTACATTAACAAGCAGCATTAGGTGATTTCTGTAAATAAATAAGCTTGATTTTATTTTAATGTATTGTCTAGGTTCTAATTTTATTTCAACATAATTATAAACCCATTTCTTAATATTGTACTTTTTTTTGTTTTCATCCTGACATAGAAATTATAAAAGAAAGATGACAAGAATAATCATCACATAGCCGTGATGTTAGATTGTTTATATTTAATTTAGTTAATTAGGGTATACCTATGAATAAATAATAAGTCTATTAATTTGTAGGGGTATACTAAACACAATGTACAGAACAGTGATTGATATATCTGTTCCGGGTTGAGATATCAATCTTGTGTCAAAACGCGAACATACAATAAGGGTTAAAGGTATAAATAGCTAGTAAATTAATCTGTGATCAATACAATGAAGTTCATCGATAGTTTCAACAGAAAACTATGTTAAATATACTCTCTAGTGGCTGTTGGACTTTGAACCACATTACTTCACTCTTCATTACACTGAATTTCTTGAGGTCTTTTTGTGGGAATATGAGCAAAGCTGTCTGAATAGTTTTGTTAATTTAGTGTTTCTTCAGGCGTATACGTGTAATAATAGTACATTATTCACTGTTTGGCATCTTAAACTACACAAATTTGGAAAAATTAAAAAGCCGTTGGACGTGGCTTCTCAAGTTCTTAAAAGTCCACTGAAGTCTCAGTAAATAACCATCATCTTACTGAGCCTTTATTTCATCTCATCTCGTTTCATTTAATTTCATCTTAATTGATTACAGTCTCAAATGAATAAACTAAGTATTTAAATCTCATTTCGCTCCATTATCTATACTTCTATACTAATATTATAAAGAGGAAAGATTTGTTTGTTTGTTTGTATTGAATAGGCTCTGAAACTACTGAACCGATTTAAAAATTCTTTCACTGTTTTGAAGCTACACTATTCCTGAGTGACATGGGCTATAATCTTTTTTGAAAAAAATTAGGGATCCATACTAAAACTCCAACAATGTAACACAAGGTGTAAAAAAATTGCCTAAAATATTCTCTATAGTCGGATTTTTAATTAGACGAAGCCAGCTGACAGTAGCTAATGTCACTTTGTGAAATAATGTTGCTATATTTAAAGTAATAGTGATGCGTTCAGTTCTCGTTCAATCACATAAATGAACAATGAGTGTGAAGAGTTAATCATTAATTTCAAACTATAAAAGAATATTATTTATATTTTACAATAAAATTGTATTAAAGTGATCCAATATAATAATATGTTACTAGTAGTATGTAACTACAATCAGTTTTTTTATTTTCATTACCTATGTACCTATAATTGTTATATTTTATACATCTATAGTTTCAACTATATGATGCATTGGAAATAGGACAGTCTTACAAGCTTCCTCGCAATGTTTTTCTTAATGTTTAAAACACTCGGTATTCAGTACAGGTAGATACCATAGGAACATAATGTTTCGTCGAAAACTCGTTGGTATGTACAAAGCACGGCTAAAATTCGAACCCCGTGCCCGATATCGGCAGTTCGGCACACTAACTATTCACTAGACAATCGAGGCAATTTCATTAATTCAGGAGTTTTTTCAATCGTTCACTTTGTCACAACACTATTTTTATTTCATCAAAAACTGACAACACAGTAAACGTCAGTTTACTTCGTCTAATAAAAAATCCGACTATACATTGCGTGCCCTGCGAAAACTATTGATGACAGAATAAAATAATGTACTACGACTTTGTAGAACTTAATATTATTTACCAAAAGTGTCGCGAAAGCATGTGTCTAACTATTATAGTTATGTAAAACAACGTCGTTGAAATTTTTGCTAAAGACCCGAGCGAAGCCGGAGCGGGCTGCTAGTTTTTGATATAACAGAAAATTTCAAATTTTCTAATTAACAATTTTCTAATTATTTAATTTACAATTAGACGAAGAATACTTAAAAGACGAAGAATATATTAAAGCAGCATGTCAATGAATTTTAATAATCTTATTCCAATCTAATAGTATTTTTCAATTATTTTTTTTCTCATGTTTTATGTTTGATTTTTTAATTGCATAAACGAGCAAAGTAGCTCAGAGAGTTACTGGAGCTCATACATCACAACGTGAATGCCACCACTTGTAGGTACTACTTATTATCTCCATGGCCACCACCCAGTAACTTATATTGTTCAATTTAGGTAAATAGTATGTGTTGACACTTTTTTTTAATATCTTTGCCACTCTACCTATATTTCTACAGTACTACTTGCAACGTAGATAACCACTATCATTTTTATGAAATAAATTAACTTCTTATAAAGTTGCTTGGAAGAAATCGATTATATTTCGATTTATGACATAACATCAATATTCTTGTTCATTGTTTTGTACATACCCTTCGATCAATAATACTATATTGATCGAAGTACATACCTTATCCTTTACATAGATTTTTGTTTGTTGAAGAAAGAAAAAATGTTATGAGAATTCCGAACATAAATCATTTCATATTATTATCAATATTTTGGTGATTAGTTAATTTGATTATATAATTGGCAGCGCTGCTTCAATGGCTGAAGGCCTCAAACGACGGAAATATGAAAATCTCTCTAAAGATTTCATTTTTGTTCCGTTTGGGGTGGAAACTTTGGGTCCCTGGGGCCCATCTGCTAAAAGCTTTTTTTAAGGACCTTAAAAAAAAACTTTTTGAGGCCTCGAGAGACCAGAAGGCCGGTACGTATTTTGCACAAAAAATTAGCATTGCTATCCAGCGTGGAAATGCTGCCAGCCTTCTGGGAACTCTGCCAACCGGCGGTGAGCTAACGCAGATTTTCTATTTATAAGTAGCTTTACTTAAATAATTATTATTTTTATTCATTTATTAGGTTGTTAAATATTGTTTGGCTATATTAATATTTGTCTAAAATGTGATCTTAGCGAAATCAGATAATTTTTATTATTACTTGATATATTTGAATTTTTTGCGAGTAGTAGTCTGAAACAAAATTAGCTCAACTTGGTTTCTCGGTAAATTATAGAATCTAGTTCTATTTTTTTTTTATAACTTCAGGTTTTGTTTCAAAAGTGTAGTTAAGCTGTTTGGGTCACATTCTCTTTGCCTATCCAAAAGACGAATCAAAAAAATGTCATATCTACTTACGGCAAAAAATTTGCGAGTGACGAATATTCGATTTACATTTTCTTTTCAATTAAGGTTTTTTCCGACATTAATTGCTGGGTTTGGGACTCTTTTTGAGTAGTTTTGTTTGTGTTTTAATTTTTTTGTAAGAAATACCGTTGCTGTGTGAACGTTATAAAATAATGCCTTGACAAATGGGTATTTGATGAGTATGAATCTTGTTTTTTCTTACAACGCTTTTTGTTGTTCATAAATTTTGCGGTGTTCGATGAAATTTCCATTTAAAATTAAGAAAAACTTCGTTTGAAAATAATAATTGAATTCAATTCATAATGGCTCCTTGCTACATCCTTTTTGTTTAAGTATTAATAGATTTTAAATATTAATCATTAGTATCATAATTAGGCACTCTAACCAAAAATTTTACTCAAGAAAATGAATAATCCAAACAACAAAAACATTGTTTTTTTTATCAGAAACCAATAGTACAGATATATTACAGTATATAGACAGTAGATTATATTTAAAGGGAAAATAGTGTTTTTCTTTGTTAACACTTTCGAGATAACCTAGGACCTGAAATAGCTTATTTACCAAAACAAAAATGTCTTCACAAAACTTAAAGACGCAGGCATAGCTGGCTTACACTGGCAAGAAACTTAGAACTTGTCATTAAATTTCCAAAAACCTCAAAAAAATTAAAGCCTCTTATTTAATAATAAATCAACTGTTGTAGATACTTCATGGATGAGGGAAGATCTAAAAAATCAAAATGAGTAAGATGTCAAAGAACAAACTGAATTTGACCCTTCCACCAGGGTCAATAGACACAAACCCAGCTGCCACGCCATCTAACATGACACCACAGCTCAAATCTGCTACTGCAAATGAGTAAGTATATAAATAATGAAACTTCGTTATGAGGTTGAAGCTATTAAATAGGGATTTTAATAATCTGTACAGCAGTAAAGTATTATTATCAAACCTAAAATTATTAAGAAATTCATTATTATAATCATAGAAGTTAAATTTTTGATTCTCAGATATCATTAAAACACTTGTTATGGTTTATTTTCGTATTTATTATTTTCATTTTATTATTTCCAACATTTCTAATGCTTTACATTACAAGAGTTATCTTTAACAGTTTTTATTTGTTAATTGCTTAGGCAGGTGACCAAATTCATAGCCTACCTCTTTATATAGTGATAAATATAGCCAATGAACATCACAACAATGATATTATGGTCCTCCATATAAATGGAGTGGCACCAAGTATATACTGCATTTCTGGCTTCTTAATAATATATATAAGCATATATATTTACATTGAAATTTTTTATGTTACTGTAAAATTGTTGTAGGCGGCAAGGGTTAGCAGGCAAGTCAAAGACAAGTATAGAGGCTTTAACTGAGAGATTGGAGCAAATTGAGATGGATGATACTCAGAGGCGCAGGATAGAAGTATTCCTCTGTCAGAAAGAGAAGATCGGAGAGCTGAGTGATGATGACTTTGAGAAGCTTGGTGAATTAGGTTAGTGATTTTATAAAGTATCTAAAATAATATTTGTACTAGTTAGTATTTTAATTTACTGCTATTTTTTAATTACTTTACTGACAACTTCAAAGTTTAACTTGGTGATGACCTTTAAATGCTTAATTAAACTTACCCTATAATTGGTAATTTCAGGAAAAGTAAAAAATGTAATTGAAAAATAAGAATAACTAAACTATATAAAAGAATAACTAATTATATACATTGTTAGTGACTTTTAATTATTATAAAATTTCAGGCCAAGGCAACGGTGGAGTTGTAATGAAAGTTCGTCACAAATCTACCGGACTCATCATGGCACGCAAGTTGATTCATCTCGAAGTGAAACCGGCTATAAAAAAGCAGATAATCAGAGAGTTAAAAGTACTTCATGAATGTAACTTTGCACATATAGTTGGCTTCTATGGAGCATTCTATAGTGATGGCGAGATCTCTATATGCATGGAATACATGGATGGAGGGTCATTGGATCTTATATTGAAGAAGGCGGGAAGAATTCCTGAATCTATTTTAGGTAACATTTAATTGATCTATGCTACATCAAATTAATAATTAATCGCTAGAAATTCTTACATGATAATACAAATCATCTATTTGTATTATTTTGTATCTTTGTTGCAATATCCCATTGCACATGTCATTAGTTGTAGTTGAAAGGTTGGTGCCACATATCTGTTTATTAATGTTGCTAAATTACCTATTCTGCTAGAATGCTACAAGAATATATTAACTGTTGATTTTTCTTTAAACTAATCTTAAACCACTTATTGTTAGTTGAGGGTATTCTAAAAAAAATCAGCAGTGTTGGTACACAGCAGCTTGATTGAGCTCTTAGCACTGCTGATGTTATTGGAACCATATTGACGCTTGAAAGGCAAACGTGACTAAGTGACAATAACTGATTTGTTCATAAATGATAGGCAATTACCATATTCGATGCGCAAAAAAAATATATTTCTAGGTCTATTAAAATCATTTCAATCCTACAGCTAGATTCGTTAAAATAGAATTTTTTTCAGGTATTTCAACTTTAAATTAGTCTACTGTAAAGTTAACGCATTGTCGCTTAGTCACGTTTGCCTTTCAAGCGTCGATATAAACGCATCAGTGATCAGCTTGCACATTAATATATATTAATTTTTGTATATTTCTATAACCAATGATTAGAATAGACCTTAGTAGAAGAATTAGAATATTAGAATTAGAATAACCTTACAATAGTATTGTGAATTCTCTTAGGAACAATCACATCAGCAGTTCTCAAAGGTTTGAGCTACCTTCGCGATAAGCACGCTATCATGCACCGTGACGTGAAGCCATCGAATATACTTGTTAACAGCAATGGCGAGATTAAGATCTGTGATTTTGGTGTTTCGGGGCAGCTGATAGATTCAATGGCTAATTCTTTTGTCGGTACCAGGAGCTATATGTCAGTGAGTTGAATTCGATTTTTTTTTTATAAAAATGTACATAAACTTTTTAATGAAATATAGAATCGAATGTTTAAAATTAAATATTGATTCTTTTTTACACAGCCGGAGCGTCTCCAAGGGACGCATTACTCAGTGCAGTCAGATATCTGGTCGTTGGGTTTGTCTCTAGTCGAAATGGCTATTGGAATGTATCCAATTCCACCTCCTGACGCTAAAACATTGGCAGCTATATTTGGTGGGCAGAATGAGGACCACTCACCGGGCCAGGTAAATTTTAATTATGATTAACTAGCACCATTGGCAGACATGTACGGCTGAAATTTTAAAACATGCTTTCAATATTATACAATGCATTTGCTGGTGGTAGGACCTCTTGTGTCTTGATGGATAGGTACCACTACGATGCCTATTTCAGCTGTGAAGTAGTAATGCGTTTCGGTTTGAAGGGTGGGGCAGCGGTTGTAAATATACTGAGACTTTAGATCTCATATCTCGAGGCGGCATTTAAGTTGTAGATATCTATGGGCTCCAGTAATCACTTCACACCAGGTGGGCTGTGAGCTCGTCCATCTATCTAAACAATAATAATAATAAAAAAAAGTATTTTATTGTTCTCTACAAACAAGAAATTTTAATGATGCTTCTCCTTTTTCCGATAATTGTGATGAAGAGAAAAAAACTGCTTTTGCGGTGTACACGTCTCACAATATACATACGAGGGGTATATTGTAAAGACAATTTCTCCTTCCATAGCAAACCACTTAATCAGTTTTCATTAATTTTAAATTCCAAAGCTTAGGTTTGTCTTATGTATGAATCGAAACTGCTGAGCGACTTTTATTTAATGTCATCAAAGTGTTCATAATTTTAACCTACAGAAATATCCCATATTTCCATATTGGTTGAGGACTATTTACAGTAGTTAAGAAATGAAAGTGTAAGTACTGGAAAGACCATTGTACAGATAATTGAATGTTTAACAGGCGCCGAATTCACCGCGTCCAATGGCCATATTCGAGCTCTTAGATTACATAGTCAATGAGCCACCACCGAAGCTTCCATCCGGCATCTTCTCTGATGAATTTAAAGATTTCGTGGATCGCTGTCTCAAGAAAAATCCTGATGAGAGAGCGGACTTGAAAACTTTAATGGTAAACATAAAAAAATATATTTTAAAATAACATTATTATTATCAGCATTTACCAGCTCATAATACCAAAACGAACCTCTCTCTTCCGTGGGTGTCGTGAATGGCGACTTAGGGATTCACCTGAGGATAAAATGAAGAGAGAAATGTTCTTTGAGTAATTCACATTTACTTGTGCACCGATTGGGTCCTACAACCTGCCTATATCTGCTGCGAAGCAATTAGAACAGTGAAGGGTGGACCAGCTATTATACAATAGAAATGAGACTTTCCACCTCATGTCTGAAGCTGGGTGGCGGTGTGACGTCTATGGGCGCCGGTAACCATTTAATATCATGTAAGTTGACAGCCAATTCACTCATATTTGCAGTAAATCAAACATTGTAAGTAGATTGGGCGAAATCGGGACCCTTTCCAAATCCAACACAAATTTTCAATGGTTTTTCTTAGGGTAATACCAATAAAATTGAGATTAAAAATTACAAGATATACACAAAAACTGAAAAAAAATTGCTTAACCCGATTTGGCTTGGGTTTGGGGTGAATCAGATTACGTATGAGGGACAATAGTTTTTCGATAGGGCTGGCTTTAGGTAATTAACTTTCTAATATCTTTAATGAGTTACAAAATTTTGATGACTAAACTAAACTATTTAATATTCTTAAACACTAAATAAAAGTCATTTTCAGTTCAACAAAGTTAAATCTAACAACAGGATTTGTACCTATTCTACTCTACTCTAGTCTCTATTCCCCTCAATTACTTACTTAATTTGCACTTAATTACTTGTACTCGTTGATAATTACTTGTACTGTACTAGTACTTAATTTGTAATGATGTGTATAATTGACTAGAATCACGAGTGGATCCGGAAGGCGGAAGCCGAGAAGGTGGACATCGCTGGATGGGTGTGCAAGACCATGGACCTAATGCCTTCCACGCCGAACTCCAACGTGTCTCCTTTTTCTTCATAAGCTGCAAGAAGTGCATACTTTCATCAGCGAAAAAGGGTATGTGAAATCGAGATAAAATGTACATAACAAATAAATAAATAAAAAAAATGATCAGCTTAAGAACTTGATTTGTTTTTTTCTCAAAAAATAATAGACCTGAGTCCCATTTGATTTTATTTGGTTATATCATGTATGTTTTAATTAAATTTCACGTAGGATCTCCGTTCAGTGAAGAAGGCTATGCTCTGTCCATTTGGACTAGAAACATCACGTAGCTAATGAGCTGCTTCACTGAATGGAGTGAAGTGTTTTCTGTGGCGCAAGTCACAGGCGAAAAACGAAAATGAAACGAGATCTGATATAATAGTGATAATTTATTTCAATGGAATATTTCTTGAGGAATCTGAGAAGTCACGTCTAGCGATTTGTTCAATTTTTAAACACTTATTTCACAGAGCATTTTCAGAAATACTAAAAGCTTAACCATCAAATCATATAAAGTCACTACTCACGTTCCGGCATATTAGTCTATTTTTCTCTAATCCCAGTTTTTTTTTTCTACTTGTTCTGGTTACCTCGAAGGGTTATTCTAGATTCACCGAATTAGTAGATGAGCTCACGGGGCTCAAACCTGACGACGTTGCTAACACTAACCCTAGTAAGAGCAGTGCTTCGCGAAATCTACCACCGGATCGGAAATGCGACCCACAGAAGATCCGGCGCGAAACTCAGTGGGCTGTGTCTGTGAGTTAATTTACTCGCCGAGCCCTTCGTTGCAAACGACGGGTTCGACGAGAACTATGACCGGTGCTTGGGGTATCTAAAAGCACCGTTAGTGGATCGGGAGGATCCGAAATGACGTGTTTAGGGCGACGTCGACTGTTTACCATTCGGTCCGCAGGATCGGGAATGTAATTAACGGCGGCCACGATGAAAGTGTTCTCGTGTTGTGCCGCTTTTTCGCAAGATATTCCCAGTCATCCCTATATTTTGTTTTGTTGTCCGTAGGTCAAAACATTTCCCAAGAGAAAGCGAGCGACACGATCAGTGAGGACGTTGGCGAGTAGATGCCCTGAGACCACCCGATGACAGTTCACTGTACGTCAACTCTAGGTACCATTGTCCGGACCGCAACACACGCGACCACATTCAACCTCACTACAAACGAATATATAACTTATGGAGACATGATAAGGGCCCAATTTGTATGTACACGTTATTCATTTTATACGTCCTTTTAAAATCAGCGTTGACACAACGTAATAAAGGTTTTAGTGTCCTATAATGGAAATCATTTTTGATGTTTTATTGTTTAATTAAAAAAAAATAGAAAATTTCATAAATCCTAAAAAAATATCGGGTCTTAAAATCATGTCTCGGAGTGTTAAAGAAATTCACATTGCATCACGGAACACTAGTATTGTTCGTGATATATGTATGTCATCGAATTATCAAAATTTAAATAAATTTAATTTATTAGAAATTGGCTATAACTTAAGGTAAAAACTTTCGTAGGAATTATCGACAAGAAAGTAAGTGTTACAGCACTACGGGTACGGAGCGTAATCGAAACGGTACGATCGCCGAGGCGGGTTTTCGTGTCGAAACTGTACGAGATACAGTTTTGAGAGTCAGAAAACCGTGCTTCGAAGTTATGACTTTCCTTTTCATATACAAACTATATGATTGCGTGAAAGTAATGAAAGATTTGAAGTATCGAAACGTAACCATCGTAACAAGGTGTCTGATAGATAGGGGTAACTTAAAAAAAATAGCGAATTCGTGGACGAACTAATCGAGGTATTATGCAATAAAAAAAATAAAAAAACAACTAATCGATAAATGGTCGAGTAGAGTTGATTTCACTAGTCGCAAGTCGAAAAAAAAAAATGTTTGTAGTGTTTTGACATATTTTTCTTTGCTGAAAGTGCGTAATTCATGTCAGCTGGTAAAAGTTATTCGAATAGTTAATAGGATTGCCTCGCTCGAGGCAAGTCCGGAGCTTTGGAATACTCAAACAACTGCATCGATGCGGTTGTGGGAGCGTTCCAAGACTCGACGTCATCTTTGTAAAATAGAATTGCATTTTTAGAATACACGTGAAAAATATATTAAAATAATGAAAAAAAAATTATAAAAAAAATATATTCGTAGAGATAATATTTGACGTGTTGCACTTTATCGGTTTGATTTTTTTTTTCTTGTTTTGAAACGCTTCGTTTTAGTCGGTCCTTATAATTTTTTTTACCCGCTCTATTCCTTGCACCGAGTGTAGATAGATAGACACCGTAATATCTTATTTATACGCTGTATTGAACGAACGAATGAATGAATGAATAGAAATTGTATTCGAAAGCACAAGGTTATGTATATACTGCGTATAATGCACGCGCATTAAAAATTAAAAGTATAGATACGTCTTAAATATTCAAGATAGTTTGAAATCGAATAGAAATTTATTTTCAGTTGAAAAAAAACTTAACGAGTCAATTAACTGTCCATTCCTCGTTCATTTACTTTAATGAATTAGAAATATGACTTAAGCAATAGAGAAAAAAATTAAATCTATGTTGGACGTATCTATACAAAACTAAAAGTATATATAGTACACGTTCAAGGGTTTGAAATATTACTATACACAGAGAGCTTGCTTAATACATCCTGCTCACTAACATTACCCGCTCGATTTGAGTTTGTATCCCGCATGTGTTAATGTCCTTCGCTTAATGGTCGATATGATTTGCCCAGTCGTCACCGTAACGGCTGTGCCGTTTAATGGGATTAAAATGTGGTCTCATTTACAATAAGTTTTAATTGAATTATTGATAATATATAAAGGATATCCTTTAAGTAATATTATACGTCAAATCGAAATATATGTATATACATTTATTTACTGCAATGGGTCTTGTATATTATGTTTTCTGATTGAAAACCATTAGACAAGCACTACAAACAACCTTATCGTTGAAGTAAAGAAAGTTCTTTTAAATACATATTTATGAACCTTAAAATCAAGTGGATTAGATCAATTTTATCAAAATGTAAATGGGCCACGTATGCATACAGCATTTTTTTTGTGAAGTGTTTTGCCTTTCGTTGTTCAGCATTTATATTTATATTTAAGTATTATTATTGTTACATTAGGTGCTTATAATTTTTAAAGAAAAAATCATACAAAAATATTACGTATTAAATGTGTTATTTAGATAGGATTTATATTTAACATGATGAAGATTAAGTCATATGATTTGCTTATTACGTGAGGTTGTGTAATTTGCTATTCCAAACATTTTAGGACGTAATGTGATTGTCTTTGGACGCAACGTAATCTATGATTCCAAAGTATAGACAGCAAAAAAAATCTATTAGGTTATATCATAAATATATACCTTTTAATGAACACATAGCTTGAAATTATTTCATGATATTTTGTAGTATTATAAAGACTGTATTTTTAGGTGATTAATTTAAAAATACACAACCATTGTTATTCGCTTTTATTTTGTTTAGTTATAATCGTTATTTTTGATGCACACATTTTTGTATTATAAATAATCTATAATTATATTGTATTTTAAAAATTATGTACGATCTCTTAAACGCTCAATGGGTGCATAATAATTTTCTATCTAATAATGACGACACGAAAAATACGTTAAATCTTATTTTTTTTATCTTCAATAAATGATTTTAAAGTTCAGTTTTTTAAGCTATTGCATAGCTTTTATCGGGGGCCTTGAGCGCGGCGACCGAATCATGAAATTACGTAACGAAAAAAACCTAACACCCCTAACTCTGCCTACCATGTAGCTCGCGTTCAACACATTCACACGTTGCGCCTGTGTATTTGTGAATAAGCGCGTGGCGTGACGTCACACTGCATGCGCATCATAAAAAGTCTGCCCATCTCTCTCGCGCGGTCTAGCTTTATGAGTGTGAAGGGGACAGTTAATGTTTTGCTTTTATTAATGTTTAATATAGCGTGGTCTTGTTTTATTATTGTTTTAATATTAAATTATCATTGTATAATTATAATTGCATAAGTTGATAAAAAATGCTATGCAATAGCTTTACCGCGGCAGTTCCCGAGTGCCACACGTTTCTTTTTTTGTTTCCAAAACCGGAAGAAAACTTTTACGGCTAATTAGTGTTTAACGTCTGACACCCTTTCAACGTCCCGTTAACATTGTTATTAACTAAAGTTGCGCTAAAACCAGTAAACAGAATTCTAACTACATGAATACATAGTGTTGGGCGTTTAATCTATATTTTTTAAATTATCTTGTTTTGAGTATATCGTTCAAAGCGAACTCTTTATTATAAGCTTCTTTAGTATCGATGAGTACGCGTATGTACAAAATAAATGTTAAATTAACGGGGTTGTTTTATTTATTTTCCCTAATATTAGCGGAGAGCTGTAATGTTCGCAATTAAGCGTAATGAAAAATTTAATTGAAGTTGTAATTAGCGCTTTGAATGGAGGGCGCTAAGAGTGACGACCGGGGAGCCCTTAGCGCATTAAAATGAAATACAGTTTGGCGGTCCGCGGACCCTTGGTTTGAAAGATTGTTAATTTTATGATATGAAACGTAATGAATTGATCTTGAAATGTTTTATGTTGAAAGGAATCTTCACCAGCTTCTGATGGGTTTTTTTTATTGATTAGATAGGTGGACGAGCTCACACGATAAGCTGTTAAGTGGTTACTGGAGCACATCGACATCTGTAACGTCACCCACCTTGAGATATAATTTCTAAGATCTCAAGTATAGTCACAACGGCTGCCCCATCCTTCGAACCGAAACGCATTACTGCTTCACGGCAGAAATAGGCAAGGTGGTCGTACCTACCCGCGCGGACTCACAAGAGTTCCTACCACCAGTAATTGCGCAAATTATAATTTTACGGGTTTGATTTTTATTACGCGATGTTATTCCTTCACCGTGGAAGTCAATCGTGAACATTTGTTGAGTACGTATTTCATTAGAAAAATTGGTACCCGCCTGGGATTGTGTTAAAATTACCTAAGATTTTTGTTAAGGACAAGTTTCAACATGAAAGAGTTGGCAGCATGCAGGAACAATCTGCAGTAATACCTATAGTTTTCTATAATCGGTGAGTCAGTCCAGACGGGCTCACCATAACAGTCTTTGCCGAACTGATGATGACTGAACCTACTTGATTTAAAATTGACACTGGAGCCCATTGATATCATAACGTAAACGCCGCTGCCAACATGACGGCGCAGTCTCAATTGGTGACTCAAATGATGGGACAGCTGCTGTGATGTATTTTTTTATTTTACCAATTTGGTGAACGAGCTCACGAACCATATTATTATGTTCGTTTTTTTTTCTACTTAAGCTGATGGTCTAAAAAGACCATGTCAGCGTCGCCGGGGTGACCAGTAGGTGAGCTCACGGGGCTCAAACCTGAAGATGTTGTAACACGAACCCTAGCAAGAACCGTGCTCTGCAGAATCTACCACGGAAACGCGACCCACTGAGAAGATCCAGCGAGAAACTCAGTGGGCTGTGTCTATGGGTTAATTTACTCGCCGAGCCCTTCGTCACAAGCGACGGGTTCGACGAGGACGATTACCGGGCTGTTCGTAATTAGTCACCGAACCCATAGAAGCCACGTAAATGTCTATTCGATATTTGGAATTTATATTACGGCCCCTATCATTTTTCAGATCAAAATTTCTCTTTTTCCTTATGATAATACGATTGGCGTACTAAAGTCGATCGAGTTCACACGATATAAAGTGGGTGCGAGTTGTCGGGAAATAGGAAAAGTTTTGATTTGGCCGATATTGTTATTATAATCAGTGCCTCCGCGGATCTGGCATCGATTGACCTAGTTGGAGAAACCGTCACAGTGCTTTGTATACTTTGTACTTACTGGAGTATTTTTGATTTAATCGTGTGCAATCTTATTTCATGATTTTCAAAAAGAGGCATCTGTAGGTACTGTAGTTTCTTTAAACGAAAATAATGGACAATCCGATCAGCTATCGCTTAAATTTTATTAGGAATAACTTTTAAAAATAGACGTAATAAATATTTGAGTGTTTTATTAGTGCAAAGGGAAGATCTTTGAGTGATTTTAACTTAGCTCTAACATAGTACGGTCACACTTCGACAATCCGAATGACTTGAACTAAAAATAGATTTATAGAGTATAGAGTGGTATAGTAACCGGCAAACATCGTGAGCAAATGACCTTGGCTGCGCAGAACCGAATTTTAGATCACTTTGGTGGTGAGGGTGAGGCGCGACGGCAGGGGAAATCGTATCGAGCGCGTTATTGGTAGATCTGTCGAACCTTGCGTAAAGTACGCTTGCGTACAGTGAAAAATCTATCGTTATTAATCGTTAAGTTATATTTTATTATAATTGCTTGTTGACTTTGTTGCCATTGCTATTTGTTGAGTGTTTGTTGATTTTTTATAAAAAATACACTATGCCGCGACAAACTGGTGGAGTATTCAAAAGAAAGGGTAGAAAAATTGTGTACGACGTATATTGCTTCATTATAAAACAGGGGAAGAATGATATTATGGAAAAAGTAAAACAGACTTCGGAAGCAACAAAAACATCAGTGAGTACTGTTAGGTGCATTATTAACGAAGCTAAAGGCTCTGGCTTGCTCATCGTGCTTGGGACTCCGGGTAAGAAAAGATCAGGGAAGAAGAAAGTTACCGGAATGGATAGTTTCGTTCAATCTGTAATAAAAAGGCTTCGAAATTTTTAAAGAAGATATACATTTTAATGGCTCGGAATGAAGTTTACGACGAATTATGAAAGAGCTAGGCTTCAGATGGAAAAAAAAAAACAGAAAATAATCGGAAGCTGGTAATTGAAAAAAGTAACATTCGATTACTACGAATCGAATATCTTCAAAAAATAATTAATTATAGACAAAAAAGAAGATCGAACCGACCGAGTCGTAAACTACACCGATGAGCCCTATGTCGACTTAACACGATGATGGCGACTCGGGTGATGAAAACAGTGATGATGATAATGGTCAAGATTATGATAACGAAAAAAAAATTACAAATACCAGCTTCGCTTCAACTGAACGAAGACCTGGCAACAGCTCTAGTTTTGACTTAATAGAAGGAATATCTATTTTACCCCAAGATTAAATTATTACAATTATTAACCTATATTTTTTGTTGATGTTCTAATAAATATATAAATAAATACATATGTTGACTTTAATAATTTAATTGCATTATGACGCAGAGTAAATAATATTTTTGCACGTGAGTGTACCATGCGCAAACTTACCCCCACTACGTCAACAAATGCTCAAGAAGTTTGCCGGCTATTATATGCAAGTTTTCTTGAAATGACAGGTTTTACAATTCGGAAGCTCCGATGTTGGGTTACTTTATAATTACAAAACGAAAAAAAAGTATGTTTTCGTTAACCTAAAACTCTCATCCCATATTTAAGTTCTTTAAATTCGGTTTTCTAATTTATTTTGGGTCTTTGTTGCATAAACCTATTCTTTTTTGCGGGTTGTTTATTTACAAACTATACTTTGGTAGGTTTTATTTGGTTCATGTTGTTAAATCAAACGAAATCGGATTTTTCGATAAGGTATACATTTAGGATATATTATAACATGGTAAATAAATGGTCCGCTTTCATTCATTAAGAGATTAAGAGAATCAACGGAAAATGGATAGCAGCGTTCTCTGAGTATTATACCAGCATAGAGGGATCTCTGTGAGGTCCGGTGTGAACCCTGGTGGGTGTCACGTTTGTCGCGAATCAGTCATGCGATCCGCTTTGAGGAGTAGTGGGTTTTACAGTACAATTGGAACTTCGAACTCATGTTTCAAGGCTGCGCTCACGTAGTGATATGTCTACGGACTCCAGTAATTACTTTACAAACAGACCCTTCACTAGGTAATCTAAGCATTAAAGTTTATTTTAAAGCAAATAACCGTTTTACCAATCAAGTATGCATTTTTTTATGGTTAGCAGAATTTGTAAATTTAGAAAATACATTTTTCCGCAAAACCGTCACAACGATATAAAGTTGGGAGCATTATCTACTCAAAGAGTTTTTCCTTGATTGGCCCCGAGAGAAAAAAGTCAAAACAACCCAAAAGAATTAAGGGGCGCAAAGTCATCAGCCTTAACATTTGCATACCGCCAAGTTTTCTTTTCGCTTTCTTTTAGAAAAGAAGAAACAGGGGTCGAGTTTCGCATCCGTAATGGTTTCTTAATGAGTCCCGATAGAAATTTCACCAAACATTAGTAACATAGGTACTATAAACGGATTCTCAGGGTGGCGGCGACAATTGAGACAATTTACATCCACACGAAATATTATATTCTCTTTAGTACACGTTACGGTGGGTAGAATACGAATGCAATAGAGATATGCTAACCGCCGGTATTTATACAATCATCTTGACCTATTTAAATACAAACTTAGTAGGTAATATTAAACATTGTTCATCTTAATTATTCTGCTGATTATTTACGTACAATTATTATTTAATAATATCGAATTATGTAACATAAATAGCATTAAGCCTTATTGCGCCGTAAGGTTTATTGCGCCGGAAGCTGTCAAGCGGAAGGCGCCAATAAAATATTATAAGTATAAAGAAATATGAATGAACTATTTACTTGATTATGAAATTACTAATTATATTATAAGACAATAATAAGTTCTATATATTTCCTAAGTTCGTAAATAATTAATTATGTGAGGCCGGAAGTGTTGCTCGATAACATTCGGCCATCCTGTGTATGCCGTGTCCCACGGCGATCAGCGCTGCTATTGGCGCCTGCTTTGTCGCTGGTGTTTGGCACCTGAAATTTACATGTTTAAGCAGTAATTATATCTTGTATTATCCAATTCACACACCTTTCGTTTGTTGTACATCACACACCTTTCGTTTGTTGTACATCACACACCTTTCGTTTGTTGTACATCACACACCTTTCGTTTGTTGTGCATCACACACCTTTCGTTTGTTGTGCATCACACACCTTTTGTTTGTTGTGCATCACACACCTTTTGTTTGTTGTGCATCACACATCTTTCGTTTGTTGTGCATCACACACCTTTCGTTTGTTGTGCATCACACACCTTTCGTTTGTTGTGCATCACACACCTTTCGTTTGTTGTGCATCACACACCTTTCGTTTATTGTACATCACACACCTTTTGTTTGTTATGCATCACACACCTTTCGTTTGTTGTGCATCACACAGATTTCATCAGTTGTGCATCACACAGATTTCATCAGTTGTGCATCACACAGATTTCATCAGTTGTGCATCACACAGATTTCATCAGTTGTGCATCACACAGATTTCATCAGTTGTGCATCACACAGATTTCATCAGTTGTGCATCACACAGATTTCATCAGTTGTGCATCACACAGATTTCATCAGTTGTGCATCACACAGATTTCATCAGTTGTGCATCACACAGATTTCATCAGTTGTGCATCACACAGATTTCATCAGTTGTGCATCACACAGATTTCATCAGTTGTGCATCACACAGATTTCATCAGTTGTGCATCACACAGATTTCATCAGTTGTGCATCACACAGATTTCATCAGTTGTGCATCACACAGATTTCATCAGTTGTGCATCACACAGATTTCATCAGTTGTAGATCACACAGATTTCATCAGTTGTAGATCACACAGATTTCATCAGTTGTAGATCACACAGATTTCATCAGTTGTAGATCACACAGATTTCATCAGTTGTAGATCACACAGATTTCATCAGTTGTAGATCACACAGATTTCATCAGTTGTAGATCACACAGATTTCATCAGTTGTAGATCACACAGATTTCATCAGTTGTAGATCACACAGATTTCATCAGTTGTAGATCACACAGATTTCATCAGTTGTAGATCACACAGATTTCATCAGATCACACAGATTTCATCAGTTGTAGATCACACAGATTTCATCAGTTGTAGATCACACAGATTTCATCAGTTGTAGATCACACAGATTTCATCAGTTGTAGATCACACAGATTTCATCAGTTGTAGATCACACAGATTTCATCAGTTGTAGATCACACAGATTTCATCAGTTGTAGATCACACAGATTTCATCAGTTGTAGATCACACAGGTTTCATCAGTTGTAGATCACACAGGTTTCATCAGTTGTAGATCACACAGATTTCATCAGTTGTAGATCACACAGATTTCATCAGATCACACAGATTTCATCAGATCACACAGATTTCATCAGTTGTACATCACACAGATTTTATCAGTTGTACATCACACAGATTTTATCAGTTGTACATCACACAGATTTTATCAGTTGTACATCACACAGATTTTATCAGTTGTACATCACACAGATTTTATCAGTTGTACATCACACAGATTTTATCAGTTGTACATCACACAGATTTTATTTATAACTTATGCAGCCTCTATCCTGAAGTAGTTTGATTTTGTGTTATAATTTCCACGCGTGCTTAATAATCAATTATATTTCCATTCAATGATTTTGTCTCAGATATTAATTATTTTTTAAAAAGCAATCCTTCGACCTTACAAGTCCACCCAAGATAGGACATACAGCCCAGCTCAAAATATATAGAATTCACAAGAAATGTTTCATTAGTGTTAATATTGAGATAAACTTGTACCAAAGCAGCACTTTACTGTGGTATTATACAGCTGTGTCCTAAATACATTCGACTAGTCTGTGATGTAATTTTATCTCACTAAGGGTACTATTAAAAGTATCACTACTACCCACGAATTTAACAGAATTTTGTGATATTGATATTAGGTTGATTTATCATGATTCTCAGATTATTAAATCTATATCAGCGATGTCGTAATTCGTTATTTCCACAAAGCCACAATAATGTTGTCTATATGAACATTCACGTTCCTAAAGAGGTCGACGGGTATGCGCCTCCAAAACCTTTCATTGTAACCACGGAAGACTTAATCTTTAATTTTTTAACTTATCAGCATATGCCACACAGAATATTTAATTTGCTGCCCGTGTCTGTGTATGCAATGAGACTAGAGCCATTAATTAACACTATCTTTTTGTGCAAATCTATGCATATGCTGTATGTTGTAAATAAGACATTACTCACTTTTGGGTGTGAAGAGCTGGCCGCATACCATCAGCTGGCCGACGTGTGTCCCGGGCGATGGCACACCTCGCAGCGCGACCTTCTCTTCGGCAGGCGTAACATTTCTTCGGTTGTAAGTCGGTCCCTCTTGCAACTGGAGCAACAGCACCTTCTCTTCTCCATGTGGTAGCCAGTCGCAGATGTGTAGTATAGTTGCGGTGTATCGCACATTCTCTAGCCGACCCACAAAGACATCTACATGATGAACTGGCGGTCTTTGTTGTCCCATCCATACACGTGTTCCAACTGGTCGATCTTGTGCAGCCATCCCTTGACGTTGCTAGATTTTTCATCCGGCCGGAACGTTGGAATAACCTCCGCATCGGTTTGGGTGACACGTCGCATTTTGTATCGCCTGTGTTTCTCAGCGGTCTCAAATCCGTCAATGTATGGGCCTGGCATAATCCCGCTTCTGAAGTATAAACGGATTCTCAGGGTGGCGGCGACAATTGAGACAATTTACATCCACACGAAATATTATATTCTCTTTAGTACACGTTACGGTGGGTAGAATACGAATGCAATAGAGATATGCTAACCGCCGGTATTTATACAATCATCTTGACCTATTTAAATACAAACTTAGTAGGTAATATTAAACATTGTTCATCTTAATTATTCTGCTGATTATTTACGTACAATTATTATTTAATAATATCGAATTATGTAACATAAATAGCATTAAGCCTTATTGCGCCGTAAGGTTTATTGCGCCGGAAG
This sequence comes from Bombyx mandarina, assembly GCF_030267445.1. Lineage (NCBI taxonomy): Eukaryota > Metazoa > Arthropoda > Insecta > Lepidoptera > Bombycidae > Bombyx > Bombyx mandarina. The sequence goes on along the minus strand of NC_143227.1, from coordinate 6,145,383 downwards.
CTGTCAAGCGGAAGGCGCCAATAAAATATTATAAGTATAAAGAAATATGAATGAACTATTTACTTGATTATGAAATTACTAATTATATTATAAGACAATAATAAGTTCTATATATTTCCTAAGTTCGTAAATAATTAATTATGTGAGGCCGGAAGTGTTGCTCGATAACAGTACCTACTGTTGGCTTACAATGTGAATCGAATCTCGTATTGCAACGTTGACAAAATCGTAATTACTCTACGGCCGCTGAGAGAATGCGATCGATCAATCACCAAAATGTATTTTATTTAAATACTTTACAGTTTTCGTGGTCACGAAAGACCACGACTACTGTAAAGTATAGCAAACATCAGAAATAATATCCAGGGGTGAAAGGCGACTGTTTAAGTGACATTTTTGCAACTTTACTCACAGGAGAGCCATTAAAAGTTTAAAATTTTGAAGAAAATATCATGACTTACGATACACACAAATAGTCTCAGCTATATTAAGTAAAAGGGATGTAAAGAAAAGAAACAAACGTAGTAGAAGCAGGCGTTAGTTACGTGGTGCGGGCTGCGGGTAGCCCTAACCCACTGAGTTCCTCGCCGGATCTTCTCAGTGGGTCGCGTTTCCGATCCGGTGGTAAATTCTGCGAAGCACTGCTCTTGCTAGGGCCAGTGTTAGCAACTCTCCCGGTTTGAGCCCCGTGAGCTCACCTACACGTTAGGGTGAAGCTGAAATAGCCTCTCAAGGCTATCAGCATAGGTAGGAAAAAAAATCGGGTAGGCTCTGACCGATCTCCGCGTGGTGCACCGATCGTGGGCGATGACGTATCGACCGACGTCACTCTAGTAGCCTACGGGGCTATTCCACCTTCGCGCGCGCATCTGGGTGAGCTCACGGGCTCAACCTGAGAGAACCTGCTAACATCAGCTCTAGTAAGAGCGGTGCTGCATAGAATCTACAACATTTTGATTACACATTGATTGCAACGCGAAAGGATTCGCAAATACGTCTTAAAAACATAATATATATTATATTTTTACAAGAAAACTCTTTGCAGTTAAACTCAATATTAATACTGGTTTCACGCGGGAAATAAAATAATCAATAATAAAATGAAATAATAATTCGGTAATAACTTATGAGTAATATATAGTATCAAAAACATCGTTAATTACCAATGTTGAAATGCAAATGTTATTTATAACGCTCGTTTCAAAGGTTTATTTTAATTCCGAGCATCCGAAAAGTTACTTCATTAAAATATTGTTACGATTATGATACGAATGAGAAACTCGTTTCTAATTTAGACACAAATTTGGATTCGAATCGAAAGTTCACTGGACTGTTATCGAAAGGGAAAATTCTAACCTCCGAATTTTCGCCCGACTTTTGGTAAATTTAGACGACAAGCCGAAAAAACAATTCGTTGCGCTGGCGTGGAATAAATCTCAGGAATAAATGAAAACCAACATTTAAAAAATAATCAAATTTGTGTAAATGACTATAATTAGTAAATTACTTTTTACCAACGGTTTCACTTGTATTAATGCAGAAAATCTCGGTAATACCTTACGTACTTTTTTGTACTCCCAGATTAGGTGTTAGCAAAATTTTATGATGATCAGTTTAGTAGTTAACACTGGAAAGCCTAGCAAACTTACTTTTGCATTCACAATAATATATAACACGATAGAACCTAGAGCACGGATTCATATATTATTATGTATGTTAATCTGTAACATTTTTCGTTGCTTAGTAAATTCTAGAATCTATAATTTCGTGTCGAATGAAAGCAACAGCTTAAAAGTGAATTGGATTTAAGACCCGATCTGGAATCCAAAGCCGGATAGGAAACGAAAAACTCACAGAGTTGTACTACGTTTACGATATATATAAGTTATTAAAATAGAATTATTCACTCAGTCTAATCTAATAATCTTCTAAATTAGTTTGGGTTGGCAGTTTAACAGGCCAAGCGTAAATTGAGTCAAAGCGAATGGCATAAATGAGTTAAATCGTTAAGCAGAATATTAAAGATTTTCCAACTTTCAAAGGAGTTAAAGAAACTGTGTTTGAATTTATGATTGAGTTGTAAATAAAAGCATTTTAACGTTACAAGAACAGCGGTTGTGCAAAGATACAATTAACTTTTTCTTTTTCTTCGATAATATATAGGTATATAGGAGATATAAAGAAAAATCTAGATGATTCCGATTATCAATGAGATAATTTAAAGTACTTATAATCGAAACTAAAGTACTTTCTTCGGTTCTTGAGTTGAGGCTTAATAAAAAAAAAGGCTTAATCTCGCATTTTTTACTAATTCTCGAAAATTTTACAGTTTTCGCGATCACAGACGACTACCAGTAGTGGTATTAAGCCGGTAAAATTAGTTTTATTGATGTCTACGACTCGCTATGGCTGAGGAAAATTCTTGTTTTATATTATTTATTTAAATTACATATAACTATCACTTGTGAATTTAGTTTTAAACGTTTCGATATTTGTAATTATATCACGTAAAATGCGCGAACGGATAGGCATGAATTTTCGAAGAAAGATATCTAGATTGTTTTTTTTTAAGCGCTTTTATGACCTGGTAACTAAGACCTTTAGGTCAAGTCTTATTTTAATTTTAATGACACGTAACTTTTTTATATGAAAATGATATTATGAAATGAAATGAAGTTGATTATTATGAAACATAGCATGAAATGAAACGAAAACGAAAAAAAAAAAAGATGAAATGATATGGGATGAATCGACTGGTAGCTTATTGACAAAAGACAAACGTGACGGAGGAAATGCAACGTGTTGTATTCCTTCTGCATTACGAATTTAACGCAGAAGTCCCAGGGTAGATACCTCTAGTTTTTTACTATATAAAATTTTATAAGCATAGTAACGCCCTGCATATTAAAGTGCCTTTTATCTAAAGTATTTGATGGCCTCGATGGGAGATCATTAGGTACCTAGTATAACGATATGTTTGTCTTCTGCAATTATCCGATACGGCTCTCCAACCCTATATTTTGTATTAATCGCCACAAACTGCCGGAAGCTAGACCGATCGTATAATCTTATCTGACGCTTGCGTTAGAGAGAGATAGCAAGACTTGTTAGAACAGCACGAATATATTATGATAGGCGCCCTGGTAAAGCTTCTTGGGGCATCTTTGAGTAAAAGTTTAGATTCCTCCACTCATAGTGTTTATTTTATATAAAAGATGTGTGGTGTCGTGGGACACCGGATAGGAACGAAGTTCCTAATTATAAAAATATTAATTTTAAGTTCTATTCGAGGTATAAAGAAAATAAAACTTGAGGTTTTGCAACAACCCACGCTCATTCGGTAACGTGCGAACTTATTGTGGTACACTTCATTCACGGTTGTTTGCATAAGAGTTAGTGTATTGCGCAAACGAACGCTCTAAGATCGTGGTCAATGAATGATAAAAAATATGTTATTTTTTGTACGTTATTACAAAGTTAAGTCGTACATTGTGTGCATTACTAATAAAAATCTTACGTTACGGACGTTTTTTCCCGGTTAGGGGTATCCCTCCGCGTCGTCCCTTATGGAACTTCGTTCCAATAATTAGGAAATTCGCTCCATAAATACGATTTATCTCTTTTGAATATGGGTTTAAACGCAACATAAAACGTAAAAGTAGTTTTAATTAGGTTCAATGATTTAACTTTATGGGTTTTGAGATAGTTGAGGTAAATACAATTTTAAAACATTGTTCTAGCAAAGGAAACCATAGATACGTAAATCATTGTTAAGTTCACTAGAAATATCTCAGATACATGACAGAATGGTATTATGTTCCCTAGCCTTACTTCCTGCTTTCGGCACTGTCCTTCCGGTCTTTTGGATACCTTTGGCATCGACGGCACAGATCTGGGAAAATCTGCCGGACGTTTTTTTTATTTTTTTCCAGTCACACGGAAGGGCTTTCGTGGCCAGGGATCGTTCGATCCGATAAGTTTGTTTGTTGAAAAACAAATGGAATACATAAATTTCGAATTTTAATACTATAAAATATAATGTGTATGTATATGTATTGTTTTGTATCTTGTAATATGTTTATATTATTACTAGCTGACCCGGCAAACATTGATTTGCCATATATAAGTTTTCTAGAGAATTTCTAGTGTAGAAAAAAAAACTAACTTATTGTAAGTGTGTAAGGATGTGATAAATGAGTGAAAGAGGTATGTAGTGCTGTGAACGATGAGGGAATATATAATAAAATAACAAAACCTCATTCAACCACATAATACCTCATTATAACAAAAAAAAATGTCCAAATAAAAAAAATATGTTAGGGGTGGACAACCCTAATCACTTAGGGGTATGAAAAATAGATAGTAGCCGATTCTCAGGCTTACTGAATATGCATAAAAAATTTCATGAGAATCGGTCAAGCCGTTTCGGAGGAGTATGGCAACGAAAACTGTGACACGAGAATTTTATATATTAGATATGTAATGTTTACTGTATGCACTAGGTTTGTGTTCCTAATTCTTCGTTCCTTCCGTGGGCCTAGTGGAAGAGATTTCAACATGAAATAAGTAGTGCCCTTGTACTCTGTATCCTTATTATCCTGTTTCTTCTAACAGCTGTATGTACGAAACATATTAAAAAATAAAAATATAAAAATAAAAAAAACTTTGATAGATCAAAAAATTTATCGTTAATAAGACATTATCGGTTTATAACAAACTAGCGACCCGCCCTCGCTTCGCTTCGGAAACATTAAAACACACATGAAACCAAAAAATAAAAATAAAAAAAAACATAAAAAAAAGTAGCCTATGTTCATCAGGGACAATGTCGGCTTCTAATGAAAAAATAATTTTTCAAATCGGTCCAGTAGTTTCGGAGCCTATTCGAAACAAACAAACAAACAAATCTTTCCTCTTTATAATATTAGTATAGACAATAGGGTACGTTTTTAATTCATTATGTATTAGCTGTTACCGGCGGCTTCGCCTGCGTGTTTAAGGAAAAGCATCAATTATTCTTATACGTTTTTCTTTCAAAGTATGACGTAAGTTTTCTAAAGATAATAAAACAGTCTCCCGTAAATCCGTCAAATAAACGTCCGTAAACCGTTACATATATGTTTTTTCGGGATATAGGTAGCCTATGTCACTTTCCTTACCCAAAGCTACGATCACATTAAGAAAAGCATGTCAATACGCTGCTTCGTTTCAACATTAAAGTTAGACAAACAAACACACAAACGCACTTTCACATTATTTTTATATATTATTATTAGCATAATATGAATAAAAAGTGGACATAACGGATAAAAAGATTCATCTCATTTAACATTTTTTTTCGGATCATATTTACATAGCAATTTCTGTGCAAATGCCACAAACTCCTATCTGTTTACTTATCGTACTCGGACGGACGTGCTCACTGCCCATCTAGTTTTAAGCACATCGACCATACAAAGTAAGCGCCTCGATATAGATTGTAAGCCACATGCATTATAACACAGCTTAAATGTTTCGCGGTTGAAATTGCCAATCGTTCTAGCTCATAAAATAACAATATTAAAAGTACGAAGGCCTACTAAGCTATTTGTACAAGATGAGTGAAATAATCGTTGAACGTACGAAAATAAACTATAACATATATTATTATGCACAAAACACAAAAAAAGGAAAACATATTAAAATAGTATAAATAATATTTCGTTTGAGTGTAACTGTTTTATAAAACCATATTTACAGTTGCGAGTGGAATAAATGGGAAAACAGCGAAAAGAATGTAGTGAACGGTAAGGGTCATCGCTTTTCTTTATAGTTCTTTCCCGTAGGTGCGTGCCACAGATGGCTCGCATTGCTTCGTTATCACGAAAACAACTCTAGTCTATACTAATACATAAATCTACAGTGGTTTTTACGGATGTTCCGTTATAACTACTGAGCCATGCATCCGATTGACTTGAAACTTGGTATCCATGTAGAAAATACATGTACTTAATGGATAGGCTAATATTTATATGAGTGTTGAACTCCCTAATAATAATGACAATAAGTAATAATGTTAATAATAATTTTAAATGGCCAGCGAAGCGGGCGAGTACGGCTAGTCTTTTTTTAACAGCAAGCAGCGTCTCCGCTATGCTCATTGCTGATGTCCTTGAGCGACAGTAATTACTTACCATGATATGGCTCGTATACTTGTCTGCCTAAAATGGTAATAAAAAAGTTGTTCGTAGAATTGCATACATTATTTTGGTTGGAGTAATTCATTTTGAATGGCTTGTTCGGTAAGTTTATGTCTATAGCACGTGGGAAAGTGAGGAGAAAATACCACTTTGGCGTCGACGAATAAGTTTTTTAAAGCTAGTCACATACGATGCTCTCTAATTGAGTGAATAAGCTCACGATCCACCTGGTGTTAGGAAGTTTCCAGACATTGTCTATGCGCTCCGATAACAGGCCATAAGTCTCGTCTATCTTATACTGCCAAAAAACTCAGATAAGACTACGACTAGTTGGTTATTTAACTAATCATAGACAACTAGACTATAAAGCGTTTAAAAGACATAATTTTTAATTCTCCAGCACATCGCATGCAATTTTGATAGGCAGTGGTTTGGCTCTGCTCTTGGCATTACTGACATCCATGAGCGGCGATAACCACACACCATCAATAGGGCCGTAAGATCGACTGCCTACAAGGGCAATAAAAATTCTTGCACATAGCGACTATTGGTATGACAACGTCGATATACACACACAGTAATTTAACGTTAAGAAATGTTTAAATAAGTTTACGATCAATCTAAATTGAACGCGCATCCGCCGTCTCACTATTTATATAAAGTTTCTGCGTTTGGCTTCTGAGGTTAAACTTTTCGATATGAATGTGTTCGTTCTTTAACTTATTTTCTTACTTAGTTCTTCTTACTTAGTTCTTTAACCCTGATATTGAGTACAGTGTTGGTTTATACATCATCCTACATACATATGTCTAGTTCAAGGTATGTAAGGGGCAGAATTTACGTTGTAATGTAGATGAGTATCGTTTCCGATCCGGTGGTAGATTCTGCGAAGCACTGCTCTTGCTAGGGCCAGTGTTAGCATCACTCCGGTTTGAGCCCCGAGAGTTGGTCTACACGCTAAGGTAACGCTGATATAACCTCTCAAGACTATCAGCATAGGTAGGAAAAAATATCGCTGCTCACTTAACATTATATGGACAGTAGCTCGTCGATTAAGCCACGATTACGTAAAAAATATTATTTAGGTAAAAAATATCTTCGACTGTTGGACAAACTTCCAAAACATTTTAAAGTATTGTTAAAGTTCACGCTTAAGAATACCATTTCAAAAGCTACGGTCTTTAGCCTTCAAAAACTAAAAATACTGAAGCACTGCATTTTCTGTGGAAAGTTACAGCCAATCGTTGGTCTGTCTCGTCGATTTTCGAACTTTCAAGTTACCCTACGTAGAAGCACTGGATAATTTTAAACTTGGACAGTTCCCAAAGTCGTTATTACAAGTTCGTGTTTAAATTTCTACAATATTTATTTTGAAGCTCGTTTGAAATTAGTTTCGCTACGTAGATATTGCTCCGCAGTTTTCTCTTTTGTGTTTGGCTAGCTGTATGTAGCAATAAAAATTACGTAGGTCGTTTTTTGGAGGTCAAGTGCGAATAGAGTTATAAGTTTGGTAATTAGGTATAAAGAATAATCTAGCTAGAAAAAAATTTAATTATAATTTTACCACGACTGTGTATTGTAAATGAACAAATCTCTGGAACGGCTGGACCGATTTTGATGAGACTTTTACTAATAAGTAGCTGATGATATAAGGAGTAACTTTTTTAGACTAGCTTCGCCCCGCGGCTTCACCCGCGGTACGATAATAACCGCGGGTAACATCGCGGGACTCAGCTATCTATACTAATATTATAAAGAGGAAAGATTTGTTTGTTTGTTTGTTTCGAATAGGCTCCGAAACTACTGGACCGATTTGAAAAATTCTTTTTCCATTAGAAGCCGACATTGTCCCTGATGAACATAGGCTACTTTTTTTATTTTATTTTTATTTTTTTTTTGGTTTCATGTGCGTTTTAATGTTTCCGAAGCGAAGCGAGGGCGGGTCGCTAGTCAATAATAAAATTTAATGTTCCGAAGCGAAGCGAGGGAGGGTCGCTAGTTTTTAATAAAAAAAAGGCCATGTAAATTTTGCAATTTTTGTAAAAGTATAGGAAAGTTTTTCGTAAGCATTCCATAAATTCTTTCGTAAAATGTTTCTCTGTTTGCTTAGCGGTGGTTGGCATTTTTAATTTGTACCGAAACAGCGTGCAGACGAATCATAGTAAAAAAAAGTAACGAAATTTTCCACCGACCCCCAAAGGCGAGATCGAAATGAATTTTTAATTTAATTAGGAATCCGTACGGAAATTGTTGTAAGCGAAATACTCAATTTAAAATTCTTTTGTGCAGGTTTTCAAACTTTTGACATACTTGAGAAGTGAGATAATTTGACAATATCCGAAAATTAGTTGAATCATTTTGACAGGTATCATAGAGTACATACACAAAATTTTGAATTTTGAATCTTATCGAATTGCCTGAAGAATGTTATTCTTATTTTTGTGTATACCAAATACCTTTGTATTTATATGAGGTTTTTTTTTATTGCTTAGATGGATGGACGAGCTCACAGCCCACATGATGTTAAGTGGTTACTGGAGCCCATAGACATCTACAACGTAAATGCGCACCCACCTCGAGATATAAGTTCTAAGGTCTCAGTATAGTTACAACGGCTGCCCCACCCTTCAAACCGAAACGCATTACTGCTTCACGGCAGAAATAGGCGGGGCGGTGGTACCTACCCGTGCGGACTCACAAGAGGTCCTACCACCAGGTCCTACACCACATATTATATTTATTAATACGCTTTTATTAGCTTCAGACGTGTGTATGTTAGTATGTAACGAAATTTTTCAACCATGCACCCCACGCTTTTTTACAATAAAATAATTTTTTCTTACACTATTTTTAATTCAAATTTATTAAAATTTATTTTCTATTTTTGAGTTGGATTTTCTATAAAAACGTATTTTGTTAATTTTTTTTTTTAACTATTATTTATTTTTATCATTACTTGTTCGTGTTTGATTTTAAAATCGTTCTCGACTCGAAAACCATTCCGTTTGTGGCAGTTTCGGAAAGGGATAACTTCATAACTTTTTATAACCCAATCAAAGATATTATGCAGTAGAGGGTAATGTCACGGCTCATGTCGCGCGCCTAATAGGGTCGAGCGTAAATATAATAAATGCGTATCTCAAGAAACCGCCCACAGGAAATAACAGAATATTTATCTCGGGACGGAACGTGACAAATTCCGCCCAACTGGATTGAGCTCGATAGTAAAAATTATTAGTTCAAGGAAATGCGATCAGGGTTTGTTGTTTGTTGTTGATTTTATAATTGTTTTATTTAAAGGGTTCACTTAATTATGTTTTGTTCCAATTGTTTTTGTTTTAGATCGCTGAACGAATATAACTAGTCAGGTCATAAGTATTGTCACACAGTAAAAACTTTTCTTTTAGAATGCTGGCTACAAAAAAGTTTATTGAATTTGAATTTCGAATTGTTCATGAAAATAAAAATGTATACTTTTAGAATTTTACTCATTTTTTAAATATGGAGTGGACGCTTAAAGAAGACCGTGTTGCAGTTATTGCGTTGCATCGTTGCGGTTACGCGCCAATTCAAATTTTTAACATACTGAAAAAATTCAATATAACCAAAAGATTCGTTTATCGTACCATCAAACGATACAATGAAGACTCTAGTGTAGATGACAGGTCAATAAGTGGTCGCCCTCGGTCTGTTAGGACTCCAGCAGTGATAAAAGCTGTGAAGGCGCGAATTCAAAGAAATCCCAAACGTAAGCAGAAACTGTTGGCCCTTCAGATGGGGTTAAGCAGAACCACGGTGAAAAGGGTGTTAAATGAAGACTTAGGGCTTCGGGCATATCGAGGAAAAACAGGACATCGTTTGAATGCTCGTCTAATGGACCTGAGACTGAAGAGATGCCGCGCTTTGTTGAAGCGGTACGCGGGAAAAAAATATCGAGAAATTCTTTTTTCGGATGAAAAAATTTTTACCGTAGAAGAGAGCTACAACAAACAAAATGATAAGGTGTACGCACACAGTAGTGAAAAAGCGAGCAACCGTATTCCGCGTGTCCAACGATGTCATTTTCCATCCTCGCTCATGGTATGGTTGGGAGTTTCTTATTGGGGCTTAACAGAGGTACATTTTTGTGAGAAAGGTGTAAAAACTAATGCAGTTGTGTATCAAAATACAGTCCTGATGAACCTTGTGGAACTTGTTTCTCATACCATGTTCAATAACAGGCACTGGGTATTCTAACAAGATTCGGTGCCAGCTCATAGAGCGAAGAGCACACAAGACTGGCTGGCGGCGCGTGAAATCGACTTCATCCGGCACGAAGACTGGCCCTCCTCCAGTCCAGATTTGAATCCGTTAGATTACAAGATATGGCAACACTTGGAGGAAAAGGCGTGCTCAAAGCCTCATCCCAATTTGGAGTCACTCAAGACATCCTTGATTAAGGCAGCCGCCGATATTGACATGGACCTCGTTCGTGCTGCGATAGACGACTGGCCGCGCAGATTGAAGGCCTGTATTCAAAACACGGAGGTCATTTTGAATAAACTTTAGTGTCATAAGAATCTATGTTTTGTTAAGTTCATTTTGGTATATGAATGGTTACATAATGAATAAACTTGTTTCAATTATTTTACATTAAACATGTGACAGAATTTATGACCTGACTAGGTATAGCACCAGTTATAGCGTGTTCCAATTTAGCGGCCCGGATTCAACTCCATCCCCCGAGGACACCGTCGAATCCATAAACATCTTCACTGATCACGTCTCGACGGCGATCATAAGATCTTCAAAGCAAGTCGATGTGGAGGACTGCTTCCACGCATCAGACTTTCCCCCGATCTTAGGGACCTCGTAAGAGTTAGAAACGCGGCAATCCGGGCCTACGATCGATATCCCACGGATTCAAACCGGACTCGGATGCGTCGCTTACAGCGGGAGGTCAAATCCCGCTTAAGCGACGCCCGAAACGAAAACTGGGATAGTTATTTAGAAGAGCTCGCGCCCACTCACCAAGCATACTGGCGACTAGCTAGGACCCTCAAGTCCGAAACTATAGCCACTATGCCGCCTCTCGTACGCCCCTCAGGCCAATCACCGGCTTACGATGACGATGACAAGGCAGAGTTGCTGGCCGATGCACTGCAAGAGCAGTGCACCACCAGCACTCAACACGCGGACCCCGAACACACCGAGTTCGTCGACAGGGAGGTCGAGCGCAGAGCTTCCCTGCCGCCCTCGGACGCGTTACCCCCCATTACCACTTCCGAGGTTAAGGAGGCGATCGATAGCCTACAACCACGGAAAGCTCCCGGCTCCGACGGCATTCGCAACCGCGCGCTTAAATTGTTACCAGCCCAACTGATAACGATGTTGGCCACCATATTAAATGCTGCTACGAACTGCATCTTTCCCGCGGCGTGGAAAGAAGCGGACGTTATCGGCATACACAAGCCGGGCAAACCGAAAAACGAAACCGCGAGTTACCGCCCCATCAGTCTCCTCCCGGCGATAGGCAAACTATACGAACGGCTCCTTCGTAAACGCCTCTGGGACTTCGTATCCGCGAACAAAATTCTTATAGACGAGCAGTTTGGATTCCGCGCGATAACATGGGAGTGCCAGACAGACTCGTGCTCATCATACGAGACTACTTGTCGAACCGTTCGTTCCGATATCGAGTCGAGGGAACGCGTTCCCGGCCCCGTCACGTCACAGCCGGAGTCCCGCAAGGCTCCGCCCTCTCCCCGTTACTGTTTAGTTTGTATATCAACGATATACCCCGGTCTCCGGAGACCCATCTGGCGCTCTTCGCCGATGACACCGCCATCTACTACTCGTGTAGGAAGAAGGCGTTGCTTCATCGACGACTTCAGACCGCAGCTACCACCATGGGACAGTGGTTCCGGAAGTGGCGCATCGACATCAACCCCACGAAAAGCACAGCGGTGCTCTTCAAAAGGGGTCGCCCTCCGAACACCACGCTGAGCATCCCCCTCCCGACTAGGCGCGTCAACACCTCCGCCCCCGCCGTTCGCCCAATCACGATGTTCGACCAGCCCATACCGTGGACCCCGAAGGTCAAATATTTAGGCGTCACCCTCGACAGTAGGATGACATTCCGCCCCCACATCAAGACGGTACGCGATCGTGCCGCCTTCATTCTAGGCCGTCTCTACCCGATGATATGTAGGCGAAGTAAAATGTCCCTTAGAAATAAGGTGACACTCTACAAAACTTGCATACGCCCCGTCATGACCTATGCAAGTGTAGTGTTCGCTCACGCGGCCCGCATACACTTGAAATCATTCCAAGTCATTCAATCCCGTTTTTGCAGGATAGCCGTCGGAGCCCCGTGGTTCGTCAGGAATGTCGACCTCAATGACGACCTGGACTTAGAGTCCATCAGTAAGTATCTGCAGTCGGCGTCCATGCGCCACTTCGATAAAGCGGCACGACACGAGAACCCTCTCATCGTGGCCGCCGGTAACTACATTCCCGATCCTGCGGACAGAATGGAAAGCAGTCGACGTCGCCCAAAACACGTCATCTCGGATCCTCCCGATCCACTAACGGTGCTTTTAGGTACTTCAAGCACCGGTCACCGTTCTCGTCGAACCCGTCGCTTGCGACGAAGGGCTCGACGAGTAAACTAACTCTCAGACACAGCCCACTGAGTTTCTCGCCGGATCTTCTCAGTGGGTCGCGTTTCCGATCCGGTGGTAGATTCTGCGAAGCACGGCTCTTGCTAGGGTTCGTGTTAGCAACATCGTCAGGTTTGAGCCCCGTGAGCTCACCTACTAAAGTTAGGGTTACGCTGACATAGCCGCTAGGGCTATCAGCTTAGGTAGGAAAAAAAAAAAAAAAAAAAAAAAAAAAAAAAAAAAAAAAAAAAAAAAAAAAAAAAAAAAAAAATCCAATTTAGCTACTTCATAATTACAATTTAGCAACTTATACCTTAATTTGGAAATAATTAAATTGATGCATTTCAATATCTAAAATGAAATTAAAGAACATTAAAATTTACAGGTAAAAGTTTTATTCCATATTTTGAACATATTTAGAAGATATTGCTTTGTCAACGACTGTGTGTTTTTGCTTAGGTTGAACAAATAATAACGCTACTCTGTAAATCATAAAGTTGTTGTTTCAATCAAGCAACGCATATGCTTAAAAAAATTGAGCCCAGAAAAATGATAGACTAAGAAACACAAATTGGATGAAGTATGTCAAAAAAACAATATCATTATTTTTCATTGTAACACAAACTTGTAAAATTAAGGGCGGCGCTGTAACCAAGATTTGTTGAGCGAGGGGCATATCAGGATTTCATTAATTCTCTTTACGACAGACCCCAGGTGTGGGGTCTGGTGAAATATAGCTCCATAGGCACCGCTCAAAGGAATTCCCCTTATGTTGGCCCTCTAGCTAATTTGATTTTCAATACTCAAGTCACTACGTTCTCGTCTAGGTATACAGCACGTGTAAGAGCACGTGTTCGTTTTATGTCCTTCAATAAGTAATTAAAAAAAATATGTTTGGTGTCGTGGGGCACTGGATAGGAACGAAGTTCCTTATTATAAAAATATTAATTTTAAGTTCTATTCGAGGTATAAAGAAAATAATTATTCGGGTATACATTTTTTATTATGATTTTATTATAGATAAAAAAAAATAAAAAAAACTTCTTTACAAAATTATCTACTTTATTTTATTCACAATGATTACAAAAAAATATAATAATAATAATATACAAAGAAACAGCTATTTAAATGAATAATAATAACCGTCATCACGTAGACTACACATTAGACACTGTTTAGCTATCATACTAAGACTATACATAAATAATACTATAAAAATCTCACGTTACGGACGTTTTTTCCCGGTTAGGGTACCCCTCCGCATCGTCCCATAAGGAACTTCGTTCCAAAAATCACGATTATCGAAACGAACGAATCTTAATTTTCTTTAGCAACTTCTTATCCTGAAAAACACTTTAGAACATTTTTTCTGACTTAAACTCCTCCAGTTTATCTGGAACGCTTTAGCAGGAAATCGAACCCTGGCACTAGATCCGAAAAACACTAGGAAGAAGAAGAAGAAGAACGTTACAAATTGGGATCAGGTGATACCGCTGAAAAACTAAATACACTTAAAATCAGCAAAATGGGAGCAAAATGGTTAGAATAGTTAACAAGCAAAGTAAATTGTTTTAAATTATACAATGATAATATAACAGCTTTATTCTAAATCGTTTCAAAACAGCCTCAGATTCTAAGATAAATACTGTATAAACACGACTATAAAATAAAGAAAACTCTATTTTAGTATAAATTATTGTTGTTCCATTGCTCTTATTGAGTTGTGTTGGCAGTTAATTCCTTTTCTACAAATCTATACTAATATATAAATCGACAGTGGTTTTTACGGATGTTCCGTTATAACTACTGAACCATGCATCCGATTGACTTGAAACTTGGTATCCATGTAGAAAATACATGTACTTAATGTATAGGCTAATATTTATATGAGTGTTGGACTCCCTAATAATAATGAAAATAAATAATAATGTTAATTTTAAATGCCCAGCGAAGCGGGCGAGTGCGACTAGTTTTTCATATTCATTTATTGAATCTCAGTTTATCGTGAACTCAATATATATAGCTCGTAAAATTTTCACAAGAACTTCTACTAACAATCGATTTGCCGTTCTTGTAGCGGTCGGTCCAAAGCAAATTGCCTTTTGTGTTCGCCCCGTACTAAATAACGTCCATTTGTTTTATTACATTCATTGACACGCGTTAAGGGTGTTTCGGTGCACGTGCTTGTTTTGTTCTATGAAGCAAAGTTTATTCATAGCAGTGTGTATGAAATCTATATATTATGTATATAAAAATGAATTGCTGTTCATTAGTCTCGCTAAAACTCGAGAACGCCTGGACCGATTTCGCTAATTTTGGTCTTGAATTATTTGTGGAAGTCCAGAGAAGGTTTAAAAGGTAGAAAAATACGAAAATGCTCGGAATTAAATAAAAATAACAATTTTGTTTTTCCTTTGATGTGTTCCTCGTCGGACGGATTCCTTTTGTTTGTTCTAAGTTTATGTTATACAAAAGTTTAGGTCTTTTATTTATCGACTGAGGCACTACGAAGTCTGCCGGGTCAGCTAGTAATCAATAAAAAAAATGTCTACTAATTTACTGTTTAAACCATTCGAATTCGAAATTCGAACGAAATTCAGTTCTATAATCGGTTTTTTTATTTTCGAATGTTAAAATTAGAATCTTCAGTAGAATAGATCCTTGCATCTTATTTCTCAATATGACTACTCTTCAATTTTCCCTCACTTATTTCTTTCTTTTCTCTTTTCTTCTTTTTTACTCTCGCACGATCTTTCTCCATCTGTTCCTGTCTCTGGCTGTGTGAACGGCGTTGTGAACTGTGGAATCAAAAGGGATGCGGACCTGGTATTTATCTATCAATAGAATAGCAATGGATGGTTATCTCTCCGTGTTTTGTGCAGATTGTTGGCACAAAAGTTTCATGTTGAATCTGTATATAAATGTATCTTATATAAACGTGGTTGCCGGAACAAAAACCCGAAAATATTTTTCATCTAAAATAAACGCAAAGTTATTTTTATAGTAAACGAAATCAGAAAAAAAAACAGTTCAGAAAACATTTATATTGGTATGACGCGTATCGTGAGGTTTCTCATTCTGGAACCTTAACCGTTGTGTAACCAACCAGGCAATCTATTTTTTGTAGGTTATCTTTTAAATTTATATTACAATAGCGACCCGCCCTCCCTTCGCTTTGGGGACAATGATTGAAAACAATATGTAATTATAGAACAATTATTGAACTGAATCTACCATAGAGCGTTGAAACGATAGTTGAAAGAAAACAGAAAGCTTAGTTTTACTCGAATTGTAAGTCTACCTTCAAATTCTGTAAAAGAGAAAATGGTCAATGACAATTTACGAAAGATGTTATCTAGAAACGTTATCTATCACAATTCCATTATAATAATATGGTGGCGTCTCGGAAGCGAGCCGTGTCTCGTCACGTTTGTCGGTTAGCTGGTGACGCTATTTCCGGGTGTCAGCTCCACACGACGACACATCCGGTGCCCTGAGTGTTAGGTACGTGCGCGTGGAAACGTTCCTTTCTACATGCGTACGTGCACACGACAGTCCTATGAACTACGATTATGCTTTAACTTGAAATTTGTGGCGGAGAGTACAGAGTCCTCGATTCTTACGGGCTTCCTTTTGAAAATTTGTTATGTATATATTTCTAAGATTCATGTCAGTGCTTAGGTATACATTGTCTAAACAAACATGTAATAGAGAACAAATTACACTATTACATTACCTTGTACATTTATCCAAATCGCGCCTCGATGGTATAATAATTGTCGTCCGTATTGTAAATATGTTGCCTTACATATTTTAAAATTTGTACTATACTATAAATTTGTACAATTTGTATTTGTACTATGATAATAAAAAAGAAGATTTTTTTTAAATATAATCGAAAGTCAACAGCTCGTAACCCCTAAAAAGTGTATAGATCATGTTGAGACCGACAGACCGACAGACCGATGGAAACGAACGAATAATACAATTATATATGTTTATCTAACATAATGCATACTGATCAGTAAGTAAAAAATGTATTAAAAAAGTGATAAATAATAAATTGTCTGGACCATTTCCAGACAGATTCTGCAAAACATTCATAAAAGACGGGAAAATGGAATTTCAAGATGTATTAACTTAACACTTTAATAATTAAAGTAAATAGTTATAAGCAAAAATACTTAAAATAGGTTAAAATGAATAAAAACTGAATGAATATTTTCTTTTACAAATTGCCGTTGTTACTTTTGCAATGGGAAGCCGAGAAGCCGACGGACTTGATCAAAAGTGGTTAAGGTTGGTGGTGGACTTCACCAAAGCCAGGGGCAACGTGAAAGCGTAACCTACCATAGCGGATCGCGCTCTAGTAACATCGTTGTGTAACACTCCAACGTCCTATAGTAGGTATGTGGCAAAAACAATACTGTTACGCCGGTAAGAGTAACGCCATCTATCGCCGAATAGCCGAAACGGACATTAAAGGATCTAGTAACATCTAGAACGCTTGAGAAGTACAACGCCATCTATTATCAGATACATCAGCAGATACACATATCGAAAGTACTCGACTTGTGAGGAATGTCCTCGATAATTCTAGGGATGTCGTATCGACGATAAAAGTGTTGCAGAGATGGCACGCAGTGAGTTAGTAATCGGAACTACTCGAAGCGAAACAGCAAACGGATCACCTGAAGCGAAGCAGAAGAAGTGAATTAATAATTTTAAAGTCTTCCCCCAGCGCGTAACAATATTATGAAAAGTTTGAATCAAACCTATGTAGCAGGCCGACAAATACTGTCTATATAGCTGATTTTTTTACGAGCAAAAACCCAATTTTGTATTATCAGTTTTCGAGCTGTGATGTATTTCTTAGAGAGCTTAGTAGACTTACAAAAAAACGCTTTTCCATTCTGTACACAAAAGGGGTGATTCACAGTATAATGTTAATTAAGAGTCAATTTGGAGGTACATTGCCGTATTAATCTCTAAAGTTGAGGTCGACGGAATCCAACGAACGTTCTCGGAATACGTAATGGACATTTTAAGTGCATGTGCGTATAACACGTAAGCGCAATTTCAAGTTACGTCTTTGTTTTAATAGCGGGTAGGTAGTAAAAAAAAAAAAAACATCTAAAATTTTGCACAACAAAAATTACGGCTTCATTGTATTTGCGAAGAAGCGGAGACTTTATTTAAATAATGAAATTAAAAAAAGGGCCTTTATTAACTACATATTTTGAGTTTAGTTGTTTTAAGTTTCATTTTTACAACATCGCGATGCCGTCTCGCATAGTAAAACATTTAATGTTAGTTATAAGTTCTCGAAAAAGACTATTAATGTAAACACGAAACAGAAGAAATGAATATCCCATTCCTTGCACTATTTACCGTGCTATTTATAAAGATAAACTGGCGTTGTTGAGGCGGGCCACACTGCCTAATGGAAATGAATAGGCGTGAATAAAACAAATGACTTTCGCCACCTAAGACAATGTTGGTTACTTGCGTGAATAAGATTCTGTAATTGTGGTTATTTGTACTATTAAAAGGCTTGTGAATTAGAGAACTAGTAACTAATGTAGTTAACAACATAGACACCTAATGAGTTAGTATCGAAAACGGAGAGGACATATTTTTAAATATCTACTAACTTCGTAAATTAAAAAGGAACTTAGTGCTGGTAGAGTGGCTTTATGAGGTCACCTTGGTAGATAGCACCTTTCTACCCAATTGTTCTGAAAAGCACCAACCAATCGGTGGATAGTCGTCATTCCGATTCAATTAAGGCTTGGTCTTCAGAAAGTTGAACTGATTTCGCTGTCGAATCTTTGGCCTCTATTTACCAATGGAATTCTTTTCAGTCCGAAAAAAAAAAGATTCATATAGACAATTTTCATCAACCCTTATTACTTTTGCCGTATTTAGCTTCCGTGAAAAAGAAAACCATAATAAATCATTAACGTAATAAACAACGAATACTTATCCTGAAATTCCCTGCGCCCATTAATTTGAAAACAGCGGGCCCGACTACGCGGCGCAACGCGATACAACCATAATTCACTTGGTAAAAGCTCTCAATTCTATTATTAGCTGTATCTAGCACAATGGGTCACAATAGCCAATGCTCGACCACCACTAATTGCCTCGACACCATAATGGGTACGGCCGATCTAGAATTATGTTCCGGATCGGGAATCCGACCGCTGATTTGGGTCTGCGAGAACGTATTACTCCGGTACCTACTGTTTTAATGGATTCAATTCGATTAAATTTACTGACTTTCGACATAAACGTAGTGCGAAGCGCACACGATTTTCTATTCTAATTTTTACACTATTGAAAGTCGTTAAATCTATTAAAAACGTAAGTTAAAACTATTCCTACGCCACCTAATTTACTAATATTATTGTAAATTCTTCACTGAACTGTTGTACAGAGATTAAACTAATTTGCTTTGTAATAACGGATGGTTAACTGATGAAACAAATCCATGATTATGTCTTGGTGGAAACAGACCGGAAACTAATAAGATGCTACCACAAGAAAATATACAAATAAATAAATTTGGATTTTATTTTACGACATACCATTTATTTTCGATGCAATTTATGAACACATCGGAGCTACTACGTTCATATATACACATATTAGGGAGGTTTAACGACAAAGGGAAGATCTTCCACCGAGCGGGTGAAATTGCTCGGTAAAATGACGATCCGAATGTTGATGCTCGGATCTCGTACATATGCAAGCTTATCTAGAAAAAAAATTTTTTTTTTTTTGCTTAGACGGATGGGCGTACTCACAGCCCACTTGGTGTTAAGTGGTTACTGGAGCTCATAGACATCTACAACGTAAATGCGCCACCCACCTTGAGATATAAGTTCTAAGGTCTCAAGTATAGTTACAACGGCCGTCCCGCCCTTCAAACCCAAATGTCGTAAGCGAGATTCAAGCATCTGTCTGATCTCTTGTTTTCTATGATGGCTACCCGACACAACACACACGTGTGTATTACCACTCTTACCGGAACGAAGGCACTGTAGAAGAGTTTATGACTCCTAACTGGTTAGAAATAAAATTATTCTAGATTTGTATTTTACACTAGCTGACTCGGCAGACTTCGTAGTGCCTCAATCGATAAATAAAAGACCTAAACTTTTGTATAAAATAAACTTAAAACAAGCAAAAGTAATCCGTCCGACGAGGGGGACACATCAAAGGAAAAACAAAATTGTTATTTTTATTTAATTCCGAGCATTTTCATATTTAAACCATTTAAACCTTCTCTGGACTTCCGCAAGTAATTCAAGACCAAAATTAGTCAAATCGGTCCAGCCGTTCTAGAGTTTTAGCGAGACTAACGAATAGCAATTCATTTTTACATATTTTACATTAAACATATTTAATATAATCGAAAAGTAAGTGGCGCATAGAATCTACCAACTCGAGTGAACAAGTATTCACGACACTTGAACTTAGTAAAACCACGAGTATTTATGCTTAGATTAGGAAATAAATATTGTTATTTATTTATAACTTTCTATACTTGATAGTATAAAGGCGGACATAATGCCATAGGTATTCTCTGACAGTCTACCTTAGGGATGTGCCGAAATGAACCTTGGTAGATGTAGTGTTATGTGTTCACATTAGGTTGATCTCTGTTTCGGCTTGAAAGTGAAACATTACACTCCCTATGTACATTTATAACGGATTCCACTGTCGGTCGTGTGCCGATGAGTTTAGTGCGTTCATTTAACTTCAATCAATCGATCCGCTGGTTCGCGATTAGCGTTTGAATTCGTGTGTATCGATTTTCCGGTAAACTAACCTGACGTGTGTTTCGAATAGAAGTGTGCTCTGAGGAATTGTTCGAGTTGATCCCTTGTCTCATTTTACCGTCGCATCGCGAACCACCGGAGTAGAGCTCCCGCAATCCGGTAGTGAGTGACCATCTCTCGACCTATGTCTATGTAATGTCCTTCTTCAAAAGAGGTTTCAGGAGGCACTCCACCAGCGGGTTTTTTTGTTGCCCCGGTTATTATTGATGTTCATGAATTACGGTGACCACTTACCATCAAGTATGACGCGTAATCGCCTGATTACAGTGCCAAAATTTTTTTTTGTAATTAAAAAAAATATGATTTTTTTTAAATCAGGATATTTTTTTTTCCGTTCCATCATCAAAGGTGTCATTAGTAATATCGTCTGTCTTTGTTTTCGGAAGCGGTCCTTAACACCCAATATAGTAATGTAATGCATGATATTTTGATCTGATTTTCATCGACTTTAAGACTTTTTTACGACCGTTAAATACGTTAATGAAGACGATGTAATAATTTTGATACATTGACCAGGATTATCAGAATTAAGAAAATGAGCAATTAAATTTTCGTTTCAGTAAAATTCCACTGACTTTTAAAGCGCGCTATGTTTTATTCTATATAATAAACCGTTTAAAACAATGTAACAAATATCTTATCAGGCTTTTATACTTATACTTTATCAGGGTCGTGACCTAATGAAGTCGTCGTGGCCTAAAGGATAAGACGTCCGGTGCATTCGTAACGATGCAACGGTGTTCGAATCCCGCAGGCGGGTACCAATTTTTGTAATGAAATACGTACTTAACAATTGGTCACGATTGACTTCCACGATGAAGGAATAGCATCGTGTAATAAAAATCAAACCCGCAAAATTATAATTTGCGTAATTACTGGTGGTAGGACCTCTTGTGAGTCCGCACGGGTAGGTACCACCGCCCCGCCTATTTCTGCCGTGAAGCAGTAATGCGTTTCGGTTTGAAGAAGATACTGAGACCTTAGAACTTCTATCTCAAGGTGTGTGGCGCATTTACGTTGTAGATGTCTATGGGTTCCAGTAACCACTTAACACTAGGTGGGCTGTGAGCTCGTCCACACATCTATGCAATAAAAAAAGGGTGTTTTTTCTAGCATGAATGGCCACACGAAGGTGATGTGCATTTAATACTTATATACCTATACTAGCTGACCCGGCAAACGTTGTTTTGCCATATATGCGCCATCTATTGATTACTTACTCAACCCAGTCGAAAGGTATCGACATCTGTTAGAATCATTTGGAGTTAACAGATAATTGTGACTGTCAAATAATAACAGACAAATAATTAGCAATAAATTAAAATTGCGACTATAATTTGAGATTTAAACTATCCTATCTCTCAAGTTGGATCGAACTGCACATGGTGTGCGAATTTTATTATAATCGATTAAGTGGTTTAGGAGTCCATTGAGGACAAACATTGTGACACGAGATTTATATATATTAAGATATAAATGAAAACATGTACAAGAAAGAACCGCATAAACAACATAACAAGAATCTTCGCATTTTCTTAGATAAATAAAAAAAGACTGAAATAACTGAAGGAATCCTCGAGGTTAGCGGACAAATCTACGATTCGCCTTCTACTTACTAAAGATCAAGCGTATCATATCGGATTCCGGACCCATTGGTCGGAAACGCAAGCGATACATTTCCGGTCTGAAGGCTTAGTTATAAATTCTTAAGGCGTTCGCGATCGTCTTGAATTGTACATTATCATAAATGTAAAAATGTTTTCATTGTTCTTTCCTTATTTCACACAGGATTTTCGATACAGAGATTTAAAGATCAAATTAGATAGAACGTAGAGAGAAACAAATCAAAACCGGGGTACATCTAATTATATAAGATAACATCCCTGGTTTCAGATTGCAAATATTAGTTAGTTTATCTATATATTAATACGTGAAGCAAAAACTTTGTATCCCTTTTTACGAAAATTGCGCGGACGGAGGAGTATGAAATTTTCCACACTTACAGAGAATATAGGGAAGAAGTGCACAATGCTAATATTATTTTAAAATAATGCATAAAAAAACCATTAAATCAATAAAGAAAACATTACACACACTACATACCATGTATTTGACGCACACACGCATACATACTATTTATTGTCAAACTTTTGTTCTTGACGTCTGTTATCAAATTGAGAATAGATTAAATATTGTTTGTCTTTGTTAATATTTTTTATAGTGTAGTCTTGGCGAAGTTTGTGATTATAGAAGTATAAAATACATTAAAATACAATCATAATAGTGTACAAACATACAATTCCAATTAATTATAGTCGAATTTCGACTACTGCGGGACCTCTAGTATAAATTAAAACGAAAATAATCAATGCCATGCCATTCATTTTACCACCCAAGCCTACAGAATGCTGATGCTCTTGAGGATTACATTTATGCGTTTAATATTAATATTTCTTGTAGAAAAACCTAAATGTATCTTCAGATTATTAATAAAAAGAGAACCTTCGCGCTCGCCAACAGCTATCGTTTTCACTGAAGAGGCATTCTAAATGTTTTACTTGTAGATCATTAACTTTTAAAGATTGTTGACGAGACGCGAATCCAAATTTATTAGAATCCGTTACATAGAATCAAATACGATTATTTGCTGTCTCGATTATATTCTTTTTACATGATAACCCCGCTTTCAACAGCGCGCTAAATTTATCAGTCCGTGATTAATTCTACGAATATGGTCATTGCTAATGAGCGTAAAACTAAGTAATCTCGAATTAATCGAATATATTCTATAAATTGAACATAATTTAAACTACTTTTAAGGATTAATCTCGCGTTTTTTAAACCGTAAAAGTATTTAGTTTTAATTACGTCTACGACTCTGGAAATCTACTAAATCTTTTAAGTATTGTAGAATAGAACAACTAACGCTTTGGGAAAACTATAGACACTTTGTAATTGACTAGCGACTAAAATGTTATTAGGCGAAATTCGAAAGCAACAAGCACCTCTTGTTGATTGTTAGGAATATTGAGGCCAAGCAGTTTGTTCACCTTCACAGTAAGTTGGATGAAAATTCTAATAGTACACGTTAACGTGTCTGGTATTCACAAAGGGAATACAGTAAAAACAATTGTCTAGAGTATTTCAAACTTAAAAATATGCTAATAAAAATAAAGTTAATAAAAATACAGTCTAAGTCTATATCAGAGGAAGTGTGAAAGTAACCCCGGTAAGCAATAAATTAAAGAGCGGACGGTTAGCGTGGTATGTACATGTGATGCGTAGAGAGAAGATGCATGTGACTAGGAGATGTATGGAAATGGTAGTGCAAGGTAGAGGGGGAAGAAGTTGACCGAAGAAGACATGGATGGAGTATGTGAATGACGGCTGATAGAAGAAAATGGAAGAGAAAAATTAGCTGTGCCGACCCCACCTAGTGGGATAAGGTGGAGAAAAAGAAGAGATTCTAAAGTCTAAATGCTACATCTTAGTAAATTAATACGTAATTAAGAATCTTAGCAGTAGTATTAGTAAGTCTTAGTAGGCTAAGTTAGAATGGTAGAAATGTTAGTAGTGCAATAAATGGCAATTATAATATGTAATAAAATAGATAGTAGCCCTATACTACAGCTATTTTTGCATATAAATAAAACGATTCAATTGAATTATAATTTAAAATCCGTATTTAAATACTATCTCGTATATATAAATACTTCAGTTAATTTAATTTTAATTCTATTACGACAGCTACAAGTCAGTTTTTCTCGTGCAGCTCGATAATTGGATTTCTGTGAAAATACCAAAATCGCACACAACAAGTTTTACATTAAAATACATCCCAGCTTAACATCAAAGTCGAAGTTCTTTACAAGGCATCAAGGCGCGTTACTCTCATACGTCACTGTAACTTCTATTGCCCTGTATTTGGAGTGAAGCCAGGCCCTAATGAGGGACTTCGAGCCGTTAACCTGAATACCTAGTTGCGTTCTGTTTTGAACAAAGAACGTTCTGGCAACGAACGCTCAACATCTGAGCGGACTCTAATCGGTTAGGCTCCTCTAAGCCTGATTTAAGGCACAATTATCGGATCTTGCGTGCATTAGAAACCTAAATCTGTTTGAATGGATCTAAAGACAAATATTGGTGGTACGATAGCCAATATCGATATTTGTTTGCGATAACATAATTAGCAGTATTTTGAATGTAGGTTAGGTACAAATATTTTAACGGTAACGGCTTGGTCTGTCCCTGGTATTGCTGAAGTCCATGGACGACGGTAGCCACTTACCAAAAGGTGGGTGCTCGTCTGCCTACAGGGGCAACAAAAAAAGAGTTTTTTGGCACTATAAGATAGACAAGACTTATGGCCTGCTATTGGAGTGCATAGGCAATCTCTAGAAATCTTCTAGCACTAGGTGGATCGTGAGCTTATTCACTCAATTACAGAGCATCATGTATGACTAGTGTTAAAAAACTTATTCGTCGACGCCGTATGCTCTTCTGCCTATAAGAGCAATAAAAAATATATACATAATTTGTTGAAGTCTCGTATTTGGGACGATTCATCTCTCATTAATTTTCCCCCTATTTTTTCCATCAATTGAACAACGTAAGCACTTTAAATAAGAGAAAAACACGTAGGCGCTTGTTCGTTTCTCATTTGTATATTAAATTTTCTCTCTTACACGTGCGAAGGATCTTTTTGGTAACTTGACTTTTTGAGCAATAATTTTCATCACGCCTCGTTTTGATATAAAAGTCAATTTCATTCTTTTGATGTTTTTTTCTTTTTTCTTAAGAACATAAAAGCAATATTAATCCAGTTTATTATGTTCATTTTCAATTTTATTTTTTTCATTAATATTATTCGAGATAGGTTTTGACATTCATTGAAATAATTGTTACTAGAAATTGGGAGTTCTATTATTAATTTCTGTTTTAGCCTCAATCGAGATGAAAAGTCGGAGAAAGAGAGATAGATATATAGATCAATTCATAGCTCTTAAAGATAATTTAAATCGTGGCTGAAAGGATACGACACCTGATGTAATCTTGTCGAGCGATACAAGTATCATCATCATTATTATCATCATCATCACCATTATCAACCCACAGTCATCCACAACTGGACACAGGCCTCCGATCCACACCACTAAGCCCGTTCTTCGGCTCTCCTCGTCCACCTCTCAACAGCCACCTTTTGAAGGTCATCGCACCATTTGAAATCGTCGTGGCCTAAAGCGATGTACCGGTGTTCGAATCTCAGGCGGGTAGGTACCAATTTTTCTAATGAAATACGTACTCAACAAATGTTCACGATTGACTTCCACGGTGAAGGAATAACATCGTGTAATAAAAATCAAACCCGCAAAATTATAATTTGGGTAATTACTGGTGGTAGGACCTCTTGTGAGTCCGCATGGGTAGGTACCAGCGCCCTGCCTATTTCTGAAGTGAAGCTGTAAGTCGTTTCGGTTCGAAGGGCGGGGCAGCCGTTGTTAGTTACTATTACATGAGACCTTAGAACTTATATTTCAAGGTGGGTGGCGCATTTACGTTGTAGTCGAGTGGCGTCCCACGTTAAAATTTCTCGTTAATAGACTCTTGGCTGATAGCGTCGAAGAAGTCTCCTGTGTGACCAACAGGTTTGCGTACTTGGTCATTAGGCTTTCTAGGCGCTGTAGTTTGCAGGTTATCCAGGTTTACGCACCAACTGTCTGACATTCGGATGAAAAATTAGAAGATATGTATCAAGATATTATTACTAGAGCTCTTCACAATACTACCAAGACGCAATTCAATGTAGTCATGGTAGACTCGATACAAGTGTACCGATGTTTAAAACCCGCAGTTCAAGTGCTAATTTTCTAATAAAATATATTACTTATATATCTCAAGTTCACGCATGAAATTCGCGGTAAACGTGAATAAGATCGTGTGAAAAATGAAACCTGCAAGAATTATAATATGCGTAATTACTATACAATTGAAATATAGACCTCAAGTCTCAAAGTGAGTGGCGGCGTTCATGTTGTGATGTCTATAATAACGAGCTCCGATAACCACTTAGCACCATTAGGGCCGTGAGCTCGTTCACCCGTCTCAGCAATTTTTTTTCCTACCTATGCTGATAGCTTTGATAGGCTATTTCAGCTTCGCCTTAACATGTAGGTAAGCTCACGGGGCTCAAGCCGGAGTGTTGCTAACACTGGCCTTAGCAAGACCAGTGCTTCGCAGAATCTACCACCGGATCGGAAACGACGACCCACTGAGAAGATCCGGCGAGAAACTCAGTGGGCTAACTAAGCAATAATAAAAAAGAAACGTAACAGCTTGTAAATACAGACAGGTTTTATGATTATTTCACATTAAGCATTTTGAGGTTTCAGAAGTCCTACGTTTAATTATAAATAGAAAGGTAACTGAAAATCCACTATACTGTGCGTATGAACGATATGAATATAGTAATTTTGAACTTCACAAAACTTTTAAAAGTAATATAGCTGTATGCACCTACTCTTGTATGGAAATGAAAACATATTAAATATCGGCGAACGCAAATAAACTTGTTCCATATAAGTTGAGAGCTGCAGGGTTCTTCGGAAATTTCCCGTTTCTGTTACATATAAGTCGAAGTATAAATTTATCACGTGCGAATGTGGCGCCATCTTGAGGAGCGCGACTCATTGTTTTCGGTTTAAGAAGTTTTCGTTTCATATAACTTACGTCATACCTGTATGAGAAGCACGTGTTTAGGAGCATAGAGAAGATAATACGTTTTGATAGGACATATGCGCAGGCCAGGAGCAATATGCTGGTAGGAAGCCTGCGATCGCTCGCGAAAAAATTAGCTTTACCTAAATTTAAGGTACTATTTTATATACCTTTACTGCCTGCTACCTGCCCAAGTAACCACAATTGAAACTCTATAGTCGCGGGTCGTTCTTACCTGTGTTGGTGACATACACAGAGAAACTTTCAGCTTTTATAAAATAACGAAGGTCTGGCTGTCGCGGGCTCTTGCTCTAAAAGGGCACTTCAAGGGTTATTCAAGGTTGCAGATCGGTTTTGAGACACATTAAGACCTACGGCCGGTAATGTCAAAACAAATCCTGCCAGTCTGGTTCGCTTAAAAGCTGCATACACCCTGAATTACTTCTTACATCAATATTATTTGTGATAGTAACCTTTCACAGTTACATAAAGTAATAAAGAAATTCTAATTTTATTATTTTAATAAAATTAGTTCAATACAATTTCGACTGCGGAACCTTTATTTTGACAAATTGTCATTAGTTTTTTTAAATATTTTTTCATACTTCTAATTTATAATTATTTTAAAACATTACAAAATGTTCATTGAGTATCTTCTCAAATAAATAAGACTGAAAAATGATGCCGTATATTACGTATTAATATAGATATAAACATATCTAAAAACATGTTTGATCAGAAATATAGCGCGATATAATACATATTTACTTATATGTTCAGTATTTTTTCTAGGAAGTCTATGTCTAACGTTACGTTAATTATTTTACTAGGAAACCAGCTTTGAAATGTGTAGTATTACCTACAACATGAGTCAAATGTTATACCTGTATTAAATACCGTCATCAAACATGATCATACAACATATGTGCAGTTACAGAACTATTCTCACATTACCCAGCGAAAGCCCAAATCAAATGTGACCTCAGGTATGTCAGACACCTAATTGTTATTCATGTGAATTACTAGACAAGCTATATCATATTGTGTAGGCTTCTTAATAAGCCTCAAAGGGCTCGGTAAATATTAGACCTTTATACCGCAACCCAGCTTAAGCCTTTGTACTATTAATTAATTTGTTTAAGTAATCTTATTTTGTTACGTTACATTTGTAAAATTGGAATCAAAGCTTACTTCTTTGAAGTCGTCGTGGTCTAAGGAATGAGACGTTCGACTATTTCGATGTTCAAATCCCGTAGGCAACAAATTTTTATAATGAAATACGTTATTAAGGATTAGCATCGTGTAGTAAAAATCGAATCCGAATAAAACATAATTTTCTTAGGACGTTTTGTAAGCTCGCAGAGGTAGGTAACACCACCTTGTCTATTTTTGCCGAAAACAGTAGGTAATGTATTGGGGTAGGCTATAAGTTCGCTCATCCATCTTAGCATTAAAAAAAATATTTTCATTTAAATACATAGTCATCTATGTAATTATTTTTTTTATTGCTAAGATGGGTGGACGAGCTCACAGTCAACCTGGTGTTAAGTGGTTACTGGAGCCCATAGACATCTACAACTTACACGCGCCACCCACCTTGAGATACAAGTTCTAAAGTCTCAGTATAGTTACAACGGCTACCCCACCCTTCAAACCGAAACGCATTACTGCTTCACGGCAGAAATAGGCAGGGCGGTGATACCTATCCGCGTGGACTCACAAGGGGTCCTACCACGAGTAAAAGTGGTCCTACTAACCATTAAATTCCAGTAAATTAATTAGATTTTTTTATACGTGCCTATGCTACTTCTTTCTATTTTTGACATATTGAAGGAACGTGGTGATTCATGCCTTCATAACGTACACTGAGTTGTTTTTTTGTTTAATATTAATTAAATTGTTGCAGATAAAATTGTTTCCAGTTTAACAGTTCATAAAAATATGCTACATCTAACATTGGTCATATGGTCACTGGTCGCGGGGCATATTGTGAGCTCATTATGGTTGGTAAATTCGATTTGCCAATTTTTTTGGCGAAGTAATCGGGCATTATACGTGTCAAGTTTGATCGTGGTCCACGTGGCTCCGTTTTGTCGCTGAACCTCATTAGAACCTTTTTGATATGCTTTCATTTTTTAACCAGTTCACTGGTAATCTGCTATATTGTATCGCTTTCATTACCAATTGTCAATGGAGGCTTTTACGTCCATTACGCATAGTTCTCTGATATAGTGACGTAATTGTTTCTGAGGAATCATTGGAGCTTGTTGAGTCAACCGTATTTCTTGGTATAACAGTGGACTCCAAACTGCAATGGGGACATCATATTCATAAATTGGCGAGTAAGCTCAGCTCTGCAGCATACGCAGTAAAAAAAATTAGAATGTTAACAAACGCGGACACGGCTCGTTTAGTTTACTTTAGTTACTTCCACAGTGTCATGTCCTATGGCATTTTGCTATGGGGCAATGCGGCCGATGTAGAAATGATATTTATTCTGCAGAAAAGAGCTATACGTGCTATTTATAACATGCACTCAAGGGAATCCCTGAGGGAGAAATTTAAAGAAATTAAAGTTCTCACTATGCCATCCCAGTACATTTTTGAAAATTTGATGTATGTTCGTAAACATATTGAGGAGTTTCCTAAAAAGTCGGACATACATAATAGAAATACTAGGAACAAACACAAGCTTGTTGTGCCGATGAGTAGGTTACATAAGATACGAAATTCATTCGGGTGTTTGTCTGTGCGCCTGTACAACAAAATCCCACAAGATGTTCAGAACCTACATATATGTCGGCGCAAATATGACTATTTACCTACTGATCATCAACTAATTACTCTGTGATAAGAAATTGATGTTAAACAGTCCCTTTTATTGTAATTTCAATACTTTAAAATCTTGTAAACACGCTCACGTGTTTAATACTTGTCAACACGCTGACGTGTAAAGTCCTATAAATACGGCCGTGCTGTCTAGCGTTTATTCATTCGTGTCCGAGCCGTTGTACTGTACGGATCTCTCTGTAAAGTTGTTACGCTTCTCGTGCAATATACGCAGTTCTGGTGAAGTTTTGTTTCGGAAGCCCAAACATGAGTCATCGTCGAGAACTTAATGACCGTGACGTCAGCAATGGTGACGTCACACTTTTTAAAAACATTCCTTCGGCGTTTCTCCTCCGTCATCAGAAGCGGGATCACACGCCGCCTTCGCTCAGCAACAACCTGGTGACCAGATAACCGTATCGGCGGATAATGACTACCCTCCAGCATCAGCCGATAAGCCTGTACAGTCTGCTTCACAAACCAGCATGGTCGAGCGACGGAATCAACAATCAACTGATCAATGAATACAAAAGATAAGTTTTTATTTTTGATTACTAAAATTCCACCACATAAGTACCACAGTGTACGCCCACTACATAAGTACCACAGTGTACGCCCACTACATAAGTACCACAGTGTACGCCCACTACATAAGTACCACAGTGTACGCCCACTACATAAGTACCACAGTGTACGCCCACTACATAAGTACCACAGTGTACGCCCACTACATAAGTACCACAGTGTACGCCCACTACATAAGTACCACAGTGTACGCCCACTACATCACACTACACAACATCCTTATCCGAACACCTTAAATAAATCTACGAGAACCGCCGAGAACTCTACGAGAACCGCCGAGAACTCTACGAGAACCGCCGAGAATTCTACGAGAACCCTACTATACCCTCCGAGAACCCTACGATACCCTCCGAGAACCCTACGATACCCTCCGAGAACCCTACGATACCCTCCGAGAACCCTACGATACCCTCCGAGAACCCTACAATCAAATCGCATTAATAAGTCTCAAACCTACATAGTTACAAGTAACGCAAGTATAACAGATGCGCTACTCAGAGAAACTTTTTATTCCTGCAGGTCAATGAGAATCAAAGAAAAAAAACCTACGAGAATCAACGAGGCCGGTGCAGAGCGCGCACCGCCTGTCAGTATGGCCGTGTCGGCGCAAGTATGACTATTTACCTACTGATCATCAACTAATTACTCTGTGATAAGAAATTGATGTTAAACAGTCCCTTTTATTGTAATTTCAATACTTTAAAATCTTGTAAACACGCTCACGTGTTTAATACTTGTCAACACGCTGACGTGTAAAGTCCTATAAATACGGCCGTGCTGTCTAGCGTTTATTTCACTTCGATAAAGCGGCACGACACGAGAACCCTCTCATCGTGGCCGCCGGTAACTACATTCCCGATCCTGCGGACAGAATGGAAAGCAGTCGACGTCGCCCAAAACACGTCATCTCGGATCCTCCCGATCCACTAACGGTGCTTCTAGGTACTTCAAGCACCGGTCACCGTTCTCGTCGAACCCGTCGCTTGCGAAGAAGGGCTCGACGAGTAAATTAACTCCCAGACACAGCCCACTGAGTTTCTCGCCGGATCTTCTCAGTGGGTCGCGTTTCCGATCCGGTGGTAGATTCTGCGAAGCACGGCTCTTGCTAGGGTTCGTGTTAGCAACGTCATCAGGTTTGAGCCCCGTGAGCTCACCTACAAAAGTTAGGGTTACGCTGACATAGCCTCTCAAGGCTCTCAGCTTAGGTAGGAAAAAAAAAAAAAAAAAAAAAAAGCGTTTTTTCATTCGTGTCCGAGCCGTTGTACTGTACGGATCTCTCTGTAAAGTTGTTACGCTTCTCGTGCAATATACGCAGTTCTGGTGAAGTTTTGTTTCGGAAGCCCAAACATGAGTCATCGTCGAGAACTTAATGACCGTGACGTCAGCAATGGTGACGTCACACTTTTTAAAAACATTCCTTCGGCGTTTCTCCTCCGTCATATACATAAGTTTAAGAAAACTATTAAAGAACATCTGTGCAATAAAGCTTACTATAAAGTCAATGATTATCTAGAAGATTGCACAAAGTGGAAATGAGTTGCTCGCTCCGGGCATTTCAATGTCGTAGTAATTGTTACGTTATAATACTCATTGTAAAAAATTCATATTTAAAAAAATAATATTCTAATAATCTAATATTAAAAAATAAATAAATAATAATTTCATATTAAAAAAAAAAAGAGACATGCCCGCTGAGTTTCTTGCCAATTCTTCTCAGGACGGAGGCTAGTTCTTGTGAATTGGCGGTAGTTCTTTTGACGTTCAACAAGTATGTACTTTCATTTATGTTGAATAAATTTTTTTAGATTTGATTTGATTTGATAAGTTTAACTTTAACTAAACCAAGACCCTGAATAGTAAGACAATGAAGCGACCCGCTTATCCAAACACGAAGGATTGTCACTTTAAAATCAAAGTTTGTTCATATTTTTTAAATGCGGCTCATCTAGCTAGATTAACGAATTTTATATTATTTTTGTTTTTCGAGAAATATCCATTATCATAAGTTCACTTAACTGTAGAAAAAGACTCATCTCTTTTTGAGATTAAAAAGTCACAGTTATAACGGCAGAACACATAGCTCAGCGTCTCGCATTCCTCCACGCAGACATCTTCACAGCGCCAGTTATTGGAAAATTCCGTTTGTAATTACTCTATGTGTACCAAAATTGCACGTTCCAATCAAAACATTCATTTCAAACGTTTTTATAATTGTTTTCTATTAGTGTTTTTACTTGAAGTAGACAGGAAAACCATATATGCGGATGCAGAGGAGAACACTTCATTCCAAAACTTGAGGGAACGTGATAAAATTACCATATTAAATAAAAGTGTATATATGTTTGTGTCTATATATATGTGTGTGTGTGTGTGTGTGTGTATTTGTATGTATATATATTGTTTTGTATCTTGTATTATATGTAATGTTTACTGTATGCACTAGGTTTATGTTCCTAATTCTTCTTTCCTTCTGCGGGTCTACTGGAAGAGATTTCAACATGAAATAAGTAGTGTCCTTGTACTCTGTATCCTTATTGTCGTGTTTCTTCTAACAGCTGTGTGTACAAAATATATTAAATAAAATAAATAAATAAAATAAAATACGAGTTATTATGTATAGCAAGTATTTTACATTTCTTTTCAATTACCGATGGTAGAGCTTCTTGTGAGCCCGCAAAGGTACCACCACCCTGCCTACTTCTGCCGTGAAGCGGTAATGCGTTACAGTTTGAAGGATGGGGCAGCCGTTGTACTGTAAAAACTGAGGCTTAGAGTTCATGTTTCAAGGCAGGTGGCGGCATTTACGTTTTGTGCATTCCTAGACTATTTAACACCAGGTAGGCCACGAGCTCGTGCTAGGTGGATACTTCGTCCAGACAATAAAAAAGAATATTTTCATGGAAATTCTGTAGCTGTAAACAATTTATACGGTCTTCAAAAACCGTAAAGTAATGGTGATGATGTAAGCGAAAACGTAAGATTGACCCGTTCTAATTATAACCAAAAAGAAGTGAACTAAGAACTAGTGGGTAGTTCGAATAATCTGATTCAAAATAGGAATTTCCCCTGTGTTCTGATTTGCCGAAAAGAGACACACAAAATACAACTACATTCAAAAGATTATTTATTGACGCATTATAAGTGTCCAAAGTTTTACCATACATTGTAATTTACGGTAGGCTTCGATGTACCAAAAAAATATATATATATATGTATTATTACGAGTCTTAAAGCATGGTACAGTCGTTAAAATGCTTTCAGATTTATTACATGATTCTTATTTTATGCTTAATAAAAAGACCAGAGTATAAAAGTCTATATAGATTTCGTTATGGTTTCCAATAAAAGTTCCTTTGGTTTTATTAGCTTTGATTTTGGTTTTCAAAAGTGAAAGAGGCGAATTTCCCTTCATTTAAGACGCAGCAACATAACCTCTGGGTCATCCTCTTTGGCCAGTCAATATCCTGAGAACCTATGAAGTTCAATTTTCGGGTTGTCTCTTTTTCTTTTTTTTCTGCACCTTATACTATTAGGTGCGGTCGGCACAGCTAATTTTTTTTCTTCCATTCTCTTCTATCTCTGTCTCTCATTGGATATTTTTACTTGTAGGTTAGTGACGTTTATAAAAATGTTCAAGGGCATCCTCTACGTTGATAATAGGTTAAGTAGTGTAATTGTTTAATTGTATATTGTGAATAAAATTATTTCCTTACATTATAAGTTAGATTAGTTTTCGTTGTAGTGTTTTTTTGTCGTATAGTTGTGTTTTTTATGTGTCTTTTTAGCTTGTGATGTGTATTGTGTGCCTAATAAATAAACAAAAAAGATGTCTGGTGTCGTGGGACACCGGATAGGAACGAAGTTCCCAATTATAAAAATATTAATTTAAAGTTCTATTCGAGGTATGAAGAAAGAGAGAGAGAGACAGACAGACAGACAGAGAAACATGCGACGCCGCACAGCTTACAATAGCTTACTATAGCAAAAAGTGTCGTGACAACTTTTCGTAAGAATTTTTTCCGTCTAGCTCCCTTTCACAACGCGCGATAAGGAAATTCGTTCCAATAAAATAAAAAATATCGTCATTCACACACTCCGTCCTTGTCTTCTTCGGTCGACCTCTTCTTCCCCCTTCCCCCATTCTGGATAATTCCATGACCTTCAGTCCTGATACAAGATTAGACCGCAACAGTATCTCGTTTATTCTCGGCAGGCTCTGCAAACAGAATAAATTGTCCCTCCGTTATTAGATGACACTTTATAAAATTTCCGATCCGTCTGATCGTGACCTTTGCGAGTGTGGCGTTTGGTTACGCGGCCCACACACCTATACAAACTCACTTTGTCAGGTCGGACGTCTGAATACCGTGGTACGTGAGGAATGTAGATCTTAGGGTTCTTATATAAAACTTGAATAGCTGTAAAGGGTATTCTGATATGTATTTTTTGCAACTAAGGACTATCTACTTGTAATTGAATTTCATTGGAAGAAGTAAATTGATGACTTATCAGATAAAAATACAAGCTACCCTAAGCAAATGGTTCATTCTTGTTTTAGGCTATTTATAGACTGAAATACTAACTCATATAAAAGTTCCAGCTATCCGTAACTGTCACAAATCGGAATAATACACGAATATACAAGAATTTGTGACCTTTAAGGTCCTAAATTGGATGGTAATGTTCATGATGTAACTTGACTAGCTTGGCAACGGTGAAGTCTTAAGCTAGGTGTTTTCTCCTCTTCTCTTTCCATGTTCTCGCTCTCTCCTATTCGTCCACAGATGTTTTTTTTTATATTTTTTATGGCTTAGATGGGTGGACGAGCTCACAACCCACCTGGTGTTAAGTGGTTACTGGAGCCCATAGACATCTACAACGTAAATGCGCCACCCATCTTGAGATATAAGTTCTAAGGTCTCAAATATAGTTACAACGGCTGCCCTACCCTTCAAACCGAAACGCATTACTGCTTCACGGCAGAAATAGGCAGGGTGGTGGTACCTACCCGCGCGGACTCACAAGAGGTCCTACCACCAGTAGATTGGTATTATGGGAGGTCTGCCCATCCTACGTTTTCCGGTAACTTTTATTCTATTATCATCTGCCCATGTAAAGTAATATAAATAAAATCATAGACAGTTTTAATTCATCGCCTAGATATTCTCTTTATTTTGATCGCCACACTACATTTAAATTTCTTTGATTCGAAGGCGAGTAATAAATACGTTTGCTCAGCAAAAGTCTTTGTAACACGCAAGTACTGGCGTTGCGCGACATCGGCCGGTTGTCATCGGGCCGAATGCGGTATTGACCTTACGAACACGATCCGAAAGGAAGCCGAATCCATTAGCGTATTTCGACTGAGATTTACTTCCGTATTCACATTCCATTTATTTTAAAAATACGAATCTATGGGGCACGCTTAAAACAATATTGATAATTACGTTTCGGTCGCATATGGCCTTCAAACGAAATTGAGTTACGATTGAAAACAAAATTTTCTTCTTTCACATTTTTTTCCGATTGAACGAATTTATGAAAATAGGAATATTTGTTGGCGTTTTGGATGAGAATACAAAAATGTGTAACACAATTTGTACAAAATAACATTCAAATGTCGTTTTTGCTGATCGTACTTCTTGAATTATTAAAATTACTGTTCTGAGAGTTCTACTTCAAACCAACATTTTGAATAGCTTTGCTACGGCGTAGCAGCGTAGCGGAAAATCGTAGTAATGTCTACTAGCTGCTTGTCATTTGTAGCTCTGTTAACATTACAGTGCCAATGTAGCATGTCGTTTCAGCTTACGTTGAAACACGAAATCAATGGGTCATTTGTAGTGAATCCACTTTACTTACCTTTTAAATTGAATTGTAAAATGGTTTCGCAGCAAAAATGCTGGACCATCGAAATCGATTTGTAATGATTACTATGTATTTTCACACAATCTTTGCCAATCGAATTCTCGTATAAACTTTTATTTGACTCACAATTTTGCATTGTATTACCTACCTTGAAACAAAAGGATGAAGACCCAATTTCGTGTATAACGACTGTTCTACCCCTCATAATGGAACGAATGCCTGCTTCATGGCAGAAATAGGCAAGATACCAATACTTACACGTACTGAATTACAATGCAACCTGTGATGATACAAATATGCAAATTAATCCTTCTGAAAGTTTATTGCTATGATGGATGAACGAGCTCACGACCCATCTGGTATTGAGTGGTCAGCGGAGCCTATAGACATCAAAAACGTAAATGCTGCTACGTACCCTGGGACATGAGTTCTAAGTCTCATTTTTTACAGTACAACGGCTGCCTCATCTTTAAAAAAAAAAAAACATTCTTGCTTAACATTACAAATAAGTGTTGGTACTCACTCACATGGGCTCACAAACCGCCTTAACACTATTAATTACGCAAACTATAATTTCCTGCCTGTGGGTTCGAAATCTAGCACAATTACAGCAATCATTCGTCAGCATGTGCTATATACGTATTTACTTAATATCCTGAAATGTTTTCATAATTTAATTAATAGTAGTGGCCGCCCAGTACTCGATATTCGACTATAACTAATTATTGATTTAAATTATAAGTTTGAATATTATAATAGTTCTATTGTCAAAGACTACGTCTATAAACACAGATTTCGCCAAGGCGATATATATATGATCTTCAAAACAAACAATATTAATCTATTCTCAATTTGACCACAGACTTTAACAATAAACAAAAGAGTATGTGTGAGTGTGTGTGTGTGTGTGTCAAATGCATGGTAGTGTGTATAACTTTTTTATTGATTTAAGGTATATTTAATGCATAATTTTAAAACAATATTTGCATTCTTTACTCCTTCCCTATATTTTTTATAAGTGTGACAAATTTCATACTAGTCATACTAGATATATAAATAAAGTAATATTCAAATTTTATAGAGAAAACATAATTTTGAAGTGTCTCGACGATTTCATTCTATTCATCAATTACGATAAATATCATAGAACTATATATAAAGGGACACTTGGCTACCGCTTTGGTAGGATAACGCTGAAAAACCTATTGATATTCGGATCGCGTTAAAATATATGGACGTGGAGAAAAATAGGCTGGTCGAGTCACAAGTACTTGTAGGAAGGTTTGACATTTATTGCTCCTTCATACTTGTGAAGGGAATGGTAATAAAGTCACTATTTTTGGTGACATGATTAAATCACTTTTAAATATGAAATTTTTATTGGTTAGATGGGTGCAGCAGCTCATAGCCCACCTGTTGTTACGTTGTCACTGGAGCCCATAGACATCTACAGCGTAAATGCGCCACCCACCTTAAGATATAAGTTCTAAAGGTCTCAAGTATAGTTACAACGGCTGCCCCACCCTTCAAAACGAAACGCATTACTGCTTCACGACAGAAATAGGCAGTCCGCGCGGGTAGGTACCACCATCCTGCCTATTTCTTTTAATGTGCTTTTTGCGAAGATAATAATCAGCTTAGCGCTTCCGTCCACTTTGGCAATATAAGGTTGAATTCTCATTCGTATTGTAGACAGACTGTCCGCTGCTTTGAATAGTGCATGACTGCTTCGTGACAGACATGGGTAGGACGCTCGACCGTGCAAACTTAAATTACGTGCCGCCACTAGCAATCACGGAACTAATATTTGCGGTGGAATGTGCCGTGATACCGTAGTGGTCAGCACCGCAAATCAATTATGCAATTGAAATGTAGTAGTTACACTGCACCAACGATGTGAAATTCTAATTTATTAAATAAAATTGGAATTTCTGCCTCGCGTCTTAAGAGCGTTGCGTTTGAGGCAACTTTAAGCTCCTTTTTTTTTATTGCTTATATGGGTGTACGAGCTCACAGCCCATTTGGTGTTAAGTGGTTACTGAAGCCCATAGGCATCTACAACGTAAATGCGCCACCCACCTTGAGATAAAGTTCTAAGGTCTCAGTATAGTTACAACGGCTGCCCCACCCTTCAAACCGAAACGCATTACTACTTCACGGCAGAAATAAACAGAGGGTGGTACCTACCCGTGCGGACTCACAAGAGGTCCTACCACCAGTTCTATCTATCTTTCTACCAGTCCTGTCTATCTTTATATAAAATATAACCTTTTTATATTTGTCCTAAATGCGTTCCTAGGTCGATTGTGATGTAACTTCGTAAAGTTGTTAAAGACACTCCACGGAAAGTTACACTACCGCGGTGCGTGACTAGCGATGTAATCATAAATAGTTAGTTTTTCTTGAAATAGTGATAATCACAGTAGACTGTGAGCTAGTTTCATTAGTCCTGCAACAAAATAAGAGCTTATCACATTTCTTTTCTTCGTTCTGAAACTAAAAAAAAAACAGTTATGTGCCAAATTCGTTCTGATTTCAAGCAGACTATTAAATATTTTGGCAAAGAGGAATTTTATTTATTTATGAACTTTTGAAATATGTATGCATTGTAGAGAAGAATGAAAAATTTTTGGTAAAAAAACTCAGTCGTCCAATTGTTTTTTACCCTCAAGTAATTTAGAGTAAGTAATACTGCTGTAGCTTTAGATTAAATCTAAAACGAGAACCTTAGAAGCTTAGCTTCGGTGGTGAGCGGTTAAATATGCACAAGACTTAAGGGAGTACATAAAGGGGGTATTTCCGACAAAGGCTTGAACAACTCTGCAGCACCAGCGGTGTATCTTATAAAAGTGCTATTCCAGCAAAAACCTCCGGGACGTCGGTTTTATGTGTGCTACCTTCATAAGTTACGCGGTCGTTGACCCACGTAATGGCCCGGCCATGCTTGTGTCTAACACGTACTACAGCGGGATGTTTTTGTAATGACATTTTCAGAGGCGAATTTGGAAATTCACGTTCTACATCCGATGTTCTATGACAGTTGTCTATTTTATCTGATCTAGAATATTCTTTGATCTCTGTGTTCCTTTTTTATTTGATCTGACCAACCCAGCGTGACTAACGGTTGCGACTGAGAAACTAGAGATACGAATACACAGTTTACAACTAAAACGGGACTCTGATTAAAATATTCAATTAAAATTTTAATTTGCTGATAATCTTCCCGACGTTTTAGTATAGATAGTAACTACGCACCGAATATTCATTTAACTTATTTAGTTTAATAAAATCGTAAACGTTATTATCACGGTTTATTATTTTCTTTCTTTTTTTGATTAAACGGGACTATGCAAGGTTTTTTGAAATGGTAGCCTAAGGGACTGTTAGAACTACTCTTGGACGCACGATGGACTTACATGAAATATATCAAATAATCTATGGAAATGAAAATTAATATATAATCTGAGAACGAATTCATAGATTCGTTTCTGTTTCAATTTAAAGGTCATTGACAAATCAATATTGCAAGTGCAACTCCCATTAATATGTAATACGACTTCGGACCTAAAACTCGCACATGCGCTGCATTCTTAATTGAGAATAATATAATCTTACTGCATATGAGTTAAGGTAATGTTGTTACAGTAGTCTCGTTCCTGAGGTTAGCAGAGACTTGGCAATTAGATCTACTGATGAATAGTTGAAGGGATAAATAATATGTTGGACCAGACTACTGCCAAGAAGCAGTAAGGGTGGGACAACGGTTATACTATACGTTTGAGATTCAGACCTCATGTCTCAAGGTGAGAGGCGGGCGACATGCACATAGTGTTGTCTGTGGATTCCGGTAGCCACTTAACCTCAGGTGGGTCGTGAGCTTGTTCACAATGAGCTGTCCTTGCGTCGAAAAATCTGATCTAAATCGGCCAGCATTTCACAAAAACATTCACGATTAACTATACTCTGTTTCAAGCTGGCGGTATTTGCGTTGTACATGTCTATGTGCTCCGGTAACCACTTAACACCAGATGGGCCGTGAGCTCGTCCATCCATAAATACAATTTAAAAAATATATTCATTTTAGGA
This sequence comes from Bombyx mandarina, assembly GCF_030267445.1. Classification (NCBI taxonomy): domain Eukaryota; kingdom Metazoa; phylum Arthropoda; class Insecta; order Lepidoptera; family Bombycidae; genus Bombyx; species Bombyx mandarina. Next base: position 6,104,634 of record NC_143227.1, on the reverse strand, counting down.
ACATAACCTTTATAGAAATATACGTGAACTATTTAAATCGTTCATTTAACGTAAAATAAAATAATTTTCAACCTAAGGAAACGCGTAGAAGCGTGAAACGTTTCTGAATCTTTCACAGTAAAACTTTCAAGATAAATCCGTGTTGATTACGGGAGAAATGGTCTTACCGTGAAGTATCTGTCAACAAGGATAAAATGTGTGACCCTGGGGAGCATTATCTAAGCAATTCATTTTAGAATAGTGGAAACTTTGGTTCATAGTACATAATATTACAGAAAGGCTAATTATATTATCGCTCACTAGCGTTATTTGAGATTTCGAGCTTAAGTTTCAAGATCGAAGGTCATGTTCCGGTGTATATGCTTTCCATCATTTCACACTACTTAGACCGTAAGATGGACTGGTCATTTGTGATAAGAAAATCATGCCATCATTCCCTATAATATGATCAAAGAGTCCAAGAGAGATCCAAAAGTCACATAATCATAAAGTTAAGAGTTTTCTAAATAAACTATTGACATTGTTAATATCATGTTTGACAGTTGTGTTCGCCGTGCTTAATAATTGATAGCGTCAATGAGTATATACAAATCGCAATTAGTAATAAGACTTATTAATAAAAAGAATAAAATTACTCTCTTAGTGAACACGATAGTCGTTTATAATTGTGTCACTTTTGATAACGATTTTTTGGAAGTTTTCCGTGGGCAACGAAATTGTCTGGCCTTTTGCCCTTTGCGAGGTCATATTAAAATCTAATTGTTAATAATGTTTTATTACGACATAATTAATAATCGACTATAAAAACGGGATCCCCGATTTCAAAAAGAGCCACAGTGGAGAAGAACTGATGATATAAAGGGAATTTCTTTCTTAGAGTTCCTTAAATTATTCTCTTTATGTTACTCCCCTTTTAAACGGACAATAATCATCGTTTATTTTAAAGTTACAAGTTTTTTAAATATACTTAAAGGCGTAATCGTTTGTTTTGTTAATTAAAGTCATCAGTTTTAACTGGTGTTAGGACCTCTTGTGAGTCCGCACGGGTAGGCACCACCATCCTGCCTATTTCAGCCGTGAAGCAGTAATGCGTTTCGGTTTGAAGGGTGGGACAGCCGTTGTAACTATACTTGAGACCTTAGACTTATATCTCGAGGTGGGTGGCGCATTTACGTTGTGGATATCTATGGGCTCCAGTAACCACTTAACACACACCAGGTGGGCTGTGAGGTCGTCCACCCATCTATAAAAAAAAAAAAGGTCGTTGCCCTTAAGATTCGCGAAAATGAAAACACTATCACTTTTTTTTTTCATGTTTGTTTCTCGAAAATTTAAAAATTAACACCGCACGATAAAGCTTCGTGGACATTTTCAATGGCCTTTCTCGTTGCTATTTTTTAATTTTCTTCGTCGCCATTTTACCGTGATGAGTTTTCGGTCTTAGTCTTTTCATTTTATGCGGTTTGTGTACTATAAAGTTAATTAATATTTAAAGAACACTTTGTATGTTAATAGTTAATATAAAATCAAGTAAAATAATCAATCGAAACAGGTTTTAAGGTGCAATTAGAAAACAACTGGAATAACATCATCACTAGTGGTAAGATCTCTTGTGAGTCCGCGCGGGTAGGTACTACCACTGTGCCTATTTCTGCCGTGAAGCAATAATGCGTTTCGGTTTGAAGGGTGGGGCAGCCGTTGTAACTATACTGAGACCTTAGAACTTATATCTCAAGGTGCGTGGCGCTTTTGCGTTGTAAGATGTCTATGGGCTCCAGTAACTACTTAATACCAGGTGCGCTGTGAGCTCATTCACTCACCTAAGCAATAAAAAAAAATGTAGCAACATTAAAACGGAGTTAGATCGAGAAAATATCAACTACATTCACCGAGTCATTTATATGAACGTAATATCCGAAAATATTGTGAAGTCTGAAGCTAACAATACTATTAAATCAGAAAATGAGAGATGATAAAATAACTCATTATAATCATATTTATATCTCATTATACATACACACCATATTATGTATATTTTTGTGTTGTCCAGCTGGAGCACTGGGTATGAATACTCCAGAGGGTCCCACAAACAAGTTCGAAAAGGAATGGTAGCGAGCGAGGTGCGGACGTATTCTCGTGTGTATGCTTTGGTGGTTGCGGGTGAACTGTCGGCGCCAGTAAAGGCGCACGCGCGGCTTGCCAAAAGGAAAGCCACTCGGTCGCTACTCTTTGAATCGCGCCGGGAACTGACAACGAGAGTCCCTGATTGGTCGCGGCGCGCGATCAGACGCGGCTGCCGACGCGGCAGGCGTTAGGGTTGCTATAATATTAAATTCTTGCTCACTTCAGAGAAATATCATCTGATATACATTTATTTTACAATTTACATTTATTTACACGAAGACTGACAGAATCCATCCGAGTTAAATTAGTCTAAAACTGAATGATTGACTGGCTTCGATAAACTTTCCGCTCTTCAGAAAACAAGACGAGATCCCGAGTACTGGAACCTTTATCTAGAACTCTGGCGAGATCATATTCCTTATGAGGGATTATAATCTTTTTTATAATTTTCTTAATCAATCTTTTCTTATTTTTTTAATCTTCGTAAAAATGATCACATATCTTACTATCGTGCTCAGCTTCTATTGATTCGCCAGCGTCGTGATTTACGTGCACTGAAGGCACTTCATTTCTTACTTGTGTCTCTGGACCCTCCATCCTATCTAACTTTTTATTTTCAATATCTTCACTGCAGCTATGAGCGGACCCTACGTTCCCTTCATAACCTATTAATTCGTTGCCCCACACATAGTTTTAGTTATGTTCGGGATTCTTTTGTCGTGCAGTCTATTCTGCTATGGAATGCGCTCCCTCTAGAGATCACATTCATTACTGACCGGTACGTACTCAAGTTAAGGGTTCGGCGAATTCTGTTGGAAAAGTTGGCGGAATCGTGTAATATATGAATATTGTATAAACTATATAAAGGATTTTTCATTAAGAGCACTTGAACTTAAAAATAAAATTAAAAAAAAAGCTGTTTCAGAGATATTGCCACAATTTATCGAGCGCCCCTATTGAAAAACTCTAGATTTTTTTAAACTCGTATTTTTTTTATATTTTTTTGTATACTTATATATTTATATTGGTGTTTACGTGTTTAACCGATATTTCAATGCATTACTTACTTTACCCTACCCTTGGTTGATATGCCTAAGGCATTAAGTCAGCCAGTGTAAATAAAACATGAAACGTAATAAATAAAGAGATATTTATTAGATGCATAGTATATTATTGTATAATATAACATTAAGTACTAGTCAAACTCAGTCTGCTGTGCTAGCTGATTTTTTATTCGACTTTGATTCGATCGCTATCAAGCTTCACGGTATCAGTCGCTTGGTTAATCTGAAGATTTTATCGTAATCGGTTCAGCCGTTTCAGAGAGGGAGAGAGAGAGAGATAATATGCACTTTGACACATCCACTTTTCTTCTTCTTCTCAATCGTTTCAGTGTTGACACCTGTGTAGTGTTAGAGGGGGCAGGCTTAACGCGTCTTTTTTTATTTTTTATTGCTTAGATGGATGGACGAGCTCACAGGCCACCTGGTGTTAAGTGGTTACTGGAGCCCATAGACATCTACAACGTAAATGCGACACCCACCTCGAGATATAAGTTCTAAGATCTCAGTATAGTTACAACGGCTACCCCACCCTTCGAACCGAAATGCATTACTGCTTCACGGCAGAAATAGGCGGGGTGGTGGTACCTACCCGTGCGGACTCCCAAGAGGTCCACCAGTGATTACGCAAATTATAATTTTGCGGGTTTGATTTTTATTACACGATGTTATTCCTTCACCGTGGAAGTCAATCGTGAACATTTGTTGAGTACGTATTTCATTAGAAAAATTGGTACCCGCCTGCGGGATTCGAACACCGGTGCATCGCTACATACGAATGCACTGGACGTCTTATCCTTTAGGCCACAACGACTTCTAATGATGTTGCGCCATCTCTCCATTTTTACATACCTATTATAATAACATATTGTATTTAAAGAAGAAATACGACTTCCTCGATAAAGGAATAACATCATATAATAATAAATCATAATTTGCGTAGTCATTGGTTGTCTTATTGAATATACATACTAGTGAAATTACTACGGAAACTCGTCTCGACTTTATACTTAAATATATATTTGAAAAAAAATATAAATAAATTTCTGCAGCTTTAGTTCGCTAAATTCTAATGACTGAGCTTAATTGAATTAAAGAATTTACTGTAATAATCTTTCGTTTCATCTTTGCGCGAGTCGTATACATAACAAAAATATTTTTAATTTCAAAGTTAAATTTTAAAGAGATGAAATCTCAACAGTATTTTTACTCGATAAAATGTACTGTTATGAAGTATACAATTAATTTAAGACAATTTTTTTTATCGCTTTTAGCGGTTTTTCCTTGAATCTTCAGACGAACCAGCGCCTGCATATAAACGACACTATTATATCCTTTCGTATTGTATTCCGCAACCATAATTGGGAGTGTAAAATTTTATGTAACGCTCAAAATTTCGTTGTGTTCAAATTATAATTATTTGATACTAAATTTTTTTATTGCCCTTGTAGGCATACGAGCATACGGCCCACCTGATGGTGAGTGGTTACCGTCGCCCATGGACTTCAGCAATTCCAGCGGCAGAGCCAAGACGCTGCCTACCGCTAAGAACCGCTGCTATGGACAAGATTCAGCGTGTGTTCAATGAAGCGTCTCTGTATTACAAAATTTTAATATCATCTGAAGTAACTATTAAAGTATCTTTTGGCTTTACGTTATTCTGTTATAACTGAAGGCAGTTATTCTGAATATATATATTCAGATGCGTTTTTTTTTAATTTCTGTTGATGGACAAATGAGCTCATCATCCAGTTTATCCTTGCCTTGCTTACGCATTGTGACTCCCTCTCTTACTCCCGGGAAACACCGCTATTTCATCCGGATATCCTTATACAAGATTCATGAAGAGCAGCTTACATGCTGTCTACTTGAGTTTCCCTCGCCGATCCCAAGGCCAAGATTTAGGAGGACAGGATTTGACTGAAATGTCTATCCTAGCTCGAAGGCGAAGTGTTGATGGGGAGACAAGAGAGAGTTCTTTCACACGCCATCTGCTTCTGAATGATGGTAATAGTAGCAGTAGTCCTAGGGTACCCCGCTGGTACATAGAGTCCTCACAAGTTCTCTCCACTTCACTCTGTCTTGCGCTTGCTCATGAATGATGGATGATGCTTCTCATGAATGATGGTACAGTCGCATAAATTAAACATCGCCCACCATGAGTCACTACAAAGCAAGGTAGCGACTACGCTCGGCGTCGACAAATCGATCCTGATTTGTGTGACAAAACTACGGCACTGCCCCTTCTATGTGGGCTCTATCGTGAGCGTATACCATATGTCAGTGTATTCAAAACTCATTCGCAAAGGTGGCACTCTGGCGTCACCTCAGCTTCGATCTGGTGCAGGTACTTCCCGAAGCCAGCATGCTCGGTGAGCATCTACCCACCCAAAGGATGAACCCTCCTCGATTGAAAGCACAGCAGGGCCTAAGATTTACCGAATGGCGCGTCGAGGTTCAGTCTTCTAAACAAAGACAGGTAATGTGAATTTATCATCCACCTTGGATGAATATTGGCGACGGTAACCACTCATCATCGGGCCGTATGCTCATCTGCCTACAAAGGTAATAAAAAGAAAGAATTCTCAAATATATTGCGGGTATTTGTGTCTTCGGACCGGAATACGTGTTTGCTTTGAGGCAGAAATAGGTAGGATATTAGTAACTAGCCCTGTAAACTGATTATATACAAGTCATAAATAAAAGTGTACCATCACGAACATAAGATTTAAGGATAGTGGATACTGTTATACGGGATTCTATAAATCCTATTTTTATTTTAAACTAAATTTTAATTTAAGCAGAATTTAATTAAAACTTATTTAATACAAAATACATATTTCGTATGGATCCAGTGAAGGATGGAAACGAGCTAATTGAGTGAGTGGGAATGGTAATGAGGTATGGTATGGATAAGGATATGGTATTTTTTTATTTTTTTTTATTTATAAGACACCCGTCATCACTGGGCGTTACTGTTTCCCCTAACATAGGTCAGAGTCTTTTTACATCCGATTCGTATTTACATTTTAACTTACACCCTATCCATTCTACTCCTTCTTTGGGAGATCCTACTTTGGCCTACTATTATTTATTTTATCTTTATTAATATTTCGTTACTGACTACTAACAATATTTCATCTTATTCTTATAAACCCCACCTGTCTTATATATATTTTATTATTAATCTATGTCCATTGTTGCCATATCCTTATTTCTCTTACTATTTCATTAACCTACTTATATCTATTACATGTTTTGTATTGATATTATGTTTGATATTAGCAGATAAGAAAAATAGAAGCTATGGAATATTGTAAAAAAGTAATTAGAATAGTAATAAATAGAAATAAGCAGTAAATGATTACTAAAATATATAATAAAATAGTATATATTATTAGTAACAATAAAAACGTAAGATGTGCAAAAAAAAAAAAAGGATATGGTAAAGCTGATGCAGCAGGAATACGGGGTCTGCATATCTACGGTACTGGAACCCAGATATAACAATATGGTAGGCAGAGGCTTGGCTGTACCCCTAGTATTGCTTATGTAATGTTCTAATCAATTACTTAAAATAATGTTAGGCCTTCAAAAATAGGATGGCAAACAATAAATAACCCAATTACAAAAGCTGCTTATTACGAAAAACATTTCAGAAGCAGTATCCCGTGAATTTTTTCAAATCTTGATAAATCTCGTTACAGATGAATCGCGACGGCGCTGAGAGAATAATTTTTCTCAATTTATATAAAATGTCTGTAGAATTATTAATGTAATTATGTAAAATCGTGAAAGTTAATTGTTAAATTTTAGAATGAGACCAAAGCGAGTAGAATATAAATAAACATTTAGGCCCTGGGGCCGAATAAGTTGTTAATTGTTTGTTTTTTTTAAGGAAGATAGGGTCCTACAGATAATTTTATGAAAGAAAAATGTTTAAGTAATATTAAAGATTTCAATTACTATGAGACAAAATAAATATTTTTTTGTCCATCGCGATAAAAATCCCTTCGTTTTAGGTAATTTGTGAAGTTCGATATTAATTAAGACGGCGAATGGGTTTTCTCAATTATACAGTACCAACGGTAGCCTTGATGAAATTAATTTATTTTCTAAAAGTATAGCTCTGATGAATAATTTATTGTTTAACTAGCTGACCCGGCAGACTTCGTAGTGCCTCAATCGATAAATAAAAGACCTAAACTTTTGTATAAAATAAACTTAAAACAAACAAATGGAATCCGTCCGACGGGGGACACATCAAAGGAAAAACATTTTTTTTTTTAATACCGATCATTTTCATACTTTTTCAACTTTTAAACCTTCTCTGGACTTTCAAGAATAATCCAAGACCAAAATTAGCCAAATCGGTCCAACCGTTCTCGAGTTTTAGCGAGACTAACGAACAGCAATTCATTTTTATATACTTATATATAGATTGTCTGACTACGAATTTTAATACACGATTTTTGCTTCATTAAACTTTCTGACAACTACATAACGAATCTTTTCTATATAGCTATGTAATAGTATTAAAAAGGTTTTTATTTGATAAGGCCTGCACAACTAGTACTATAAAATAAATCCCCATGACTTTACCAACGATTCGGAAAATAGCAAAACTCTTTAAATCAGTATAGATAAATTTTTGTACACCATTTAAAACTTTAAATTTTTAGGTGATATATGCGGTCCGATCCGAGAACAATTTAGCAATAATTTTAATTAAGAAATATGCCCAAAATGTGTTAGACATTAGTTTCAATACTATAATTATCAATTTAATTAAATAATCCAGTTCTTCAGTTAGTTATAGTTTGTTTTCTATTTTGAAAGGCCTCTAATCTATCCAGAAGTTCGCTTGATTGCCCAGTCTGCCCATTCTGCTAACTAGAATTTGCAGTAAGGATATTCTAAATATTGAAGATCAGAGAGTTGTTCTGAGCTGGTAATTACAGTTCATTTCATATTGGCGAGTACATCTTTTGTATTCTTCTTTAATTTATTTTTCAGTTCGAGTCTTCACGAAGTCATTATGAATCGTGGTAGATTGAGCATCTCCAATGTGAGATCTACCAACGGCTATTTTAAATTAATATTCATGTTTATTTTTAGTTCATTTTTATATTTTATTGAATTTATATAACAAAATATATATTATTCAAAGCTTGAACGTAGGCAAGCTTCTTGTAGTATAGTATAATATGGACACTAAGGTTTTTAAGTGAAACGATGGGGAGAGTGGAAAGAAAAGATGTCGGTACCAAAAATCAGTGGAAGAGTGCAGCATGTAGCCCTGATCGAGAGTCGCGGTAAATATGGTGCTGACCGACGTGAACCGTGATGAATGAGGAGAATTTCATCTATGGAATATACTGTAACTGAGATTGTAATACCATAGCGCTTTTTTACTGGTGGTCCTCTTGTGAGTCCCCACCGGTAGGTACCACCACCCTGCCTATTTCTGCCGTGAAGCAGTAATGCGTTTCGGTTTGAAGGGTGGGGCAGCCGTTGTAACTATACTGAGACCTCAGAACTTATATCTCACGTCGTAGATGTCTATGGGCTCCAGTAACCACTTAACGCCAGGTGGGCTGTGGACTCGTCCAACCAACTAAGCAATAAAAATAAATAAAAAAAGCGCTTCAAGAAACGGAAACAATTAATATCCTATACTTCACCTAAATATACTTCACCGACATACAATTTTAACAAAATAACAAAATGTACTTCAATATTTTGTTATTAAAAATTCTATTAGAGACTTAAGCGTTCTTCAGCTTCGTTTAAAAATCAATTCTCAATTCAGGCTTAAGCTTAAAAGCATATTCTCATTCTAACGTTTCAACGAAAGCTTTAAGAATTCATGTGGAGCTTACTTATTTTCCTTCACAAAATGGCTACAAAGTACCTTAGGGCTTAGTGTCATTTGGGCTAAGTATACCGATAATTATAGTTCGTTAATATACCGGTAGTTAATCTGTTCCTTCGTGCGAATATTACGTTGCTAATTATTCAATTCCTTGTCATTTTTCACAACTTCGATCGTTGTCAAATGAAATTGATTAATGAATCAATAATCAGGCTACAAGGTAGCCTATTTGCCTATTTCTGCTGTGAATCAGTAATGCGTTTCGGTTTGAAGGGTGGGGCAGCCGTTGTAACTATACTTGAGACCTTAGAACTTATATCTCAAGATGGGTGGCGCATTTACGTTGTAGATGTCTATGGGCTCTAGTAACCACTCAACACCAGGTGGGCTGTGAGCTCGTCCACCCATAGCAATAAAATAAAATAAAAGTTGGTAAAGCTTGAGTGTTTATTTTTTGTTGAGGCTACCCTTAATCCATGTCGATAAATGAAAACTAATAATGGAACTGCAGATTACAACAGCGTCCGTGTACTGCACGAGTAATTAGCAATTGGCGATATTTCAGGTTGTACTCTTCATCTTTTTTTTTTTTTTTATTGCCCTTGTAGGCAGACGAGCATACGGCCCACCTGATGGTGAGTGGTTACCGTCGCCCATGGACTTCAGCAATGCCAATATATACTAATATTATAAAGCTGAAGAGTTTGTTTGTTTGAACGTGCTAATCTGAGGAACTACTGGTCCGATTTGAAAAAGTCTTTCAGTGTTAGATAGCCCATTTACCGTGGAAGGCTATAGGCTATATAACATCACGCTAAGACCCATGCAAGCGGAGCCCCAATATTGAATGTTTCAAAATCGAGTTTTAATCCATTATGAGAGCCTCCATTGCGTGCGCTGCAGCGTTATACCTAAGTAACTATTCCACGCGGACGAAGTCGCGGGCAAAAGCTAGTCTTATCAATAAAATAGACCTATAAGTCTGCAAAGTATACTTGCTGCCTTAATCCTATCCTAGCCTATCTGATTTCTCAGACACAGCCCACTGAGTTTCTCGCCGGATCTTCTCAGTGGGTCGCATTTCCGATCCGATGGTAGATTCTGCGAAGCACTGCTCTTGCTAGGTTGACAACGTCCCAGGTTAGAGCCCGTGATCTCATCTACTCGTTCGGCGAATCTATTATGACCCCTCGAGGCCACTAGAATAGGTAAGAAAAAAATTATCTGATTTAAAACTTAACTAAACTCTGATTTGTCCTACTCAAAGTCTTCAGTTTATCCAGGATAATAGAATAGAGCTTGCAACAGCTCCGAAATATCGAAACAGGAATTAAACCAAAAAATCAAGGTAGGAACTCTTTAAATAGTATGAATAGACTACAATACTAGATATTATATCCGCATTGTATTGTTCATAAATTAGTCATGCGTTGAATAGAGGAACAACTTAAAGAATTATCCCGTAGGAAATATATGAACGAAATAACATACCATATTGTTTGATAGAACTAAAATAAACTGGTATATATTTTATTAACACGTCAAATGCATCATACGAATATAAATAAATGCGTAAAAACAAATGATGACGGAAATCATTTTGAGTTTGATTGAGTGCTTGAGTGTTATAAAAATGTTTTTTTTTGTAATCCGTCATTCGCAACAGCTTTAATTATTGCAATTTAGTTTCTTATTACATTTATGGGCAATAACATACGACTCATCTGATGGTAATTTGTCACTTGTGGATATCAACAATGCCAGGGGCACAACCAAACTGCTGCCTATTTACATTTTACACTTCATCTTATACTCTGATTACACAGAAATTCATCTTATACTACAGAAAAGTTAAAGTATTTTATGAAATTAGAGCCATTTCCAAATACGTTTTAAACAAAACCCATTGTTTTCCGTACACAACGATTCGAAAAACTTAATTTGCTATTTCGCGTTTTAAATTGTTGGCTTTTTAAAACAAATGACCGGAACGTACATGGAAATTTGTTCATAGACTAACCAAAGCCGGCGAGTGCATTCGTGCTAAAAATACTGCATTTTATATTTTTAACGGCAAAGTAAAACTTAAATCGTCTTTAATATCTTAAAGCGCTTTTTAAGGCTATGCTAATCTAGTGTTTGTTTTATTTATGTTAACAAAATATTTTGTTGTTGTTATTTTGACGTGACAACGTCTTATAATTCGATGGAGCCGGCTGCACGCACGAAAAAACATGACTCATTGAGGCGTTCCATTTAAGGCTTGAAGTGCAAGCGAGAGCGCGCAACGAGCGACAAAGAGGCACAATCGGCCTCCGCGTTCGGCAGCGTTCGACATCTGTCTCTCTCCTACTTGAGTGAACGATGCATCCGCGTGAGGCGTGGACAGCTGCTATACAATAATACATTTACATGTTTTCGTCAAGTATGAAGTTCAGTGAAAAGTGAATGTGGTGTCAATTGTCTATACAAAATATCTATCAAACAAATAAAATTAAAATTTTCTTTTGAAAAATGAAACCATTCCATCAGTATTTTCTTATGACGTTGTCACGTTCAACTATCGTCAGTAAACCGACTTTACAGACAACCGATTTTTTTTGTCTGTTCTCAGAACAACTGCTTAATAATTATTTATCGAAATCGTTTATTTGTTCAGCGTAATTCTACCACTATGGTACTGAGCATAACAGACTGATTCTCATTACACTAACGTGTTTATTAGATTGCTGTTACAGTCGGACGGTCTTATATGAACCTATTTCAATAATAATGGGATAGTGACAATGACACTTTGTGTCGACATTGCCGGATATATGTGTGTTAATGTGACGTACAAAGCTATGCTTGTGTGTGTGTGTCCCTACATTTTTGCTAAGAGTTTGCACAGTTCTACAATCAGGACGTTCGTACCACATTGTTTCTTTATGTGGCCAAACGTTACGTTCCATGTTTTCCGGCTTGGAGGTTGAGACAGCCGGGATAAAATACGACGAAGACTTTCTCCTCATGTAGGCAATAAGGTATTTTATGGTTAATTAATAAACCAAAATTTTAAATGTACAAAATTTCGACGATACCTTTTCTGTATTGATTGTATTTATTCGTAAATCGCTTCGAATCGGTTTACGGTTGAATGGTTTGCGGTGTAACATAGATACGGGGCTCGCGATTCCTACATACCGCGGACATATGTACGTGACAGAGGTGAATCAATAAAATTTTGTTGTTTTCGAGTTTTATTTAATTCGACACTGATTTCAAATTATCTTTAATTTATTTTAATACATTCATGTCATTCTTAATAAGTAAATTGAATCAAATTTTTGATGTGTGAATTATGTTATAGTCATTATGTTATATTTCGATTTGAACAAAATAGTTGTTTAATAAGTCTGCATTTAATAATAAGTCAACTTATTGCAAGCACTAATGCGTTTGTTGGTTCGTCTGTTTATTGTTTTATTTATTTCATTTTATATAATTTGGTACATCTGCGAATTCAAATCCTGTGATGCTCACGAATCGATAGAAATCTGAGCTGAGTACGGTAGAAAGATGGTCATTTTTACAATTAACTATATAAATAAATTGCTAATTTAAATAAATAAATTGAGGATCTGCATTCAATACAACACATTCCCGTAATCGATTATTGGGAAGAATACATTCGAATATTTAGTTTGAAACTTAAAATTTCCTCGTAACTTTGTTTTCTTAACAATTAATTCTCTCTGGCTGTCCGGGGTCTGAAGAGGAAAATTCTCGGCTAGGACACACATAAAATTTAATTGTACCCTCAAAGCAGGGATTTGGTCACGATTCCCGCATTTATTTTAAGCGAAAGGAGGGCGTTTAGTTTAAATTACGACCGGAAAATTAAGTTATATTGGACTTTAAAATTGAATCAGCTCTCTAATCCGAGCATCGGTCTGCTTACTTCTTTTCTCGTGAAATTTTGATGTACATTGAGCGCTTAGTTTCCCATTGTATCGTTGCAATTTCAAACTTTCAAAACTCTTTAAAGAACCTTCTCATAATGATTGACTCCTCCTCCATTTGACTCTATACAGAGGAGGGCCGTTCGGATTGTCGATAATCCCATTCTCACGCATCGTTTGGAGCCCCTGGTCTGCGGAGGGACTTCGGTTCCCTCTGTATTTTGTACCGTATGTTCCATGGGGAATGCTCTCAGGAATTGTTCGAGATGATACCGGCATCTCGTTTTTACTATCGCACTGCCCGCCACCGGAGTAGAGTTCATCCATACTACCTGGAGCCACTGCGGTCATCCACAATGCGTTTCCAGAGGTCTTTTTTGCCACGTACCATCCGGCTTTGGAATGAGCTCCCCTCCACGGTGTTTCCCGAGCGCTGTGACATGTCCTTCTTCAAACGAGGCTTGTGAAGAGTATTAAGCGGTAGGCAGCGGCTTGGGTCTGCCCCTGGCATTGCTGAAGTCCATGGGCGACGGTAACCACTCACCATCAGGTAGATCGTATGCTCGTCTGCCTACAAGGGCAATAAAAAAAAAGAAAAAAAGTGTATTGAAAATGAAATGTAATGCGCTTGTTTTTGAATTATAAAAAAGCAGTCGAATTCGTAGGGTCAAGTAGTATAGCGAGTTGATATTCTGTGTATGTGAAGGCAAACTTCCTCGTAGGTTCAAATACGAGAAAATAACTGAAAGGGCACTTTTCGAAACGTTAAGCCTTTGAAGTGGAGACAGGCTTTATCGCACATTTTATCACAGACTTAAGTAAATAAAATCACGTAGGATCCTTTGAATGTGTATGTGCTTAGGGTACGTATGAATTTTACAGAATATACATACGTACATTTGATTTTTTATTTATTCATTACACTGAATGCACATTATGGACATTGGCGGAATTAATGTCTAAGGATTTCTCTAGCAGCCAATCAAGGGTGACACAGAAAGTAATAGTATAATAATACATAAGAAGTAAATAGTGTAATAAATAATATATTATTATATTTGAAACAGAAAAGTACAGTGGGTAGATCTCACAGACACTACAAGATATTTGACAGAGGCCTGAATCTCGCAAATGAATTTTTCAAGATAAATTTACATGTATACAACACCATTTGAATCGTAAGTGGCCCCAGCAGAAGACGTGCATAAAGAAGAGAGAAGAAAGAAGAAGAGAACAAGGAAGAGAGAACAAGGGAAGGCAAAACTTTTTATAGCCTTTGTAAATTTTAGCATAGACGAGTATATGGCCCACCTGATGGTCAGTGGTTACCGTCGCCCATGGACTTCAGTGATGCCAGGGGCAGAGCCAAGCCGCTTCCTACCGAGCCAAGACACTGCTTACCTCAACCCAAAACACATTCCAGCACATATGACTCATCCGAGCAATTTAATCACCCCTGTCTTGTTAGGCAGTGAGCCCACACTCAGCAGAGGGGGTTACCCTGAGGCCTGATCTGCGCCCCCGTAAGGGGTCGCGAAGATCCGACAAAAATTTGAACCGTCAGTCTACCGAGCAACTTCCCCCGCTCGATCGAAGACCTAGCCCTTGTCGTTAATTCCCAAAAAGGTATAAAAAAGATAAATTTGATAATTATATTTAATACATACCTAAACATATAAATTCTATACTTAGATATTAAGTTCGAGAGGATTATACCCATTTACTGAATATGATTTGTCGAACTCTAAATTGAAACACAGTACGATCAGTGATTTTCCTAATTAAAAATACAATATGAACGGCTTTAACGGTTTCTTGATCTCACGTTTTTCTTTATAGCTTAGATGAATGGACGAGCTCACCGCCCAAATGATATTAAATGGTTAGCGAAGCCCATAGACATCTAAAACATAAATGCCGCGACCAATCTTTAAACATGAGTTTTAAGGCTTCAGTTTTTATAATAAAACTGGCTGTCTCGCCTTTCAAACCGAAACGTATTACTGCTTCACGACCGAAATAGACAGGGTGGTGGTAGCTACCCGTGCGGACACACAAGACGTCGTACCACCGGTTTCTTATTGTTAATACATATTATTATGTATATTAACGGCCATCTGGTGTAGTGGTAAGTGACATGGTCACTACACAGGGGGGTCACGGGTTCGAATGCCGCCAAGAGAGGATATTTGTATGATAAATATAAATGTATTTTCCAGGGTTATGGATGTATCTTAAATATATGTATGTGTATAATAAAAATCTTACATTTATTTCCGTTATCTGATACCTGTAACACAAGTTCTTTACGAACTTACCACGGGACCAGTTAACGTGGCGTGATTGTTAGTAAATATTTATTATTTATTTATTTATATTTATTAAGTGCGTGTTCACGCGAACACATTACAGTTTTCATGGTCACGCATGACTAAAATATTACTCGTCAACATTTTAATGTTTGTATTAACTACGGTAGTTCTGGTAGCTTAGATTAAATCGTAAAAGTCGTTTTAATTAAGTCTCCAACTCGTGAAAACCGATGAAAATCCTATAAGAGATTGCTCTGATTTCAAGTGGGCGCCCTTTATAGAGAAAATAGATTGTATGAGGAAAAAAAATTAATAGAAATAGCCCGAAACATGTTACGGCTAATGATGTAAAATATTGTAACTAGTGCTTCTTCGGTAGCTTTTGTTGTATTTTACTGGAATTAAGGGTTTGAAATGTGGACTCTTTATTTAAACTAGTGGCCTCGCAGTAGTCGAAATTCGACTTTAGTTAATTGACATTTTATGTTTAAGCATTATTATGGTTCTATTGGCAAACACTATTATACTTCTATAATATAATCACAGATTTCGCCAAAACTACACTATAGATAAATACTCTTAAAGACAAACGATATTGATCTATTCTCAACTAGAGGTCCCGCAGTAGTCGAAATTCGACATTCGACGAATTCGAAATTCGAGTAGTCGAAGTTTGACAATAAATAGTATGCATGCGTGTGTGCGTCAAATACATGGTATGTAGTGTGGGTAATGTTTTCTTTATTGACTTAATGTATATTTTATGCATTATTTAAAAAAAATATTAGCATGGTGCACTTCTTCTCTATATTCTCTATAAGTGTGGGAAATTTCATACTCCTCCGTCCGCGCAATTTTCGTAAAAAGGGGTACAAAGTTTTTGTTTCACGTATTACTTTATAGATGAACGACATCGCAGCACACCGTGTGCAAACTATATTCGTCAAATATAACTATACTTCGTAGCTAAAATATAATTGTTGCTTGAATCAACATTACTAATGTAATACGTTGTACCTACGGCTTTTTTTCACTCCCAGACGCATCGCATATCCGTCCTCTGAATAAATGATGATAAAAGAGATTTTTATTTTCCGCCTAAAACAGTCGTTGGTCTACCTGCGGGATTAAGTTTTTATTATTCAACGTATAAACTCGCGTACGTAGCTGGACATTGAAATATACTTGTTTACTTGTGAGTCCGCACGGGTAGGTACCACAACCCTGCCTATTTCTGCCGTGAAGCGGTAATGCGTTTCGGTTTGAAGGGCGGGGCAGCCGTTTTAACTATACTGAGACCTTAGAACTTATATCTCAAGGTGGGTGGTGCCTTTACGTTGTAGATGTCTATGGGCTCCAGTAACCACTTAACATCAGGTGGGCTGTGAGCTCGTCCACTCATCTAAGCAATAAAAAAAAAAGTATTTTTTGTATAAAAAAAAATGTAAATTTGGTGGACTATACTATGCAAAACTCATGCTGCCATTCGCATAGCTATCTCAGCTATTGTAATACCAATGATATGCAGAAGTAAAAATGTAGAAGAAAATACTTACCCTTGTATAACACTATCTTTAATGGCCTTGATTAAGGGAGCAATCGCCGGGGACAATGGATTTGAAGGATCGTCCACTTAAAACGCGATATAGCAGTTATGCTGGACTTAATAAAGTCATTGTGTAATATTTGACTGTATGAATATCTCAGGGTATAAGGTTGAAGATTGCTGTGTCAAACACAACCATGTCTATTAGACAATTTGGGTGAGTTCTAGCTTCACTGAACCAATATATTACGAAGCATGCCTGTGTAAAACACAGAAAGACTGGCTAATTAACTACAATCTGTTTTTCTATGTCGTCATATTGTTATACTAAAATTATCTGCTATTTATAGCGGATGCGAATTTTGACATAAATAAAAAACCCAACGAGTTCAACTTTCGCATATTTTTCCTTATTTCGCGAAACAAAAATGGAATATTAAACTATAATGGCCGATGTCAGAAACATCTGAGGCTTAAATTTCCGAAACGCCCGAAGCGAGGCAACTTGTTAATGAATACACGTATTGTACGAATTCACTTGTTTGCACCGCGTTATAGTTTTGTTTGAAGTTTAGAACAAATACTGACTAGCTTTCGGTGCTCTTAAACATTTTATAATTCACGGTTGGTAATTCACCTCACCTCAATTCACTTCACCTCAGCTCAATTCACTTCACTCAATTCACTTCACTTCACCTCAGGAGATTTATTTAATTTATGTCAATACGAATAAGCATTTTTTTGTTGCTTAGATTGGTAGACGAGCTCACAGCCCACCTGGTGTTAAGTGGTTACTGGAGCCCTGGTTACTGCGTATCAGGTTAAACAAAAATATTTCAATATTCGATTACAGCATCAGTCTTTGATGATTATTGTATATTAAATCATAGTCTTCTAGGTGGACTAGGTAGGTTCTAGGTAGACTACTAGTAGTAGGACGTCTTCTAAGCCCACACGGGTAGGTACTACCACCCCGCCTATTTCTGCCGTGAAGCAGTAATGCGTTTCGGTTCGAAGGGTAGGGCAGCCGTTGTACTGCTAAAGCTGAGACCTTACAACTCATGTCTCGAGGTGGGTGGCGGCATTTATGTTGTAGATGTCTATGGGCTCCGGTTACCACTTAACACCAGATGGGCCGTAAGCTCGACGACCCATTTAAGCTATAAAAAAGGGGAATTCAAGTCGTTTTTGCGAACCATTTCATGTCCTAAATTTCATGCCGCATGTATTGCGTGTTAAAAATACTTTGTGCTTTATGTATATAACTATAAGTCAACCACAATGAACTGGGCTAGGTGTTTTTTTTTTTTTTTTTTTTTTTTTTTTTTTTTTTTTTTTTTTTTTTTTTTTTTTTTTTTTTTTTTATGATTGAAAATTTACTGGTGGCCCGAAGGCCTTTCCAGTTTCACCAGGACAGGTGGGCGAGCAAAGGCTCAGCCAAGAGGGGCGGGATTTGCTAACAACCGCCCGAGCGCCTCCGAAGGAGACCTAACAACTCAAGAGCAATTGTTTCGCGAATGAATCTACTACCGGATCGGAATCGCGACCCGCTGAGAAGATCCGGCGAGAAACTCAGCGGGCTGATGCATGGGTTAGGTTGCACGTCGACCTCTTTGTCGAGTTCGACGAGTACGGTTACCGGGGTCCCTAAGCCTGCCCCTAGTATTAGAGCTGAAGGCATCTAATGCAACGGTTATTGGATCTGATGGATCCGTAAGGACGTGTCTAGGGCGTCGACGGTGACTGGCTCCTGCATGATCAGGATTCGGGGAGTAGTCAGCGGCGGCAACGATAAGGCGATTATCATGACGCATAGCCTTATCGAAGTATCGTTCCGACGCTGACTTCATGTATTTCCGAATTGATTCGAGGCCCAGGTCGTCGTGTAGGTCAACGTTCCTCACGAACCACGGAGCCCCGACAGCTAACCTACAAAAGCGGGATTGTAGGGATTGAAGGGTGTCTATGTGTGTGCGGGCCGCGTGAGCGAACACCACACTCGCGTAAGTCATGACGGGCCTTATGCAAGTTTTGTAAAGTGTCACCTTGTTCCGAAGGGACATTTTACTCCGCTTACAGATCATGGGGTAGAGTCTACCGAGAATAAACGCGGCACGGTCACGGACTGATTTTATATGCGGGCGGAATGTCATCGATGCATCCAGGGTAACGCCCAGGTACTTGACCTTCCTAGCCCAGGGTATGGGTTGTCTAAAGAGAGTAATCGGGGGTGTGAGATTCCTCCTCCTAATCCGGGAGGAAATCCGTGTGGAGCTTCCCCTCTGAAATAGCACCGCAGTACTTTTCGATGGGTTGATGTCTATGCGCCATTTTCGGAACCACTGTCCTAGGGCTAGGGCTGCGCTCTGAAGCTTCTTCGCGATTAGGGACTTATTTCTACTAGAATAGTAAACAGTCGTGTCGTCGGCGAATAAAGCTAAATGGGTCGGCGGCGACCGGGGAATATCGTTGACGAATAAGCTAAATAGGAGGGGTGAGAGGACAGAGCCTTGCGGGACTCCAGCTGTGAGAGGTCGTGGGGAGGAGCGGGTTCCCTCGACTCGATATCGAAAAGAGCGGTTCGACAAGAAGTCCCGTATGATGAGCACGAGACTATCCGGCACGCCCATGTTGAATAGTTTGAAAATCAAACCATTGTGCCAGACTTTGTCGAACGCTTTTGCGACGTCGAAGAAGAGAGCTCCCGTGTATAACGGTTTTGGTCGATTAAGCCCCACAAGAATGTGCTCCGTGAGGCGGTGCACCTGTTGAACGCATGAGTGATTTGTACGGAATCCGAATTGTTCATCGATGAGAATGCCCTTGGATGAGACGAAGTCTCTGAGGCGTTTGTAGAGCAGACGCTCATACAGTTTGCCTAGAGACATGAGGAGGCTAATCGGGCGGTAGCTCGTCGGATGATTTTTCGGTTTACCGGGTTTATGTATGCCGATAACGTCCGCTTCTTTCCACACCGCGGGAAAGATACAGTTCGCCATAGCGGCATTGAAAATAGATGCCAACATCACGATGAGTTGGACGGGTAGAAGTTTAATAACGCGGTTAGATATACCGTCGGAACCGGGAGCCTTGCGAGGACGTAGGTATTTGATCAAGTCTTTAACTTCCATCGGGGTGACGGGTGGTAACGCATCCGAGGGTGGCAAGGAGGCTCTGCGTTCTACCTCACTGTCTACTAATTCTACATGAACAGGGTCCATGGATTGAGTGCTGGGCGTGCACTGGGTTTGCAGTGTATCGGCCAGCAGCTCTGCTTTTTCATCATCATCGAACGCCGCGAGTTGGCCTGAGGGGCCTACGAGGGGGGGCATAGTTACTACCGTATCCGATTTGAGAGTACGAGCTAAGCGGTAGTAAGACCTTTGGGAGGGCGCGAGTCTTTCTAAGAAATCAGACCATCTGGCATCTCGGACTTCGGCGATGCGAGACTTTACGTCGCGTTGTAGGGCACGCATTCGAGTACGATTATCCACGGTAGGATACCTATCGTAGGCGCGGATCGAGGCGTTCTTAGCTCTAAGGAGTTCCCTAATATCGTCCGGCAATTTGAAGCGGTGAAGGAAGTCCTCCGCTACAACTTGCTTCGATGACCTATTTAATGTCGAGGTGATGTGTGACGTTAAGATGTCTATGGCTTCAGCGGTATCCTGAGGAGACGGGGTAGAGTCCGGGCTAAACGGGAGCGATGGTGGATCAGATTCAGCCAGGCTGATGCCCAGCGTGTGCCAATCCACCACAGTCCTCGTGACGGGAACGGAATCGGGAGCGCGACCGAGCTTCATAACGACGGGACGATGGTCTGAATCTAACTCTGAAACTACTTCGATCGAGTGTAAGCGCAGAGTTACGTTTTTTAATAACGCTATGTCGAGTATATCCGGGCGATGCGCGATATTTAGCGGGTAGTGAGTCGGGGTTAGCGGAGCGACGATATCGAAGGCGAGATCATCGACTAACGCGTCAAGCCGCCTGCCATTCGGGGTTGTGGTGTGCGAGTTCCACCTGACGTGTTTACAATTAAGGTCGCCCGCCAGAATGACAGAGCTTCCCATGCCGAGCAGCGCCTCGATATCGCTGCTTAGAACGATCTTATCCGGTGGAAGATAAACGGACGCGATAACGATCGGCGCGTGTCCAGTCAGTGAGATTCGGCATACTGATGCTTCGATGTTAGAAAGCGCGGGGGGGTCGAGTGGGACGCAGTGCAGGGCTCGTCTATAGTAAATGACGGTACCACCACCACGAGCAGTGAGCCTGTCGTTCCTAACCATGTTATAGTTCGCGATTTTAGGGTCGCGGCGCGCGGGCTTAAGCAGGGTCTCCTGCACCAAAAAGATGTCAATTTGATGGTCACGCAAAAAATCACAAACCTGATCACGTTGATTTGCGAGACCGTAAGCGTTAAAAAATCCTATCGTTACGGATAGGGGCTTTATTCTACTTATGTACGCCATTGATTACCGGCGGAGCGAGGGGAGGACGTACGTATTTAACGACGCGTATACGTCAGCGTATTCTTGCACAACGGCGATGAAGTGTTGTGCAGTGGAGGCAGCGCGAATGGCGTCACCTAAAGCGTTAACGCGCTCAAAGTTAATCGATTGAAAGAAGTCGATCGCTAGAGCAAGATTGTCGGACGCTGTCGGAGGGAAATTCGCGGGGGAGGGGCGTATCGCGGGGGTGGGACGAGTCGCGGGGGCGGGACGAATCGCGGAGGAGGGAGTTGTAGCCGTGTTCGTGTACGGCAGCGGTCTCGCCCAGGCCGAGCCACTGGGCACCGGCGCCGGAACGAACGCTGGCTTAGCCTGCGACACAGAGGGTGCCGAGGCTTTGATGTCTGGATGGGAAGCTCGGAGGCGGTTTTGGCGGGCGACGCGGCGATTTATTTTCGGGGCTCGGGGGCATCCGCGGTAATTTGCGGGGTGACCCTGTGTTCGACACAGGACGCAGCTAGGCGGTTCCGTCGCGGTTTTTTGATCGCGAGTGCATAGGGCCGTAGCGTGATCGCCTAAACACTTGACGCATCGGGGGCGCGCGTGACAGTTACGGGAAGAATGCCCGTACAGTTGACAGTTATGGCACTGGCTAGGAGTGCCTTTTTTATGGGGGGCTTCGACGGCGATACCGGAGAGCCTACAGACGGTCCGTATGTTAAAAATTTGCTTACCCTCGGGGGTAGGCTGGAGGGCGACTAGAACCATATTATATGGTTCCCTACCGCGGCCGGTGTGCATGCGGTGCACTGAATTTACTGGTAGGCCTTGTTCCAGAAGGTCGGCCTTGACGAGTTCGGCATCCAACTCTTTAGGGATGCCACGTATGACGGCACGGAGTTCGCGTTCCTCCTGGAGCGTATACGTATGGAAACTTATACGCTCCTTACGGAGGTAAGAAGAGAGGGCCCTATGGTCGTCGGGTGTTTGAACTTTAATTTGAATGCCGTTCGCGAGGTTACGGGCATTCGTGAAATTTATATTTTTGGCCTTAAGGGCCAGGCAAACTCGATCCCAAGCTGCCTTCTCCTGAAGGATAACCGGGGGAGGGGTCTGGGTTTTATTTTGAGCCACCGGACGCGGCGACGGAGTGGCACGGGCTGGGGGCGCAACGGGAGTCTGAGGGCGGGGGCGCGACGCGTTCACGGCTTTGCTAATTTTAGCGGCCGCGGGAGCTCGAGACTCCGCGGCACGCTTCTTACCCTTCTGTACCAGGGTGAATCCATCCGTCGATGAGGCGGGGGCGAGGTCGACCTCCATGTCCGAGTCAGAGTCGGAGCACGAGGAGGCGGGTGCAGGCGACCTACGAGCAAGTGTAGGTGCTTTAGAGGGCGCGACGGAGGCCGCGGATGATCGCTCAGCTGAAACGATGGTCACGGCGGACGACGCAGCAGCTTTTCTCGCCAGTATAGGCGACACGGGAGCGGCAGGCACGACAGAGGCTGCGGTGCTCAATGCAGAAGCTCTGCACGCAGGTACAGGCGACGCAGGAGCAGCGAGCGCGGCGGAGTCCTCGAGAGGGCTCGCAGTGTGATTGGCCTTGAAGGCCAGAAACTCTGAGGCGAGCTGTGGGTGGCGAAGTCGGAGGAATTCCGCGAATACAGCGTCCATGATCGCTGAGTACCCAGGTGGGGCGGCCCCGGGTCTTGAAAACACTCGCCTTGCGGCGAGGCCCCAACTTCTCGGACCTGAGCGGTTCTATTGAACACAGGTGGCAATGCGGCGCGATTACTACAGGACAAAGAAAAAGCACAACAAAACAGAAATTACAAAAAGAAACAAAACAAATAAATACTTGCAGGAAAACACTTTGTCGGCAAATGTTCCACGAACACAAAAATAACTAAAACAAAACAAATAAAAGCTTCCAGGAAACACACTTGGT